>NC_137580.1:60835517-61501677 GCF_963210335.1 Falco punctatus
TGACTCACAGCGCCATTCCCTCAGGAACCATGTGCCATGCCAGTTGATTTTGGCAGTTCATTCCTCTGGGACTTTCAAGTGATGGGAAGAGTGTGTAAATTCCTGTTGAGTGAGTTAGTGGTGTAAATCTGTCTCTCTCTCATGTTAGGAAAAGTTACTATCTCCTAAAACATGGCTGCAAGATAGCTTTAGTTTCTCCACTTCGTTCTTATTTCAGTCAGGTCTGAATTTTGCTTGGGCAGTCAGTTTGAGTGTGGATATATGTTCGTTTTCTGAAGAAGGTTGGTCTCATTTCTTTAGTCTCATTTCTTTAAACAAACTATTATTCGGAATAATACCTACTAGTAATTATGTGTTAGCCTTTGCTATCAAATCTTGTACTAATGGTGAATTTCTGAAGCCTCAAAATTAAATAGGAACAAGAAATTTATCTGATTAAATTAAAACAGCTTGAATAAAGAATATTATTTAAGCAAAAGACAGCAAAGACCTTTTTTTGGCAGGGAAAAGAAGCATTTCTGAAAAGGTCTGGTTAACTGATGTCACAAGGTTATTAATAGATGATTAGTAAATGGGTTTAGGACAGTTTTATACTAACGTAGCCCAGTAAAAAAGATATTAAAAAAAAAAAAAAGCACAGTAGGATGAACTTTAATATTTCATTTAGCTTCATTGCTCAGTGCATAAAGAGACAAGACAGATGAAAGGTTGATGAAAGGAATTTTTCTCCATCAAAATGCAACTAATTTTGTCACTTTTATCTCCATTTTTACATTTCGTGTTCACAGAGAGAAAACCCAAGAACCAAAAGGTTACACTTGGTATTGCAGCCATATTTAATTTCTTTTTAAGACCTCTAGAATGCCCTTACCATTTACCCTACTCCTTCAAAATTGCCTCATCATCATTCTTTTGCTGCTTTATCTACAGCACAAATTTCCTTCTGCCTCTCTAGCATGTCCCTTCACAGACTTTTGCATTATTTCCCTCTTCTTTGTTGACCCCCCATGTCTGAAACTCACGGCACTTTATAGGTTCAGTTACTGCAGGGCTAGACCAGGCCCCGGCAGACCTCTGTACCAGCTCTCTCTTTTACATTTTCTAGTTCATAAGTCTCCCTCAAATAACTCC
This sequence comes from Falco punctatus, assembly GCF_963210335.1. Taxonomy (NCBI): domain Eukaryota; kingdom Metazoa; phylum Chordata; class Aves; order Falconiformes; family Falconidae; genus Falco; species Falco punctatus. The sequence continues at coordinate 60,836,649 of NC_137580.1, forward strand.
TTAAAGTATTTCCCCCTCCACCCCCAGCAAAGCCTTTCAAATTTAACCTCTGTAAAGATTCCATTTTTTTCTCACCATCTTGGTGAGCTGTCAGTCAGGTTTTAATGTGCCTGAGCTGTTTTGCTTGTGTCTGACCTACATTGCAAGGTCCTTAGGGTAATCTGTGTGTCCTCTCGCTTGTTTGTACAATGCTAAGAACACATTCACCAGTCAGTCAATAATACAGTACATAATAAAATAGCGTCTATTTTATCACCATAGCTCTAAGCTTGAACTTCAGGAGAAAGGAGGACGTAAAAAGACAATTTTCTCTTTGGGAAATTGCTGAATTTACAGCCTGAGGGTGGAAGAAATCCTGTTTTCCCAGGACAAGTGCTTATTTTTCCTTGTTGAATCTCAATTATATGCAGTATTTTTCTATGTAATGTATTTGGACTTACCCTCCAGACTCCTGTAGATGTTGAGGCAACTACCTTTCATATTCTTTCAAATTTATTCTGATTCACATTAAAAAATAATTTGGCCCATTAGTTTCAGAGCTGTACTGAAGCTTTGCAATTAACCCTGAAACTGGATGAATTAACTTTATGTTTTATTATAACCTTACGCTTGAACTCCATTTACTCAGCTTCATTATTTTCCCATCTCTGTTTCTTGAGAAGCCAGAAAACCTCCCATCAAGATTATTAAGGACAATTTATGTAAATGAAAAGACCTGTCCTCTACACAACTTCAAATCAAAATTACTCGGCATGTTTCTGGGCAGTTCACTCCTCCATTCTAACCTTGCACCAGAGATGTAAGATTTTGCCCAGTGTCAATATGCTAACAATATCCACTTGCAATGGATTTTCTTCAAATAAGTTTTGACTTTAAGAGCAGATGCTTCACCACAATGATTTGTATGAAATTGTAGGAATCAGATTATTTCTTTTTTACACAGGCATAACCTAGACTTTTTACTCTGCAATCAAATTATTTACTCCTAAGTTAAATTATGCTCTACAGAACTGAAACTCGCCCTCATAGAATGAAAGCCTGCCAGGCTCCTGAAAGAGAAAATGATAGACCAGCACCTGGTGTAAATCAGGGAGAAGAGCAGATGACTGTTCAGTGCAAGAGTTATCAGCTCCAGAGTGAAGATGGAAAGGCACCCCAGCTGTGGAGCCCTCAGTACAGGGAAGACATGGACCTGTGGGAGCGAGTCCAGAGGAGAGCCTCAAAAATGACAGGACAACTCTCCTAAGAGGAAAGGCTGTGAGAGCTAGGGTTGCTCAGCCTGGAGAAGAGAAGGCTCCAGGGAGACCTGATAGCAGCCTTTCGGTACTTAAAGGGGACTTATAAGAAAGATGGGGACAAACATTCAGTAGGGCCTGTTGCAATAGGACAAAGGGTAATGGTTTTAAACTAAAACTGGGTAGATTCAGACTAGCTATAACGAAGAAATCTTTTATAATGAGGGTGATGAAACACTGGAACAGGTTGCCCAGAGAGGTGGTAGATGCCTCATTCCTGGAAACATTGAGGGTCAGATTGGAAAGGGCTCTGAACAACCTGATCTAGTTGAAGATGTCCCTGGCTCATCTACAGGACTAGATGATCTTTAAATGTCCTTTACAACCCAAACTATTCTATGATTCTACACCTTTCATACTTGTACTTGATCCACTCAAGACTTAGCTTCTCTAAGATCAGGAATAGGCTACATAAGGAAATCCAAGTCAATGAAAAGGAGTTTCATATTTTACGATCTTACTTCTGGCTTCTGAATTACAGTCTGCTCAGTAAACATGAATAGACCCAGACTGATCCAACATCTGTTAGTCTGGGCTGGTAGAATCATTCCAGTCATGTAATTCTCCTTAATTCTTCCTCTTTAATTTTCCAATATTTCTTGCAGATGTTTGATTCTCCCTTTTTTACTTCCCTATTAATTTTTTCTAAGAACGCTAATTTATTAGCAGAAATAAGTAAATCCATCATGTAGTGCTGATAAAAGACTTTGAGTTAATTTTATTAGGCAAACATCCTCTCTTGTGTACTTCCCATGAATATCTAACACTGTTGCATACCCAGCATACTGGTGTTTTCTGATTTGTTGAGCCTTCTTCCTATATAGGTCTGAGATCTTAAGCTCCTGATTTCCGACCACAGGTTCTCTGACATGCAAGGGCGGCGAAAAGGGAAAAAAATGTAGTTAAGAGTTAGAGTGCTGCAAAGGCAAAGGATTAAGATGAAGAGGGGTTTAGGGGCCTGGAACTAGGCACTAGTGTAATTTAGGTTTCAACAATCCAAAAATCACAGTCCCAACCTCACCTGAGATTAGACCTAGAGTCTTACCAAGAGATGGCCATCAGAACCAAATTACAGAGGCTGCCCCCACCTTGAACATCCCATAGTTTACTTGTTAGGGCAGTTTCCTGAAAGCAGAAGATGAAGAATACCTCTTCCTTTGAACCTGAAAGCTTGCATTTTGGACCCGTAACACTATGGGACACATACTTGTAACAGGAGGGCAAAATCTGCATATATGTGATTATGTTTCAAAAAGATAACCTAGTGAGAAATTGAATATTTAGGACTTCTTATATTAAATACTTAGGATTACACAATGCCAGAGTACAATGCATGGTAACAATTGCCTTCTTTAAATAATGGTTGCACAAAATTTTAATATGTTTCATTAAACTTTGTAAAGGCATCTCCTGCCCTCTGGAACCAAACTGAACTGACTGTTCCAAAGTCTAAATATCTGCATGTGTGTCTCTTGATCAGAGACTATTTATACACTTAGAAGGCTTGTTTTACTTTATCCTGATGCAGAAACAATATCCTGCTTTTGCTATTGTTATATACCCATTCTTTAGTAAATACTACCAACACAGAAAACATGTACAAATTAATTCATCATGAATTAATGTGCACCTCCCTTGTCTAAAAGGTGTACCTATGTCACCACTGGTTTCTGCACATTAGACTGTTACAGACTACTTTAGTTATTGGAGATTCTGCCCCACTATCAGTTACAAAAAAAGTTCTGCTCATCTGTCATGAGGAGCCTGCTCTTCTATATGAAAAAAATCTGCGATTTGGAGATGTTAAAAATAAAAGTTTATCTAATAATAAATTGTTACTGAAATAGAAAACCTTAATGGTGACATCATTCCTTTTGTTATTTGCAAACAGGTGCGAGGTAAATGAGTTTGAAACTTTGAAGAATAGAGAACCTAAGTCAGAAGTTGTAGCTTCTAATCTTTACAATGATAACAAGACTTACTGTATGACATTGAGAGAGGCACTTAGCTTCTCCATTTCCAAACCTGCAAATTAGATTCGTACTTGCCTACCTCATTCATTTGTCAGATGGCAAAGTCAATTATGCATGTGAACTGTTTAGCAGTTTTTAAAGGAAAAGTTTCTTACACAAGTGTATATCATAATCTGATATGGAGTGATAGACTTGCAGACAATCTTTCTACCAGAGATTAGTAGTTAATTTGATTGTAGTAATTTGTATAAAATAGCAACACTACACTTGCTTCACTGTTTACGAATTTCTATCTGCGATGGATGAAGTCCAGGTGTTGATTCACACATATGTGTCAGTGACTTCAGATGACAGTGCCATGTAGGATTTTGTTTGTCCCTTATGGATGTTAATTGGCTTTATTCCTTCCTTTCAGTCTTTTCTCAGATGCTACAGTTAAGAAATAACTCTTTTTCTGCCCTCTGTGTGTCCCATCAAAATATTTCTTGCCCCATCCCACTTGTACAACCCAGAACTAGTAAAAAGTTTTTTGATAAGAAACCTAAAGGCCATACATTTCTAATGTCCTGTTGACAGCCAGTTCGTTCCCTTTGTTGTGACAAGCATTCCTATTCAAAGACCTTAACATGGGTAGCAGAGATAGGTGGTACATAATACTCAGTTCAGTTAAAATAAAAATGACACCTATGGATCAGAGGAAACAAGAAGATGGGGTAGGGCTATTTCTGCTCCTCTGCATACAAAATTTAGAGGTCTGATTAGATTCACAAGTGCTTTTAATGATCAGATAGCAGCTAAAATAACATTCCCTTGCCATTTCTACCTTTCCCTGTATCTTTTTTGAACGGTGACTAATATTTTTTTTCTTGAAGATACTGTTATTCCACTTCATTCTGTTTAAGTTTCCTCTTCAATTCCACCTGCAAGTGGGAGATTAGGAAAGATAACAAGAAATGCTTTTCACATTTGTAGAGCAATATGAATGCTTGGAACCTTTGGCTTCCTGTCACTGTGTAATGAGGCTTGCTTGGTCTTGAAATTACATCTCTTATGGTATGACATGACCTCAGACTAGTATTTGATTGCAAGGTATTCATTTGTTATTCATTAAAGCTAGACTGAATATTTTCAAAGAAGAATGAGGAATATTGAAGACCTATTTTCAAGTCTCTAACCCCTTTGATTGCTTTATGTATACAGAAATGACAAAAAAGATATATATTTCCATATATTTCCTTGAAACCCAAGAAAGTCTTCTGGAAGACCATTTATCTGTATCATGCAGGTAGCTAATTAACCTCGTCTGAAAGACTTATTATTTTACTAGGCAACATTGTACTCTATTCACCCTTTTTATCATCTATTAAGGAAAAGTGCTGTCAGAATGGTTCATCTCATACCCATTCTATTCATAAGTGATAGAAGCTTGAACTCTGTAAATCAGTTCAGCTCATAAAAATGAGAGGCTGATAATACGCAGACATGCAGCAAAACAACTGTATAAGTTTTTTGTCATATCCCTTGTTGTCAAAGTTGTTCAGTGAAATACATTCATGGCAATGCCATACATCTGCTTCATTTAAGCCTAAATGCACTCTTTCAGCTTCTATAGTTCAGTCATGGGATTGTGTTCTTTCCTTTTTTCTATGTATTCTCTCACTACATCAGTAACATCAGAAGACTCGTGGATTTTTGTATAGTACATTAGGTATAAAAACCCCAAATCTTCACAGCTGCTTCCTCTGCACAGTTCCATGTCTGGCATCAAATGACATGGTATCTGAAAGTTTTGAATGACTATGCTGGTTGAGTTATATTGTGGATGCTGCTGTACATCTTCATTTTATGAAGAAGCTTGCTTGTCAAACGCATCTCACTCTTTGTAGCTGGTCTGGTTTTCCTTTGTAGTGTTGAAGATATGGAGAGTTATCCAGATGGTCTATATTTTAAAAGAGTAGGTCAGTGGTTTTGTTTGTATAATGTTGTTGGGAAGACTTTCTGAAGATTCCATAGGTTGTTTTGAGCTTGAACATCAAAATTGTGTCAGCTGTAATACAGCCATTAATGGATGCCTTTGCCTTACCAGCTGGCACAGAGCAAAGAGCGAGTAACCACGGTTTAATTTGCTGCACTTACAGCTCCAGGACCACAAGCCCACCTCATGTCTTAACCAGCTGTGCAACATATATATTGCCACTTGCCAACCATAGGCACTCTGCATCTTCAGAGAAGTTCTGGAGGACCTTGCATCCTCCTTTCAAGTAGACATCTCTAGCCGGAGCCCTGTAAGGCAGCCTTAGTCTTGGTTTCACCAGGAGGGAAATCAGTTTGATGTCACCAGAGATGTGCTCAAGTGAATACTGCACAATAGTCACAATATTGCACATACAATTGCAAGGCAAATCTACAACTAGAAGAACCCCTCTAGCACCCTAGTGTAAATGTACCAACTCTGCATCTTGGCTGCTAAATTTCTGTGTAATAAAGGTATTTTAAAATACAAGAAACAAAACTCCCAGAAAATTGTGGGGTTTCATCACAGAAAACCCTCCAGAATGCTGCCAGACATCATAAATAAATCCAGGTCCGTACACAGATCAAAACTGTTCCAGAGGAAAGATACTGTTTCTAGACAAACAGCAAAGATAGGATAAAAATATATTTGGCATTGTCTATATGAAAGTTAGTTCATCAATTAAAGTAGTAGATGGAGCAATCCAGTACTATACCAACCTAAGTAGTGATAAGCCTTTGCAATACTAAGCGAGCACTGATTGTTCTGTAGCACATAAGGTGTAAGCATTCACTGACCTTATCACAGATTACTGCTGCAGTAGAAGGAACACCACCATTTTCCCCTCCTTTTAGACTTCCTTCTAGTTAACTTCGTAGATTTTTCTAGTTGTTTGTAGATTTTTCAGCATTGCCTATGTTTGGGACCAGGTGGACTAAAGGCAGATATAAATCATATCTCAATATTAAAAAAATAAAAATATTCATCAAATGAAATTCCTTCTCCGCTGTTCCCTTTCCACTGGAAAACTCACCTCATACTATATTAAAATTGAAATAAAAAGTGAAAAGCTGGAGATTGATTACCACTTATTTTTTGTCATGTTATAGCCCATTCAGTTAACTCTGAGAAAAAAAGAAAAAAAAAAAAAAAAAAAAAGATTAGTTTCAATTGTACTGACAGCCAACAGCTACATTTTCTAATACTTTAACATCTGCTGGTTCATTCCTTCATTAAGTATAGCATTAAGGCATATTACCTGAACTGTTACAGTGACATAATTCTATAGATGAATGTCACAGTATAGGAGAAAGGAAAAGATCTCAGTAAAAACTTTTATAGTGTCAGAAAGAGGGAGGTCGCTGAGGTCTTCATCATATTACAAGATAAAAATCTGTACATGCATGACAAACCACAGATCAAGGCAGGTACTATAATTAGACATTTTGAAACTTTCTAATTACAAGTTCTAGCGAAGTGACAAAAGTCAAGCATTACACTCCAGCATATTAATCAGTCCATTTTTCCCAAAACATATTCTGATAGACAGTCACCCAATTACCATATTTTAAGGTAATAATAAAATTTAATACAGATTGGTAAACAGTTTTATTTGCATTTTTCATTATGAATTTCATTCTGCAAATTAAATGATATATTCATATATTAGTATACCATATTTAAATTCATCATAATAATTTGTTTAGTAATATTTTGCTATTTAAATATATAAATAAATCAAGAGGAAATAAACATATCCAGTTATTTAATCAGACTAAGTACTGAACTTCCAGAAAAGTCTGTTGGAAGTTTGGACTTATATCAATGGTATAATGAGGGGCTAAAAAAAAGGCAATGGTTAAGAAAATTATTATTCCTTGATTGATTATATTCAGTTTGGGTGTCAGTAAAATTATGAAGCTTTAAAACAAAATAAAACTTTTTTTTTCGGATGTAGTTGCAAAGTAAGGCAAAGGAAGAGAGAACTCAAAAACAGTATTTCTAGCTAAAAAGAAAACCAACCTGATCTGTACCAGTGAAACATCCCATGGCACATTTCTCTTGGCTATGGGGAGAAAAAGCAAGAAAATTGATTATTTAGATTTAAAAAAATGTTGAAGGAGAAGGAGATGAAGTTATTTGTCCTTTGTGCAATAGCCCATTGCTTAATATACACATCAACTGTAGGAGTAATTGGTTTCAGGAGACGTCAATGTACATTTTTCATTTCCCCCCCAAAATAGTAGTCTGGTAGTTCAAAAGTGGGATTTCCCTGAAACTGAAAGGAAGATGGAACTAGGCCATAACCACAGCAATTTGCAGCACAAACAGGTGTCTATCTATGGGGGGTATGGTCACAGTAGAGCTGATACAGTCACCTCTAAAACTATCTGACATAGGTCCTGCCAAAAAGCAGCATGTGAGAGATGAGTATATGGAAAGAAAATTGTGCTGGACTCTGTCTGCCCTTGGCTGCCATCACAGTTCATCATACTTTTCAGGCAGCTGTGAGAGAAGGTATCCTTGATATGGCTCTGATTTATGCCAGTGGACAAAAAAGCTGCCTGCAGAGGAATGCAGAATTACCTGTTTTCTAGCCTCAGCCCTTCTAGCCAGCTAGCAGAACCGGCCAAATATATGGGCAAGGGTTGAGTGCAGAAGGCTCCCTGCCACATGACCTAAAGAAGAAAAGAAACTACAGCTAGCAAATCTGCACCAAGGAAATATTGGCCCTTGAAACCAAGAGAAATTTCTTTAGGAGATAGTTATGGGTTAGAAGTTCCTGTAGGCAGCATAGAGAAATTACCCTCTCTACAGTTATCAGTTGTCAGGGGCTAATTGCAGAGCTTTATTATTAGTCTTAGTTATTCGGAATTTTCTTTCCAAAGGTATCAGTTTGGATAAACACATCAATGTTTGAAAATGGTTTTCTGCTTGAGAGGAAATTCTTTTAGAGGTAAATGGAGGGGTGACAGTGGTGTCTTATACCTTCATAAGTTTCTATTTAGTGCACCCATTACAGTGAGGGAGCACAGTATTCCAGCTCTGGGCTCCCAGATGTTGAACCAGGAATAGGAGGCAGATACAAGTTTTTGAACCTGAAGCATCTCTAAACAAATTCAATACTATTTGAGTAATTTTCCTTCAAAAAAATATTAACCATTTATACCACATCAGTAAACACAACTGTTTCACAGATAACTGAAGGGGCAGAATAGCATTAATTGAAATGGTGTTTAATGACAGATCTGTTATTATTAGGGGACCTATCTCGTCAATTGTTATTAATATTTCACCATCTCTATTTAGCAATGAAAGAGTAGAAAATGGATTAAAGCTCCTGTCCAAAATAAAGTTAAGCTGATTTTAAAACCAGTGAGAAAACAAAAAATAAGAAAATCCAGGTATTAATTCCCACAGAAGAACTGCCAAAGGCATATTTCAAATTCTCAAACACAGGTGCAAAATACACTGCCTGTTTTCAGTTTTGGTAATATGAAAATCCCACAGAAATAGATTGATTATTTCAATATGAAACAATATCTTCAGGCTTCCTTCTTATCTACTCTTCTGCAGCAGCTACCACAACGTATGATGTGAAGAGAAACGCTGTGATTTTCTAACTTCATCAATTTTAATGTTTTCTCTTATTATTATGTCTATTAGACCTTTCTGTCAATGCTTAAAGTCAGCTTTCACACTTTTGTGCACAAAGCTCTGAATGAAAGCATTGTGCTGTTCAAAACCTTTTACATCTACTGCCATCGGCTTCAACACTGAGCTTCGATATTCCAAGGAGATGTCCTAGTAGGCAGCTGTATCTCTAATACCACATCACAGTTTGTTATAGTTCTTGATATTTTTTGCTCCAGAGAGGGTGCAGACTGGATTCATGGAGACACTGAAAGTGAAGGTTGGAAAACACAGCCAGGGGGTATGGAAGAAGGACCACATATATTGTTCATATTAAGCCAGCAGCAGTTTTTTACCCAAGAACTTCTGCCAAGTTGAAATGCATGTAACAGTCAGGAAAAAAAAAAAAAAAAAAAACCAAAAAAAAAAAAACCAAACCCACATCTGAAATTTTAAATATTTTTGCTATTGTTACCTGCAAACTGCTGTAAGACTATGATGGTCTCCCTTCAGGTTTAGCACTAAGAAAATGTATCAGTTGTGAGCACTGAGAAAACAACAAAAAAATTAGCATAAACCATGGAACTTAGCTGCAGAAGAATGCCAGTTAAGTCAAGGAAGAAAAGTAACTCATGTCTGTTCCCCATGAAAACTTTTAATGCAGCAGTGGTATTAAGGAGGGTTTATCCTGTGAAACTAGTTTCTGCTTCACAGTCTTAGGGAGACCCGCTGCAACAATGTGGCTTTTGAGCATCATGGATTATCTCTCTCTGGGTGCTTGCAGCTGAAGGCATCCTGAGCATCGCAGCAGTGCAGGGGAGGCAGTCTCCCAGGCTGCATGGATTTAGCGACTGTTAAATACACATTACTATACTCCAAGACCTTGCCCAGGCATTAGCCATAGACATCATGCAACCATATCATGTCAAATGCAGCTCCTTACACTTCTTAGCATTTCGCGTTGGTTACCAGCAACTACTCCTGTTGAATGTGATTACACAATTTTCTTTCATCCACTGTGTCTAGACCGTGTGACACAGAACTAGAAGTTCTCTTCTTGGATTATCCTTTTCTTTCTGATTTGTATTTCAAAATGTTTATTGCCGAGACTTAAGGCAGCAACGAATGATGCATGCTACTTACTGCATAAAACAGCCAAAACCTGGCTCCGTGTACAAGCAGACATGAGAAGCAGTCACTTCTGAACAAGTACGCAAAGAGCTTTAGTAAGGAGCTTACCTCTCTGTTTGCCAATTGTTTAAGAGTCTGGCAGCCCTGTATAGTTGGTGCCCACTGCTGCTACTCCTAGCAATGTCTGAGCTTCTCCAGCGCTATAGTAGGTTTTCAGACTCCCTTTATCAAATTCCAAAAGGAGTGAGGGACATTATGAAAAATAAGATTCTATACCACCCTAGGCCTAGATCAACATGACAGAGAGCACAGGTTGCCAATTTTCAAAGAAGCTGGGTCATTCCTTGGAGATGACCACATTGAACTCACTACTTCATGGAGCATACATTGAAGATGAACCTCTTGGAGACTCCACTGTATATAACTATGTCACAAGAACATAATACTGAATTTTTCCTGAATTTCAAATGCAAAAGCACTGTTTGCTCCTCAGGAGACCACATTTCCAAGAAACACATACCATTTCATCATGTATCTCATCTGCACCATCAAAAATGTATTTCAGACAAACATAAACTATATTACTGTAAATGTCCTGTTACAAAGCTGTTACCAGCTGCATCATATGTTGAAAATGAAAAAGCTATAAATAAAAACAAAGGAAAAGTATACACATTGACTTCCACCTGAAAAAGCAACAGCTAGTATTTATAGTGGTCTCAGGCTAAACAAAAAAGTCATAGGGAAAGGCAGCAATCACACTCAGCCACATACTTGATAGTCTGAAGACCCAAAGTACACTTGGAACAATTTCAAATCTTGTGTTGCATCATTAGCGAAAAACAATAACTAGTTTCCCATATGGCTGGTTTTCTTGAGACATGAACAAACAAGCCATTCCCATTATATACAATGTGTTAGGTAATGGGGCACCTATTTTTGAATATTGGTGCTAAAAATGCATTCAGATAGTTCTGTGGCAAAATTTCTCTATATAGTGCCTATAAACATGTAATGACATTGACTATATTTTCTCTGGATCTGCAGTAAAAATGGCTGAGAATATAAAACTTTTGGTGTGTGCCATAATAACATTATTTATTATTTTGCTTACTTTGATCCTAACTGGATGTCTTATATTCAAAACAGCTGAACACCCAATAGTCTTCCCAGTTGGCTCAACCCTGGGGTACACTATGAAGATGTATTATCAGTGCTGTCTGTAGGAAGCAGAGTGTCTTCTAGCAATGGTACATGATAATGCCGACAACTGACGCTTAGGGATGTGGTTTAGTGGTGGACTTGGCAGTGTTAGGTTTACAGTTGGACTCGATCTTAAGGGTCTTTTCCAATCTTAATGATTATATGAATGTATGATTCTATGATTCTGCTATTCTATTAATTGTGGTTATCTACAGATATAACTAAACAAACAGAACAGCTACAAAAGTAAAGAAAAACAAGATCTTATTCACTGTCCCTGTCTGTTTCCTTTCTTTTTTTCTCCCACTTCCTTATCACTTTTTTCCTGACTTTCCTTGTCTTTTCCCTTTTTTTCTTTTATGTCCTTTTCTTTCACCTTGCAGTTTTTCATTTCTTAGGTAAAGTAATTCCTTCATTGGGTAATGGAAGTTGTATGTCTTTTGTCAGAATCATTATATATAATTAATATAATTAAATGTAATGGCATGTCATATATATTGTTGAACTAAATAACCATTAATAGCTGGAAGAAACTTTTGAAAACCATCTCATATGAAAAGTTTCTAGAATTATTTCTTTTAAGGGATTTTCATGAACCATCAGTTACTTTTAGTGCAAGGTTACAGAGTTAATGGCACAATTAAGTCATTTGAAGCCATGGAGTAGAATATGAAATGTCTCTCTCAATTTTTATTACAGAGAACATAGATAACAGGCTATACTGGCAGTCCTGCTGAATTTACTTTGTTCTTTCATTCAGCATTAGTAGCAAAAGTATCTCTCTGCTTTCTTCATCCTATGTATATACCTTTGCCCCAGAATGACTTGCAGTTGCTTTTTCAAAGATGGCTTCTCAGGTTTTTGAAAGTTCATTTCACTAGTGCAGACATGAACGAAAACTGAGTGTTTTATAATTTGACTTTTCAGCTGACATTGTGCTCCTACAAGTAGACATGAAAGAATACGCAGTGTCAGATTCAGAGATGCAAATACTGTGCTGTAGCATGGATTTCTTTGTACTCTGAGTTGCCTGTATTGCACTGTAATGTAATGCTATTCTATTGCATGGACTCCCTTAAACCTGTCTTTCCCCAGTACGTGTCTGACTCTGTGGTGTTATAATCTACATATTAAAACATCATAAGGAGGTAAAAGTCAAACTAAATAGGGGATGTATACACTTCATACCTGAGAAGAAGTCAACTGAAGAGGAGTTAAAAGCCATCAAGTCACGGATCAAGAAAACATTGGCAATAGAGGAAACAGGATAAATACAGACTGTTTTGACTGAGAAGACTGATCGGCAATGCCAAACGTAGAAAGGGGAGGAAAACAGACTTCAAAACTCTAAGGAAGCTACCTGAAGAACTGGTGGGAACCATGTGGAAACACTGTGAGTCAGTTGTCGAAACAGCAGTTTATAGAGAGATAAAATATGAAGAAAATCAGAAGTATCCCTACAGAGGTTAAAACATGGATGCCAGAAACTTCCCATCTCTGCTGCTGTGGAATAAAAAGTGGGTAAATACGCCTTCTGTGCATGCCAAGCTCACATTTTATCTAGGATAACTTGCAAGCTTGGTGTGCCTAGACATGCTCTAAGTCTTATACCCAAAGATCATAGTCTGCCAAAACACCCTACAGTGGCAGCTACTGCTGTTTATAGCCACCTCATTCTTGCAGCACCTACATGCAAGTCTGAGAGAGACTGGTGGCAGGCTGTCCAAGACAGAAGGCAGTTAACCTGATTTTCATATCAATTTAGATAGTCAGAAAGAAGCAAAGCCAACATATTAAAAATTGCCCCCTTGATATTTCTGTTTGCATCATTTTATAATCAACTAAAGCAATGGGAAATATTTCCCTTTCTATTCAGCAGCATGGTTGTATGAATTGTGGGTGTGGTAGAGGTGAGCTAATCAAGTTATTATTCATGATTGACTTCAGGGAATTCTCTCAGACTGTTAGCAACCTGTCCTTCCTTAGAAATAGGAAGGACAAGTGCCTTGGTTGACCATTGTCCATGTTTCTTTTAATTGTGTGCTATGGGCATTATTTCTTTAACTTACTTTGATATCTGTTGGCTGGGATTTCAAGGAGGACAACAATGTCCAACATACCCTTAAGGTATAAATGAAACTTATTAGAACCAAATGGGTCACTACATTTTTCTTCAGCTTGAGCCAAATTTCCTGCTGGTGCAAATGGGCATCTGTTCCATTCACAGGTTAGACTAAAGGACCTTTCTGGAAGAGAACCTTTAGTTTTCATAATTTTGTACTCCATGGAAAATATTGTTGATTCACCTAAAAAAACCCACCTCTTCTTCAAATGGAAATGTGTCTAGTTACATTTGCAACTTGATTTCATGGCTTTAGGTGTCAGATGAATGAGTAAATTACTATGTCTAGCTTAAACAATAACATCTAGATACATCTACATCTTAGGGAGCTAACTAATACTACTGACTGAAAGTAAGTCAATGGGATTTCAGCAGTCAGACAGAGATTTGGTGGATCAGTCTGAAGAGCTGAGCTGCCTAAATTGCACTGCAGTTATAGTTTAGCTGATTAAATGCTGATTTGGCTCTAGGATCTGACTCCTAATGTCATGGTGGCAAGCCAATTTCCTGCCTGCTCTACATCACCATAGCTCCATTAAAATCAATGTATGAAATTAATACACTTTAACTTAGTACTGACCTAGGCCAACACTTTTATACGAACTGTTATGAATGAAGGACATCCTAATTAATAATACACGGATATGAGCTGGTTTTACATTTTTAATGAATGTAACCCTGGTTCCATTCCATATTTCAAAATGTATTACCTCTTTTTCTTCGTTAGTGGAGTCCATTTTTCACAAATAGCTGATACAACTTCTTTTTACCATTAGGGAGTAATCCACCAGCACCTATGGCAAACTAAACAGTGGGCTAAATACAAATACAAATCTTTGCTGTACTGGAGTTTTCACACTGTGTATCATGTAAAAATATTTAGAACCACAGACACAGTTGTGTCTTGCCCTTGATCTGTGGGCAGTTTCCCATCAAATTCCCTGTGAACCTCACATGTAAATCAATCAATTTCTGCTATCACTACTACAATCATTTAACAGTATAACATGGCTGTGCAAACCAGGGTTTTGAGTTCCCAAGCTTTGAGTCAAAATACCACAAAAATTTAGTCATGATTATTTTGTTTTTATAATAAAAATCACTTTTTTACTTCAGCTGTACCTATACTCTACTAAACCACTGAGCAAAATACATATGAGCATGCATTGCATTGAGACAGGTACTTTCTAATAAGCTAAACTGCAATAGAAAGAGAAATAAACATTAATGAAAACTGTCTGAAAAGCATTTCACAGACCTGCAAAATTAATATACATACAAAATATTGGACCTAGAGTTTTGCTTATTTGTTTGTTTGTTTGGGGAATTTTTGTATGCAAGGCAGTGTTGGATACACCCTAGAAACCAGAAGTCAATATACAGCAGACTATTTGTATCATTTATTATAAAACAGCTGGGCAGAGTGTTCTGAAAAGAATCTAGATCGAATGCTGATACCAAAGTAAATCAATTTTTATACAGCAGAGTTTTTACTTCATCAAAGGAATTTTGCCTGATCTTGCAAATATTCTACAGTTGACTTGAACAACTAATAAATACACTCAGTCACCTGTATAATTCATTATCTGACAAACAGCTTACCTCTGGGTCCTTGAACTCCTGTTATCTGTTGGTCTCCTTCTACACATTTATCTCTTCTCTCTCCACTAAGAGGACCTCAGGAGAATTCAACAAAAGTCTCTGCATATATTTTACAAGAAAGACATAATAATATTTTTGTTTATGCAATTGAATGTATAAGCTTATTTTCTTTTTTTCATTTGCATTGTTCAGAAGAGGGTTAATCTTTCAAGATGATAACTAAAACTTTCAACACAGATAGAGACAAAATTAGACATAAGTGATAGAAAATAAAATCTAATTTTATTTGGAAATCTTCATAAAAAACTGATAACTTAATTTCCAAAACTCACTGACTATCCTAAACCTATGTCAGGGCTTCTGGGTGGAAGAAAGAGGAATGGAACTAAAGATGAGTGTGGAAGAGAGTGAGGAATAGCACTGTCATAAAACTGCTAAAAGCAAAACTTTAGAATGCATCCTGCATAGAAAGATGCCTAAGAAGTTCAGCACTTATGGAAAAAGAATTCTATTTAAATAAAAATATGCATTTCTTTCCAGAAGTACAAAATGTGCACATGTCAAATACTAGGAAGACACATAACAATGTTATGCTATCTTTCTCTAGGATGAAGAAAACAAAATTATGGTGCCTAGATCTATTAGGAAGTATCTACTGCCTTTCTTCTGGAGTTTATAGACTTGGTCTCAGAAGTCTTACTCAGTTATTACAGCACACTTGCAGAATTTCAGGGGTATCATACACGAAGGTTTGCACATATTTCACCTTTTTTTCCTGGCAAGATGGAAGAGTATACATTTATCCGAGCATTCAGAACAGGTCACTGGCATCTTAAAATCCTAAAAAAATGGACACAAGACATGCACAATACAGCAGACACATCCTGGTACATCAGATTCTCTTGGTATTTACTATCACATGTGCACTTATATATTCTTTACTTGGAATCCTTTGTTAAATATGACAGCTGACACACTACAATAATGTTACCATTTTAATTCTTTATTTTTTTAATAATTTATTTGGGATTTAGAGCATAGTACAGACAAGAAAGAGGAAGGAAGAATGGCCTACTGCTGAATTTCTCTGATGCAAGAACTATTAGGAATATAAAGGAGGAGTTTATTCTCCAAAAAGATTGTTATTTAGCTGTTATTCCAAAATATTGGTGCAATAGTATGTAAGACTGAAAGGTAAAGTTTCTTTAAGAACAGACAGGAGGGGAAGAAAATCCTTCATATCAAGGTTTCAAAAAAAAAATTAGCTGAAATGAAGAGGGTGTTGGACCTAAATATTAAAATATTTGGGTAATAATGAAAAGGAAAAAGGAAAGATACACTAGTTGGAATCTAAAACAGAGAAAACAGGACTAACTGACATATTGCTCATGACATAATAGGATATTTTAGCTACTTACATATCTCAAACACAGCAGATGCAGATCAAAGACTGTCCATAATGTTTCTGGAAGATTTTGCTCATAGTTCTGAAACAGAAGGTAGGGAAAAGAGTTACAAAGAAGGTTCTACTTTCCAGAAGGTGAGGGTTTTATCCTAAGTATGTCAACATCTGAGGATGGATTGCAAATTCTGTAAAGGTGACCAAGAATGATAGAGCTCACAATTCTTAGGAAAAGAGGGAAGGTAAATAGGAAAATAGAAAACATAAAGCTTCAAGTTGTCAGATCATAATGAACTCAACAATTATGTAAACTTCATGGGAAGCATGGGAAAGATAATTCAGAAGTGCCTACTCTAAGAAATGAGGTTACAGCCATAAATTAAAGTTAACCCAAAGAAGAGGAAGGATAAGGTTAGTAAGAACAAAATTATCAACGCTTCATTGTCTTTATACACAAGAAGAAAGCAAATAACAAATGATGAAAACAAATTGTTATTTAAACAGGTAGAAAATACCACAAAAACATACAGACATGCAAAGGCAAAGTCAAAAAGCTCAAGGTACAAAATGCCATTAAGCAAGCTGAAAGCTACCAGGACACATTAATGACAAATGGAAAGCACTCTCTGAGTACCTGGAACCAAAAAGTTGAAGTGTTATCACATAGACAAAGGGGAAGTTACTAAGAAATAAAACTTGGAAAGCTGAAATGTAATCCAGTTTTCAGCATTCATTTTCACTAAAGAGATATTTATGAACAAGTGGCCAACACAATAAAATAAGAAAGTAGTATCATAGAGCGTAGGAACCCCTCCACATGCATTTTAAGAATCTGGGAGACAACAAGGATATAAGGTGCAGCCAACTTGGATATGTCAAGAACAAATCATGTCAAATCAGCCTCATTACCTCCTGTGTCACAGGAAAAAAAGGTTTAACATGAAGAAAAATATATTAAGACCATATGCAATGAATACTCTCAGGAACTGAATTGCAGAAATGCAGACGGAAGGACAATTTGTTGGGGTGTAACTCCTAAAAAGAAGGTCTAGGAATTATATAAACTGTTGAATGTGCTAACAGTTTCAAGAAACTACATCATCATCCTGTGAGGATAGCCCAAGGAATATGTGAAATAATGCCTCTCTCTTTTCAGAACTGGAAGAGCCTTGGCTGTAGCATTCTGCCAAGTTTTGAGCTGTTGCCTAAGAAAAAAATATTAATCTCTTCAGTGAAGTTCAGAAGAGAGCAATGAGAGTAATCAGACACCATAACTCAAAAAAGAGCTCAACTGGATAGAAAAGGTAGAACAATCAATGGTCTCAAAGCACGTAGTAGAAATCAAAGAGAAAATGAAATAGCATTTCCTCCTTTCCAGTATAGAAAAAGAAGCATAATGCAGCAAGAGCAAGGTTAGATTTCAGGGCAGACTGCATAAAGAAAGAAAAGGACAGCAAAGCATAGAATAAATTGTCTGGAAGTCTTCATCTTTACAGGTTTCCAGCAAAAGGCCAAATGAATATCTGTCAGAAAGACAATAAGTACACCTAAAGAAGTGGACTAACAGTCCCCTTCCATTTCATTTTCCTTTGACTTTGTTTTACTGAATCTGAACCTCAGCCTCCTACACCTGGTCTGGTAATGAAACAATTTTAAAAACACCTGAGGTTCTACCTCTGCTGTACCTCTAGGTGCAGAGTACAGCTGCTGACAGAACATGTCTCTGGGAACCTTGCTTAACAGCAAGCTGGTTTGTTCAATAATCAGAATATGAATTTGGATTTTATTCTACTAAAATGTAGAAATTCTACATCTGCTTCCAGTGTTTATTAGTAACATAAGCAAATAGCTGGAAATCATTCACCTTTTCCCCTTGAAGTCCAGTTATTGTCCAGTTCCTGCTGTTTGTCTTTTCCAGGTTTCCACATTTGCTACATTGCCTGTAAACACTAACACCATTAACAACCACCCTAACACAGTAAGAGTATCGGGTGTCTACAGTCGAGTTTGTGTTTAGAATTAATTTTTAATATATGTACATCACTATACAACTTTAATTTTTCAACTTTAACACTTGACAAAGATAGGACTTTGTGAGGATAGAATGGGAAAGTATCTAGACAGTTTTATACTTTTATTTCTGCTTTTAGAAAGATGTATGTACATTTCCACTGAAACCACTGGAAATTTGTGATTGGAAATTACACTGGAAATCGTGAACTACCAGAATCATCACCTGTTCCCAAAGAGAAGTTTGGTTTCCTAGGCATCCAACCCTTTGGTGAAATTGTATTGAAATCAGCAGAGCTATTCCTTTGTAAAACTGGACTAACACTGTAGAGTCAAAACAATTCACAAAAAAGGATTTACCAGTAAACAGCAATGCCTGAAACAGCTTCAGTATTAGCAACTCTGACAATTCCATACTCCTCAGCCTGGGTTGAGTAGGATAAGGACAGTCATATCTGCACGACATATTATTGGACCATTAAGTAAAAGTGAAGCATCCATCTCTGGCCATCGCTAGAACAGAATATGGAAATCACTGAACCATTATTCTGTTCTGGAACAACTTTTCTTACATGCCCAAGCTCTCAAGCACCTGACCAGAAGACACATGCATATGTACCAATAAACTCATGTGTAAATGTTTGCAGAAGTGGCACAGAAGAAAACCGACAATTTTGATGACAAATTTCAGCTCTTTACTAACATAGAAGTATGTTTTTGTAAACATAACAAACTGAACCTTCAGTACAAGCTGCTATTACAAGGCATGTCTTCCTGGGGACTTTAAAATAGTTTTTTGATTGTTTACATAAACCAAAGGAAGAAAAAATTATGTTGTTGTAATGTGCTGTTACACGTTGCAGAATGTGTTATTGTGCAATGCTACAGCGTGATCTCAGACTCTTAACATGAAATTTCTAGTAATACTATTGAAGAGCTTAAGTTTGCATCTTAATTCCAGCTCTAGATGCATTTGATGTTCTTCTGTGGTCAGAAAAGTTTCTGATGTATTGTGGAAACACTATCACAGTTTTGTGATGTCCTGTCAAATATTGTGAGTAGTATCATAAGAGACATCATCCCTAATGGTCGGTGCCTGACAGC
The DNA here is from genome assembly GCF_963210335.1 of Falco punctatus. Classification (NCBI taxonomy): domain Eukaryota; kingdom Metazoa; phylum Chordata; class Aves; order Falconiformes; family Falconidae; genus Falco; species Falco punctatus. The sequence goes on from NC_137580.1 coordinate 60,856,138, forward strand.
AAGAATATACTTATTCATTAGAGAGGTTCTATTAGTGGATTTTTATCGTTTGGGGTATCTGTTGTGAGTAGTCAAAGTGAGAAAAGAACATTTTCATAGTAAAACAGCAATTTCAAAAAAGCAATTTTTTTTTCCCACGAGCAAAGCTTTACAATATCATTACCTCTTTTTAAGATTTTATAATTAACTTGAGGTTATGTAATTTTTTATGTCAGTTCAGATTTCACACAGAAGTATAGAGCTGTTTGTTTGTCAGGGGCATTTCCAGGCATTTCTCTCCTCCCAGTTTTCTCAAAGTTTCAGTAGCCCCGCTCAGAACTTTTACAATAAGATAAAGAGGGAAGAAAATAACCCATGCTGAACAGGTGAAGTTTTCAGAAGTAGTTCCTGTTGGGTTCACTCAGCTCACATAGATTAATTGTCCCCAAATGCCTTGGAAAACCAGGAATTCCTTGAAATTCAACAATGCCTTTTACTTAGGTTATTCATTAACATTACAGCAGAAAAAAATACTCTCTACTCATATTCTCCACATATCTTGATTATTCTTGAATGATGGAAGCAGATTTAAAATTTTCCCAGGAGATAGATAAATCTCCTGGGAACTTCTAAGTGAAGGGAAACAAATGTGCTGCCCACTTAGTCCACAGGTTCACTGAATGTATTTTGCTGAAGCTGAGGGTTTTGCCCAACAAGCGCATCTTAACTCCAAGTGCCACTACCAAGCGAACTTGGCTGCAATTTGTTTCTGTTTTCAGAGGGACATTCATAGCATTGGCTCTTTATGTTGGTGAAAGAAAAAAACAGACTGGCTAGATCAATATCTGATTAATGTTGTCATGCAAAACTGTGAGCCTGTGGCAGGTATAAACTGCACTTGCAGAAAGAGAAGTTGTTCCTCTGGGCTTTTAAGTTTCTCTGGAAGTCAAAGCCAGTCTCACTTCTTTTGCCGTTAATGAATCTCAGTAACTATGTAAATCTCATGGTGAAGTAAATGAAATTTCCTACTTTGCTGTTTCACATTCTTTTCTGCACATATAACATTTCTGACTTCTGAAGCAGAACGAAAGATAGTTAGACAATATCACATAGAGATACTTAGTTTTGTTTCCCATCTTTCAGTTGCCTCTGGCTGTGTACTGCTGAAACTGCAGCTTAAAATCAGTTTCAGAAAGCTTTTGTTCAATTTTCATATTTAGATTTTACAAATGTTACAAAATTATTAACAAATTGATTTAAGTTTCCACACAATCTCTGATTATTTTTCTAAGCTCATTTCCCACAGGAATGGAAGATGAAAGTAATAGATGAGGTACTCTTTAAATTGATTTCCACTTTCAGAAAAAAATTTCCAATGAATAAGTTCAAAATGAAAATACAGTGTTACTGTTAAACCCTTGGCTTTAGCTGACATATATGCTTCTAAAGAAATTAAATCAATGGGAAAAGTATCAAGGCCTTATAATTTGGTTATAGAATTTGTCCTCCAGTTCCATTGTATTGTTTCTTACTACAGGTTATCAGTCATCTGTTTACTAGTCAGACACAAGTGAAATAAAATAAAGTAACTTAAAACTAGAAAAATCACAATGCTACCTATCTGAGGATGATTTTTTCAGCATATTTATCTTTCCTTATCCCCATTTTTTCCCATTACAGATCCTAAATATTTTCAAATATGATTCATGGATTTCCACATGGGAAGATATTTGGGCTTGTATAAAATGTCATTAAGGTCAATAGATGTCCCTGGGCATACTAAATTCTGTCTACATCAAGCTCCTTTTTGGATTAGTTTCTTGGAGAAAATACCAGTATTTTCAACTTCTTACGCCTAGAGCAAGTAATTTATACAAAAGTGGCACAACTACAGGACTGACAACCAAATGCACACAGGAAAGTGGATGTGAACAGCAAATGATTTTGAAAAAAATGGGCATTATATATCTGCACAACCATGAGTGAAAACAAAATTGGAGTACTGCAGCTCACTGTGATGTCTGGACTTTGAAAGGGAGATTGACAGACTGAAGTGAGATCGCAGAACAACCCCAAATCTTAATTGTGGTACGAACGCAAGGAGAAGGGATAATTGAGGAGACAAGTACATTTACTTCATCAAAAGAGAAGCCTGATACATTATTTAATTAAAGTATTGGAATATCTCCAAGAAAATACAACACCAGCCTTTTTTCATAGTAGAAAAAAATAGTACTTTAATAGAAAAAAAATGCTTTAACATTCAGGATACTAAATCTACACAAGTTTATATCAAAAATAAAGGCACATATGTCATTAGGAGAGTCATTAGTAAGTCAACCCTCAACATAAATTACTGAGGTAAAGAACAGTTCTCAATTTCTTGACAACTTCATTTCAAGACTGATTGCCTTTCTTTAAAATTTATTTTAGCCAAACAGAGATGTGGCAGTTTAATGCAAGTATAATTTGAGGAAACTGTGTGGTGTATGATTCTATCATCAGATCAGATGGACATTTCTACCTTTCAGAATGTACAAATCTGCAGAAAGCGCTCAGTAGAAAATCACAGCTGTTATACCTCACTTTTGAAAATTTGTCTTTTAGGCAGAGTAATGAGTGATAAGGTATAAATCTAGTAGACATTTCAGAAGAAAAAGAAAAAAGTTGAATGACATTTGGGATACCAAAAATTAAATAAATTTTAGTGATAATTGAAACATACCATTTTATTCTAGGTACCTAAATAGTACTCTTTTTGTTAATGACTTCTTTTTTCATTTGAAATATATTTTGAAGGAAAAAAGTCATAATGAAGTGTTGGTACAGGAACTGAATTCCCTGAAAGGTTTTGGGGTGACAACAGTGGAGAGGAAGTTGAGCATTTACTCCTCCATTGCATGTGTAGTCACATTCAGTCTCCTTCAGGGCTACTTGAGGGTGACCACCACCACCAGAGAAAGCCTGCTTCAGCTTAGGAGGCATGGTCTGTGGAGAGAGGTAACACTTTTATTAGATCAGCTTGGGTTTGGAGCAAATTCAATCTTCTGTGGAGACTGGCAACAAGAGAGTCAATTAATGCCTGTTGTGATGATGGTTTCTGTGGAGTGGACGAGCAACAGATCACTACTGTGCGCCTCTCAGGTCTCCTTCCCCTCCCACCCTCCTTTTCCCAGTGGTAAACTTCAGGGTAATTGAATTAATGGTCACACAGCTTAAGTGCCTTCTGTGATGCACGATGGGGCAAGATTAAATTCCCTGTGGATTGCAGGCAATCAAATTTCCAAAATAATTCTCAGGATAGAAATAGCCACATTTTCAGCTTATATTTGTTTAGAAACCATACAGCAGTTTCAGGGTTTAATTGGAGATGCAGATATCCTGACAGATGTTTATCATTAATGCCAGGCAGACACAGTGGGTTCTGTATTGCTAGTGAAATGGGTGCTAATATGAGCAGGAAGAAAAGCAGACATTTTTTAGAAGTTTATCAGAGTTAATAGTCAACTATTACAGTTCATATGAAATGAAACATTTTCTGATCAATCCATGTTGACATTGAAAGTATCTTGTTTGCTCTTATTTGCTACTGCATAGATATTTTCTTGTGTTTCTTTTAAAAGCTTTTATTTTATTGAAGGCATTATTTTGATTTCATAAGCAACACAGAAATGAGAAAGTCATAATTCTCAGCGGTTTGTTGAAGTCATTCTGTCTAAACGTGGAAAAGCAGCTTAGCCAAACTTTGGCTGGTGTATGTTCACTGACATCAGCAGGGCTCACACCAAGAGCTAATCCTGCCAGATGAATGTGCACAGCACATGCGAACTAGAAAACAATATCTTAGCTGAAAAAAAGTGGCTGTGAGGTCATCTTAAGTGGAATATGCTAACAGTTCCCTTGTTATCCTGCTCCTAGGCACCACTGAGAAAGAGACTTCCCTAAAAGCCCATGAATGGAAAGTAACTGTTTTGCCAGCTTGTAAAAGGGCTTTCTCTCACGTTTCTTGTACTGTACTGTACATTCACAAACCACAAAAGAAGAAGAACCAATGAGTTTTCTGCTGTTCAGCAGAACTAGGTTGTTTCTTGTGCTTGTGCTCCAGCTGTGAGGAAATATTACCTCTAAATATGGGCACTGCACACACAGCCACAGGCAGAGACCAGCTAGAGCCCTATCTGCTTCATTTCACAAAAGCTTTGGAAACTCAAGACAGCAGGTGCTGCTAAAAGGGGGCATTAAATATGTGGGGCAATAGCTTAGTGGGGCTGCTGGCTTAAAAGAAAACATCTTAGAAGGTGTACAATATCCAAGAACAATAATTTTCATCCAGATGTTTATAGGCAGAGAGACATAGCTACCCTTTCCGATCTTTATCCTTGGCAAAAGAAAGGATATGAATTCACCTCTCTCAGTTTTCTCCATGGATTTCCAAACCCTTCATTCATTCCCCTTTTCCCCAGAGAATTTGAAAGAGGGTCATGATTCCTGAACACTTAATTGACTGTTCCTCCATTACAAAGAAACCTGCAGGCAAAAAGGCTGCTGAATAAATGCGCTGAAATGAGTGAGATACTTTTGCATCCCTCACAGAGATCCTGGGAGAAGAAGATGGACCAGAGAAGAAGAGAAGGAACTATTTCATAAAATTAAGTGCAGGATAGGCAGAAGTGAAGTATGCTTTATTAAGCATAAAACTGCACCATTGCTATTAGACCTGGTTCAGAAATGCAGAGCTAAATATCTTCCACTACGAGGGAGACCGGTGGTGTAGTTTACTCTGGGGATCATATTCCACAAAGAACAGTAAGATAATACACTTTCCTGGAGGACAGGATATTTTCTAACCCACTGATGCTGTTTTAGTGTATTCAAGAATTCCCATCAGCCTTTTGTCTTTGCTTCACTTCTCCCATGGGACACACTCTCTGACAGGTTGGCCCCCTCTATATAAAAGTCATCCCTATGAATGCTACCTTCACACTTATCTGAATTCTCTCAAGGAGGAGAATAAAGCTCAGCTTTGCTGTTGGTTTAGGTCACATCATGTTAGGAGAAAAAAGATCAATATAGAATACAATTCAGAATTCCTTATTTTTTCCAGACACTTCCACCCCCCTTAAAGATGTAAAAAGAAAGAACATTAGTCATAATCATAAAGATATTCAATGCTTTAAAAAAACAGGTACCATAGAGCAGGCTTTTTCTTTAGCAAAATAAGTCTGAATGCTTCTTTTAATTAAACTCTACACTATGGTATTTTATTTTTTGATTGCTCCAGATTAAAGAATGTGCCCAGTACCAATGTCACAGAGGTCAATAAGAGCCCCTTTCCCCTAAGTCTCATCTCTCACATCCACAGTTCTGAATATTGATACTTTGCAAAGCTCTATTCAAACCAGACATTGAGTTTCACTGACAAAGTGAAAAAAAATTCCGTAACCTCATGTGGGAAGAGTGTGTTTTTCTTTCTCATAGCAGTAGTTCTTGAGGTTGAGAAGAAGCACAATGTGGGTGGCTCACTGAGACACAGAGCTCTCCACTGTCCTCAGCACCTTTGTGCCATCAGTAGCAGCCACCCATCAGATGTCAGCTTGCGTAGCAATAGGTGTCACGTTAAGAAGGTGGTTTTCCTTGAACCCTTTATATTTTCTCAGCCTGTCAGTTTCCCAAGGAAGACGAGACCCTTGTGTCCAACCAGCCTGTCCACCACCTGCATTTTGACAGCTCACTGTATTGTAGGGTGATTCAACTAACCTATTCAGGGACCCCTGCTGACAGCATCACTGAGTCAAATCCCTTATAACAACTACTCAGATCTCTGGAGACATATATGAAATGAACTTCAGCTGAAGATTTTTATTATACAAAATACAAGTTTGTGACAGAGTAAGGTTCAAAGATTGCCAGTGATAATACACTGACTGCAAAATAAGCCTAAAACAATACACTTAGTAACAGCTAGCATGAGCTACTCATAGAATAAAGTTCCTACCCAATAGGCACCCCTTTTGGGGAAGAAGACAGGTTCAGCCCCTCAGCTGATCCCAGTTATGATTGAGTCTTCCCTACCTTCTCCCCTCATTTGTGCACTTTTTATACTTCATAGTACATTGCATATTCATTTATCATACACAGGATTGGTTACGAGTTTTTTGCTTCTAATATAAATTAGTACACATCCTGAAATAACACTACTGAAGTTTTTCACTAACCACACATGCTCTCCCAGTGGGGTTTTGCCCTCTTCCAGGGGGCTATTTGAGTTGGAGGTCGTGATCTTCCACTACCACAGTTACCTTTGTCCTACTTTTAGCTAAGTTTCTGTTTAGCGTTGGGATGGTGGTGTGCATTAATATCACAGTGAGATTATTTTGTCTGAGGAAAGTAATTTCATCACAATAGTTGGCTCAGCAGAGACATCCTCTCACATATTCTTCACATGGCAGCTGCTATGCAGCTTATCAGCTGTGTGGTACCATCAAGTTCCCATTCCTACAGGGAGCACAACAGAGCCTGGCTGTGGGGTCTCCACTCCACTCCTCCCCCCGTTATTCCTACCAGCACGTGTTGAGCTGTCAGAATGCATTGCTTAGGGAGCCATGGTAAAGCAGATTCTGTGCACACCAACCATCCTGAAAGCAATAGCTCTATTTACCATAACAAGCTTTCTGTAATACTACAGCTCTATTAGGTCCCGGTTTTCTCTTAATTCCCCCTGCCCCCAAAAGTAATTTTCCCACATCAGGGCATTGCTATCCTGCTCTGAAGAGGTGACCACAGAGGGGCTGGCAGAGCTCCCTGGGAGCAGTGACACAGGCAGGTGGATAGCAGCCACAGCTGGGTCTCAGACAGTATAGTGACAATGAGATCCAGCATCATCCCAAAGTGCATCGTACTGCAGGTTTCATATTCAGAACTCATCCTTTAACTCTTCTTCAGTTCTGTAAGTATGATCTGTGGTATAAACATGACCTAGTAAGTCTATTGTTTTAAGATTATCCATCACAGATGGATTCTTTTTTTTTAAATAAATGAACAGCAAGTTTTGCTTACCAGCCTAGTAACTACATTAATGGCAGCAAAGCCAAGTAAAGAGGCAATGAAGGTAGTCATAAATATCCACAGTCCTTCCTGAGCGGCTCTTTTTGAAGCCGAAACAAGCAGAGATGACAAGAAATTGTACCATGCCTTCCAGTTTCAAAATAACGAGTACTTTGCCTAAGTCATGACTATAAAGTTCAGAATATAACTAATTATTATGTTTATTAATATGTACATACTGAAGAGCAAATTGAATATTGAAAATATTTTCTGCAAGCTGCAAAAAAATAATTAATTCATCAAGATTTTAAACAATTAAAAAATAGTGCCAGTTCTCATAGAAGGGGCAGCAGTAATTAAGCTCACTAGGAAAGATGGATTTTCAATTTCCACTGCAAGAGATATTGTATAGATGATGTGCTTCACCGTTTCCATTAGAAATTTATTCTCCCTATATTTAAGCCCTTTCCCACTTGGGTGTGTGAGAGCACAGTTCTTTCTCCCTCAGTGGACCACCAGAAGACAGAAAAATGCCATTCTGGTGAGGAATTAACTTGCTCCATTGGGAACAAAATGGGCTATTTTGGGAGAATCAAAATAACAAAGATAATTCTACAGCAGCTTCTGCTGAGAAGACCAGGGGAAATCACTCAGAACTCAGGCCGGTGAAGAGTGAAATACCCTGTGAGCCATTAAACCTGAAGATGCTGCAGGTACCCACAATAACATGGGCCAGATTTGGAAAGAGGGTCTTTTTAAAGGGATAAACCCAGAATCATTAATTAAACAATTCAGAAGTCAGGAAGGAGATCATTAGAGCAATGTCTTAATTAAGTGGTCCTGATCCAGAGAATTGGGAATACATTATCTCTCTGAGGATACTAAGGATCTGAGATAAAGACATTATTATAAAAATCACACAAAAATTCAGAGATACTATAATTGTCCCAAGAAAATTTGCTCTAAAACCACATGCACAAATAAGTAAGCTGGAATAATTGCCTCCATTTAGTCCTTATTTATAAGCTGCACTTGGTAGAAAAACCTTTTTATTAGATGTATGACATAAAGCAGCATGATTATTTATATTCTAGTAGAACTATTTTCAGTTCACAGCAACCAGAACAGAAAAACGGTTAATATTTGTCTTGGTTTTTAGTTCAGCATTGTTTTTTCTATATACATATAAGCATATCTGTACAATTAAAAGCCTTTTTAGAACAACTATTAGTAATTTAAAAAAATGAATAAAGTTTGCGTAATTTTAAGAGCATCAAACGGTTCTTTGGAAGTTCAATTCATATTAACCATGTGTATTTTATTGACTAAATGGAGCCATTTCTCTAGATCCTAGATTCTGCACAGATTGACTGTGAGAGATGGCTTTAAGGTGGACTAAATGAACAGCTGAAAACTGTTTACTGTGAAAAAAATACAAAACACACTTTCATTTTTTCTACTAGTTTCAGAGAAAAGTAGCTTTCAGAGGAATTCCCAGAATTTGCTGGTGGTGCAGTCCCACCAGCCCTTTGGTTTGGCAGAAGGGCTCCTGGGAAAGGACCTATTAAAACTTTTCCACAGGCCAGTATGACTCCTGCAAGGCTTGCAGCTGAATTTACGACCTCGGTCATAGCGTGCCGGTGGCTGAGGTCAGCTCTGTGCTCACCAGGCACCACTGCCCAGCCAGAACAGACAGATGGTTATGTGGGGTTGGGTCGCGCAGATGAATTTCATTGTCAATGACAGACACAGTCAATGCAAAATAAGAAATATATCTTTTCTAAAGGAGAAAGTGATTCAGGAAAAAATTGGTTATCTTCTGAAAACTGCTAAATAGCCCATTTCAGGCTCCCAGTTTTATTCTCCCATTTTGTGAAATTTGCAAAATATTATCCTATTTACTGGAAATCAATTGCATGGTGGAAGCAATGTTTTCCCAGACAGGGAAAAAAAAAAAAAAAAAACTTGACAGAATGTTTATCCAGACATAGAACTGTATGAAAGCTCCTCCTCACAATTTGCCATTGTTTGAATTCCCACATACAAGAAGGAACACGTGCCTTAAGACTTTCATTTTCAACATCTTCATAAATACTCATGCAATCTAAGATTAATTAATAATGCCGAGCCTGAGTGGCTTATCTTTCTTAGTTTTTGTAGTGTCAGGGGGAGAAGCCACCTCACGCTGGCAGACAGGTAACACGGAGAGGCACATAGATGAACAATAACCATACTGTAGTTGATATACTAAAACCATGTTATGTCAAAGACCTGTGACAACTTAAAACATATTAAATAAATTCCATTTTCAGAAAGCAAATGCTTTATACTTTCTAGAAGGCCTAAAAATTCACTAGATGCCTTTGAAAATATTAGTAATTTTGTGTATTCTAGACTTCAGTGTAACCATTTATAATGTGCAGAGTATTCATCTCTACAGTCTACAGAACTACAGTAATCTGCAGCTTGGCTTCCAAATTAGAGAGATAAGCTATTAACTACATGCTCCGTCTCCTCTTTTCTCTGGTAAATGCCATTTTTTCCACCAGTAAGTAAGCCTTCTCCTACGCTTTTATAAACACACACATATTTTTTCCTTTCACATATCAACAAGAAAACTTTAAAATCATTACATTAGTACAGTGTTCTCTCTTACTCACCTGGAGAGAGAATTTTGGCAAAGTCTTAGTTATTGACAGCTCAGCATCTACAATACCAACTTAGATAGAGAAATGTAGAAAAAATGTGTGCTTTTTCTGTTAAGTCAGAATGGGTATTTCTTGCCATTATTAATTTTTCAAGAAGACACTTAACAGGACAGTTCCTTCCTTCCATAATGATCCTTTCTCTCTTAAGGAACATACCTTGATTATTTTTTAACTTCTAGATAATTTTCACTTTTGAAAATGCTTTTTAAATGACAAAGCATTGAAAGAGTAGGTGAGTAATATCACCTTTGTTTTGCAAATAGAAAACCGTTATACAAAAAAATTGCACGGCTAATCAAAGGTTTCATATCACAACAGAGAACCCCCATATCCTCATTTCCAGGGCAGTGTTGGAACAGCCTCTGTTTCAAGAGAATCAGAGATTGTGCTTAGACATCAGTTGATATGAAAGCAGGATTATGTATTAAACATCTTCATAAAAGCAAAACACACTCCTCTCTCAAAAACATGAAGTACAGATAAAAAAAAAAAAAAAAAAAAAAAAAAAAGGAAGGAGATTTATCAAATATCCTGAAACTACTGTTCCATGTAGCCCAGAATCCAGACTGCAGTTGATGGCCAAAGGTTCCCTTCTCTGCATCCCACCTAAGGCTCCCAACATGCTCACTGACAGTATGTGATGAAAGGAAGCATACCATGACTTTGAGTGACACATATCTCACGTTTTGAACTTGATAGTGATTCCATATCAGAACTCCCTCTTGCATAGGCTGTTACTACTCTTTAGTACTAATCTTTCCTGAGAGAAGCAGTGCATTATAGATTTAGAAAAAATACTAAAATTTAAAATTGTACCTTTAAAAAGTAGAGAAGCAATTGTACTCAACTATTTAATAGAAGTTCAATATTTGAACAGTTTTTGATCGTTTTTATTTTGAATCTATACCAGATAGACTCTAATCATGGTCTTTATAAGATGTGATAAGTCCTGGCATCTGATATTAAATACAAATTGAATATGTTCCTTCTAGAGGAAGTATTTCTATCTAAAAAATATGCTACATTAAGGCAATGCTCAAACAACAAGCCGTATCATAATCTTAAAATAAAATGACACATGGGTTTACTTTCCTAGATCTGACAATAGTTCAACTGCATTTAAATATTCCATTTCAAAATTTAATACTAAAATGCTAATTAAATAGTACAACCGTTACAAAATAGATCAAATATGAAAGGTTTCAGCCGAGATTACTATTGTTTCCACTGCAACAACTGACTTATCTGGGCATTTCTGATTACAGTTAAAGCATTTCAGTGACTGTTAAGTGTGCCTAATCTGTTTGTAAAAAAAACCAACAAGCAAACAAAACAAAAACAAACACGAAAAAAACCCAAACCCACAATAAACAAACATATGTAAAAAGCCCCCTCCTAGCAGAAGTGAAATACATAGAAAATTTAATCCATTCAATAGAGGATGAGATTAACACCAATTATAAAAACCTAAAAAAATATTGCAAAATGGAAACTCCAGCTTGTTGGGAATAAACAGATCTTTCTGAAAGACCTACTGTCTCCTTGGAGGAAAATATTCACTGACATACAACTTCAGCGTCAAACGTCTGTTGAAGTATTACAGATTCATAGGTTAATAGGCAAATTTTAGGTTAGTCAGCAGGAGAAGTTTGCACTAAAGAGAATTTCTCTCTACATCTTTTGTGAGAATTGGGTAAGAGAAGGAAATTGCTACTAAGGACATTTGCAAGGCAACAAGATAAGTAGCAGGACTGAAAGTTTTGGTAAGTGTTGCAAAGTAAGGCTTCACTAAAATACCATTTAATGATTTGCACCTAGAATATCAGACAGTTGTTATTTTCTTGTAGTTTGTTGGTACTTCAGAGAAATAAGCTCCAAGGAGTTTCTCTAGAAGATTTGCACCAGACACATCCAAAAAAAAAGCCTGAGCTATTTGTTGAGAGTGGTATATGGACAGAATTAAGGAGAAGGGGAGGAAAACCATTGTCAGTGAGATACCACTGTCTGCCAGTGCTCCAAAACTGGGAACTGCTGGTGCTTCACACATCCCAATAACCACCAAGGGTTAGCTGTGCTACTTTGGGCAGTGACGGCTGCCAGCACTTGAGCCTTGCCACTCTTGCCCGCTCTCTGGCTGCAGGAACCACAAACCAGCCCACTGATTCATCACGATAGAAATGCCTGGCAATATACCCAGCGCGCTGCAATTTATTCTTTGTGAAATATAGCCTCGAGTACAAAGTTACACATTCTGTTCAGAGTGAATATGCTTTCACATAACTAATGGATACTTGCAAGATTTATTAGAAGGCAGAAAAATGTTCCTTTCTGTATCTTACTGGATATTAAACTTTCTGTGAGTCCTATATCATGTATAGCAGTTTTCTATTAGCTAAAGAAGCAGGCTGGATGAAATAATGATACATTTTTAACTTCTGTGAGAAAGTTAGGTTCAGGAATTTTGAAATAATGAAATAATGTGAATTAACATATTAATTGTATTAAAAATTCAGTAACACCTTTTCACATTTAGTGTTCACTTGGTGTTGCATCTTCAGGATTAAGAGAAAAATGCATTTGAATTCCACAGTAACTGTCTAATCACCCCATCTTTTGATTAGCTATGCTGACAGAAAACATGCATTCTGTGGACAAGAGCAGAAAAGAAATGCATTAAAAGAAGCAAGCACACACATTTTGCTGGGAAGTATTGAAACAAAAATAAGGTGTGTATCTGGCAACAGGAACCAAACAAGGAAGAAAGAAATAATTTAGCAAAAGGTTCTGGATGGAAACAGTTGTTATGTATAGAAGCTTTTTTATCTGCTCCATGTTTGGAGATGCTATATTTTAGAGGGAAAAGAGACTACACCAGATAAAAGACATAAAGCCAATTTTCCCTCCATTCCCTCAGTGTAAATCCAGACTAACTCATGAAAGATTTGCAGTGGTAGGCTAGCAAACCACATTTGATCTACAAATTAGATGATATAACCTGAGATGAAGAAAGGAAAATGGAGAGATGTAGAGCTAGAGCATGTCCTAAATGACAAAAATTAGTGTTTGATGTAAAATAAAAAACTACCAGCTTTCAATGAGAAATAAATTTTAAGTATCCCCAAATAGAAGCAGCAAGCTATGCGGTACAATTCTGTAGCTCCCACACAGAGTAACGGGTTATATGACTTTCTAAAGGTTTAATACAAACAAGAAATAGGAGCAGCACTGTGAAGAAAGTAAGTCTGTCTGTAACTTTATACTTCTTTTTCTACTGAATCTTTATTGATGGCTTTCTTCTAGATTTGTACTGGCACCCCACTTTTTTTCCTCTCTCTCAAAGAGGACACACACACACACAGAGTATATATATATTTTATTACTCTATAGATAACAATTCTGTGATTATATGTCAGCAGAAAGTGTTCAACACCACATTTAAGACATATAGGTGAAAAATACCTGTACTTATTTCCTAGCAAAAGATACAAAGCCAGGATGCTGAGTAGTCCAAAATATATATTAAGGTATATGCAGAAAGTTCATTTTTGCACTTTCTGAAATATTGTACTGGTTTGCCCCTGGCTCTTATCCAGCTATAAATTATAGTAGCTTATATTGCTGGTTAAAAAAAAAATAAAATAGGCCATACATGTTCTATACTGGATTAGCAGAAATGACAAGCCCTTTAACCAGAAGGGCAGGGAGTTACAGAAAAATACCTACTCTACCCTTTGAACCAGGGCCATTTCCTTGTAAGGGTCATCTCTGTGTCATATCATAGTTTATTGACAGTTTAATATTCAGTTATAGTCCTCAGATTAAGGAAATATTTAGCATTATCAGAAACTCTCCTTGACCTTTCCTTATTATGAAAGATGGAAGAGTCACTTTTGCTGTACAATTCTAATGAGGTTTATTTTTATGTTGTTGTTCCAGAATAAAAACCAAAACGTGGAAAGGCAAAAATGTCCTGGTGGCATTGCACTTTAAGCTGACTTACATTTGTTCATTGAATCTTTGTATTTTCCTGCCCATCTTTATACATGTGTTGTCTTTATTATATACTTAGTTTCTAAAGGCCTGGCACTTGTAGAAAGAACAGTAGGGGATTTGTCTTTAACGGGGCTTTTATTAATAGAGATAAGTGTTGTTATCATTATAACAACTCAATCTTGCATGATTATGTTCAGTGTTAGTCATAAACATTCGTAAATAAGTATTTAAATTAGAGAAATATTCAAATAAATTATTTGACTTTTCATTTAGCCTGGCAAAATCACCTTTTCTATTATAATAAAATTGTGATATAGAACCATTAGTATAGAATCTTAAAAAAATCAGTATGTCAAATGAAAATAGCTTAGTTTCTATTAAGATTCTTCACATCTACCCAGAAATAACAATAAAAGAAATATTAACATCTCATTGACTGTGGCTTTTATGTTCATTTTTTATGTTTAGCATATTCATTATCTATGAATATTTAGATCCAAAATGGGTCATCATCAGATGTTTTGATGAGATGTTTTGACATTTGGACATGTTTTGAGACAAGGTTCTGGCTCTACTACTAGCTGGATATCCTAGGGCATCAGGAGACAAACTGACACAACTCCAGTAGTCTGGGGGAAACTAGCAAATTATTTTGCAACAAAATGAAGATTTTGTTTCAACAGCAGTACAGACTGTTTCTTTTCCTACACAGGTTTTCTGTTGCTCATGAAGTTTTCCTGATACTCGTTGTAGTTGGGATACTACAAGTAAGAGCTAGGACTTTGGTTTGAAACCCTACTGAAAGAGAATGATGTAGTGATGATGTATGAAAGGTGTTTAAAAATAATGACAGTCCACATATCTCTTTGTGCATATCCCATCTTTCTAAGTATTTAAATTGACTCACTTTTCAAACTCTCCTGGAAATATAAATATAAAAATCCCCCCTATTTGTGCTACTAGGTATTATATAACTCTGCTTAACCAACCTGAGCTGTGAATTTTTCACTTTACTGGAAGCCACAAACATTCAAAAAGTAAAAGGCCCTAATCTTATGAAATAGTTTTCAAAATATTCAGACATTTTCTTCTTTCCACACTTTACTGCAGCCATGAAAGCTAATTTTTCAAACTTTTGTCCCTAAGTTGAAGACCTAAATATTTTTTGGGGGGAGAAGAAAAAATGAACAAGGTGAGGATCACATCTTGGGCATCTGATTTTAAAATCTGGATCTCAAAGCGTAAAATACCACTGTTAAAATTGCACCGGTTGATACAATAGACTACCTTCACAACAGCTATTCTTCCCAATTATTAAATTAACAGAGGTTTGTTTGTGTGTTAAATCAAACTGTAAACTCCTTGTTTACATGGCACAGTTCTTTTTCAATACAAATTTGAATACAGAAGAGGCCCGTTCCTAATTGGAATTCTTCAGCTCTTCTGTAATATAAATAAAAAGCATAATTATAAATGTACTGAGATAAAAAGAAACAAAAGGTCCTGTAAATACCACTGAATGTTTCTATTATCCTGTGGCAGTAAAAGTTCACTGCTCATTTTGTTACAGAGCAATTAAAGGCAGGTACCTTACAAGGCTCAAAGAAAAAGGAGTGAAGACTTCATTGTGTACGTCCTCTTTCAGGAAGCCCTGGACAAAGCCAGGTACCAGACCTGAATTGAAATCTGTCTTGACGTATTGTGAAACTTCACAGGACTTAAAGGCAAATGAAATTTTAGTCATAGTGTGCTAATTTTATTGAGGAAATAAGTCATATGAAAACAGCATCTCAATTGTCAAAGACCAGGGCTTAACCAGTTCATACCTGAGGTGGTGGGTGGGTGTCTGTCAGTCAGAAACGTTGAGATTAATCTTTAGACTAGCAGACAGAATCATATATTAGCTACTTCCGCATGACAAGTGAATAAATAAAGCCTTTTGCATACTATACTCACTACAGATAAGACAAATCTGACCATCAGAGAACAGGTACATTGAACATGGCTCTATTAGCTCTTTCCCCTAACATAGCTCTGAAATGCATACTACAGGCAACGGAAGGCATTTATTTATCTTCCAAACAGAAGTCTGTAAAAATGGCAGTTTAGAAGCAGAAAAAAATATGCAAAGACATTTTCTATCTGGCTAACGTTAATGTATAACCAGCATTTGCTTTATATATATAATGCAGTGAGAAATAAATTAAATGACAGATGGCTTCTCCCTCTCGCCTTGTCTGTTGTAGCATGACTAGACAAACAATCTAAATCATTGCTGATACATGCTATGGAAACACTTTGCAGAGGTAGTTAATTACTCCTGTCAAGGAACAAAACTGCAATTGCATGATTTATTTCAAAATTACAAACACAGTAAACTGAAATAATCATTACTAACATAAAGGTAATTCTGTGTTCATCTCTGGGAGTAATCAATAAATCCATGGATTCAGTAACCGACATCTCTTTATAAGTGAAAAAGAAGTGTCTATGTGAAAAATATTTATAGAAGATAGGTGAATGTTGCTGACATAAACCAACAGCATTAATAATTATCTTCTATTTTACTAGACCTTTATGCAGGTATACAGAATACAAAGCATATTCTGTTAGGTGAAAAAAAAAAAAAAAAAGAGGGAAGAAAATTAAAAACTTCAGAGGCAATCCAAGCATTAATAAATGTTGGCTCTCAAGTCATTTGGGGCAATTACATGGACATATTGTCCTTTCTTATAGTCTGTGCTTTGCTATACCTCTCTCAGAGACAGAGGTGTCACTTACTACAATTAATGCATCTGTTCCCTAGTCATAAAAGAAAAAAAAAATAAGCCACCTTCAGAACTGAGGTTAAAAAAAATATCTTACTTCTGGTTGATTTTCTAGTTCAGTACTAATCCTTCCCCTGTGCCGAGGAGTAGGTGCTGTTGGACCCACCTGCATTTCAAGACAATGATGGACCTAGCATGTCCATCTAGGAAGACAGAGCATGTCCTCCTTTTCCCCATGGTATCCAGGTGATGTGACTTGCTGGGAGACATGGTACAGACCCCAGTTGGGTTAGAGGAGGAGGGAGGGATGCATAATTTTTCTTTTAACATCTAAGAAAACTCACACTCTGATAAAAATCCAGATGAGAGAGAAATGAGAGAGAAGGCAGAAAAATGCTACATATTGGTCACTCATTCAAGTCAAGATGTCTATCCTAAACATTAAAGTCTCTGTCATTCCTTACAGCCAGAACCCTGCTTGATGTACAGTAATGGAGAAGAAAGGAACCAGTTTGTTTTCTGGATGAGTATTTTCATAAAGACATGGAAATTGAAATAGAAATGGTGAAATATATGGTAAGTATATATTGCTTATGGAGTATTACTTGCCAACCGTCTGTGTGTAAATGTAGCCTACAGCATATGTTTTCACCGAACAGGATAAGAATATGTTTCTACAATGGGGTGAATAGTGTTCTATTAGGTATTTTTATGATTACAGCAGGGAGACTTTAAATTGAGAAAAAGACTGTATTAAAGGTAGACAGACTTTGCTGTTAGTGCATAATACAAATTATATTCATGTTAGCTACTATGGTTTTAAATGCCAGAGGATCAGGGGAAGAAATTGTTTAGTAAGTAATTTACCTGAGCTTGGTCAGACAACTGTTTCTTAGCAGTCAACTGCTATATGTAAAGCAGAGGCAAAAATGATGGTAAACAGAAGCTATGAATCATTTCTGGAGCATGTTCTGCATTTTGCTCGCTAGAGAGAGTTGCTGTCTCCATATGTGCAGACTCCTGATACATAGGCTTACCCAGTCTGGGACTCAGACTCCAACCCACTCCTTGCTACCCAAAGAAATGCACTCTCTGCTTTACATAGTGACAAGAAACAAGACACTATGTGCAGGAATCATCACCTCTATTAACTCCATGGTACTGGCTACATCTGTAATCGAAACTCCCTGCCCTATAGTGAAAACCTTCCAACGAATTACGTCAAGATACTAAAGCAACTCTCTCTGTAAGTACAGTTATGTTCCCCTAGGCCAATGAAAATGTCACTTATTGGGAGAACTTTAAAAATAGCATTCAACTCAAAATGACTGTCAGATTTAACTGTAGTTTGGTATTGTGAGGAATTATAAGGAGGAGAAAAACATGCAGACATGATGGCGATTCCTCTCCTTAAGCACACTTAAAAAGTAACTGCACTTAGAACAGTTATGATCTTGCAGGTAGTGTGCATTTACTAGCAATTAATTTATTCTGGTAATCAAAATATGGGTTATTATTTTACACTTGTAAAAAACTGAAGTGGTTTATTTTTTTTTTTTTTACCTTTGATAATGGATCACTTGAGACTAATTTATTCATCTTTAGAAAGCTGCAACAGAAACCCTGCCACATTTGTGATTATAAGAATACTTAGAACTGAGATAATGATGAAGAAATGGGTCTCCATACAGATTTTACAGAATCCTGCAGCTCTCAGTAGGGCAAATATGTCATCCAAAATGCACCCTACCAAGAAAAAAAATGAACACCATAATGAAAGAGAAAAGAAACAGCTAATTTTCATTTGTAGTCCAAGTGTTAGCATTAGCCTCTGCGCAGGACAACACAAGGCAGTAAATCGTTACTGTTGTTCTATTCAAAAAGACAATGGAAGAAAATGAAAGGAAAAAAAAGAGTTCATAAGATTTTTAAGAAGGTAAGTATCATAATCTCATTACAATTTAATGAGTACTGGTCTTTAACTCTTCTTAGGAAAAAAAAATCTATGGAGCGTAAACATCTCAGACCTAAATTTGTTGAGAGAGCAAGGGAGAATTACAAATATACATAACATTCCTATGATATAATATTTGTGCAATACTAAGTTTGAAACTCTGTCTAATATTCATTTTCATTATACCACAAAATCAATTTCCCTGGGACTGGCCACAGTCTTCTGTCACTGTCTTACATTAAAAAAAATAATTTCATTAAATGAAATTTTGTGTTATTGTCCGAGGTATTTGACACCATTTAATGAAAATGCTTGTATAACTTTGTGGACTCACTAGCTGACCTGTCTTCATTTTCTATGCGTTTTCATACAAAGCCAATCCCTTACAAAAAAAGCAAAAACAAACCCAAACCATCAAATCCAGATCCAAAACAGGCTAATCAATCCCTGCAAATCTAACCAACAGTTAGTATAAAGTTTGTTCTTGCTTTTCTATAATGCTGAATTAATTCTTCTTGCAAAATATTTTCATTAACTCAAGAAAAATTATGCCTCTGTATCAATATAATCATACCTGTAAAAAGGTTTAGTGGAAAGATTTTCCTTTACAGGCTTCCACATCAAGAGTTACCAGAGCTACAGTTTTCCTAGCAGAATTATAGGTTTGAGGTAAGCAGGTTTCTCAGATCATCCTTCAGAAGACTCAGGGCTGGGTTGGTAAGTACTGAGGTAAAGACATGGCATGGACTGAATCTAGAAATCAGTATTTATGTTTAGATATTTTCTTTAATATGTTTTAGAAGTCAACTACTGAAGATGACAGTACAGTGGGCAGAAGGAGTATCTGAGATTCAATTAAGCACAGTATGCAAATAACATACATTCTCCTGTGCAAAAAGCATGGCTGTGGGGTCTCCTGCAAGCAGCCAGGCAGCTGTGGGAATTCTCAGTCCCATGCGGGATGTCAGATGGGAGTCGCTGTTGCAGCCCCACACGCTGAGTGAAAGGAAGAAGATACAGGCATGTGCTCATACCTCACTGGGGACTGACTCCTGAGTGTCTCCCACTACAGTGCTCCAAAGATTCGATGGTTTCCTGAGAAACTCTGTCAGAAAAATGGGGAAATAAACATTGCGAGTCAGTTGCGGGGGGATTTGACTTAGTCCTGTCTTCCCTCCCCACCCCTCTCCCCTATCCCCACCCCTCTCCCCTAACAATAATATATATATACACAAATACAAGCTCATGGAGATTAAGATGTAATCAACAAGCTTAGAAAAACTTTTCTTTGTTTTCCAGAAAGCTGAAGATTTGAGAGCCAGAGATCATGGAAAGCTTTTCCTAAAGTTTAGTTGCAGCTCACTACAGTCCAGAGAGTAGAACTAAAGAAAATGATGCCTGACTAAGACTAAAGTCCCAGCATTTTCATTCTCTGAAGTGTTTTTTAACATCTAATTTCAAGGAACATGGTGTCTTGTAGCTGCTATAAATGAGTTTCCTGGCTATGATTATGAAATAAGTCAGAATGTAAGCAAGCTCCTTCATAGAGCCTATCTGTACACATGTCAGAGAATGATGTACTCTACTAGAAGCCCTAGGTATCACGTGTATACTGCATGTGCACAAGGAAAACAAAAACACATCTGTGATTTTGGAAGCATATTTTAATATAGAATATAAGAGTGGACTAAAGAATGACTTAATAATCTAAAAAAAAAAAGAAAGTAAATACACTACATAGGTGCAATAGGAACGGAATTATATCATACAGAAGATAATAAACATACAGAATAAATTGTCAAAATTGAAAGTCTGGATTTTGCCAGAAGATAGATGAATTTCACATACTAAGTTATTAAGATTTGAAGGGAATATATCAGAAAATTGGAAAGGGTGGATACAGCAGTTCAAAAAAAATACATGAACATGACAGAGAAAAGCTTCAA
Source organism: Falco punctatus (assembly GCF_963210335.1). Lineage (NCBI taxonomy): Eukaryota > Metazoa > Chordata > Aves > Falconiformes > Falconidae > Falco > Falco punctatus. The sequence continues at coordinate 60,876,530 of NC_137580.1, forward strand.
ATCAAGGTTAAAAAAAAAAAAAAAAGAAAATAGAAAAACAGAACATAACTGCCTGTAATGCTGGTATTGCTGTTCTGTGCTTGAAGGGAAAGGCCTGGGGAGTTTCACATTTGAAAATGAGCAAATGAATAAAATCTATGTTTTGATCATAGTGTTTGAAGTCTGAGCCTAAGAAAAACTATCAATTCAAATTCCATATGTTCAAAAAAGGAAGCAGATTACATATTTTATTAATTTACAAGAGAACTTCAATGATACTCAAAAATCTATGAATATTTTGAAGATGTTATACTTCATGAAAGAATTTAGGAATTAGTCGCAAATATTGCATTTAAGAGAAAAGGAAGATCTCTTGTCATATATAGATGCATAAAAAAAACCTCTACAAAGGTTACCATAAATAAGCATAGCAATGAAATTTGAGACTGGTCAGGAAAGAAAATGAGAGCCCAAAACTTAGGAGGCTATCATGAGCAGTGAAACAAGCAAAAGAATTCTTCAGAATCATCATTAAATAAAGAATAAGGAAAAAACCTAAGAAAACTACATTGTAAGGCTGGTTAGAGGCTTAAGATCCCAAAAATTAAATTAAAACCATGAATTTGATAGGCCAGTGATTTCCAGTGTGGAACCACAGTTAACAAATGCCAATCTTATTATTTAATGCACTAACAAAGGTATTTGAAGTATATAGCAGTAAGTGCCACACAACATCCCTAATTAAATATCAATAGAGCACTACTTGAGACTTATTATATATTAAGCATATACTAACCCTTACAACATACAACTCATTAAGTGGAATAGCTGGCAAGACAATATAGTTTGAAGATTTGGTTGTGTATGAATGGCAGTTGGGTCATTACAAACACCTCCTTTATAAACACTGTAAACTGCTTTCCAGTTATATTCAGGAGTTATATTTTGAAAGAGTAAATATTATTTCATGGAAAACAATTAGCAGTGCTGTTGAGCATGGCATGCTGATGTTCAGCACTGGGTTGTGATGAGCGAGTCGTACTGAGGGCTCCTGCAACTGCACCATGCTGCCTGGGGCCAGGAGGGACTGACCACCCGAGGCAACCTGCCACCACTCTGCTGCCCTCAGCCACCCTGCAGGGACCTCCACAGCCCATGACCAGCCCCTTGCTTCCATATTGAAATGTAAATGTCTACAAATAAATACATGGCACTGACAGGCCACTGGGGCAGCAACATAAGAAAATAAAAGAAAGTAGATGCCTGACCTAGAAGCTGGATGGAGTCTTTCCAGTTTAGGAAGATTAGCCAAGTCCCAGAAACAAGGCTTATATTTTTTATGGTCAACATTGCATTTTTTTTTTCCTGTAGAAAAATAAGAGATTTGGATTCCCATGGAAATTCACTGAGAAAAAAAGAGAGGATGTAGAATAGAGTCCAGTACTGAGATGTACACCATGAGATACTCAGAAACTGAATTTAAATGCAGAATTAATATGATAATTGGCAATATAAAGTGTATAGAGGGATACACAAGAAGCCTTATCATAGGGACCATTGTGTGAAAGTATATAGCAGCAAATAAACAAATGAGAGCGGAGCATTTAGTAGCAGGGAAAATGAAAATGAGGGACTTCCTCTTAGGACTGCAAAACAGGGAAATTTGCATGATTTCTGGCATACTAATCTCATGCTTGCAGAAAATATAAATAAGTTCGAAACAGTTGCAGGGCACAATATTTTCTTCTGAAGAAAAAAAAACTTCAAGCAATTCAGAACAAAACAGAAGTAACCTGTGAACTAAGAAATTATGGCCTTTCATCTCATGTTTCACTAGCAGGTCTCAAACTCTGACACACTAGAGGTGCCAATGCTTTCTTCCTTGAATCCATCCTTTATTATCCTGATGTTTCCTTCTGTCTCTCCCTCTCCTAGACATTTCCTAATTTTGAAAATTGGGAAGGACGAGTTAGTTGCTATTCAGTGAGGGTTTGTAATTGTATAGTTGCACAAATAAAATGCTTTTCATGGTTGCATGGTTTTAACACAGCAGTAGAACACAAAATCATTTAGAACTAGTACACTGCAATCATTGTGGTCCCAAATTTGGTGTGAAGAGCATATTTGTGACCCCATTTCCTTATTAGAACAAAATTAGGATGAGCCATTATCACAGGAGAATAAGTGGTTTATAAAATTTTAAATGAATGGATGAATACCTCTTCATTTTACAATTAGTTATGTCTATCAGAGGCACAAGCATTTGTCTTTTACAAATAAAACTCATAACATTTTATTAAAAATTAAGTTTAGGTGTCACCTTTGTCATGACTGTAGCCTGGTAGCAGCCTCCAGAGTAATATTTCTTTTATGGTATCCTACCGCTCATCTTCTTGGGGCACAGATGAAAGAGTAGACAAGGAGGAAGCAAATGTGGAAAAAAAGAGGCCAATAATATGCACAAGAAACATTTACCAACTGGCAGAAAGTGCATATTCAAATCAGCCACGGCACCTACATTAAAGGTAATTTTCCAAAAAGACACTCCAGGCAGGAAAAAAAAATTAAAAATCATCTTTTCTAGAACATTACATCACACAGTGTCTCAGTACTTGAAAATCACACATATCCCTGTTTTTGATTCATGAGATCAGTATTATCAATCTGATGCAGTAAAACACCTTTACAAAGATTGCACACACACAATTAAATGGTACACTAGAAATCTCTTGGTGTTACACAAGGATAAAAACAATTATAATTTTCAAGAAACTAGTATAAGGACACAAACTTTCATGCCAACACTCCACCCTCCCACATACTGCATTTCTAAAACATACTCACTCCAGCACTGTGGCTGATAACACTTTCAAAGCCAAAGCTTTGAAAATCCTTCATGTCATCTAGAACACATAAAGTGCAATTCCACTACAATGTTTGAAGACTACATCAATTTTAATTCTAGAATGTATGATTGTCAACAAAACTGGAAGGCTGACATAGCATACCTGTGAAATGTATCTGTGGTAACAGAATGCAAATTGATTTTCAGATGTTAGAGGAATGTAAAAATAAATGCGGTTTTGCCATGAGAAGATTGCCTTTTTTATTTTATGGATCAGTTTTCCCTATTACATTCTGTTTTAAGAACCTAGTTCCCATAGAAGATTTTCTCCTTTAGGTCCCATTCGTAATTTATTGAAGTAATTTGTCATTAACTTCCATGGTGTTTAGACTAGCTGAATTCATTCATTTATTTGCAAAGAACTGCACACTCATGATTACAAAATCATTTGCTTAAAAGTTTTAAAATTAACAGCAAGCACCTTGCTTCCAAAAATCTATTTAAGCCTTTGCAGAAACTAGTTCAAACATTGGCTTATGTAGCATTTGTCATTTCAGATAAATCCTAGGTCAGAAGGTGGGCTGGGAAGAGGGAGCAAGAGATCAAAGGGTTGGTGCCTTCCTACCACACTTTTGTTCTCGGTATAGATACCATATGAGTACCATGTGGCATCCTGAAGTTAAAGCCCCCAATCAACAACTCTTAAACTATGGGTACATGAAAGTAAGAGTTGCACCTTCTAATATTTTGTCTTATATATATCTTAAACAGTGTTACACACAGACCCCAAGATGGCAATAATACTGGGTGCGCTTTCTATAGCTTATATTATTATCTCCCTTTTGTTCTTGGAACTCAGGGAGAACAAAATACCTGCATTAAACCCAAATTTATTTTTCATGATTTAGACAAAGCACAAATAAGGAAAGGTAAAATTTGCCCCATAAAATATGAAGGTATGTCAGGGATTAATTAGGTCCACTCCCTACCTGCAAAACAGATTATTGTTCACACAGTGATGTTTTTTTAGACATGACTTTCCCATGATATTATTCAGTGAGCTGTTCAGCGCAGCTGCTATGCTTTTGCCAAAAAGGTTGACTTGGAAATCCAGTTCCCAGATTGAAACAGACAAATAAATGATCCCTTGTTCAGTGATACAGGAATGTCTTTGATTCCCGTAGAAATCTTTCTTTAGTATTTTAACTAATCATTTAAACTAAAATAAACTTATATTTTTACATCAAATGTATCTAATGTTTCATTGATATTATATTGAGTTCATGTGACAAGGTTTTGATAGTGAGGGGCTACACGGGTGGCTTCTGTGAGAAGCTGCTAGAAGGTTCCCCTATGTCCAATGGAGCCAGTGCCAGTCAGCTCCAACACAGACCCACCACTGGCCAAAGCCAAGCCCATCAGTGATGGTGGTAGCAGGTCTGAGATAATGCATTAAAGAAGGAGAAGCGTACCTTTGCATCTGCAGCCAAGAGAATGAGAACATATGAAAGCAGCCACTCTGTAGACAACAAAGCCAGTGCAGAAGGAGGGGGAGGAGGTGCTCTAGATACAAGAGCAAAGATTCCCATGAAGACCATGGTGAGGCAGGCTGTGGCCCTACAGCCTGTGGAGCTTAATGGTGGGGTAGATATCCACCTGTAGCCCATGGATGCTAACGGTGGAGCAGATATCCACCTGTAGCCCATGAAGGTTAATGGTAGAGCAGATATCCACCTGCAGCCCATGGGGGACCCCATGCTAGAGCAGGTGAATGTCTGAAGAAAGTTGTGGCTCTGTGGGGAGCTTGTACTGGAGCAGACTCCTGGCAGGATGTGGGAATATGGAGGATCTGTGGACATGGAGGATAACACTGGAGCAGGTTTGCTGGAGGACTTATGACCTCGTGGGGGACCCACGCTGGAGCAGTCAGAAGGACTGCACCCTGTGGGAAGGACCCCAGGCTAGAGCAGGGATAGGGCATGAGGACCCTCCCCTGAGGGGGAAGGAGCAACGGAGACAGGGTGTGATGGACCGATCACAGCTCCATTCCTCGTGTCCCTGTGCTGCTGGGGAGGAGAAAGTAGAGAAATCAGGAAAAAATTTAAGCCAGGGAAGAAGGTAGGGGTGGGGGGAAGGTGTTTTTAAGTTCTGGTTTTATTTCTTGTTATACTACTCTGATTTGGTGGGTGATAGATTAAACTAATTTCCCCAAGTCGAGTCTGTTTTGCCCAAGATGGTAATTAGTGAATGATCTCCCCCTGCCTTTATCTCGACCCACAAACCTTTTGTTGTATTTTCTGTCCCCTGTCCAGCTAAGAAGGGGAGTGATAGAGCAGCTTTAGCGGGCATCTGGCACCCAGCCAGGATCAACCCACCACAGATACAAGCTGTAATACAATATAACTCTGATAAATGAATTTTCATAATACAAATAGAGAGGAAATTATATTAAAAATTTAAGATAATGGTATGAGCAGATAAAAGGCAAAGGACTGAAACACAAATAGGAAAGGCAGCTTAACTTCTCACCAACAGAACAGCCTCTCCTAGATTTCTCCTGGGAGTTTTGTTGTTGTTCTTTTTAACAAAATTCTTTCTATAGTGTATTCCTGATTAAATGATACATATTGCACTTGAATGCTAAAAAGAAAACTTAGCCAACCAAATATAAGCAACAAAATAAAATCACAATCTGAATCAGAAATTAATTTTCCAGTTGGTCTGCTTGAATATATGTCTTACAGTTTATTGATAAAATGTTTCCCAGTTATCCCAGTTTCCCAGATTTGTAAGACACGCCTGAAATGTAATGTCTTCTTGATCAAATCACCAAAGGATGCTAAATATCGATTTACCATCACTTGAAACCTTTATTTTGTTGGCCTCTAATATTCTATGATGAGGAAAGCTGAAGTACAGCTTTTATTTCATTCATTGTATTATGTATCTATCACCAACATTTTGCAGAAAAGAGTCTAGAAGCTTTTAAATACGTTACACTGAAAAAACATTTAACAATGATACAAGAGTTAATAATAATAATAAAATAAAATGAATAAGAAAGGCTGAGTATAACTCATGGGATGACACCAGAGATTATTCTGGGGGAAAAAAAATAGTTTTTTTAAGCTTGCAGATATTTTGCCTCCATTTTCTGCAGTTGCTCCTAAGATAAAATGGAAGGTGTTTACATTTATGTAACTCAAAAATGCATCAAGACCACAGCCTCAGCTGCAGATACAAGTTATGTGCATTTTAGGAAAGGGAGTAAAAGATTAGCTTTAATCTAATTTTGCAGTTTTCTAATGCTTACTATGGTAGAAGCCACTACAAACCAAAGCATAACTCAAAACCCCAGAGAAGGTACTTTAATTTTAAACTTGTTTCAAAAATCTCACAGAGCCCTGTGCCAACTGAGGATGGGAAGGACATGACATCCAAACATGTAGCTTTGAGGAAAAAATATGATTCCTAGAGAAGCATGCTGTTAAGAAAAAGGTCCATTTATAAAGAACCCAAAACTCTTCATAAAACTCTAAAGCTCAAAAAGCCCAGCCTGCCAGCTGTCGGTCTGCTATTTGGGTATCACACATTCATTTGGAGACTGGGATAGTTACGGAGCACATGGAAACTCTCATGGTGTGAACAGCTGTAACTGAGACCATGGTGAGCGCAGGTCTTCACCACAGGATCTGAACATTTCAATTGCTAAGATCCGTTAGTACAAACATAGCCCCGGGTGCTCTGCCACCACCTGAAGTTATGGTGCGTGGACAGGAAAAGATTCATGCACAGCTCAGCCTTCTGCCAGGCTCTGAGGGCACCCGGAGACAGAAATAAAGCAGAGAAAAAAGGAAATACTTTGATTTTTGGTTACACTGCAATTCTGTTGCTGTGTATGTTTGAATAATATACTTCCTGTAGTATAATGACCCCCTAGCCTGTTTTTAGCAGTCTGCCTACAATAGAGAATGAGTAACAGGATTAGGAACATCTTTATTACAATTTTATTCCCTCTCTGTGCCTTTCTTCTCAGCACTTTACTGCTTTCCCACTTCTGTCCAGGATAATAAAAGAATGGGATACCTCTCCTGTTATCCAACTATTCAGCTCATACTAAGAAGATAATAAAAGAATTATTCAATGTCCATTTGGAAAATCAATCAAAGTGGTTTTTGATCTATTCTCAAAGGCCTACAAATCAGCTGGAAAAAAAAATAAATTACATAAATCCAGATTCACAGTCCGTTTCAGTAAAATAGATAGGCATAATTATACATGACTAGATTTTTAAGGGAACTTACACCTTTTAATAACAGCTATCAAATGAGATTTTCAAAAGTACCTAAGTATCTAATTCTCATTGCTGCTTATCTGCATCTTCACGAGCCTAAGCACTATAAAAAATCCATCCTTTGATCATCATCAAGTGCATAAGGAAACTCTCAAAAGCATGTAAATAGCTGACATATTCATTCAGAGGAACAGAGGTAGGAGGAAGCAGGTAGAACAGAATAAGCAATTCAAAATAACAGATCGTTTCATAAATAATCTACATTCTCTATGTGTGTCAGGAAGAAATGGCTCAAGTAAGGATACGTTATATAATTTTCATTCCCAGAAAAAGTCTTTGGTCCTAGTCTGATTTAGGCAGTCTCCAAAGCACAGTATATTGTAGCTTATATTTTCCACTTTCACTTACCCTGAAGAAAAAGAAAACAGAAAAAAATGGGTTTTCTGATTCCATTTGGTCTCTTCCAGTAAATTTAGGCTACTGCAGTTTATTGTAAGCATCTGGCTAAGAGAGCCAATGATTTCCTTTACATGGCCTTTATGTTATATTCTTAGAGAACGTGTTTATCTCACTCTTCTTTTCCACAGCAGAAATGTTATTTCTTCTCATAAGAGAAGAAATTGTTCTGCCAAAAATTCAAATAACTTATTTTCTGCCAAGAATTCAGCTAACTTTGTTTAAACTCCATTTCTTCTGGAAGATGGAAATATGTCTGTCTTCCAGATACCATTTGAAAATGAGATGCAAATTCCTGCATATTCCTTAAATTTGCAGAAATGAAATTGTGTTTGCCATTGAAAGCATTCAGAAGAAAAATGGAAAGCAAATTGCTTTTAGGTAAAAAAAAAGTTTGGATTCTCTTGACTTTGTGTTGTGTAATTATGAAACATTTCTTTCTCAGGATTCATCATGTCTGTTGCATCTGTTTTATTGCTGTAGCCTATAAGAAAAAAGGCTATATTAATTTTCTCTGACACTGAGGTTTTACATTTGTACTTTATTCTCGGCATCTGAAAGCTATTCCTACTTAAAAATAAAGATGCTTTTGTCTAGTCTTTATGTAGACAAACAAGCACCTTGACCAGAAGTGCAGTTTCTGCATTTCCTGTGCTCTAAGGAATACAGGGATGATTCACCCTTGTCATCTTCAGGAAAAAAACATGAACAGGCTTTTTTCAATAATTATTTGATAGAGTATAAATGCAACAGTAAAGTGTCTGTCACATGAGCTGGTATGGCTGCAGAACTCTGTTCCACAGAGTTCATTTCCAAAAAAACATTTGCATTGCTCGAGGTCTTGAATAATATATAGAGAGCACAAACTACCTCTAAAGATTCATCTGTATTACGTATTTAGAATAGCTTACTAACTGACCAATACCTCTAGCTTCCTCACTAGTGAAGTCAAAATCAACAGTATTTCTATCTAATCAAAAATTCAACATAACTGATGCAAATGAGCATGCATTTTCTCATTTCAACAGGTGACGAAATGTAGGGAAAATGTTGTCTTTACCTGAATTCAGTATCATTTGAGGCAAAACACAGCTAAACTCATGGCAGTGTGCTAGAAAAAGGAAGAAAATAAGAAGTATGTTTAATTGTTTGCATCAACAAAGTTCTTATTTAATTTGTATCCTTATCATGGAACTCTAATGTTTTGTTTTATGCCACCTGGATTCTGATTTTGCTTGGCTAACAGATTTTCTGGCTGTGTAAGGGAAAGAAATTACTTTTTAATAATAATATGTTATTATGAAATTATGGTTAGGCTGGGTAGACAACAGAAAATGAAGAGAGAAAATGTCTGAACTCTCTCAGTCACATATATATGTATATATATATATATAAATAAATATATAAAAATATATACATATAAAAGGTATAGAAGCCTTTTAACTACTCACATTCACAACATGAATTCCAGACTTCAGCTTCCTGGTGCATAAATCAAAACGAAAGCTGGATTCAGTTGCTTACCTATGAGCATCTATTGCCATATGGGACATCCTGAAACGTCAGCATGAGGTTGGCAGATACCGTGCAGCACCTGTGGGAAACTGCCTCCCTCCTGGAGGAGTAGCTGGAGACCCAGCAGCAGACCCCAGGGAACCTCAGAGGACAGTAGACAGCTATGCTCAAGTGACTGAACAAAGTTTCAGGAGTCTTCAATGCTGGCAAATGCTACAGTCTTTCCCTTCTGACAGGAAAATACAGCAATATATCCAACTTGGGGAAAAAACCCTGAAAGTCATGCCAAAGCTTCAGTGGTGTCAGAGGAGGCAAAAGAACCTTATAGATGGGTGGGATTTTTCTGAAACTAAATAAAAACTTCTAAAAAGTTACCCAACAGAAAGAATGTTTAATGAAATTTTGAAGTTTCTGATACAATCTATAGTAAATTATAGAATCAGTTTTGATTTTGGAAATATGTCAGGAAAGATAGAAAAAAGATTGAGAATAATATAACCCTCAGATAAATAAGGTTAGCCTTAAGGAATGAATAAAACACTTTTCTTGGGTAGACAGAAGAACAGAAATTCTACATTTCCTACATTTAATTCTATGATGGTATATGCAACATTTTTACCTAAAACAAATCAGTGATAAAATATGTCGTATTCAGCTTCATCTCTAAACTGCCTCTTTAAAAAAAAAAAAAAAATCACTTTTTTTTATGAGATCATCCAAGCCTGATCTAAAGGCTTAAACTTAGAAATTGATGGTAAAGACACTAAACCATTTGTTCCTTCTGCTTATAATGGGATGATACATTCCATTGTTATAGGATTAGTAGAATTAGTAATGGATTAGTAATAGTAGAATTAGTAATGAATCTGTAATTGAGGAATGTTTTTAAACATTTGTTGCCATATTTAAATCACTGATTCTCTGAAGATGCTGTCTCTGATACTGACTATGCAAAGCTTGTGCTGAGGCTATAAGAAAGAGACAAATAGAAAGCCATATTTATATATCATTGTACATGAAGCTTCCTCAGTAACTACTTTACATGTTTTACAATCCAAATTTAGCAGTTTCTCCCATCTTTTGGTCTTTACCAAAGCTTAAAATACAAAATAGAACGAAGTTATTATTTTCCAATTTTTGAAAAACCTAAAAATATTAGTTGAGATTACTATTATTGTCTGAGATATTATTATAAACACAAGTAAAAACAAATTAAAGCTAACCATTCATCTAAATCATCATCATTATGGACTTATTTTCAAGACTGTAAAATGACTTCTGCATTAAATTGTCAAAAGTTTGAACTGGAAAATAATTTACTACAAACTGATAAAAATTCTGGGGAAGAATTAAATGTCTAGATGTGCACTGCCACCAGAGGATAAATCACAGAATCTGCATGGATTTTAAAAACAGCAGGGGAAAATAACCAGAAAAAAATTCTCCAGAATACATGACACTTTGCAGCAATAGTATACCTAAATTAATCTGACAGATAAGTGTTACCAGCGCTAGCACACACTAGCACAAATTATCTGAAACTATTTTTTTTTCTTACAGCTGAACTAAAAAAGATGCTGACAAATAGAAATAGATCAGCTAAAGTGACATTCTGGGGCAAATTAATTCATAAGATGTCTTTAAATAGAAAATAAATTCATTTAAGGGACAAAAAAACCCTTCTTTCCAGTGCTTGTGGTACCTTGCCAACCTTTTCTGCTTAAATTGCTTTTAGTGTCTGACTAATTGATAGTCAGGGGCAAAATTTGAGAGTCTCATGCTCTGTCTTGCCAATTCAAGGCATATATAAAATGTTGATTCGAACAGAATAAACCACCACATTTTACATTAGAAAGATGTCACAGTCCTAGGCCATTTCTAATAAATAACTCCAGCACTTTACAATGAAAGGGGAACAACGGCGTAATAACAATTTGTCTGGCATCAGTCTGTTCAAAATTCCTTCACAGGCGTGCAAAGAGGGAAGTCTGCAGCAGGGTCCCCCAGGAGGCATTGGCATGTTTCATTATGACAGTCCTTGGCAGCTCATCAGTTCTACTGAGGAAGTGATAGGCTCCTTCCAGCAACCAAACTAATTTGTCTCCTATTCCAGCTTTTAGATTCTCCACCCTCTGGCCTTGTTCTTTTCTCTCCCAAGCAACCAAGGCAAACAATACCATTCCGACTAGACTGGGCTATCCAAACCAACCCGAAGCAAAGGGCCAGAGGTGTGCCATGCCCAGCATCGCCTGCTGTGCTACTGGCTACCCAAGGACGTGAAGGGAAGAAGGATGGGAACCACTTTCCCTTGATAATTAAAGATTTTTCACTAAACTGGATAAACATCTGTCAAACGGTTTTAGAGGAAAGCATATGCCTGACAGACTTTTTTTAAGGTTGTTCTCTTTTAATGAAATCTGCCTCTCCTTAAATTCATTCAGATCACTTTCCAGCCTCTCAGCACAACAAGCTTTGAGTTGCCTTCAGAACACTGCTTCATGAATGAACCTTGATATCTTTCTTCATTTAAATTTTGATCAGTCTCAGTATCATTTCTGTGATGCTTCCTTAGAGGCTGTTCTGAATCAAATTACATTGATTTATTTCTACTTGATATTATGTATGCAGGTGCAATTAAGCCATAACACTCTTAAGTTTCCATACCGCAATAAGAAACTTGGCAGAAGTAATGCTTCACTGGCCTTGCTACAATGGTAACTGCCCGCTTTTCGCAGAACAAAACCCCTGAGAATGCCCCTTGAGAACTGTTTGAAAGTCAAAACATTCCTGTCAAAAAAAGAATGAATCCTGTTTTCCTTAGTAGGATATAGAAGCTTAGTACCTGGGATAACTCATTCATGGCAAAATCCTTGTTTCAAAAAAATCAGTAACAACTGCTTGTCCCCAAGACTTGAATTTTATTCAAGTTATTTGTATGTTCTCTTTTTCTTCTGATTAATTTTCACAGATTATTTTAAAAATAGCTATTTATACCCAAATATTATAGATATAACTGCAAGAAATGCTACAGTTGTAACTCATGCAAGAATACTAGTCACTTCATAATTGTTGCTGGAAGTAGCTAATGGGCTCAATGAAGGTGATGGAGACTGTACAGTAGATCACATCTTACTTCTGTGATCTGCGAATGACAGCTTTTGTGTCAGTACTAAACCTTTCTGTCACTGTAACACATTAGGGTTTATATGTCGTTTGACTGCATCTCTTGTAACTGTACTAAATATATTCACTGATAAACGTCTGGACTCTGTCAAGAAGAGAATTGGACAAAGAAATGATTAAAATTCACAGTTAGGTAGTGTTTAATTTTAATCTATCAGTCTAGTTGCAGCCAACTGCATAATTAACTTTGACCAAAGAGAGGATGACGAAGCTTAGCTTGAATCCTGGCTTGAGAAAGAAATGTGATTCTGCACTCAGGCGAAGGATTTTCTGCCAAAATAAGATCACTAAAATGACATTCCCAGGACTACCTTTCTCTAGGCACCCCAATGATCAAGGAAGCAGACACAACTGGTAGATAGAATCACAGAATGAAAGAATCACAGAACCATTTAGGTTGGAAAAGACGTTTGAGATCGTCAAGTCCAACTGTTCACCCAGGACTGCCAAGTCCATCACTAAACCGTGTCACTAAGCACTGCACCTACACAATTTTAAATACCTCCAGGGATGACAATTTCACCACCTCCCTGGGAAGCCTGTTGCAATGCTTGACCACCCTTTCAGTGAAGATTTTTTTCCTAATATCCAGTCTAAACCTCCCTTGGTATAACTTGAGGACATTTCCTCTTGTCCTGTTCCTAGTTATCTGGGAGAAGAGATACCCTCACCTGCCTACAACCTCCTTTCAAGGAGCTGTAAAGAGCAATAAGATTCCCCCTGAGTCTCCTCTTCTCAAGTCTAAATACCCCCAGTTCCTTCAGCTGCTCCTCATAAGACTTGTTCTCTAAATCTTTCACCAGCTTCGTTGTCCTTCCCTGGACATCCTCCAGCACCTCTACATCCTCTTGTAGTGAGGGGCCCAAAACTGAACACAATATTCAAGGTGTGGCCTCACCAGTGTTGACCAAGTACAGGGGGACAATCACTTCCTTGGTCCTGCAGGCCACACTGTTTCAGATACAAGCCAGGATGCTGTTGGCCGCCTTAGCCACCTGGGCACACGGCTGGCTCATGTTCAGCCAGCTGTCAGCCAGCACCCCCAGGTCCTTTTCTGCCAGGCAGCTTTCCAGCCACTCTTCCTCCAGCCTGTAGCACTGTGTTGGCTTGTTGTGACCCAAGTGTAGGACCTGGAATGTCTCCATGTAAAATCTCATACAATTGGCCTCAGCCTATCAGTCCAGCCTCTCCAGATCTCTCAAGCAGATCAACACTCCCTCCAACTTGGTGTCATCTGCAAATTTACTGAGTGGGCACTCAATCCCCTCTTCCATATCATCAATAAAGATATTAAATGGGACTGACTAGCGTCTGTAACAACTGAAAAAGGAAACAGAAGAGTATGATTTACCATGTCTGATTGAGAATTGAGCAACACTTTACCCCACCCAAAAAAATCTCCTGTTAAAAATTATTTTGAATTACATGGATTTTAAAAACCTCAGCTAAAGCATAGAACCTACCAACCCTTATTATCAATGCTTTTATTTTTCTTTTTTTCTCCCTAAATAACAGTCTTATAGATACAGCTCTCTGCAGCTGAGAGCTGCCCAAGTCCACGTGAATGCCACAGTCATTAATCATGAATATGACAGCAAAGCTCCTTGGAGCATGGATTGTACCTTCCTCTGTATGCAATGCAGACATTCAATGGAGAATAGACAGTATCACAAATCCTAAGTCTTTCTACTCTCTATAAAACCGTTGCACATATAAATGTTGCCTAATAATCATCAATCGATCATTTAATTATTATCTTTTTAATTTGTGCAGATGTACTTTTACCTTTTACTATAGGGTCTTTCTGGCTGGAATTTTTTAAGGAATTCTGAAAATTAGACACTTACCTCTCTGAACTTTGAAATCTCAGCTGAAAAAAAATTGTAGTCATTTGCAGAAAATATTCTTCACCAGTAGTTCATTTCTTTCTGTACTAGCATCCTGCTACTCTGCTGCACTCTCAATGCAGCAACAGCTTGCCCTAATAGAGAAAAACACTCAAAAAGGAAAGATATGTCAGAAACAGAAACAGCAGCAGCAGCTTAGCTCACACAAAGCTGCATGCTTTGAGATAAATGCTTTTATTGCCCACAGGCCTGTGCTGAGAACTATACACTACCCTTCACCCTCACTATGGTAGTACCATTCTTAACTATTGGAAACTCACCATCATTAGGGGGAGTCTTGGTCTTTGCATTCTTTTCTAAAGATCATATCTTTTTTAAGACATTTGCTAATTTAACCATAATTTCTTATCTTTGATGCTTCATTTTAAATTCAAGTAATATAGATGTCTAAAATGCCTCAAGATTCAAAATATTGGTCTGTGTTTATAAACAGTATAATGGTCTCCAGCTTTTGTCTTCTTTGAAAAATGTGACAAACCTTAACATGATGAGAGGGAGATAGATAGAATGTAATGACATGATCCAAGCAGCGATGGGAAAGTAATAGGGTTTTGTACTTACTATCAGTGACCCAATTTCAAGGGAAAGTTCTCATTAAATGTATGGATCTGGTTAGAGTATTTTGGCAGAAAGGGGAGATAAAAAAAAAAAAAAAAAAAGAAAAAGAAAATCTCAGAGCATTTTGGTTATACAGAGTGCATCAAAACACTGAGAAACAAAAGTGAAACAATCTTACTTGTTCACAGTTATGTAGAATCTCCATATGCAGATAGTTGTCAAGACAGGATTTACATATAGGATTATATCACATCCTTTCAGATCTCAGTTTTTTAGCATAAAAGTCTCTAGCTGTCCTTACAATTCATGTAGATTTGGTTATATAAACTGATCTCCAGTCACCTGTTTTCTACAGTGAATTTCTGCATTTTAAGAACAAAAATAAATGCAGCTCTTGCAAAAAATATAAAGCTATAAAATATGCAGTAATCTCTTTGTAGCTTACTCAAATCTTGATCAAAACATGCTATGTACCATATCCCAAATCTCATCAAACATCCAACCTTGTTAAAACTAAAACCAGAGAGACAGCAACAGCAGTACTCTAAGAGATCTGAGTTGTTTCACAGGATGTTCTGGCAGCTCAGCTGAAGGGACAAGGGCCATCTACTGCCATGGAATCAAAGGCAACTAAACAAAATTTCACTCTGCATCAGCACTTTCTTCATTTACTACCAGGAAGACTGAAAGCAATTCAAAAAGTTTAAAATTGTATTTGGAATGGTCTCAATCTAGCCTTTCTTTTGAAATAATTGCTTCTTTATTTCTGTATTGAAAATTAATTCTGAATGAACATGACAACAATCATTGAACGTCTTGTCAAATATTTAGGACTTTAGGATGAGGAGAAGCTCTATAGCTCTTCTCAGATTCTGGGATCATTTTCCATCTCTCTCACAAACTTCCCCATGACAGTTTTGACCAGTCATTTAGGTCTCTACTCACTTCATCCTTATGTGATCTTTTTAATCAGGGCTATTAGCTCTACTTGTCCTCATTTAACCAACATAAAATGTAGGTAATAAAATAGGCTTTCTCCCTCAGATGCATTCTCTGACTGTATGAAATGTTATCAGGGAAAGAATCTTCTCTGATACCACACTGTTACTGTGCAACATACTCATCTAAAAAGTCAACAGTGGAGATTCATCTGATGTGTCAGCAGTCTCTAGCTGTGCCAATCCAAACTTCTATGACCAGTGCGCAAAGCACTGGATCATGTAAAATCTTATTGGATCCCTAATTAAAATGCTATAATAAAGCATTTGAAAGTACTTGGATTAAGGAATTTGTAAGAGACTTCCATGCATTATCAATAGCTTTGCATCATCAGGAAAAATAAACTGCCTTCTCAATGTAATTACAGTCCTATCATTTAAACCTTTCCTGGTTTTTAATTTATCTCCTTTGTCAATCTATCTCTATCCAGTCATCACTTCCCATAACCTCCCAGTACCCAGGCCTGCAACCCGTGAGTTATATACTTCTCCAACAGACAAGCTGTAACAACCATCTGATCTTTGCCTTTTCATTGCTTTGTTCTCCTAGATTAGAGTGCAGTAAACATCCAAACCTTGAAAAATAGCTCCCCAACATATTAACACAACATGCATCTTGTTCTCACTGAGGTACTCAAAAAAATGTTTTTAATCTTCCTGGCTTGGCCAAAACATGCCCTACTTTAATTCTCCCACTGGTAACACTCTTATAAACTTGATACTGTTCCCTCGTTTTTAGGATCTTGAATATTTTAAGACTTGCCTACATTTCCACTCTTGCCTCTTCTTCAACTATTTGACCTTTCCGTAATCTCACAGCATCCAAAAACTCCTGTCTTCTGCAGCTGACATGCCATCACTCTTGATTTCTTAAAAAAAGTCACAGTTCTAACAGAAAATCGTATAAAAACAAAAGTATTATTAGCATTAGACACATAGGCACATTTTAACCTGCACAAACGTGCACAAAAATTAGTCAGATGACCATATGATCTTATTTAACTCCTTTCCATGAACCCAAACCTCATTTTAATTTTTTTTCTTGTACCAAATCTAAATTCAGCTTTGCAGTTCTTTTAAAGAAAGAATCACATCTAAATAGCTGCTTTGTGGACTTCTCTGAAAAGAGAAAGCTGTTTGCAAAATACAGCTAACCATATCCAGATTGGAAATAATGCATTAGAAAGTGATTACTGTATGGAACAGATATCTAGGAAAAGAATACTTTCCATACATTCTCCTCGTCTGGAAATCTTCAGGTTGATTTTGGTACCCTTATTAAAAGCAAGTATTTCAATCTGCACTTCACATGTTGCAAGTTACACAAGGAATTACACTACCTAATAGCTGATTGTGTCTTTTACTTAGAAATCTTCTAATGTTTATTTCCTCTCAAAATACATGCAGTATGCCAGTCTACATATAGCAGCTTTGGTCATGAACAGTTCAAGGAAATAACAAACTAGCAATCGATTAAAAGTAATAGATAGATTTCAATGCAACTCACCATGCATAAGATACATAGAACTTCTTTGAACTTGATAAAAAGACTAATTTATTTCTGTCTTTGGATAAGAACATCAAATGCTTATTAATACCATAGCTATTTCAAATACATGAATTCAGTGGGGTTTTCTTTATAAATAGCTCTTGCAGAGTGAAGTCTTTAACTGCTGCTGGCAGTGGAAGAATTTTCAGCAACAAAATCAGCTGGTTATATCTAGGGGAGAGAGTTTTCAAAGTAGTTGGCTTCAGGACTAACCTCAGACTTAATTCTGTAAATTTTATTCTATTTGAAGATTTAGTCTCTCCTTTCCATTGGTAAAATAAATGGAAACATATATCAAGCTTGTACTAAATATCTTTCTTATTATTCTTGAATCTCATATCTAGAGAAAAGGCAAACTATAGATTTCTGAAGGTTATTCAAACCTTGTTCGTGAGTTCTGAGCTGTTCTGTTGGTTGTTTTTTTTTTTTTAGTTTCCAAGCTGAGTTTTGTCAGACAGGTACAAGTGGATAATGTGAATAACAGATAGTGGTTTCTTCTGGTACAAAAGAAAATAAATTCCCTCCCTCCTGTGTGGTGTTTCCAATTTATTGAAACAAACAACAGACTTCTATAAACTTTATTTTGCAGCATGTTTTTCCAGTGCCATAAACTATCAAATCAGAGAAAATACAAACACTGTACACATCTTTTAATGTCTTTCATTAAAACAACAATAACAATTATATTTTGTATCAGCTTTGCAAGGTGGCTTTTACCAGACCCAATGTTCCAGCATGTAATTATGTCATTCAGTTTTCAGTTTTCTTTCCTTTTCCTTTAAAGCACTTGCAAAAACAACACCAAGGGAATTTCACAGCTGATGAAATCTTGGCCCTAAGACGGTGAATCACTGAACTCCCACTGATTTCAGCAGGGCCCAGAATCTCATTAATGCCTTTCAAAAACTACTATCCTATTAAATTAAATAGAAAAAGGTACATTTAGTCAATTACGCTTTTCCAAAATCTTCAGAGAAGCACAGCTCCTGACTTTCATTTCTCAAAGGCTCAGAGAGCCAGGTCCTTGAAGGGCTCCGATCAATGGCAGGATCCACATTACCTCCCCTGCTTTTAGGGAGGAATGGCAATATTTTTCATAATAATAGGCCTAAACCTGTTATTTCATTCAGGATTGTGCAAATAGTTCACTTTAAAAGAAAAGAAAATATTCCAGAAGCTATCAAAGAATGTTTTTAGAGTTCTATAAATAATGAACTTTATGGTACAAACAGCTTCACCCCTAAAAAGTCAAAACAGTGTTAAATCCATTTGCAGTTCTTAGCAAAAAGTAGTGAATATATCAAGCCGAACCTTCTTCTGAAAAATTAGAATATATGTATTGTCCTCCAGATTCATACCTTAAGCACCTGAGACCTCAGCTTCTGAAATTAGACTCCCTCTTCACCGATAAAATCCCAGAGAATCAGCCACTGTATTTTCGATTGTGTTTAACAGAGACAGGTTGTCCATGCAAGAAATATTTTCTCATGTTATTTCTTTCCTAAAAATCAAGAACAGTCGAAATATTAAGGGGAAATATTTATGGAGTGTATCATCAGTACAATACAGTGTAGTGAGCATCATCATCATCATCATCATCATAATCAACTCTAAACCAACAACAAAACAAACAAACAACAAAAAAACCCAACCGCAAAACCAAAATTAGCTGGAGGCCTAAAATAAACTTATGTGGCTAAATCCAGCCCTGTGCATAGCTGTACTGGGGCATGGTGATGTTATGCAGAGCTCTTCACCTCTAGTGCACCCATAGAACATAGCGACAAGCCAAATTTCCTACCTGTCCAGAAGCATGCAAGTGCACTAGAGGGTAGTAAGAGCAAAGGTTAACTCTGTGTGCCACTAAAGGAAATGATGTTGCTTTGCTACTGCCTAGGTAGCATGACTATCCCACTTCTAGCATGTTCTTTACCATGTGAAGCAAATATTCACTTCTTTTTCCACTGAAGAAGAAATTACTTCGGTGTTGTGCACCTTTACTCCTCCATGACATCGATTTTCTCACTCTGAGCCCTTCTGCCTATAAAGAAAAGGAAGACTCCTCCTGGTCATAGGGTGAGCAGCCGCTGCTCGGTGCCACTCTCTGTTCCTCAGCACATTAACTCTATGTGCAAAGCATATCTCACAAATGAAGACTGGATTTCCACTCCCTTGTGCTCAGGCTCCTGCTAAAATCCTCCACCGCATAGGTGCCTTCACCTTAGCGCTGACATATGCCCAAGGGCTCCTTTTCTATTGCTCAGCCACTGCCCTGGCCTCTGGCACTGCTTCTTTCTTCAAAGTACGGTAACCATAAAGCAAAATTACCTTTTCCTGACTATGAATTTAGGATGCCATTCTCATCCAGCTCTTACTGTTGATCATTTTGTTGAGGCAGTTATTAAGACTCATAACTAAAATAATTTTAAAATATTACATAAAACAATACATGCTGATGGATACCAAAACGCTATCCAAATACCCTTCCTAATTAAATGTTGTCAATGTATATGCCGCTGTTAATTGTTAATATCTTTATGTAGGTGATAAGACAATACATAAAACTGTTAAATACTTGCTGTACTGGCAAAATAAATTACTTAGCCAGAGATAAACCCCAGGCATTCAAGAACTTGTCAAGGCCTTGTCTAACTATCACACAAATGTATTCTCATGAAGTAGAAGAGTACTTTGGAGGAACACAGTAAATAACTTGTGGTCGCAAAGCAAACCTCTCTATGCTTTCCTACTGAATTCTGTCATTAGTTGTGGAGAAAAAAAAATGCTGCTAAAAAGAAACTTCCCAGTATTTGCTTTTCAGTTCATGAACTTTTTATCCAATATGTTGTTGTTGTCGTCATTGAATCATTAATTATGTGGAGCTGCATGTAGTTTTGCATTCATAATTTTACCTGTTCTGAATAGGTTACAAAGGTCAAAAGCTTTTTTTTTTTTTTTCTTTCATTTTTGGGGTTTTTTTTGTTTTGTTTTTCAAAGTCTCCTAAAAACAAACAGCCTATGAGATAAGGCTGTACACAACATTTGATGTATTACAACTCACTGGTATCTGACAACCCTTACTCCCTGGTGATGCAATCCTTTCCTAATAATTTAGTCTCAGTCTATTAAAAGACAGTTAAAGATAATGCATCTAGGCAAGTGGTGAAGGATGTCCAGAACCGTACTTGTAGAAAGGTTATCAAAACACAATTCTCGAAAAAGAAGTGTGATATTGATTTTTTAATTATTTCAGACAATTATATAGATTTTTTTAAAGGATTGAACATAACTAGAAGAAACTGGAGATGCATTTCCCCTTTGCTACTTCATATGTCATAATAGTAGATTTTTTAAATATATTTATGGCTAAGTAATGAACATAGCTATCTGTTCAGAAGTCATCTTATGATATCTAGAATCTTGATAGACACTCAAATCTGTTTCTGTTTTGGATGTTACTAGATTCCATATTCCACACAAATCCTGATGAATGATTATTTTCACACTATGCATAAATTAACACAAAGTAGTCTTTGAAGCTTTTATTCTGTGCTGCTGCTATCATCTGGGTTTTCCGTTATAAGCTGGCCACAGAGTAAAATAGGACCTTTGATAGCATTCTGCTTCAGGAAACATTTCTGATGAAGTAGGTTAGGTTGCCATTCAGAATCTGGAAATCAGGGAAACTTAGAGCATGTTTACCCTTTTATTTGGCTAAGGATGGATTTTAAAAGTGGTTTGCCTAATTAAGATACATGGATCCTGAGGGCATTTTACAAACTGTTAAATAGAAACTACTTACTAGGACATCTGGTGTAATAACTGTCTGCCTATCTATATAGTCCCCGTGACAACAAGGCAAGATGCAGGGGACAAGTACTTCACAAGACAGATCAACTGAACACACACAGCACTGGAACTTGGCAAAAATAAAATATTAAAGCAGGTATTGCACTTAAAAAATGTTACTTTCTAAATTTCCACACAGGGAATAAAGGGGAATGGAGTCAGGAACAGGGAAACCCTTAGGTTGTCCCTAGTATTTCCAAAAATTATTTGATATTTTTAACATTCACCTGCACATCTGCTCCTTGTAGACTATCCCTAGTTTTCAGGCTTAGAATAGTAGAATATATCATTCTTCTCCCCTGCAGTGTAATTTCAATATCCGTTTTACCTGATGCCATAGCCAAGATGGCAGTACAAGATAATTCAAGAAAAATTATTGGCTACACATTAGCATTTTAGGAATCATGGTTATTGCTGCAGATGGAAATTTGAAGTACACATCAAAGTGCTAGAAGGCCAGTGCTGCTGAGTAAATCTCAGAGCCCTAGATGTTACCGTTCCCTTCTCCTGAACTGAAAGTGTTGATCTTAAAACTGGAATTCTCTATAAAGTCTTTAAAAATTAACATTTTCCTGACTATACTGTTAATCTATAAGATAGAGTAAACAGTATGTAGTTTTCTTACAGTATGACCGCCCTGCCTATACAGTGTAGCTAAAATGTTTCCAGTTCGAAAGTATTTCTTATCAGACACATTCATAAAGGAAAAAAAAAATAAAAAAAGGTGTTTGATTTAAAGCACAGCCTTACACACAGTTATAAATAATGAAGTTAGTTTGACATCTGAGATATGGAAATGGTATCAAATGTATTACTTATACATGCTAAATTCACCACTGTAACAGTACACTAATGATTTCTAGGACTATCATGAACATCAGATGTTTACAGTGTCCTGACAAGGTTGTTTGAATGCTGTCCCAGTGCTTCCTGCTAGGTTACAATATGTTGGCCATAGGTGACCTAGTAACCATTACTTTGGAGAAGAATCCAATTATAAATCTCACATAAGCATTAAGTTCATTGTTAATGACTATGATTTTGCAGTATACAGTTTAAGTGTATATGCCCATGGCTCCCTCTTCTGGATGATCCACACAGAACATAAGAACTACCTATTCAGAAGTGAAGAAAAATGACAATAATAAAGAAGGACATAGAAGGAGGAAAATGGAAAAAAAAAAAAAAAAAGAATGTACTCTTTATCAAATGACTCGATTTCCTTCTTGATCTTTTTCCAATTTTTTTTTTTACATTTCATGATTATTTTACCTTGAACATATAATTTCAGGCACAAAAATGTTTTGAACAAAGACCTCATATACATTGTTGTCAGAAATATGCAGTCTTTTCTTAATTGTTCTTTATCTCTTATTACAATGCATAGCAGTGGTGTCAAATAATTTGTAAGAAACCGAACAAAAAGAAGAACAGAACAGATTGGAGCTACAATGGAAAATGTGTGAGTGGATTAAAGAAACCATAATGTAGCTCAGATGAGTAGAGAGGTGCTTGCCATAACAGAATACATAAGACAAGGATGTGGCCGTTATCTATAGGGCCTGGGCATTTAAACAATGGATAAACCCACAAGAGTAAGTTAAAAGCATGAATTGAAAACAAAAATAAACTTAAAAACATTTCTCCTGAATAAAATACCATATTTTTGACATTTAGGAAAAAATGGAACAAAAAACTTTTACAAGAAGCTAAAAAAATAAATGGTTCTTTTTTTTCAAGTCAGACAAAAATATTTCTTTTGAACAAAGTTTGTTTAGTTTAAAGGTGAAACAGTTTGATCAATATGTTCCAAAGGACATTTTAATTGAAAACCTGAAGTAGAAAATCAACTGTTTGTATTCAGTATATCTGAGGATGGACACAATCCACGCGATAAGGCTTAAAACAATCTCATTTAACGGCAACACCTTTACATTCTCATCTCTGAATATAAGGAGCTGAAGAGGTAAACAGAAATAAAAAACTCAAACTAACTCATTTAAATGGTTTAAATGAAAGAAGATATTCTGCGGATGTTCCATGACAGAGAAATAGTGGAACAAGAACAAAGGGGATAATATTCATCTCCTGAATCCAGCTTAGGAAGAGAAATTAGTAATAGAAATTGGCTTCAACTGCAACACTGCATTCTTATTAGGAACATAATTTCTCAAGAGTGTTAATAGCCGAAGGATTTAAGCAGATGGACCAGAATTTCCACCTCATATAAGCCCTGAGAAATAGGATGTTTCTTTTGTGCTTTTGATTGGCTTAGCCAATGTAATTTATCAGGCAAGGAAACCCTGCTCATCAGTGCTGTCTGCACATAGTTTTCAGACAGAAGTGCTTTCAGGACAGATTTAAAGGCCTATCTTTAGGGTCTCAGTTTTCTTTTTAATTTAGATATTTGGATTTTCAGATTTCCATAAGTTACTTTATTTTTCTTTCATAGATCTAAGTTCTCCTTTTTAGAATATAATGTCACACATTAAGGACAGAAAGGCAGCTAGTTAGAAAGAAGGTTGAATATAAGATTAAACCTTTGAATTTCCTTATTTCATTCCTTACTTTAATTACAACAATAATATAGACATTCCTTTTTTCCTTCAAAGAAAATACAAAAAAAAAAGAAGAAAGTAATCCAGACTTTCTCAAAGAGAAGTGCTGTCAAGTAATTTACAGTGAAACTAAGCCACATTCATTAACTTTTTAAGGGCTGCTGTGCAGGTTAATAAAATTAGATAAAAAGACTAATAAAAATACAGATAAAAAACTAATAAAAATACAGAACTTAAAAAGCATAATTTAACAGTGAAATAGAACTCTAGAAAAGCTGGAAATGAAATGAGAACTGCTCCTTAAGCAACATCAAAATACTGCATGATGATGGATAAAGATGACATTTACAAGGTTTGGTAATGCAAAATGGTGAAGTTTACAGGAAATTAATCTAATATGGTAGACATATCATTTCTCACAGAGGCTGGATCATAATTCAGCTGTCTTCACCTGACAAGGTCAAAATTTACCACTGTGTACACTAGACAACTGTAAGTTGAAGAGGCTTCATCACATCTTAAATCAGTTTCTGTATAATTTCAGACATAAAAATCTAATTCTGTGGCAACCAGAGGATCCATCCCTTGTATATTAAAAGGAAATGCTCCAAAACTTTTGATTAAAATATAACAAAGACAAAAACCCTATCCATTTAAAAAGCCTACTCATAATTAATTTGAATTATCAGCAAGCAAGCAAATATACAGTTTCCTAGGAAAGATAACACATAAAACAAAACCATCCATTTATTGCAGCATATCAGTTTTGTTGCAGACTCAAGGTTCATTCTGATTAAGATGAAAACAATATGATCACTTTAATAAATATAGAATTGCTCTTTAGGGTATAGATTTCAAAATCAGCATATGCTGCATATATTAAACCATAACTAGAAATTCAGTTTTGGTTTATTCTTATGGATTCTTCTGAAAGCATGAAGACTATTTTTGTATTATGTTCAAGTAGGAAACATCATTATTCTTGGTAAGGGCTCGATCAGAAGACCACTGATTAACATTAATGACCTCCAAAGTACTAAAGCGTAGCTGTAACTTTCGGCATTGACCTACTCAGTAAACTGCTCATATACATTTAATGGGACCAAGTATTGATGGACTAAATAACTGTAGAAAATATTACCTATTATGGATGACCCAGGTCAATTTAGTATGACTTCCTTGGAAATTACTGGCATTCCAGAAATTGCACCAACTGCTTTCAGTTTTAGGGAGGTTTTTGATTCTTTTATATACACATTATTACTGACTACTCCAAAGCCAGCTTCTCCCACCAGCAGGGGCCCAGGATTGTAAAATTAACCATGGAGCTGATTCAGGATGTCATGTGGCAATCAGGTTTCTTTGGCACTCAGGACAGCATGGCAGACAGCTAGAAAAACACCATGCAGAGGTGATCATAGCTGTATGTGACAGTTCTGTTGTCAAACTCCTAAAGGATCAAATAAATCCAACTGTCATACCCAACTCTAAAGGAACCAACGGACAGCTTCCTTCTGTGCACTTTTAATTCATTCTTTGTACGTTACTTTATGCCTTCTTACCAATTACTATTTTTCTATTGTATATCTATTGAGCATTTTAATCAGCAGGCATAATTTTACTAGATACTGAACACCTACAAGTACAGAACTTTACTGTCGCGTAGCATAGTCTATGGAAGATGCATCTGGGAAAATCAGTCTGCACAGATTTCCAAACCAATTCATGCAGATTTTCATTAGTCCTTTTGCGGAATGCACACATGTATTTGTTCTTCATTCTCCTATCTAGAGCCACTGATAAACCTATTTCTTCAGTTCCACACCTGTAAATAGACTTCAGGCCTGCATATCATGGCTCTAACATATGTAACATGCACACCATGTAGTAAAACTACATCTGCAAACACAATATATAGTACCAGTTTAAGAAAAAATACTACCTTTGCTGAAGCCAGCATCATGCAAGTTCAAAACTTGTGGTATTTGTAAGAAAGTTGTAGTTTTTTCATAGCTTTTAAAGCAATCTAGTAAAACTTAACAGAAAACTACATAACAATACATAGATAGCATTTAAACTAGGAATAGTTATGTGATATTCCATTATCTGAGGTTCTTACAGAGTAATTATTAAATGTGCATAATCATATTAAATATGCATAACTGTGCAGATTTATCCTCATTAAATACTATAAGATTTCTTCATTAAGGAGGGAGTAAGCTGACTTCTTACAAACCCAGATAGGTACTTTTAATTAATTTAAATTTAATTGATAGATTTTAAGGTCTGGAGGAATCATCACAGAGATCAATTCTGACTTGCAGCGTAAAAAATGCCATGTCATTTAATAAATTCCTGCATCAGGCTCATTATTTCTGAACTAGTTTGGACACAACTTGCCAACTGCCTATGTTGCCTTGTCTGTATTTCATTCTCAGTAATTCCTGTTGCATGAAAAACAAAACATAACCTGCCTTGAACCCAGTGCTGCTTTTCACTATTTTGCCTTGCTATTTTATTAAGAGAAACATGGAGCCTGAAAAGAACTGCAAAGTTCCTCTGCCTGTTTTAAGATAAATGACCCATGACTGATTTCATCTCTAGAACTTCAGCAAAGCCTCCAGACTGCCATGGAACAGTGATAATTAGATAAGCAAGGCAAAGCAAGTGCTGCAGACACTCCATGAAAATCACCAAATCCTTTGAAACAATCAGTGAAGCTGGATGAAAAATTGTAGCAGGGTTTGTGATGATGAGCTGTTGTCGCATGCTGGTCCAAGACCAGAGCAAGGTTCTGCTTGTATTCTTGGAAACAGAATTATGACTCAAAATGGAGTCAAGAGGCAAGGAACTTTATTTGCCCGACAACCCATTTGCAAATGCAAAGGAAAGAGATAAAGAGAGAAAGGAGGGAAAGAAAGAAGGCAAGAATGAAAGAGTTCATAGCAATAGCTACCACCCCGGAGTTGTGACGTCTGGACAGTCCAATCCATTTCCAAGTCCAGTGGGGGAAAGTCCCGTCCGATGTTGGTTGGTTCTGTTCTTTCATAAGGTTGTCACAAGCTGCTATGCTTAACCACACCTTCCACCCGGTGGTGATGTGCATGCTCAAAACTGTCAGGTGGTCCTCAGAGGTCTCCAGGCCCCTCGATCCCCCCGCCCCTGGGGTCTGGGCACACGCACAGGGGTTTGGTTAGGTTTCGCAGGATTAGCTCCCCCTGTTGCTCCATGGTGTCAGTCGGTGGGTTTCCTGCCTTAACAATATTGAGATAAAACCTCTGCTGTGGCAGTGGTGCTGGCTTCCAGCCTTAACAACGTTGCGATAAACATTTGCTGTGGTGATGATGTGAGTTTCCTGCCATAGCAATGCTGAGACAAATGTCTGC
This sequence comes from Falco punctatus, assembly GCF_963210335.1. Lineage (NCBI taxonomy): Eukaryota > Metazoa > Chordata > Aves > Falconiformes > Falconidae > Falco > Falco punctatus. The sequence goes on from NC_137580.1 coordinate 60,903,607, forward strand.
CATGGGGGTGGTGTTCTCACCGACATGGTCTCTTACAGCCATCCATGTTCCTTCCTGGTCACATCAGCAGTACACCGCAGTGGCTTCTTTACTGATTTCCTGAAATCAGAAGGGCACACTGCTGCAGTCATGCACTGTGCTTACACAGATTTCCAAAGAATGAGGATGAAAACAAGGCCATCCAGAAGTACCTTGAAAGGCTTCAGAAGCAGGCCTATGTGAAACTTGTGAAATTCAACAAGGCCAAGTGCAAGGTCCTGCATGTGGGTCAGAGTAACCCCCAGCATCAATACAGGCTCAGTAGAAAATGGATTGAGAGCAGCCGTGAGGAGAAGGACTTGGGGTGTTGGTGGATGAAAATCTCAACATGGCCCAGCAATGTGCCCTTGCAGCCCATAAAAAAAACCCATGTCTTTGGCTGCATCAAAAGAAGCGTGGCCAGCAGGTCCAGGGAGGTGATTCTGCCCCTCTACTCCACTCTCGTGAGACCCCACGTGGAGTGCTGTGTCCAGCTCTGGGACCCTCAGCATAAGAAGGACATGGACCTGTTGAAGGAAGTCCAGAGGAGGGTCATGAAGATGATCAGGGGGCTGGAGCAGCTCTCCTGTGAAGACAGACTGAGAGAGTTGGAGTTGTTCAGCCTGAAAAAGAGAAAGCTCCAAGGAGACCTTATTGCAGCCTTCCAGTACCTAAAAGGGGCTTATAAGAAAGCTGAAGAGAAGAAGCCTTTTTTACAAGGGCAGGTAGTGACAGAACAAGGGAGAATGGCTTTAAGCTGAAAGAATGTGGATTTAGATTAGATATTAGGAAAAAATTTTTATTGTGAGGGTGGTGAGACATTGGAACAGTGCTTAGAGAAGGTGTGGATGCCCCATACCTGGAAGTGTTCCAGGCCAGGTTGGATGGGCTTTGAGCAACCTGGTCTAGTGGAAGGTGTCCCTGCCCATGGCAGGGGGCTTGGAACTAGATGATATTTAAGGTCCTTTCCAATGCAAACCATTCTAGGATTCCATGATTTTAAGGCAAATTTTGGCAGTGGGACACTGGTTTTCATGCTCTAGAATAATGATTGTACTCTAAAAGGCTTCAGGCCAAAATCTTGAATAGCTGAATAGCTAAAAAGTTTGATATGTAAGGAAATCTTCAATTTATCAGCCATCATCTAGGTATCCAAGCATATCTAGCCTCACAAAGTTATTATTCTAGGTAATATTCAGGAAAATATAGAAGCTTCAGGCTAACCAAAGTGCAGCAGATAACAGATGCATATACATGCCTACTCAAATGCTATCAGCTGTCTTTTCTGCTGGGAACATAAATGAAAGAAAGAGGTACTCATTTACAGCTCTGCAAGGAATAAAAAATCAGCAAATGCTCATCTTAACAAGGGGAGGAAAGTTTTTCCTGTGCTTTTCATCTTGTAGGATGAAAAGAGTAATGATACTAAGGGATATGGACTGGTTGACTTCCAGCAGCATGTTTAGTAGACAGAAAGCAGGCAGACATGGAAGAAAGCTTGCCATTGCTGTTGCAGCATATCATATTACAGATGTTTATAAAGCAATAGGGAAAATGCTAGTAGCAGGAAAGTGGAACGAAATGAAAAACTTGTTCACTTGCTTAAGCAGCAAGAGAGTGAGACAGTTACCAGAAACCCATCAAGGTACAGCTGAAGCAGGCCTTTTAAAAGTTAACTTCTCTCTTTCTTGATATTATGACAGAATATTTTAACATATGTTTTTATCTGTAAATAAATATGTCTCAAAGTAAATCACAGTTTTTCATTTTTTAATATTCCAAGATAAACATTGCATGCTTCACATATTGAAATCATCTATGACAGCCTATTGTCTCTCTGAGTAACAGAGGATGGCCTTGGTATATTGTCATTTCAGTTTCTTAGGTGTCATTCTTTTTACTACAAGAACAACCCTCATTTCCTCCAATATAACAGTGTGGGTACCATAATATCAACAGCATTTTTTACCACCTTAATTAATTTCAGTTCTCCTGATACTCCTTCATCATAGCCCGCACATTCCTTGCTGAGCCTGCAAGGAAAAAGTAAACTTTGGCAAAAGCCGTTCTTTAGACTGCTTTTTACGAGTAGTCTATAGCAGAGCAGGTTACGTTAATTCATTGTCGGTTTAGCTTTTGAAGCTCAAGACTGAAGCATGACAATGAAATACAATGAGGGGATATGCTGCCTGAATGTGAGAGTTAGTACCTCCAACTACCCCAGAAGCATGACTGCAGTCAGGGTGCATGCCTTTGACTGACTTATTGATGTTACAAAATTGATTTATATTGTTATAAAGTAGACTTTAAAATACGTTTTATGGAAGAATTAAGTCAGTGATTTATGTCATTCTATTATGTTTCAAAAGCAGTTCATAAACTCTGTTTTAAAGACAGGTTGGGTATGGATTTGCTACAAAACTGTATGGTATCAAAAAGTACCATCAGTCTTATTCTTTATTTATTTTGAGGAGAAGGTGCATAGGTTAGGAGCAGAGAAGTTGCAAGAAAAGGTGTCATTTTTTCTGCTTTTGATATTCCTTATCAGTTTTATGCCCTGTTGTACTTGGGGTGGTCATTGAACACTCTTTTGTTTAGTTCATTTGAGTCTTGCTGTTCAATCATCAGCATCCTAAAGTTTCTTTGGATTAAATGGTTTTCAACTGCAAAAATTTCCTTGTAGGAAATCTTCAACATTGAGCTGAACAGCAGGCAAAAACCAAAATTTCCAAGTGGTATCAATAAAAAAAAAAAAAAGCTCATTTTTTATGTTTTCAAGAACATATCTCAATGCCAAATGCAAAGTCATACAGCTAGGAAAAAAAAATATTGGATTTGGGAATCTAAACTAGAGAGGGAGCTCCTGCATTCTGATCATTGTTCCCAGGACTGTTTCTGTACTTAATCCAATGTAATCTAAATGTGCATTTCACTAAATGAAAAATAAATTTAAAAATTGAGCATAAGAGCCACATTTCAGGATTAGAATATACTTCTTTTTATAACTAGAATCATTGTAATTCATTTTTAACAACACATTTGTTATTATATATCTCATATTCAAAAATATCCAGAAGCAGCTGATCAGATTATCTGATTTTATAACATCAGCCCTTCACCTTAGCTTAATTTTTGCACTTCTTATCTTAACATACAGTTGTAACCACCAGCTGTGAGTAAAAGCAGCATGAAATGATTACAAAATGCATTTTTGTTGTTGCTGTTGTTATTATTTATAATTTCAAACTTAATACTTTGAAATTTTTCCCTAGAGACAAAAATTCAGTACTAGACAGACTGTTTTCTTTGGGTTTCATTTTTTGTTTATATGATTGCAAATAGTTATTTGTTTAATCCATAAACAAGTCACACATTTATTCAACTTTACAGCAGTATGCTGTGTAACTATAAATGCACAGCTGGAATAAATTTCTTGAACATAACAATTCAAAAGAATCAGAAAAGGCAGAGAATAAAAGCAGTGAAGTACTTGATTTGTAATACTGAATTTTATAATGATTTTCAATGAAATTCACACAGAAACAGAGGCTTGGCACAAGTTCTCTGTTTAAATTCCCTTTTGTTCCTCCATTTAAAGACAACACTGAAAAGGTCTGTGGTGAAGCTTAGCACATGGTGGATTTCACCAAGAGCATTGACCAGTGACCTCAACAGCTGCTTGGAAGGAGTCTAGCCAATCTACACAATTGAAAGATGCATTTTAAGTAGTGAATTTGCTATGTACAGTAGCAATTTCATTCTAACATCTCTAGCAACCGTTATAGTTGTCATATATTGATTCTGTGAGTTGCATTTTTGTATTACCCTGTGTTAATATTTACTGTCACATATTTACAATATTTACATAACACGGCAAAGTGGAAACAAGATGTCACAAAGAGATTTCTGAAGGCTCATGTTTCTTAAATAAATTGCAATTTCTCATATTACTAGCATTCATCTGTCTGTTGAAAAAATTGTCTTAAACTCTTTCTTAAACTCTGCTTATCATTTGACATATTTGCTGCAAATTGGAATTACATTGCAGAAAATGGATGGGTTTAGTCAAATTAAATAAAATTATATACCAGTTAGCTTTCATATACTCTAAGCATGGCAAACTATTGCATACAAACTAATTGTATTTATGTAAAGCCTGCCACTGCTTCACATGTGAAAGGACAGCATTAAGGGAAGAAATTAAGATACTTCATGCAGGCAGTATGTCACTAAAAATATTCTCAGACACCAAAGGTTGCCTATCATAAAAAGGCTTGCTATTGTAGCCTATCACCTATTCTGTAAATAAAATCAGCCACAGATAAATACAATGTGACTCTACAGAAGTCTTTCTCACAGCTGGCAATACTTGTGAGGCTGAATGAGCCTGATGTTACTTCCACAAGCAGTAAAAATGGCAGGCTCTCCCATGACTCAGGAGACAGAGATTTCCCAGATCAGGAAGAGTGAAGTGGTTGCAGAGCAATCTTCTGCCTGCCAAAGAAGTAATGAAAGCTATTGGAACTGTCATGGATGCACAGGTACATCATGGTTCCTTTCCCCCTCTGTTCATCCTATTGAAAAACCTATACAACAGCAGAATTTATTCTGAAGCTAGAAAGTACCATTAAATCACATAACATGACCTCTTCTGGCAATGTAGACAAAGATATACATCCATCTGTACCGAAGCCAACAACTTGGATGTAGCTAGAAGGTAATTTACAGTTCTGATTTAGAAAAGATATAGAATTAATCATTTCTCTTGATAGTTTGTTAAAATGCTTTATCACCTTTCCCATGGGATATTTGTGCCTATTTCTAAATTGGCTCTAAGTTCCAGCCAATGCACTTGTTATGTCTTTCTTTGCTGAATCATTTTTTAATGTTATTTTTCAGCTAGCTAAAGAGTTTCAGAAAGCAAAACTGTGCTCTTATTTTATCAATTTTCCAAGTTGCTTTACTTTTTTAGCATGCTTCCCTTCAGGCTATAGTCCGTTAAAATGCCTGTTCCCCTGTTTTCCTTTACAAGGCTATACTTGTTCTGTCTCGCTTCAGTTTGTTCCATGCAAAACATACCAGCCAAGTAATTTTGAAATAGATGTTGTGGATTTTAAAATCAGTCCACAATTTAAGACAAAAAATATTTATAACTAACACCTCTTCTATTTTAACATAAATCTAGGAGTTGCCCCTGATAAAAAACCCAAGCAGGTTAATGGGACACAGCAAAATTCTCGGGATTTGTCTCAGCTGTAGAGCTGCTCCTCAGGCAAATTTCAGGAGTAACACGAACACTTAGCTGGTTATGGACTAGTAAAGCAGCAGCTTCACTGAGCTGCTACCACCTTCTCTCAGTGTGTTAAAACCTGTGCTCCACTGCCATGCTCTATTGCAGGGTTGAACGCTTTTGGGGAGAGGGGAATAGATCCCAGTGTTTTCCAAATACAGCCAACAGTTGCAGGACGGTGAAACCCCAGTCATTACTTTTCCTCAAGATACAGCCCTCATATCCATGGGTAAGTTATAACACCATTTTCTCCCGAGAGAATATCTATCAATATTATTCAACGTGAGTAAATACTGTGAAAATATGCTTATATGCGCTCATTTGAATAAAAACTATGAATTCAGTTTGACACTGTTGAGAATCTCTTTCATTTTAAAAAAATATCTAAATAGGTTCTTTTATTTCTCTTGTCAAAAACAAAATAGCCTTGCAATTGCAGTGTACCTACCTGGTTCACGATCGTCTGTGTGGCTAGCAGGAAATCTTGTTTAACCTCTTATGAACAGAAGGGGAAGCAATGATAATAGAGTAACATTCGCTGCAGTTGTACTACAAAGACACAGGACATCAAAACAAAATCAAAACAAACAGTTTATGAATAACCCATAACCTGATATGTTTGTATATAAGTGTTCAGTGAATAAGTTCCAAAACAAACATGTTAATATAATCAGAATATTTTTGATGAATAATGTATGAAGAGAGACTTGGTAAAGTTTGCACATGTTATGCACTGCAAATAGCCCACTTTCCACATGCAGTAAGAAACAGAACAAGGCAGGATGAGACAGGACATATGAAAGTATTATTAGCTGCCAAGCAGTAAAATGGCAACTAGTCATGATAATCCCTCACTTCAAAATCTGTGGTCACAGGAAAGCATGAACTCAGATGATAGATTAATTGTGACACACTCTCATCCAGCAAACTGTCTAGAAAAAAGTCTCTGGGGAGAAGAAATTAAGATGCTTACAGCACCTGCAAAGGTTGCTAATAGACGAGTGAAAATGTCATCAGATTTGACTGGCTTTTCTCCACAAACTACTGATGGGCTATGTACCTCAGTTACGCCCCATACCTTTTCAGGTCTTTTCACTTCAGCTCCACACTCTCCTACGTATTCATTCTTTCACCCCTTCACTTTTCCTCCTGTATGTTCTCCCCTCTCCTTCTTTTCTTCATACTCTCTCTTCACTATTTGATAGGTGTCCTGCTCATCAGTACCAAAGGGAAAAAAATAAATACCCACAACCAAAAACCTGTAACAATACAATGATCTTTCTGCCTTTCATAACATTTAGTACACACTATCTGTAACACAATTTTACATATCCATCATTTGCATTTAGTGTTAAGTAAAAAGACCTTCAGAGCATTAACCATCTTCTTCTAGGCGTTCACCTAGCATTTAGGAGAAAAAAGCTGATCTTCTCTGGTTTATACCTATTAAATAGAGTGTACTCATGAGTAAAGATAATTTCTAACTAAATCTTTTACTGTATTGTATTACATTTGATGTCATGAATTCTGTTTGAGAGACATTTTAGACATAGGATATTAAAATATATATATATATGTGCCAAAATGTTGTGTTTTCTGAAACTCTTCAGTACATATTCTGCTTGCTCCTGCTCATCTCCTTTAGCTCCCAGACCATTTGGCTTCCACAGTACCAAGGAGCTTAGTACTAACCTAGCTTTAAACACAACTTTGAATTATAATTCAAATGTCTGAGTAACTTCTAAAATCACATATCTGACACTGGGTGATAAATTTCATCCCATCGTATTGCCATACACCTTAGCAATACCTTACTGGAAGTCAGGGGTTCCCGGATCTCTCGGTGATAACGCACTCACTTCTTGTCCTCTGGCCATCTATTTATCTCATTTTAAACAATCTGACTTTGGAGTCTGTGTTCAGCTCTTGGCACATACAGCACAAACTTAGCAACATAAGCATTAATGTGCACATATCTAGCTAATAAACCTGTTCTCACCACTTCCCTCTATTGTGTAAAACACAATCTCAATCCTTTGAAGAACTGAGACAAAAAAAGGGGGTTGGGGGGTGGGGAGAAGAGAGACAACAATTTTTTCTACTGAAAGGTTACTTCTAATGTGATTGTGCACACTTACTGATCCTGGAATTAAATCAAATATTGGCAGAATGATATTTTTTTGACAAGTTTGATTATTTTGGAGTTATGCAGTGTTTTGAAGATTAACAGTGGTTTAGATTCTAAGCAATCATTTAAAAAAAATAAGCTAAGTACCTGGTCAAGATGGTAACTTTTCATTTTTTGGTTCCAAAGGATGTTGCTTAAATACTCGAATAATTATGGTTCAATTGCTAATGCAACTACAATCCAGTCATTCCATTTAGAAACACTATTGCTGATTGTATTCTGAAGAGCAGTGAAATGGAAAGAACACTATATGCTATGCACAACTACAGAATATGAAAATCCACAGAACTTTTATTTTAAAGTTGTTTGGGAAAGAAATTTGACGTAAATTGAAACACTGCAAGGATATCCTGAAGTAAATCACCCCACTTATGGAGAACTTTTTAACTTGCAATAAATTCGGTGCAATGGTAATTTACATACACATACGTAATATCTTCTCCAAAAACCTTAAAACAAGGCTGTAGAGTTTCCAAATAATACAGCAGATTAGAGTGCAACTATGAATGAGAAATTAGCCCAGTCTTCACAGACGTCATAGCATATTGCAGTCCTTCACAAAGACAGGAAAATTTGATGCTGTCTGTGGTGTCCACTGTTCCAGTTTAGCTGATGAGCTTTGATGTCACAGAGAATATTTGCAGATGCCAAAAGATAATCTTTGTCTTCTCATAAGATGGTGCTGCCCAATTCTCTTGAGAACATCTTTACAATGTGTCATTTGCCTACCCCTCAGCCACTTGCTAAATCTAACTGATTATATAAAATAGCATCTGGCAGCCTGTTAACAGCTGCTTTCAATACCAAGCTCAAGCTAAGCAGGGTAATGCCTTCACCCTATGTTTTGCAAGTGTTTGGTGGCTGATGGCAACATCCAAACTTGTATTAACTGTTGATCAGATGAGCAAATTACATCACACATCAGTCAAGTAACTGACACTGAGGTATGAAAAGGCATTCATAAAGACAATTTCAAGGATATGTTAATTTTTGATTCATTGTCATCCCATCATCTTGCTATAGTTATCGGTTTAGAGTATTTGTTCTGGTGATGATTGCCTAGCTCCGATATATTAGCAATATTAGTTTTCCTGACATCACTGGTTACTATCTGGGACTGCACCTTAAGATTCAACAACTGCCCACTTTAAAATCATCTAGCAAGATGAATTTGTCACTTAGTGGAATGGCTTAATTGTTGAAATCCTAATAGAACAAGGTTTTTGCCTTATGGGTACAAATCAGCTGTTATCTGGTTTTACTGTATTTCATTTTAGGACTCGTAAAATCAATTATAATTGCATCAAAGTGAGATCTGCAAAGCAGATTAATTGCAAAGCACTGCTACAGGAGTATCGTAATAACTGAGCCCATAAACAAGAGGTAGGAAGTGCTTTTCATTTCTCGCATCACTGTCAAGATATGGTGCATCCTGAAAAGCTTGCAGTCTTAGTGGTGTTGAATAGGTTGTTTGATCAGCCAGAGAACACCAGTAGGATGTAAATTAAGTGACTTCAGGGACCCTTTCTCCAAGTTTCCCAGGGTTAAGTGAGCACCACCTTTCAAATGAGCACAAGTCGATGCGTATTTTACCTTCCCTTCTTTCTTTTGACAATATTAATATTCCCAGCACCTTGGCTTTCTGTACGATGTCTTTCCTAAGTGATAATCAAGTAATCCAAGTCATCATTTTATCAAGAGCTGCTTGACCATTCTGAAAAGATGTCCTTGTGACCTAGGAGGAATAACGAGCAACCTGAAGTTAGAATAATTTAAAATTATAAGCTTACAGTCAAAAACGTGTGTGATTTATAGGAAGAGCTGAAAATGATGTTAGATTTAGGTAACCTTCTGAGTATGGGTGACAAACATATTTAGGCTTGCTGTCAAAGCTTTTCTTCTCCTTATTTATCATTTTTTTAAAGAACAAAAAATACATCAGAGTAGTCCGTTGTAGCTGCCGGTCCTGCTGGTTGATCTGAGGAGCTACATACAAACTTCAGCCAATCTCAAGGTTTTTAGACCATTAGAGAACATTCTTTTTCGGTTTTAAAGAAGGGAAAGAAAATACACTTTTGACAAAAGACTTGTCCAAGGTCAGCCACTCAGAGACAAACCACACAGATCAGATCTTCTGATTTGAAACCTGTCCTCTGTAAACAGCCCAAGTTCATGGTGGGTTTTGGCTGCTGTTCAGCAATGCAAACTCATCACATTTGTTTTCTGGTAGCACTGCCAGGTTTCATCTTTTTTATTCTCCCTTCTTTCTGGCTATTTTACTTTTTTCCCCTCCCAAAAGTGAACCTCATTCTGATGTTTTCTAATGAATTGTTTAGGGTAGCAAATAGCCTGAAGCAAGTCTCTGGAGCTAGCACACTTTGGAAGGCTGTAGCCCAAAGTACTTCTTTTGTAACTCAGGCCTAATCCTTTATAGAGTGAATAAAGGATCACAATAAAGGATCACAGCTTGCTCATTGTGGCTGGCAGGGGACTACATGATCTCTAGGGAGCCTGTTCATCAGTTAAGACATGGGTCCTGAAAACTTCATGACTGGCACAAAAGTAGTGCACGCAAAAAGCTGTCTGAGCATCCAATTATTTACTCCGAAGTTATTATAGAGAAATGCAGGAATCTTCTGGGATGAAAGATCATTAATAGGTGTGTTTGTACTTTTTTACAATGTATGTATGTATGTACAGATTTGTACAGGACCTTAATAATTGTCTCAAATGTACTCTTTAGAGTTTCTATTTTCAAAGGAGCACAAGTTGATGCGTATTTTACCTTCCCTTCTTTCTTTTGACAAAATTAATATTCCCAGCACCTTGGCTTTCTGTACGATGTCTTTCCTAAGTGATAATCAAGTAATCCAAGTCATCATTTTATCAAGACACAAAGATTCATCATCTTATTGCCATGATATTTACTGATATTCACTTGGCTCCCAGTGTGAGGCACAGACATTTACAAGACATCCACATAAAATGATTAAATGCCTAAAGGGTTAGATTTACTACAGAGGCACTTGAATGGAGGAAGAACACTCTTCAGAAAAGCACAACAGAAAACTCTTTAGTTCACTGATGCTTATTTATGAGTCTAGCATCTTTTCTTTGTTGTTTAAGTGACCTGGGTCCTTTATCAAGGTATTTTCCCAGAATCTTAGTTACAAAAAATGGAATGTTATATGTAAAACAGTTTTCACATATGACTGATAACATCTAGCTTAGATTTCAATGGTAAACAGACGTAAATTTTGTATTCTGAATTGCAGCTCTAAAAGATCTGGAGATTTCCATAAAGCCTCATGAGGTGATTATACCTACCATCCACCCACATGTACGTTTTTGTGATCAGATAACAATAATATTTAGATCGCTGTTTGTTTTTTTGCATCAAAGTTCTGCTGTACCTCACTCCACCTTGAGGATCTAGAAAAAACTGCACAATTTAAGCTCTTCAGTTATGACACGGTCATTTATTAAGAAATATTGCTTAGCCACAAATGGCAAAGAAAATGCAGTAAAACTTCCCAATCTTATTATGGTACTATATTAAAATGGTCCATTATCTATAGATGAGGATTTATATATTACAACAAGGTGAATGGATGTTTTATAAAGGTTAAAAAGGAACAATCAGGAAAATAAGATGTGAAATATATATATATATCTTCAAAATGGATTTGCAGATGTCAGATGGTTGAAATGAAGTGGAGGGCAGAATGAGAACATGACAACCAACTCAGTTACAAATTACTATAACAAAGCAAACCATTTTTTGGGTTGTTTTTTTTTCCCCTCAAGGTTCCTCACAAACCAATGGCCTATAGGTATTTGCCTCACATATGCTGAGGTTTGTTAATGCTGTTTCCTCTGAGAACCTCTTTCATCTATTCAGGCTACTTTGTGCATTTTAAAGGCAGGAAATTAATGCAAATATTGATTACTGAAACTGTCAAACAGGCTGCAATATTGCTAATGTTTCAGCCCATTTGGTACACTGGGTTGCTCACGTTTTTCTGTATTTAAAAGATGAAAAGGTTATTTCTAATTTGACACAAGATCATAAATTAACATCTTTCTTACATTCCTTGGGCTATAATGTACAGGGTTTTGCACTTTTATGATTTTATTTCATCCTACCTAATGGGCTAACAAAATATGCTTTCATCTTATCGCTGAAAAACAACTTCTAAAGTTTTTAAAGCAAACCCCTTTCATCTCTGTGTCCTTTATTGTTATGATTATCACTACTATAAATGCTACCTGTCAAAGGTAGTGCATACAGCAGTTTTTGTGGGAAGAAGGGGATGATTCTCACCACCAGGTGGTATGCATTCAGACACAGGCTCTTCACATGTGTTGTGTGGTTTACCAGTCACAGAACACGAATTAGTGCTTGTTGAAGAGTTAATTTAGCTATTGCTAAACTTACCTCATCTTCAGGAACTAAAATGGATGGTACTAATCCATATTATGCAGTTCAGCAAATAAAACCAACTATTTTCCGTGCTTATAATACTTGTAATTGTTCCACAAGGCTCAGTCTTGTAGATAAAGTCATCAGGAGTCTAGGTGCCAAGGGATTTTTTTCTATCACCCTTCTCCAACAGATACTAAGAAAACAACTGCTTTGCAACGTGTACATGTGCCATAATGGGCCAAAGGAATATAAAAGCCAGCCAATTCAAAGGTGTATCTTATATCCTAACAGTGAAGAATACTGAGATTAATGAAGCCTAGTGTGACCTAACTGTAGTTACAATAATTAGATACAGCATCAACATTTAACGATAGGACCTGAAAAGATTTTCCCAGTGGTAATGTCAAATTTTGTGGTTTATTTGTCTGTTTGACTTCCTTGTTTTATAACATTTGAAGGACACAGGCAAAAAAAATGTCAAAGCTTAAAAAGGAAAATAGATTCAGTTTCTTGTTGACAAACTTAGCACCACAATAGCATTATAACAAGTATTGTGTAACACCATTCAATATCCTTATTTCTCCAATGAAAAAGCCTGGGGGCTTTTGTCTCTAAAGTTGAAAAGAAGAGCACCCCCATCAAACCTGAAACATTTTCAGTGAGGTTAAGTGTTGAGAACCTACTTGTAATCAAGTCCCAGGAAGAAAAATTATCTGCTCATGTAAACTGTTTTTCCTTTCACACCCCAACTTAGTGATAAAGGCGAGATGGCAAAGGCAGATACAGAGACCTTTTTTTTATAGGAGGAACAGAATACAGCATCTATAAAGAATAAAGCAGTACTGAGCCTGCATCATGAATCTTCCCATGTAATAAATGCTGGTTTGGGGAAAAACAGCATAATTCAGCAAATGGATCCTCTTTTGAAACTTCATCCCTGTGGCAATTCAGACCAGCCCAAGACACATTTCTCCAGGTGGATTTTAACTATATCTGTCCTACTGTAATAGAGAAAATCCTGCCTAGATATATTGCTTTTCAGACACAGAAAAACAGTCTGATCACTATGTGTAAAAAGTCATTAATATTTTATTAACATAAATAATTTTGATACTTTCCAAGTGTACTTTAATATTTTTAATGTATCCTAGCAATAGGACAATATATAGACTAAAAATAGCTTCTACACATGGTAAAACGAGTTTCTTTTTATTATGAGTGGCAAAAATTTTTGCATAAATTGACTGTTCTTAGTTATTTAAGGTAGACATGGACTAGTGGAAAAATTGATCTCTTATTTGAAAAAAAATCTCTTCAGAAAAGGTCACAAAATTAAGACCTTAGCTTAACAGTAATAGAGTAGTAAAGAATTACCTCCTGCCTTTTAAATCTGGGAAAGACCAGTAGTAACCTAGCCTTAATACTGTACTATCTGCTCTGAGGTGGGGCAACTACAATATTGAAAGTTTTACTCATTTGAATAGTGTCAAAACCAATATATTTCATTTATTTCTGTGTAGGTCTGGCAATCTCTGTGAACTACACAGTAAATTCACATCTTCAGTTCAAACTTTTTTCTTCATAATCCAATTAAACTGTATTATTATAATGCACTTAAATTTGAACAATCTGTTGCATTATGAAGCTGATTGCATATCTTGAAAGTTATAGTTTTATACAGCACATAAAGAGGGTGCTTCATGCAGATGAAGCAAATTAAATTGTCTTACTGTATCACTGTAATTTCTCTGTCTTCTGGCTTTAAAGCTCCAATAATGTAGAGTATATTTTTTCTTATACCAGTAAGAAAGTTAAATTGATTTTTATTTTTACTGTACTTCAGAAAATTAATTTAACATTTGCAAGAGTTAGATTCCCACTTCTTTCCAAAAGAAATCTGATGAGAGTCTTTTGCGTAATTTCCCAAAGTGCTTTGAAAATTTTCACTATTGCTAATATTTTATGGAACTTGTAGTGGCGTAGCTGAACAGCCCAACACCAAAAAAGCTTGCTGGGCACTTGTGAAACACAGCCTACAGTATTTATCTAATGTGGTTTCCAGAATGGAAACAACTTTATTCATACGTCAGAAATTGTTTCCAACTCTTCTTAAGGGACGCTCACAAATCAGGTATTTTATGTTAGACAATATTTTTATGTAAGTCCAAAGTCCTCATACTATTATTTTTTTTTTTAAATAGAATGATTGATGGACTCTTTTTTACCTACTCAGTATCAGATGATCAAATCCAAAATGCTGTTTAAGTAAAAAAAAAGGCATAAATGTTTGGCCAAGATTATAAAGCGTTTTGAGATTTACAAATGATAAAGCAGGGTCAGTGTGATTAGCCCTGCTTTTTAGAGGTCCCCAAATTACAGCATTCCCATAACAGGCTATAAGTCAGATGACTGTACTCATTCCTATAGGAGACTGCCCTGGCCTTGCAGAATTTGCTAAACATGGATGTATTTCTGAATTCAGCTGAGGTTTGAAACAGAATGACATGGGATATCATGTCACCATCCAGTTACTGCTGAGTCATGGAAATGAGGCATTAACACTCCATAAAGCATTTTTTGTCTGCCTGCTTCTTGAAAAACCTAATTTCACTTCCTGTCTCTTTCACAGGAACAATTCCTCCAGCTTCAACAAGGCCTTCACCTAGCTTTATGTAAGAAGGACCAGGTCTCTGAAAAAGCTATCATAAATCTATGCCACGCATCTTGAACAAATAATAAATCACTGTTTGTGTACTCAAAGTACCTTCAGCCTGACTCTGCATGAAGGTAGATTTTAATATTTTTATATTCTAAGTTCTAAATTGTAGTTTTGAGTGTTAAGGAAATATTTACACTGTACTGATAAATTATATTTCCTAAAAGGTTGCAAAAAATCAAGGAGCAAAGAGTAATGGTATCATCCTTTTTTTGTTGCAGCCCCTAAGTACCAGAAAGAGCCTTAAAACTGCTTCTCTGTTCTTCTGTCTTCCTTCCAACAAACATTACCGCTTAATAATGAATTTCTCACCTTTTTTTTTCTTCTTAGATGCTTTCAATCTGGACGGCATCTAAACAGTTACCAGTCATGAATAAACCCCTGTTCTGTGCAGGAGGAGTTATTATTATTCCTTTATACATACATGAAGCAACCAAAGTGCAGACACATGAAAAAAATTGCAAAAGCTATATAGCAGAAGCAAGAATAAACTACACTCATGTTCCAGATATATCAGGATTTATAGGCATATTTCAGAATCTTTTGAAGAAATGCAATGGGCAGTGTTATGTAAGAGATTATAAGAGATCTGCAGCATAATCCTTTCCTTAAATCCTATGTTCCTGCTAGGTCCCATTCTGTTATCTTAGCAAGTCTATTTTTCCTAGGGAAACCAAAATTATGGGCAATTTGAGACTTTCAGTAGCAATAATTCTTATCAATATTTTTATTTACTTTTTTAATTACTATAGTTTTAATTACTAATAACATATGTTGTGTTTTATACATGATTAGGATGAATTAAAATCTGATTTGTTTCATAAAAGATCCTGGAGCTGCAGTAAGACAACTATGAATTTGAGAAACAGTAAATTCTGCAAGAAAAAGGATTAAGGGCCCACAAGTAAAAATAAGAATACTGCTTTTTTAACATGGAGTTTAATAAAATATTTTGCATATCAGAAAGTTATGTGTTTGGAAAATATTATAAAAATGATGAATGTAAGATTGTTGGCTAATACACTCTAACAAAAGTAATCCCTCACAGTACAGGGATGCCCTAAGAAAGAGAGACCCAGGTCACTCTGGTTGCAGCCAGAACTAATAGCCTTACTGTCTCCTAGCAACTATGGTGCAGATATTTGGTACCTACAGGGGACTCAGTAGCACAGAGTTATGCAGAGGCTGAATGAATACTCCAGGTTTCTTAATAGCTTGTTTACATGTGTATGAAAGTCAGCATTACGATAATATTGACAGCTAACATTTTGTTTAACATTTTCCTGTGGTTGGAAAAAGAAATTATGAAGAATTACACCTCTAAAAAACCCTGGCATGAAACAGTTTTGATCAGGTATTACCATTGCAGAACAATAATCAGTTTCAGCAAAGGGGCTGGGTGAGGACTGCTTAAGACTAACTAATTATATATTGTAACCTGCCTTTGTGTTTATTGCTTTCTGTAAAGAAATGCTATGGCATTTTGGTCTTCACGAAATGCTATGACTGCTAGACTGTAGTTATTCCTAGGGTGTACTCAGTGGGAAGAAGGAGGTATGGTTGGTTTGAGGAAATCTGGTTTTAATCAAATTGGCTTGTTAACTGAGATATTGTAAAAAAGCATTCTTTGAATAAAAGCATAAATATCACCATAGTTTACTGAAAACCAATATATCTTCCCATTAAGTTAGATAAATAATGTTATTACCAAAATAGTTCAATTAAAACTCCTGCCTAAAAACCTAGACAAGAGAGATTTGTCTAATACCATGATCAAAAAAGGAAATAAGACTTTTGGAAGTTTTCTGCTTTTAAAGGGAGATAGATATATGAAATGGCAAGTGCTCTAACAACATACCTTAGAAAAGCTTGTTTAGGAGACACACATTTTCATCAGCCTGTGCTCTTACACAGACTCTAAACAGAGGCAGAGCATCTGTTCCCTAAAAATCAGAAGAAAGTGTCTAGATTAAACACTTTTACTTCAACTGACAATAAGTGTTCCTTAGAGAGGATAAAAGCATTGATTTGCTGAAGTCTTTTGAATACAGATGGTGAAAAACTCTGGCTTGTCATGTGTACTGGCATCTCATTGCTGCCTGAAGTTCCTATACAAACATCTGTAAAATATGTGTAATGTAATGGAAGATAATTTCCCTCCTAGCACATTTGAACGAGAACCAAACCCATTTTAAAAACATAGAAAATTTAAAAATAAGTCATATCTCCAGCTTGTAAATCAGAGTGTCACCATAGATCAAAATAAAGATAATGCCACTAAATGTGTGGATGAATTGTGATTACCGGTATGTATAAAAAATTCAAGAGATACTGGCAAAATATGCCAAAATCATATTTTGTTTTCGAATAGAGGTATGCATCTGCAATGCAAATTGAGAATAAAAGTACAGGGATGTGTGGGCATAATTTAGTCCTGTACTACAAGCATAATAGTTACATAAAAGCTACAGATTTGTGATATATGAATAATATACCATTGTAGTCTACAGTTTCACTGAACCAAGCTTAAATGCCATTCCTCTTGCCTCATTCCCAAAGGCACCAGAAGGCAAAATGGAAATGAATGAGTAAAGACGTCAGGAGAAGAACTGAAAAATCTAAACGTATTTTATTTCACATAGCTGTCTGTATCTGTTATGGACAAATTGGCTCTGAGTGTAAGGTCATATGCTCAGCTGCTGTAAATTTGTGCAAGTCACTGAAGGCAGAGGAGGGCAATTAATTTGCACCACAGAGGATCTGGCTTTCAGTCATTACAGTGCCCAAAGCCAAAGTGAAGCTATGAAGTTTCATGCTTCTTATGGATAGATTAAGTTAGTTGGCACTCCAGGAACTTATATTGTCTGGAAACAAACATGACATTAGAGAGCTGATTGACTGAAATCAGAACAGAGGCAATTTAAAGCAAGCACACAGAGTTAGCAAAAAATGTGCTCATTTAGGGGAGAAGAAACTTAAAAACACAGAAAGGATAGACACATATTTAGGCAACGTATTCTTCATACGTGTCAATTTATTTTGCATGCAAACATAATTGTACCTTAGAGCTTTCTAAGATCAATAATATTAGAAATGGCATAGTCTTGCCAGATCCCCATTTACTTTTGGAAATACAAAAATCAGTCCCTCCAAAAGTTAAAGTGCTTCTTTAACCAAGTTTTGGGTTTTTTTCCTTTTTGAGGCAAGATCTAATACTTTGCCTCCTTGAAGAGTTTACTACAAATTTCTAACTACATTCCTACTATTTTTGCAAAATGCACCAATTTGTGTTTTTATTATGGAAATATTGATGCATTGATGACTCTTAACACCAAGCATAGCATTCTTAAGTGTTATTCCACTTAAGGCATTTCTAACTACCAGAAAAATAAAAACACTGTTTAAAATACTAGCAGGATGATTTTCTACATTAGGCAGACAAGTTCTGACTTTCCTGAAGGAGTACTGAGGGGGTGTGTGGGTACGTAATAAAAAAATACTTATAAAAATCCTGTATTTGCACAGTAGCTCTCACACGGTATTGGAGCAAATTTTTTTCCCTCCCTCCCGTCCTTACCATTCAGTCTGAATGCTGGTCTGAAAGATCCAGCTGTAAATTTTCCAGTGTGGATAAGACATGGATATCTCTCATCTCTGTAATAATGTTCTTAGTTTCCCAACTGGCAGAAAATGATTGCAAGCAGTTCACAGCTATGACCTGGGAATTCATAGCTGTGACCTGTTTACAGGTCTACAGTCATAGCTATGAGTCTGTTTACAAATGTACTTACTAGATATATAGCAATATTGTTCTGCCCTGCCATGCCATTTGGTTTGCATTACAGGAACCATCTGGGGGGAGAAAAAAAACCTTTTTTCTTCCTTATTTTGTTCAAAGAAAACAGTGTAGCTGGAAGTGGAGATTCCCTCACTCAGGAAAGGGAGACTTAACAGATTTATTTATTGAAAGAATTTTCTTATGGTAGGCAGCACAATGAGGAATCACATATTTTTCCTCGTATCAGGGAGTATCAGAAGAAATACATACAGGAAAATAGCATGATAACTTTTAAACCAGGCAAATTAAAGGTAGGTAAAATCACATCTACAAAACTGTAAGAAATAAAGCTATCAGGTTCTAAACTCTAAATGACAGAGAATACAGTTAACTATTTTAATACTCGGAGGCTAATAAAGGTCAATATCTTACCAAAACAGAAAGGCCACCATCTTTGATAAATTTTTGCTGATGAGCTATGAGCAGGAAAGTTTACACCTGCATATGAGCACCGCTAATAATTAGAATAATTTTTTAAAATGTGTTTGTATTTTGAAAACAAGAGAAAAGAGAAGAAGACACTTCTTCCTTTGGAAAGGTTTGAACTTTAGCTTTTATTCTTCATAACTTGAGAAAACATTGGTTTGGATACCTAACATTTTGGCCATTTATTAGTATTAATTCAGTTCTTGAGAAATCCTCTTGGGACAAAAGAGTTTGTATAGTCCCATATCAGCTCTCAGAGGTCATATTTTCATTTACAATGAGCTCTTACCATAAAGAATTTTGTTTGTTCGGGTTTTTTTAGCTATCCGCCAGAATTCAAGTTTGTAAAAGAGGAAGATATTCCACTTATTTATATAAAACTCAAGTGCTTTCACTGGAAACAAAAGGAAAGAATTTATTTGTAAAAGTAAAGTTCTCTTTTCACTAAAAAAAAAAAACCCGAAACAGAGAGCCTGCTGTAACTGTAAAATAGTATGTGAATTTAAATAAATATATTGTAATTATAATGCAATATTTTGTATTCTAATTCTGAAATTTGCAGTTTATTTTATAATTATTCTCTTTTCAAAGGTGACAAGAATTAAAAAAAAAAAAAGTGTTGATTGGGGCTCACTTCCCAACAAAAATTCCTTTTGCAAAAGATTCTTTTTGGTATGTAATTTTTTTTTAATAAAATGGTTATCCTTAATGGACAGTTCTGCCAGGAATATCATAGAACTATCAGAGGGAAAAAAATAATCTATTCCTTTTGTTCTTGTCATCCAGAGTGTCAGAGTTGGCTCTTTTCAGAACTAGAAAAACTTGCTTGGGATCACATTATACAGGTAATGAATTCTTCTGGCTGAGTAAATTAGGAAAAAAAAAAAAAAAAGACCCTCTGATAGTGCCACAGATGTGATAGGAAAGAGAATTGCCTCCTATAAATGACTTCACGGAGCAACCATATGTTCCTACCCTCCAGTCATGTCTCATATTAAGTCTCACATTGAAAAGGAAGCCTTGGTATATGCACTTTGTGCAGCATACAGTCTGCTCTGTCACAGAGATAGCAGCGACTTCTTTCTATATCTTATCGGCTAGAAGTCAGAAATGTCAGAATCTATTACTGAAGATGCTCAGATACTCATAACCTTTCCCAGCTCCAGTATAAAACATACAAAATGCCAATAATTGAAATTATGTGAGCATTTACTTCCCCCAGGGATGGGGCAGTGTGTAGAAACAGGCATCCGTTGACTTTAAGATCACCAAACAATATTTTTTTTTAAGAACAGGATGTACACAAACAAAAGCTATTACAGAAGAATATTATTTCTATCCATTTCTATAAAGTTGGGCAAGTGTACACACAAAATGCTTGAAGGTGAAGTGACATATAAAAACTATTATCATATTTCTGTACTATTTAGAAGTCCTGAAAATCTACCAGATTGCTTTCTTCATTCTGTTCCCAATGCCTGGACCATCAGTAACTATTCAATTCATACAAACAGTTCTTTTGATAGTCCTAATGTATGAACCACTGGAGGCTGAGGGAGCAAGAACTATTCACAACTGAGCAGCAATAACTATTTTGTCATTCTGTGAACATTTCCCATTCCAACTAAAGTTAAACCCAAAAACTTTAAATGTGCTGAAAGGAATACACAACACCATTCTATGTCCAGCAGACTGAAAAGCAGTCCAAAAGATTTCCTTGCATCCCAGCAAGTGCCTCAATCACTTAAAATTTCTGCTAGAGCTCATCCTTTTACTTTCTTAGCTTACATTTTGACTGAGAGTGACATGTCTAGCCAAAGAACATCTGGATTAAGGAGCAGCTTGGTAGAGAAAACTGCAGGTGAATGTCCGGTATCTTAAGTATGTTCCCTGTCCAGTTCAGTCACCCACTTTTCAGTGGTAAGGCAACTGGGTTCAGCTCCAATGTCATCATGACCCTTCTCACTTTTAGGGGCTGCACCTGACTGAACTGTAAGTACAAAGTACTCCCTCTGAGGAGTAACCATTTCTCATCCCATCCTCCCACTTAAATAATTTTAACTGTTGTATAGAGAAAAAACCAAAAATCACACTGAAAGTGTCCTCTAGGAAAGGAAAGTTATGTTAAGAAGTAGCTATTAGAGATGATGAAAAGAATCAGCTTGTTTGAGAAATTCCTTACACGGTATCCCTTTAAATGCTCTCTATACATCCTAGCAAAAAGATTTTATATAAAATACCAAAGATGTCAAATAAACTGGTGGGTTTTTTTACACTGCTCAGTCATATATGTAGCCTATATCTACACCAGCGGTCCTCAAACTTTTTAACCAGGGGGCCGGCATGTGGATGAAGTGGCAGGCAGCCATCTGTGGCTGCTTGGTTTCCCCCCCTCCATCCCCCGGTGGGGGGGGCGGGGGGGGTCTGTAAATACCGAGGGCCGGATTGAGGGCCCTGGGGAGCTGTATCCGGCCCGCGGGCTGTAGTTTGAGACCCCTGATCTACACATTCAGACGTACACCAAGGAAAATCCTGTGTCTCAATAACAAGAGTTTGACCCAATACCACATAACAATACAATTCTGCCCACAGAGTCAGCTGTCACATTACTGTAGACATTACAGTAACTTTGTGAAGCTGTATTACATGTAAGAATATAAATACATTCCTTTGCAAAGTCACACAATGGAAAGTAGGTCAAGTAAATAGACGTATTTTCAGTAACACTCCAGCCAAAATCCATCCTGTTGCACTGAAGAAAAATTGCCATTTGGTAACTAGTTTTCACTGGTTTATTTTTCAATAAAATATTTATTATAACAATGCCTTTCTTTTTCTCTTTTTGCCTTCTCAGCTTGAGACTAATTGTCACTTTACGATGACTCCTTGAGACCCATTTTTCCCAAACACTAACTATATTCCTTCATTCTACATCAGCAGGAAATCCTTCTGCCTCATGCTTATATAGTAGCTGCCATAAGAAATCTCCACAATGGCAGCTTTTGAAAGCCAAGCAGAGCCTAAAGTAAGCCAGCTCCTTGCATGAACTGCCTTTTCTCTGAAGAGAAGTTAAAAAAATAGGGTAGAAAAGAGAAAAGAAAACAAGTTTCCTGAGAAACATCAACACCACAGTAACTATGACGAGGCTCAACCATCAAAATGGTAATGCATGGAAAGCTATATCTGTAATATCAGTAAACAATTAAAAAATTAGTTAACATACATCAGTTCTCTTAAACCACAAGTGAATAGATTGCATCGCCTGTGCATATATTGCTGATGGAAGCTGAGATGTACTTTTTACAATTATTATCTTTGTTTGATGTCCTGCTTTTTCACACAGGTTGTTAGGCATGATTTTAACTAAGTAAAAATCAAGTCAAAGTTACAAGTATTCACCTACATGAAGTCTCTTAAACATGAAGGTAAAAGGACTTTCTTTGTTCTGGTGAAATCTGAATCTTTTGCTCAGGCTACATAAGAAATTGTTAAAATCAGAACCAGCCAACATTATGTGTTATATTCTGTGGCAGTTGATTCTCAAAATGAAACTGTAAAATGAAAATATTTGTCAGAATGGTGTAGGAGCCATAAAAGGTTTGAAGAATCATTTGATATTGCAACATCATCCAGATTTAGAGAACTAATAACTATAACTTCCCATGAGACCTATAAGTAAGATTTAGCGACTGGCGCAGAGCAAGTTTAATTCAGATGTCATTTACACTGTTATAACAGTAATACCACAGATTCTGTGTAACTTCTTATTTTTATAAAAATAAAAATGTTTGGTAATTCAAATATAATCTTGTTGAATTCATCAGCCTTTTTTCTGGTCTTTTCTTACTTTTAAACATTAAATTGCACCATGAATCTACTTGTTCCAGGCTTTTTGGGTAACAGATTATGGAATCAAATATTTGAATGGACTTTAGGTCATTAACTGACATTATAAAGAGCTATATGCCTATTTGTGTCAAGTAAAATATGCTTTTACTTTGGTCTGAAGGACAATTCTGTATCTACCCACTTTCTACTGGCTGTAAATCATGAGATCCACTGACTGTGTACAGTAAATGTAAACAAGCTGATGATCCAAAAGCAATTAGGAGAAAAGACAGAGACACTGTTAAAGAAATATGGCCTGAACTGACAAGTTTGTGCTATTATCCTTACTCACCAGACAAGAATTATTGATGGTTCTCATCTTATTTTAGGGAGTAAAGAAACTTCATATTTCTGCCTGTACCCTATGTTTTATATACAATTTTGGTTTAGTACTTAATGGCTTTCTCTGAAGTTAAACTATTAAGGGTCTTGCGTGCCCACATTGGCTTACAGATAGGAAGCAGAAAGGATCGCCTTCAACGGCAATGTTAATCTATTTTCCAGCCTATTATTCAGGTCATAGAAAGCAATAAATTAAGTAATAACATATGATTTCCATATCATTATATGATCTGAACCTGTATCCTGTCAAATGACAAAGAGATCCTGGAAGGTCATGTTTTGACCCTTCAATTAATCTGAATGTGTTTTGCATATTTTCAAGTGCTGACAGGAAACATGTTAGAAAAGTGCTGTGAGTGACAGTTGCAGGTCTTTACCCATTACACTCACAAGCGTTACACCAATTGCCTGAGGGTCATCCAGGTATTGTTAAATGCAAACTTTTCCCCAGGGCTGCATTTGATGTCAGTGCTTTGATCAGCAGGTAGAACTGAAAATAGAGCATTTCTCTGAACCAATGCGTTTTCAAATAGCCCTTTAAGTATATGATGTCTATAACTTTGTACTGGCTCT
This sequence comes from Falco punctatus, assembly GCF_963210335.1. Lineage (NCBI taxonomy): Eukaryota > Metazoa > Chordata > Aves > Falconiformes > Falconidae > Falco > Falco punctatus. The sequence goes on from NC_137580.1 coordinate 60,927,312, forward strand.
TTGTACATATGCTATTTCCCTCATTTGTACAGGTAGAAGCATTAAGAAGAGTTCTCTGCCCTTCAGCTGGTTCAGTTTGATTTTTTTAATGACCAAGGAAAAGACGTTCCAGTGACACAGTATATATCATTTTTAAACAATATCAGTATTATTTCTACCCCCAAGAGTGTCAAAAAGAAAATTAGATTTAGAACAAGTTCTTAATAAAGGTATGATGCATTTTCATCATAACTACTCTAACCACCTCCAGTAGTTAACTTCGTTTTCCAATTAAATCATGTATTGGTATTATTGAGGTATTAAATTAGCATGTATTAGTATTAAGTTGTTGTATACAAAGACAGATATTCACTGAACATCCTGTTCCTGTACTACCATTGAACCAATTTAATTTTGCCTTGAAAATGGCCAGAACACCAGCATCTACATAAATAAATATCAAAGATAAGATGAACTGTTTATTTATTTAAAACCCTACTGTAATTGCTGAGTTGCTCAGGGAACACTCAGAGAAGATGTACTTTTCAAGATCTTCTGCCCATATCATGCAGTAACAAGTTATAATACATGCATATTTAAAAAAGAAACTGGTTCTGGATTTTTCAGAATCATGGTAGTTTGACTTTGACTTTGGCCCACCAAAGCCACTCTGTCACTCCCTCTCCTCAGCTGGACAGGGGAGAGAGAATATAACGAAAGGCTCAGGCTCGTGGGTTGAGATAAGGGCAAGGAGAGACCAAACACCAATTACCACCACGGGCAAACCAGACTCGACTTGGGGAAAAAAATATGTATTACCATTCAAATTAGAGTAGGATAATGGGAAATAAAACCAAAACTTAAAGCCAACTTTCCCACCCTCCTCCCTTCTTCTCAGGCTTAACTTTACTCCCAATTTCTCTGCCTTCTCCACCCCAGCAGCACAGGGACACGAGGCATGGGGCTGAGGTCAGTCCATCACACCCTGTCTCTGCTGCTCCTTCCCCCTCAGTGGGAGGCTCCACACACTGTCCCAGCTCCACTGTGGGATCCCTCCCACAGGAGACAGTCCTCCATGAACTTCTCCAGCGTGAGTCCTTACCACAGGCTGAAGTTCTTCACAAACTGCTCCAACGTGGGTCCTCCGCTGGGTCACAAGTCCTCCAGCAAACCTGCTCCAGCACGGGCTCCTCTCTCTCCACCGGTCCTGCCAGGAGCCTGCTCCAATGCAGCCTTCCCACAGGGTCACAGCATCCTTTGGTCACCCACCTGCTCTGGTGTGGGATCCTCCATGGGATATCTACTCCACCATCAACCTCCCTGGGCTGAGGGGCACAGCCTGCCTCACTATGATCCTCACCACAGGCTGCCGGGGAACCTCTGCTGTGGCACTTGGAGCACCTCCTGCCCCTCCTTCCTCACAGACCTGGGCGTCTGCAGAGTGGCTGCTCTCAGGTATTCTCATTCCTCTTCTGCAGTTCGTTGTGCAGATCTCCCCCCCCCCTGCTTCTTAAATACATTATCCCAGAGGCGGTCCGTCACCACTGATGGGCTCAGCCTCGGCCAGCAGTGGGTCTGCCTTGGAGCTGGCTGGCATTGGCTCCATTGGACATGGGCAAAGCTTCCAGCAGCTTCTCACAGAAGCCACTCCTGCAGCACCCTGCCACACAAACCCCATACAAAAATGTATTTCAGATCACTTTTTTGGACTACGATTTTGTAAGCTTACCACTTAAAAATGGCTAGTAGTCCCTGGAAACTTGTGAAACATTTTTAGTTTTACCTATAATATTATATGGGATCAGGAAGGGAGTGTTCTAATTTTATACACCTCCATCTAATACCTTGCTCTTGCACTTGTATATACTTCCCCCCAACCCCCCTTAGGGAACCTTCACAAAATACATATCTGCTACCTTTGCTTACCATACAAAAATGATGACAGAAACTGGATATAGTGGAAATTATTAAAGAGCATTCTTTAAGAACCTGTGTTTCATATTTTGGGTATGCTAAAGACCCAGCTGGGAAGTCACAGACACCAGCTGCCTGATGTGCGTGGGCTCCAATAGTTAGGAGATGCAGAATAAAATATCAACAGAGAAAAAAAGGTGCATCTGTTTTTCTTCCTTCTCTGCTTTGTCTCTACCATACAACCATGGGAATAGTCATGATTCAGCTCATCCTGACCAAAACTTTGTCTTTTCACACAGTTTTGACATTCACAGACTTAAGAATTTAATTCCACCAGATTCTCACCATTAAAATCTTCAGACTTTTTTTTTCCTTCTTGAATATCTTTACTTATCTAATCTCTGCCATATGGATCAAAATGGTTTAATAATATTTTTGTCTTTATTTTTGTTAAGCTTAAATGCACAGATACTTCCTAAAAGACAAAGGAACAATTCTAATGTAAGAGTCTTATATGTGCCCACACCTCTCTGTGGCAAATGACATGTTTGAAAATACATGAAACCTGAAAGAAACTTAATGAAAGTAACACAGAAACAAAGAACTGGCATTTTTGTGGGTTTCTATAACATATATCTGGAATTGTTAACCTATGTTAAACTCTACATTAGTTTACTTTGATTATGAGAACCCATATAATTGATTTAATGGGTTTTCTGTAATGTAGTGTTTTAACACTGGTTTTTGGATGTCAGAGTCTTAATAATAAATAATCTCAAAAACTTATTTTAGATGAAAAATCAAACTTCTGTTTTTTGATGTTCCTGATATTTTTAGTGATTTTATCCATAACAGAAAACAGGTTAGTACAGAAGCAGTTGTATGTTCTTAAATACAGTGGAGTAATATAGGAGGAAATGTCATGAGCATCAAACTAATTTCTGTACAAAGTTAAAGATCCTGGCAGATTGAAAAACCTTGGCCATTAATGTGGTTAGAGCGTCTGCATACAAATCCAAATCTAGTCTAATGTCAGTAGGTGTAAGTTCTTACTCATAGAAAATTCATTACATTGCTTCCTGAATTTTAATGAGAAGTAATTGAAATAGTTTATCATTTACAGTGTCGTATTCACTAGCTTTTTCTTTGTGCATGAACTTTATTCTGTCATTAAAAAAAAAAATATCCATGAGCATATATGCCAACTTTAAAAAGGACAGCTATCCTGACAACACATATTGAGAACTAATTCAGAGTTCTCTGCAATCAGGAGAGAAGAGAACACGGTGCCTCTATGAAGGCCCAGAGGAATTGTCAAATACCAGTCTATTTTAGGCATTCAGATGCTAACATAATGACACAATATTATAATCAGAACAGTTATCTTTCTCTTCTACAGAACAGTACATATGAAATTATAATGTGTCTACAACTTAACCATTTCCAAGAACCAAAAGAAGCAGGAACAGAAATCTGTTTTGAAATAACCATACATCATAAATGACATCCAGTCCATCCACTCACTGTCTGACTGTTTGCACTAAATGTCACTACTGTGGTTGTGTGGAACTCTTGATGCCGCTTGAAAACCTGATGATGCTCAAGTCACTTGCTTGTAAACCAAAAGATGTTCAGAAAAGAGTCAAGCTGAAAATGTCTGGAATGGTGACCTTGCAAGCTGCTAAAACTTCTACCCTTTGACTGGTCGATCAGAAAAACAAACAAACCCAACCCAGCTTTACATGGTGAGGCTAGTGGTATTGCCCTTAACAATTCCAAGATTTGCCACCACTAAAAGAGGAAATAAACTATGTTGCAAATAATACCTTCACATAGCACAAAAGTTTTTTTCAGAAAGGAGCAGTAAGAATGGTCAGAGAAAATAATACAAACATAAGGAAGCAGTGTAATTTGTTTAGCACAATAGTTAATGGGACGTGCTGGGGGTGGGGAATGGGGAAGGTGCAACAAAATCCAGCATCTGGAACCAGAAACTAACAACATTCAGGTAAGCAATAAGACAATAGATGTTTCAAAGCAAGAATTTAATACAGAAAAACAGAGAAACCTGCACTGCGTAGGTCAGATTATTTAATCCCAAAAGTACTTTCACTCTTAACATCTATTGACCTCAGCAGCTAGAGGCTATTCCGCGAGCTCCTGTTTCCTTGCTCCTACACGCTAGGTGCCAACTGCCCGCTGGAGTGGAGCACAGCCAAGGTGTGCTTGAGCCTGTAAGCCTGCAGTTGCCTTGATAACTCTCCTCACACTGCACTAAACTGGTTCTAAACTCTGAGATGAGATCACACCCAGAGATGTTTGGTTTACTCTGTATTGCTTTCCCAAAGTAATATTTTTAGAAACTTGCACTTAACCCAGCACTGGAAGTACTATATCCAGTAGCAGCCACAGTAACAGTGTGCACAGGATGTGGTTTTCAGTACATAAATATATTTAAAGGGTATTCAGGAAAAGTTACTGTTCACTCTATGAAACCATACAAGTCTACAAATAAATTCTTCATTTAAACTTCTACAGTAAATATTTGCTTCTTTCCTATTCTCCATTCTATGTTTGTTTCTGTGCTTTTGTGTGTGTGTGTGAGAACATTAATTGTTGCGTTTTGGAGGTTTTTGAATAGATTATGAATGACGCTAGAGCAGACAGAGGCAAAACAAGGTTAACATTAAAAACACAAAAAGGAAGTTATAATCCAGCAATAAGCTCCTATCTTATTTGGCAGAGCAGCATAAAATTTGCTAAAGCTCAATAGTGCATATTTTTGTACAAAGCTTTTTAGAAAGACTTTAAAAAATCTAAACACGTTTTGTCTTAGTTTTATATTTTCTTCTATAAAATGCAGAAACCTACACACTCTTCTGATTTAAAAAAAAAAAACATTAATGAAACATGACAGATGCAATACATCGGATCAATTTAACTTCTGAGCAACAGTATAATCTGATTCCAATATCTACTATGGCTGAAAAACTATTTATTATGATAAAGAGCATCATCAAATGTACTTTCAAACATCTGTGTAGTATTTATAAATCAGAAACAACATTTCAAGAGAAAACTTCATTAAAAGATATGACTACATATGAATAATAAATGACATATAAAAGATATGGACTAGATATTATTAGACTGATGGGAAACAACGCAGAAATATGTCCTTTGGAATATATGAGTATTTATTTACTGCCTTAATTTAGTCTTGGCATTTGTCTGTTGGGCCAGGCTATAGGTTACTCATCTCATTGGTTACACATTACTATTCTCAAAAGGTACTAGGAAAATAGAAAAAACTAGAGAAATTACAGAAGTAATATAATTTTTGTATTTATTACAAACAATTTGTGTAATAAATTTGGAGGCTGGAGGACAAATCCTGTGATGAGAGACTATAGATTTGAATTTATATAATTTAGAATGGTGAACACTAAGAGGATATTATGTGTTTTCAACAGTATACAGATGTATAGTCAACTGTCACAGTAACATCTGACATGATAAGTCACAGTCTCAAGAAATGACAAATGAAGAATATCTTAAGGCTAAGAAAAGTTTGGGCAGATGATATTAGGAAAAAGTTATTAACAGTGTAAGTAATTATGTGTAAGTAATAATGGTGTAGTCTATAGTACAGAGAAGAATTGTAGCACTTTTACAACACACATTTGAGAACAACTTAGATTAGAAATTATAAAAACAATGAACGAAATAATCTTCAAAAGTATAGATGCCAAACTAAATTAAACCCTTCCTTTAGGCCCTGAAGTACTACTGCTTTGGAGCTAAAATACATATTACCTAAAATATCTTATATGAAAGGTAATATGTAATAATATAAAATTAAATTTAAGATATTAATGTTTAGTACACTAAACAATTGTTTCTTCCTCCTCAGTTAAGATGCAAAATTATGATTCAAGAGCAGTACATAAATAAGAAATAGCACAGATAGGAGTATCTGAGGTTTTTAGCAGTTGATAAAAGAAAGAAAAAAGTGATTAATTAAAAGACTGAAATCAACCATCAGAAGAGAAAAAAATTGCTACCAAAGATAAATTACTTTTACTCCACACAAAAGATAAAAGTCGACAAGCTGTTAAATCAAATCATAAAACATAACTATATTAGGATTTATCTTGTACTATTTGACTGAAACTACAAAGGTATAACCCCAGTAAAATGACTACAGATTGAATGGACCTCAAGGCTGAATCATCAATCCCCTGAGATGTTGATGTTTCCTTCGTATCAGGTCTAAGATCCTTTGGCTTGTGCTGAACAAAGCTTACATTTCCATTTTCATTTCCCTTGCCCTTGTCCTGTACCTAAAATCTTTCATACTCCAGAGCCATAATTTCATATCAGTTGAAAGTATTTCCTTTCATAAAAAGATAGAAAGATGTTCAACTACCTCATTGACCTTAAGAATACATTTCAAAGGTTTGGTGGGTGATTCAGGTTTCTAATATCTAGAGATCAGTAACTTAGCAGAGAAAATACATGAGATGGCTAAAATCATATAGTTCTTTCATTTAGTCAATGAAAAAACTTTTGGAGTGGTTACTATTCATAACAAGAATCACAGACTGACCCAAATTTACAGATTAACTTCTCATATCAGGCAATGCTGGTGACATCTAATCCTACTTTACTGTAAAGCACAGCTCAGGAATTCAGCCATTTAGGCATTTCCCTATTCGGAGCAATATAGTTAAAGTCAAGTGAATGCTCACAGGCAGACCTGACCAAGGATATTTTTCCAAACAAGGGTGATTTCATTAATGATTTTCTTTAATATAAGATAATACCAATGACCAAAAAAAGCCCTCCTAAAAAAAATTAAAAACCAAACAAAAAAATATACAGCATTTCTGGGTTAAGATAAAATTATATGTATTTCCAGTTACAGAATTTATATTTCTTGACTGTATCTTCTTTAACAAAGACATAGAGAAAAATAAATCCTGCTGGTGAATTTCAGATATCACTTCCTAACATTTAGGGGACAAAAAGGAAAGAAAAAATATCTCCATCTCTCATCATAGTACTAATTGCACAAAAAATCTGTCTCGATACGTGGAGATGAGATCTGCCTGGTCAGAAGAGCCTTGCATTATTTCCTCAGCTCTGAAGATGGTTGTATAATTGACAGGACAAGTTACTGGGTCTTGTGACCCTTTCCTTTTGCACTAAAAATGTGGTCTTATTCTTTGAGAACCGTTAATACCAACTTTATTCTGAATATTAGAAAGAAAAAATAAATTAGTGATCCTTCATATATTTCCATCATTACAAACTGAAATTTCATGACAGCTATTTCCTCCTACAGACCACTGTATAAGTTTTTACTATATACTTTATTAGATTTTAAAATCTGTTGGTTTTCAGTTTAAAAAAGGATTAATCTTAACCACTTACATGTCTTCCTTTATTTACAAATCAGGTATCCTCTAGTCACTTATATCTGTAAAGTGTTACCAAAGCTGTATCTCAGTAAAATGAGATGTTTTATGCAACAGATTTTGTCTACATATGCTATTCCACATCTATGCATCTATTTGACATTGTAAATCTGGATTCATATCCTCTAGCATTCGCAGTAGCTATCTCATTCCACATTGTGAGAGAATACATCGATTTTCACAATATAAATGTAAGCAGTGGAAAATTAATATTCATTAAGTTCTCCACTAAGGAACAAAGAATAATAATATTCTGCTAAAAACTTAGCATCTACCGTGAAAAAAGAATTTTATTAACATACAAAAGTGACCTCTAGCTTTAAATGGTTTCTTCCAACTTAATATATAAAATGTGTGACCTAACCTCCTTTTGCATAGTACCTAATTAAAACTGCTGTATTATTCACATGTAAGAGATATTAAGAAGGCGGCTTATGTGGCCTACATAAGAAGTGACTGATATGTGGTAGAAAAGTTTTCTCTCCTGAAATGATTGGTCACCTCCTTTTAATGAGGCAGCAGACAGCAACCTTGTCACACTTGTAGTATGGAAGTGTTAGCAATGGCCTTACAAGTAAGCCAGGAGACAAAAGTCCTGAGTCCAAATGACAGCCCTGAAGCCAGTGTGCTATACCTCTTCAGACAAGGGACTGTGTGCCTCAGCTAGCCTGTCTATGAGTGTGCAGATAGCCATACTTTGTCTCTAAAGTTCTCTAAAGAAAAAAAAAGTCCTAAAGGATACTAAGCAGATTCATTCTTCAAAGTGGAATTACTGTAGTAATTAAATGCATTCCAACTGCAAGAAAAGATGCTATAACTTCTTTCCTACCCAGTCACATGAAGAAAAAAAGCATTATAAATGCTTTTCAAATCAAAGAAGGCATTTCAGAGAAGATTAAGTTCAAAAGACATTTTGCTGTTCAAGGAAAAAAACCCCAAACATTTCTTAGAGGAAAACATGACTTCCAAATAAGGATTATTTATGATGAGTATTGGTTTACTTATGCTAAAATTAGCTGTGACTATGTAAGATTGTTATACATCTTTATTTATTTGTATTTGTATACAGAATGTATAAAAAAAATGAACAATGTCATTTTACAAGACATAAAACATCAATAATACACCTTTACTGGGGCAGATAATTGCACTGAAATTTGGGAAGCCCGGGATTCATGAAGACATGATGTTAAATTCATTTCTTTCACTATTCCAAAGCTTATTTTGTCACATTCTTTGTCAAGACTCTTTTACTTGCTTTCAAATGAAAACAGACAATACACAGCCTTGCCCATGTATAGAGCAACCTATGAAACTTTAGCAAAGTGCCTTGTCACTGTCAAGGAATTGTCATGGCAAGTAGTCCGGAAAAGGTATAACAGCACAAGGTAATGTAGCTCAAAGAAATGGTTTTAATAGCTGCCATGGTTGAAAATTATAAAGACAGGGCTTCATGTCTATGAATAAATAGCACATCTTTACCTTTTATGTGCACAGGAAATTAAATTGCACCTATATTTCCATAGTTGAACAGATTATGCCTTATCATAAGGTTAATTCAATAATCATCACCAAAGCATTTCAACTAATCCAAGTAAAAAAATACAGCACTAAAAGGTTGTCTAAAATGAAGATTCAAGACAACAGAGGTTGAAAAACTTACCATAAACTTTAACACAAACCAGCTGCTCAATATGTGATAAGACAGTTCCAAGCCACAAAGAAAGCTTGAAGTGTTGTATGGCCTCTGCCAAACTCCAGGAGCTGCCAATGCTGAAGGTGGGAAGTCCATTTTGCACAATGATTTCAGTGAGAGTTGTGGATCTATCCAAGATCAGAGTCAGATCTGTTATTTTTGTTGTTCATACCTGCAGAAGGTGAGTCTGTTTACATGAGAGACATACTCATAATACTAAAGATGATAACCAAAAATTAACTGATTTCACTTTTTTTTTTTTTTTTTTTTTTGTGACAGAAATATCTGGAAGGATTTTTGAATCTTAATTTCTTTTCATTTTCTAAGCTGTAATGGCAGTCATCTGATGTCAATAATTAATGAAACAATAAAATGAATCTTTTCTGTATCTGTACCTCTACAATTCAAGAGCACTTGGAATCCATATGGGATAATGCTTCTTCATCAAGGCACTACCCTAGCTACAGGTATGAGCAGAGTCTTGAAATAAGATAAGAGTCAAGCAATATGCAACAGCTATCTAAAACACACTGTGCTCCCGTAGAGTTACACAATAGATAGTAGAAGCCATACTAAAATACCCAAATAAGTAGTTTTTCTAGTTACCACATTGTCTTCACCTCTAGTGAATGATCTGGAGGGATGGAAGTATCTAACTTCTTGTCCATCTACCCAGTGGTGCCTTGAAACAATCATTTCATGATCTGAAACATAAAAATTCTTTACCTCTTCCACATCTTACATTGATTGTTGTGTGTTAATACCATGCATGAGTCTACTCAGCCCTCTAATAATGCCTCCAAAACTTTGCAATTACACTGATTTCACAGCTACAAAAGAAAAGTTAATAATGCTTCAAGATTTTTCTTACCCAACACTGGAGTTTGCAAAATTGCCTCAGTATTATTGAGCATTCAAATAAATAATGGAACACAAATGTCACACACACTGGCAAACCTCCAGTTGCTTCCTAGAACAAGCCAAATATTTCTGCCACTTCTGCAAAGCAACTGGTTATGTAACTGTATAAGAGCACACACTGTCTGTGCTTACAATACATTTGATTATTATGTTTGAGGTGAAATCCTGTGGATTTTATGGATGCCAAAAGTCTAGTAGTCAAATTCCTCAACACATAATGGAAACACCAGTCTAAGGTTATATGGCAAGCTTGATAGTTCAAGAAACTATCACATATCACATATTGGACACGTACTTTAAACATCCATCTGAAGTGCTCCTGAAGATGGTGCAGTACATGTCTTAGACTACACACCTCAGAGTAATGAGGTTGAGAAGCTGCTTCCACTGGCATATGTAATTTGTCTAACATAGATGACCCTAATTTAGTAGGGTCTATTTTCTACAAGGCATTTCCAACATGTTCTTCAAGAAAATTTGGCAAAGTTATATTACCCATCTTGTCTTAAAGGCAACACACTTTTCATCAGGAGTCACAGAACAGGAAGTGAAGTTTCCTTGACAAGACCTTTTCAATTAAAAATTGATTTGGTGGAAATCTGACTGTGTAGGAAGTTATAACAGCTAGAAAATCAGTCCTCATTGTGATTTCTTTTGTTTGCTACATTATATTTTGGTTTTAGACAACATCTAAACCTTTTGTAAAAGTCAAAACATCCTTTCCATTACTACTCAGAGGAATTTCAGAGCGTCTCAGAAGTGAAATGACTTTGAAAGACACACTCAGAAAGACTGAACCATCTCAGTAAAATGATGCAGGATAAAAGGTCTACTGAAACGAATGATGAAATTCACTGCAAATTCAGAGGGCATCAGAAAACATCAGAGATCTGTAATTGCAGATCTGAGATCAAGAATAACAGGTGATAATAACAAAAAGAAAATAATTATTCAAAGATTCACACTGAGAGCATGAGCTATTAAAGGTCTTTTGGTAATACAAAGTGTTAAATAAAAATGGAAGGATGGTTTAGAATTAACATCAACATAGTTAACAGCCTGCATTTTGTCCTTAAATTTACAACATTCCATTCTTTTCTCCACATTTATTTTTTGATTCCAAAGGAAGCTTTTAGTGGCAGCTGGTTTAGTCGCTCATCATTTGTGTGGATGCATTGATAAAGTGGGGTTAGCAAGTTACAGAAACTCCAGGATTTCTCATAGCTCACCATTTCCTAAAACACATTCTAAACTGACTGAATCAATAAAAACAGGTTTCAGCTTTAACAAAATAATATTTTCTGAAAATATACCCTAGCGCCTAACACAAAGCAATTTCCAAATAACTTAATGAAACCATCAGACAGCTTGCTCTGTGGCATGCCATGCTGAGACAAAGTTATAAAAGCTGTGATGTGACATTACTGTTTGTTAACATTTTCCCATGAGCCTTCTTTCTGGTTTCATTTGAGAGTAAGTCACTTAGTGATACTGAATTTATTTGCACAGATATTTTTTTTCATGTTTATTTTACCACTGAGGGTATGTAAATATAAAATATGGCTAAGCAACAAGCAGATCTAGATATCAGTAGGTTCTGCATATTGCTGGCAAGGTACATATTGCTGACTCATTCAATTGTAACAAAAACCACATTTGGACCTCATAAAACATTTCAATTATTCTAAGTAGCTAGTATACAGAATCCATTAATTATTAAACATATATGGCATAATTCAGTGTTTATCTTCAGAAGAAAAATTGCTGGTTTGTTTCTTGGCTCAGAGAAAAGTTCCTCAAGTATTAGAATGTTGTCAGGAAACATTTGTTACTACAGCAGTGCATATACCAATCTCAATTCTACTCAGTCATCTATTAAACTTTCCTTTTCCATAAATTGCAAAGCAGTTTATTTTCTTCCCTATAATGAAAAAAAAAAAGCTTATTAGTGCAAAATATGACTAGAATAAAGAGAAACATGAATAACATTTTACAAGTAGAATTACCATGAATATAATCTTTCTTCTAAAATGTTGGTGTAACTAAATATTCTTTAAAATATCTCTGTAGAGATCACTCTTACTTCTCAATCCCCTACATGCACATTTGAAAGTAAAATATGTGTATTTCTTCTTTACAATAACTTATAAAATGCAGAGCATACCGCTCTAAAACAATTGCTGTAGAAGAATTTTTTGGTAGGAGGCAGCAGGTTATTTCTGAATTAAGAAGAGAATAGTTGGCATTTTTTGAGCCATGTGTGAAGAACAATTTGTAGAATGTGGGGCAGATGAAAGGGGAGATTTTAAAGATCATTTTAAAGAGAAGGGTACTTAGTTATTTCCACTTTGCATGCAAACCTTTATAAAATGTCCGCAAAATAAACAACATTTCTCTACTTCTGTAGTATTTATGAATCCATAAACAGATAACCTCTCTAACTGATTTTTTTTTCTGTGTATTGTGCTCATCTAACATACAGTTGCAGCACTTGTTTTATGGCCTAAGAGAGAATTTTGTTTCACTACATCAGAAGCTAGAGTAGTTAAACAGTGATAGTTTTGCATATTGATCACACGCATCTTTTGAAGTATCTGCTCTGTCCTTTGCTGGATAACTCTGACAGGAATCTTTCAGGCATACCAAGGGTACCAGAGAGAAGTTTACAAAACCATTTTGCAGCAAAGTAACATAATATGTCCACAAGAAAAACATGGTGTCCCTCTTCCCCTCTGAGTGTGTAAAGAACAAGGGTAGCCATGAATAATGGAAGCACTCCCAAGTTCCTTACCTCGGGACAACATGTGATAAATTTGTAATGACCATGGAGAGAACTAAGGCACTTACAAACTTATGCCTATGCAGCACCAGCCTCAGACAGGGTCTAACAACATGTAGAAAGGAAAACAAAGTTTTATAGCAGTTGTTGTCATTAATTTCCAAAGGAGGGAGGCTGTCGCAGCACTTTCCAAACTATCAAGCTGCAACAAGGTCTTTTACTGCCACATACCAACATACTTTTCATGCCAGTCCCTCTACTGCATTCTCCTAGTCTCTCCTCATCCAGGGCATGTGTTCTTTCTCTGCTTCTTTCTCCTCTCTCTTCCTTGGCTGCTCCCTCTTCCTTGGCTGCCCAACCACTTAACTTAACCAGCCACAGCTGCACCTTGTCTACATCAGCCAACCCGCCGCCCCTGAAGCCAGCCCACAGCTGTATGTTATCAATGCTAATTAACCTGCCTTCATTCCTCTACAGGAGGCTTTCTTCTGGAAATCTACCTGCAGTTCCAAGAAAGGGATTGTTGTTCTGGCATCTAACTCAATGTACCTCTTATATGTATGTAAATAAAAAAAATATATTTAAGAAGTCTAACATATTAATGTGGCCTGGCACTGTGGCACTGTAGAGTTTTAAATCTAGATGTATGATTCGGTGTTATAAAAACAAAGACTTCTGAGTGTTGCATTTACCAGGGTAAATATATTCGGGAAATTCATGTCAAGTCCTGGAAATACATTGATTAAAATATTCAGAAGGCAAAAAAAAACAGAACCGGATGAAGTAATTTGAAATTTAAACTAAAATTTTGAGGCTTTCATAATATATCTTATTAAAAATATGAGCACCTACATTTCAGAAAGTGAACAGCAGTTATATTTTCATTCTACTAAGTAATCTTTCTCAATATAGAGGAAACTGTTAGCTGTTCTAATACTATAATATTGACCAAAAAAATCATATTTAATAAAACTTAAAGTGAAAAAAGAGAGAGGATTTTCAAGGGATAGCACTTCCTGGTGATGTTCTCAGGATACTGTCACAGTCCTAGTCCTGACATTTGAAACTCTTTAGCAATGCCTGACAGCTATTTCCCTGGGCTGGAATATGTTGGCCAATTTGCTCAAGATTTTCTCCTGTTCTCAATTTTTCAGGCTGCACCATCTCAAATGGTCCTAAGCACTATAGTAAGCATAGGCCCCTGGAAAGCATCGTGACCCCTCCCACAAATCTGGAAGATGAGCTGATGAAACATAGTCACTGTGCTGGGTGTAGGTTTAGGACCAAATGCATTCCAGAAAAGGGGCTCAGAAACTGAAGCCAATGATCTGCCATAAACAGTTCCCAAAGTAGTAAGAAAGATGAAGCTGAAGCAATTTGGAGCAATCTGTGCTACAGAGCTAGCAGAAAATAAAATTTTTGGTCAAGTTCCAAGGTCTACATCTGTTGGGGGACTTACTGAAGAGCTTCACAGTAAGCAGAGAACAGATAAGCCCTGTGAAATAAAAAAAGTGACCTGAAAAAATCAAATTGTCCCAGGCACATTTAACAACTAATGATTTTATTTTAGGAGCAACTGTAAGGGAAGGAACAAAACAAGCAAAGACCATCCAACGTGATAGGGATTCACACACTCAAACACAGTGAAGAAAGAGAAAGGGAAAAATATTTTGCAGTTCCTCAAGTCATTTTTGAAGCTCAACCTTCAGACTAAAGTTCTGTAGAAACAGACAGGTCATATATTCTAGAAACTCAGGTTGTTTTCTGCTTTACGTAGGTGGCACTTACACTTTGCCTCATCTCTGGTGTCATATTTTATCTTGATACTACAGTAGAATCACAGTGCAATTCCAGCACATATCACTAGCACACTGCGATTTGTTAGAGTGACTCTTCTGGACCAGCAGACACAGAAGGTTGCCATTTCATCCTTTTAATACTTTATGAATTTTCTCAAAGAAGAAGTCTTGACTGCTTTCAAGAGGCAAAAGCTTCACTATCTTTCTGAAATAAGCGTATGCAAGAATTTTGTCATCTGTTTTCTCACATTGCTGTGACCTCATTTGTTGAGCATTTAGACATTGCTGGGCATTTTGGTTTTTATATATACACTAATTCCCTTATCTTACATTTATCATACATTATTTAGACAACTTTGTTTTTTTCCCTGCAAAAGATTTAAAACCTTAAAACACTGGCTAATGTTTAACTAGATTTCTTTAAACTATAGAATGTGGCTTATGAAGGCACGGACCCCAGGTGAGATCCTCTATTGCCTACATAAGTGCTGGTTATATACAATCACTTATCCACCCATGTTCTGCCCTGGAATGTGCTTATATGCAGCAAAGCACCTTTGCAGCCAGCTCACACTCCATCAAGCTCTTTGCTCCCTCTATGCTCATCTGAGGAGCTCTTTCCTTCCCAGATCAGGATTTAAGCTGTGGGAGGCTTTGGCCAGGCCCTCATTGCAGACATGTGTGCACAGAACTGATTTGCAGGTGAGCTCAGAGAGCCAGATTTAAGGTTAGTTGTTTCCTCACTACATTTTAAGGCATAATCATTCTGCAACCTGGCACCCAGACAGTGAACAAAGACTTTTCTTTATCTCCATATCCAGGGCTCAGGAGCAAGCAGGAAAAGCCTGCACAGATGTGTCCTTACAATAGATAATTCTAAATTTAGAAACACATCATTTTTGTTTTTACTTGTACTGTTGACATGAAGACTACAACATAACTCCAGTGCCACTGTATTTGGTGAGTCACACTAACGTATTGGAGCTCTATAATGAGACCATCAACTTAAATGTATTTGTCTGTTTTCTGTTCTTAAATTTGAAAGTATAAATTTAGCCCTTTCCAGCAAAAACCAGGCCCATTTATTTCAGCTATTTGCTGGCACTTGTATTTCTTCACTTGCCTGAATCAATAGCGCTTTCCATCCCAAGGTACTTTAAAAAACTAGGGTAGGATCTGAAAAAGATCTCAGCCTCACTACACTCACTGGCAAGTACCACTGAGTTACAACAAAGATAGCTTGGAGAATATTAGAAATGCTTTTTATGAGCATTTCCCATGAAGAGCCCTGAAATAGGGACACAGTGAAGGGAGAAAAATGCAGATGGGTAGAGCCCACACCCAGGAAAGTCCTAAATGAGAGTTAAATGTTCAAGTGCAGAATGCAGACAAACAACTAATTCCCATCAACTTAGTGTTAAATATCTAATTCCTATTAGTCCTTGAACATCAGCTCTGTAGAGTTCTTGAAAGCTCGGGGAACGTTGAGAGTTTTTGGAGGTTTTTTTGAGAAGTGTTGAGGCTTTCAGAGGATTGTTTGGGTTTTTTCACAATTTCTGTAGTCTGAGGGAGTTTCTCTTCTGAAATAGCTGAGAAGCAGGCTGATAAAATCCAAACCACTTAATTTATATGTGTATATATATATTCAGAAACAGCCTTTTATTGATCTGGCTAGGTATCAAAAGACAAAGAAATGGAATATTTCTTATCACATATAACTTAGCCTTGTGATAAATTCCATCCCTCATGAGAAAAAAAACAGAAAAAAAAAAAAAAGATTTAGGTAAGCTTTCCTGCCATGCAAGAGGGTTAATCAATGCAAACACCAAGGGAAAAACACAGCATGTAAGGTGAAGTAGAATAATAACACTTCATGATTTTTTGAAGAATATGTTTTTGTCTCAGGTATTTATAAAAAACAGGATTTTTTAAAAAATATTGCCCCATAGAAAGAAACTCCCAGGAAACCCCTCTGCAAGAGTTATGCTACTTTGTAAATGGCTTTATGTTGGCCTGCTGAGGATGTGCAGAAATTTCTGGTACCTCATAAAGAGCTGTCAATGATCACAAACAGATCTTTCAGAGATATTTTGACCTCACAGGTAAATGTGAGCAAAACCATGACTCCACATCAGTAGAAAAGTAGAAAATTTGGCTGTTAACAAAGAATCAATAGTAAATGTCATTTAAATATGTCTATCAGTAAATTACACATGCAATTACATAAGTAAAGTTACCATGAGAGCATACTAACAATACTACAACTAATAATTTGACCACTGCCATTGAGTGCTAATACTATTTTGTTAAAACTAAAAAAATCAGTTTCTGTTTTAGGTCGTCATCATCATGACTGGGTATTTAGGATGCACAGGACACAGCCATGAATAGGACTATAGTATTAGGGATTAGTGGACATAAAGGAGCACCCAGATCCAGAAATCCTGTGATCTACAGAACCAAAGGCAATGTGTAAAATGATTGTTTTCTTCTTCACAAGGAAAGTCTATATTCTCAAAAATAATGCAACTTTCTTTCAGATTTTTGCTTCTTCCTATGGCATGTCATTTTGTAGAGCATTGCAAAACATGGAAAGAAAAGGGGAGGAGAAGTTCTTTAAAACATTTAAGCTTTTTTCCTGACTTACCCTACAAACCTGCAAATCTCTTCTGCATATTCTTAGTGTTAGGCACAAAAACATTCCATCCTTCATTAGACTATTCCAGTGCTTAATACAAGGATGTGCTCAGTTAATTTGCTGAAGGATTCTGCAGCTTTTCTTTTAGGGCCCATGGTTAATGCCTGAAATAATTCTTTCTCCATATGCCTTGAATGAAGCGAAAATGAAACAATATTCCTTTGTCATTTGTTGGTGACGGGATGGTGGGACTTGTATCCAGATTGAATCTTTTTTCTCCTATAACTGGTAAATTCATTTGTATTGTGTGCACAACTCATTCTCATTCTTGCCACACATCACTTTAAGTAGATGGTTTATCATCCAGTAAAGCATAATTCCTCTTATCTATGAATTTTCATCTCTGTTGTCTTATCCCTGTTTGAGCACAGAATTCTTCATTATATTTGTTAAGAGCAATTTGCTTTTTTCAATGTCATTGTTCAAGTAGACAGTAACTTCATTTTTATACTAGATTCATTAAATTTGACATCATAACTACTTGTCTTCTCCAACTGGACATTCATCACAGCATATTGACTTTTGGATCTGCCAATGGCAGATTTAAGTATTATTGCTTTTTCGTTTCTTCAACTTTGAATGTAAAAAATCTAAACAACTACATTTGTCATCATATAATGACAACATATAATACAAAGGAAAGTAGGGAAAGGTGAACCAGAGGGGAAAATAATTATGTCAGTCACAATGCATGAGGTATGTTGATGAACAATATACAATTACCTGTTTTCAAGAGAGTTAAAAACAAAGCTAAGCAATGGCTAAAACCATTTACTGATAAACTGTAAGCATTTCTAAATCCCTATATAACAACTTCATATACAACTTCATCAGTAGGTAACAACTCCTGAAATCTTAAGTCATTTCAAATATGGAATGGGAAATTATTGCTCTGGGTTATGGAACAGGCAGACCTAGAGCACAGGATGCAAGCAAGGGTTATCTGACTGCCGAACATGACAATTCTGTTACCAATCCCACATGAACTAGGGCTTTCCTTTCTCAAACAAGGTGAACTATAAGCCTACATCCATCAACAAAAAAAAAAAAAAAAACTGCCTTATTGGAACAGCACAGAGAATATAAACAAATGTAATTTAATGACAGATTAAGTGCATTGTGACAAGATTTCCACTTCATCTATAAACACACCACAGGATGACATTACAATGTGTTTACATGAGAAGGTAAAAGTTTGTTCTTTCTCACATAATGTAAGGTGTCACAGTCTACTCAGAACTACACTAAATTGTTTACCCTAATATCTGAAATGGCGCCTGGAAAGTTCAGACTAGTACAAGATCTAGTTTGCATTTATACCTTAGGTGGTTTTCAAAATAAATATTTTAAAATATTCCTTATGTCTGCAATGCCTACATGACACAGAATAATAGAATAATGAAAATAGATTAATTTAATAGAGTATTTAAAATACACCCCACTGAGCAAGTGTCGTGGGGCATGTACTCATGAAGCCAAAGTATCTTAACACCATTACTAGACTATGGGTACAATCATGAGTAAGACACACATGGGCAAATATGGAAGCAAAAGAGGCAAACAGTTTTAATCTTTACTGTCTTGATGCAAAATGTTGGAAAGAAGAAGAATATCAGAAGTAAGGTGGAGGACCCATTCATAATTGTCTTACACTGATCTTTTATGATATTATTATCATAATAAAATGAAACACGCATTCAGATAGACAAAGCATATTTGCTAGGATTTGATCCCGGAGAGTAATACTTCTGATTAAGGTTTATGGAATAAGTACCTTATGATAACAATTAGAAACCTAGTTCCAAAATGATAAGAAGGAGGAAGGGAAGGGGGGGGGGGGGGGGGGGGGGGGTGTTAGAAAAAAAAAAAAAAGTAATCAACATTGACATGTCCTTTCTAATTGTAAAAATGAAGCGTTAAATTAGCAGTCTGGTTTTAGGACTCTGTTGCTCTCTGGTGCCTTAATCTGTTCAAGAGATACATGGAAATAAGGTCATTACGTTCAAGATTGCAGACGATACAAGGATTAGAAGATAGAACAAGTAAGGTTGAATGGTACAAACTAAGTCACATTTTGATTGTTTACATGAACAGCATAGCAGATGGTAAAGACATGTTGTTGTTCGGAAAGATGCAAAATAATTAGGCTTAGAGCAAGAAAACAAGCTATACAATATGTGGCAAATGGCACAATAATTTAGCACACTGATCAGGAAAACAATTTGAAGGTTATTACAGAAAATCATTTTAACCAGCAACACAAAGCACAGTAGCAGTAAAAAATGCAAACAAAACATTATTGTGAATGTGTAAATGGACAGACTATAATAAAAGAAAACATAATGCTGTTACTGTGCACTTTATATTTTTATATTAGGCTATATAGGAAATACATATGCCATACTGACTACTTGTTACATAAGGAAACTAATCTTTTGAAGTTGAAAAAAAAGAAGAAAAAACAAAGATCAGCAAGATGATATTAAATCTCACAAAAATCTAGAAAAAATGGGGCTTGAACATCAAGGCTATGAAAGAATTTATATGACAGAATAAGATGAAAACCAAGTTTCATTCTAATCTTAAATTCCCAATTTCAGGTCTAGAAGCTCTGACAAAATGTCCATTTTCTGTAATACCCAGATTATACAAGTCATCCTTTTGACACCATGGTACTAGTTAAGGAATAACCATCACAATACATATCAGGGTCCTAAAAGAGTTACCTTCACAGTCTTCAGAAAGTATAATGTATTAAAGCACAGTTTCCTAAACTTGGTTGAGTTAAATTTCCTCATAATAGATTGAAGCACTGGAAGTTAGTAACTAGGTGTACAAAACTAGGTGTTAGAGCTCGTTGTACAAAAATGTTGCTATGGTCACTTTATCCACAATTATTGTTTTTATATATATATATAAAAATAACCACAAGGCAAAGCAAATAGTATTTAAATAAATGCAAAACCATAGCTATATCTAGTCTTTTCCTCTCTAAATGTTTTAAGATTCTATTCCTGTATTAAAATAACTGTCATCTCAAAGATATATACAAGTTACATCAATAGCATCATCAAAATAGTGCTTTTGGGCTGGCATTAATAAAGACAGTGAATAATTTTAGTCAGAGACTGGGTTTAAATGAGATTCAGTAAATCATTTTCAATAATTCAGAAAGATAAATTCAGTAATGAAAATTCATAAAAGTTCAAGTCTAAAGGCAAGAATTCTTTACAAAGATGATTTGTGTGTTCTGCTATCATCATTTTTCCTTTACTACAAGACTTTGACTCTACTTTTTTTGTTTCCTTAAAGAGAAAGAATTCAGCTACCTTTAAAAACTATTTTTTTCTTATGCCAGATGCATTCAAAGGTACATGAAATGCTTAGCATCACAATTTATGACAGTTTCAGAAAATCAGATTTTTAAAATTCTATTAAAGCATTAACCCTTTAGCATCTGTTAAACTTTATATTTAAAATCCTCTTCTTTTTCTGCGTTGTGTGTTGGTTTTTTTTTAAAAAAAACGTATTTCTTGTTCTGGCAGAAAAAATGCTTTATAATAATTCTTTATTAGCAGTGCCAAAACAAAATATGAAACAGTAAATTTAGAGATGATCAATTTGTTTCCTAATAAATTCCTAACTAGGCAGCTCTTGCAATTATTACAGTCCCCAACATCTGAAATAGTGTTGAGTGTGTTACCTTCACTAACCATACTGCAAGTTCAGTTCTGCTGAAGGTATACTTTCAGCATGCAAGATATGGTCAGTCAGATAAGGAAAGCTGGTGTGGAACCTGCTCTGTATCCTGCTTGAAGGGATGGTGGGCAACCTTCATTCCTTAAGGGCACAATTGTGGGACCATCGTAGTGAGTTCAGTTCCATAAAAGTTCTTTTTTATTAATATGCTTTAGGATTTCTGAGAAACATAATGGTATAAAGTCCAGCAGTGCTTTGATTTGAAAATGGCAAAAATTTCTATGGTTATCTGTGTAAACTTGTATTGTTTAATCCTCTTTTGTCCCACAAAACAATTAAGCTGTACACCTCAGACTCCTCTGCTTTGCATTTTGGTGCTGCTAATAAATGCATGTCCTTTGTGCACCCAAGGTTGTCAGAATTAATTGTTTGAGAGGAACAGCTAAAATTTCAGGTAAGTACACAGTGCAGATGAAAACATGAGAGTTCATTTTGTCTTGCATGGTGAATAAAATTAATATCCAAATGCAACCACTGTATTTGTAAAATAGCTCACATTGAAGATAGTATGTCCTAGTAAGATAAAGCAATTTCTACCAGTACAACAAGTAGATAATAAGAAGAATGGAGAGGCAAAAAAGACAGGGATCCTTGTTGGGATAAAAGGGGAAGAAGAGAGACCATAAGATGGAAATGAGTTCATTTACATAAATGATTTTTAGTCAAAGTCATGGAGAGCTGTATCTTCACTAAGAAGGGGTTTTTTTGCTGTACATTGTGTTAGTGACTAGACAGTGTCCTTCTGTTCAAGTATTATGCATGAGGGGAGATCATGGAAACAGGGAGCAAAATAATTACAACAGGGGAACAGAAAAGTGCTTTTGTTACTTCCAGGCCTGATGTGATACCTAGGAAAGGGACGAGCGCCGTCGAGATTCTGCACAGGGGAACATGGAGCACCAGGGACACAGCACCTTGGGTGTCTCTAGTTCACTTCTGTGTATCATGCGGCATTTCACAGTGCAGTGTGAACACTTGTCTTCATATGCTTTGACAGTTTCCACCTCTTGCTTCCATTTGGCCAAGGAATTAAATGTGTGATTAATTTTAAAAAAGCCAGTGACGTCTTTTTCTAACTAGAAAAGTCCACATTCAGCAGGGTAATAAAACAGGTGTCCCCCCGGATTATTTAAGAACATAAAGTAAGGTACCTAGGTGTACGCCTTAATCTGTTCAACAGATAATGGAAACAAGAAACAAATTTGTAACAGTCCACATCAGCTTGCTAATAAAAAACTAAAAAAACAGAAAACCCAGCAGCATTCATTAGATGTTCTATTTTCCATAAATAATTTAGTCTGTTACAATAATAATCACCTTTCCAGAGAGTTTATGGACTTAGTGCATTCACTTGCCACCTGATTAGATTGATAGCAAATCTGTGTTCTGAGCTTCAAATTACTATTTTTAGATGATTAATTAAATTAAAATATGCATAAATTATCTAATCACATACAACTTTGTCAGAAGACTAATCAAAAACCTCTCTGAGAAAGAGGTCAGTTTATAATATTAGCTTCAATAAACAATTCTTAAACATACTTTTACACTCAGCTCTCTGCATAAATGTGCAGTCAGTTTATAAGAAAACAAATATCAAGGGCTTTTATTCAATTTGAGTCAGAAGTTATTTGCTTGAAGAGGGTCCCCAGTGGAGAGTCAGCCAAGTCACGACAATCACACCAATACGGCTGCATGCCGTGCTCACTTTATTAAGCAAACAGGTCATATTTATAACTTAAACTGACCGCTCACCTGACTTTACACACAAGTGATTGGATAAAAGTCTCTAGGCCACGTGGGGTCCGTGTCGCTGACTGGTGAGCATGCTGCAGGCACCTTATCAGAGTGTGCTGATGAGAGTGTGTTGATTTCGTGGTTCCCAGGACTTGCTCTGCACCTGGCTTCTTGTTTGTGCATAGCTTGTTTCCTTTCTCCCACTGCTTGTTCCCAGGACAATTGAAAGCTGCTCTGCAGCTTCAACTAACAGGTCTGGGTTGTCCAACCCGGACAGTGGTAACATATGTCCTCGGTCCTTTAAAAATCCCTCTACATTTGCTCTTTCTGTTTTCCTCTGGGTTTAAGTGGTCACTACGAAGGAGTTACAATGATAAAAATTGTTTATCAGTTTTGGACATTTCACAGTTCTTTAAATCCTTTTTCCTCAGTGGATCTTATTTAACAAGTTCAAACTATTTAAGAATCTCCACATTAAAATGGATAATCAACAATAAATTTAACTCAAAACCCCCCAACTTAAACATTTTTATTTTTCATCAGAAATCTCCTTCAAGCATGCCTTCTGATATTTATGACTGCATGCATTCACTGTGCCATCATAAATCTGCAGCACAGAATCCAAAGATGATTTTTAAATACACTTACAATCCACAGTATTCTCAAATATTTAAAAATATAACAACTATGCTTTCTAAGTTTAGTGGTCAGAAGTAGAAAAGAAAAGAATATTTTTTGCACATGACAGCACTTACATGGGGTTTATTCAGATTTTCAGGTAAGTTATCTCTTTAAAAAAAAGTGTCTAGCTATACCACCTTAAGAGCCTTTTGGCATGATTTTAAAAAATAATCAAGCTACACTTGACCCAACGGCTCAGCAAGTGTCTCAAGTCATATATAGCCCTATCACTACAATTCTGAACGCTGTATCATACAGGGGGTTTGGTCTGGTGTCATAAACCTCAGAGAAGCAGCGTTCAGTGCCTCTTCTGGTGTAAGGATTGCAATTTTGAGCAATATCATTCAAAATATTATTCTTCCATCCCTTAAATATAGGGGAAGTAGTCTTGCAGTACATCATAAAACCAACAAAACTCCAGACCAATTTTTTCCAAACCCAGAAAGATTTAGTTATTTATATTACAATAGCTGCCTAGGAATGCACTTTTGATAAAAGTTGCACAGTTTGCATAATAATTCAGCTCCTCATAAAAATCTTTTCCACAAATTACAAAGGCATTTTACAGACTACTTCTTGAATAATTTTCTTATTCTTCATTCATGTGTATGTGTGTAATGATGCTGATTCTGTAAAAAAAGTTGACTACAAGTTCTTGTCAAATTTGTGTTGTGTCACATTCTCTTAATTAATTAGTTGATTTACCACTAATCAAGATAAAATGTCTCACTGCAGACACAGTTACTGGGTTTTGCAATCTTTTGAAACTGGCACAAAAGTAATTTTATAGACATTTCAAAACTGTCTTCTAATTCACTAGCTCTTCTACTTGATTATTAAACTTACTCTCATCACAAATGTGAATAGACAAAACATTCACATTTATTTTTGTTTCCACAAAATTCTCATGACTATTTCCATGAAAGAATTACAATAGTGATGGTAAAGATCACTTTCACCTGTATATATCACAAATGGATTTCAACAGCTTCTTCTGCTTCGGTATTCAATAAAAATCATTATTTACTGGTTGATATATTGCTAATATTTAATTTTTGTAGAAGGAAAAGCAATAAAAGAAGCTTGGTTGAATACATAAATATAATACTTAAACTAACATTGCAGACACCCTAAAACATTTCAGGTTAATGCCAGTACCAATGCAGGAGGAGACTGGCGAAGATGGGGGAGGTTTACTGATTTTTGTCTAATAAGTTCCATTGTTATTATAGGAAACAATAGAATTATCTTGCAACATATTTTATGTAAATCTCTTGCAGCTCACCACTATGATCCTTTCCTTCCCCTACTACTACCAAAACCAGCATATGGTTAGCAGGAGAACTACTCAAATAACTTTCACTCCTTAGTTTTCTTACAAACTCTTGCAGTATTTCCTGAATAAATTACTCAACAAATCTATTTTTTTTTCATTATTTGACCAGATCTAGTTAACAATGAGGGCCCCAGGCCAACTTCAATATGTGAATAGCATTTAATTTCAACAACACCTAATTAAGATGAAAATGGGCACTAGAGACCACACAGTCTGGCTGACAGTTTCGTGACGAGACACCCTAAAGTGGCTTTAACCACCCTAAGGTGGTTCTGGCCACCAGCTGCAGGTGGATGTGCCAACAAAATACAACTCTAATAGCAACACCTGGGAGAACCACATTCTCTTTGCCTCACAGTCACGGTGGGAAAAGACTTCCTTTTTGTCCTTCATGTTTCTTTCAGAGAAAACACTTGGTAATTGTAAGTAAATGTTATAAGCATTCAAATCAAATTGTTCCAAAATAAAAATAAAAGCAAGGTAAACCTGTTCCAGAAGAGAACAAACCTTGTGAGCAACTAGGTTCTGCTCTTAGATTAAACGTTCCACAAGTAGACCTCTTTCCTTCCTAAGAATGATGCCTGCAAAAGTCTACATTCCATTTTCATGTTTTTTTACAAATAACTGATACTATTAAGTATTCATAGAATTGTGTAAATAAACCTATAACAATACTAGCACACTTATCCTGATGCAAACTTATAAAACAACTATCATAATAAATAATACAGCAATAAAAAAAAACCCAAATTGTTTTGTTTCATGGGTACTAAGTACCCATGAATCTTTCAGAGACTTATGCCTGTAGTAAGAATAAAATGTTTTTTCTGGGTTCTGTCTCTCAGACAGTTTAAAAAGAGGTTACTATAGGAACATGTAGTGATGATCAGTAATACACAAATAATCAGCATAATAACCATAAAATAATATTTATATAGCTCCCCTCTCTGATTAAAAGAAATCAGATTTTTTATAATCATAAGAATTTCAAATAGCTTAAAAAAATGGAACTGAAAATGCATTCAGGAAAATTTGGGATTAAGGACATGTTTGTATGAATACTTCAATAATTACATATATACACATATACGTATTTGAATTTTTTGTAATTCAAATTCAAAGTATTCTTGAGCTATGATTAAAGCACAATATTAGTAAGAAAAATAGGTTTTTCACCACCACACAGAAAATTTGGAGTTTTCAAAAATTAGTAAATAGCAATGTTTAAGAAGATATTTCTAAATTGGGTAAAGGTACTGACTTAAATAGTTCCAGCAACTTGTCTTCAGAATTGTGCAACAGTACCTTAAAGGAAGCAGTGTGGATTATCTGACAAAGTACCAGTTTTCCTGCTTTAGAATAAGCCTGACAGGAAGATTCAGACTGAGATAAAAATGTTCAACCATAATAATACAGATAAGAACAGGAAAATTATATTTTCATTGTTATTAGCAGGAAATGTTTTAAACCTCAAAAAGATAGGACTGCATTATTTGAAGAAGGAACAAAGTCCAAAGTTCCATTATCTAGCAGAATGAAACTAAAATACGAAAAAAAAAAATCAGATAAATATTAGTAGCTTAAGTGGATGACTCAGTACCCAATTGCTTTCTTTACTCTCTGTACTACCCTTCAACATTACAATTTGTACTGTTTTATGTAAGTTAGGGTATCAACCGATACTGCTTTTGGTCGTGTCAAACTTCATTGAAAATGTGCATGTGGAAAGCAGGAGGCTAAACAGCTTATTTTCACTCAGTATAAAAAAGGATTTTGCCTCTTTTTGGTATAATTGGCAGCTGGCACAGCAAGTTTATCCCCTTTCTTTCTATTCTCCCTCCCCATTCCACTCCCACAAGAGAAGCCTATGGCCTGCTTTACAAAAAAACCCAAACATTTGTAGAGCACGTGTGTGTAAGTTTTTCAATAGAAAACTTATAAGGAAAAAAGACAATGCAAAAAGCTGAGAGCAAACAGCAAGAAAATTCTAGGGACAAACATAAAAACTGTGGTGGTATGGACCATGAAAGTCCATACCTTAGAGAAAGTGAGAAGTGCTCAAGAATCAAACTCCAGGAAAAGATATCTTACTACTAAACCAGAATAAATAAAAGAACAAAGACTTCAACATCCAAAAAGACTGGATGTGCAAGTCAGGCTATTTTCTTGCTTTAAAATGAAAAACGTTCTGCGTACTAAGCTCCTGCATCAGCTGTATTTTCAAGACCTACAGAATACTATATTTGATTAAATCAAAAGATACTGTGCTGGAACACAAGGACACAACATACATAAGCAATCAAACTTACTGAGGGTAAAAAGATGAAAAGCAAGAGCTGCTAAAAGAATCACACAACTTTTGCAAGTCAAACAAAAATCTTGGTGTAAGTAAGTGCAGTTCTCAAATTGTTCTTATATGTACTGGAAATGGTCATAACAGCCTCTGCTCTACTTATAGGGAGCCTTTATTTTCTCCCAGTTCTGATATACACATATGATTTAACCTGAGGATTTTTTCTCTCCAGTTATTTTTTGTTTATTTGTATTACAAGATAGGAAAATCTGTGTTCTTCTAGTATTCTTTGCCTAAGAGATCAAGTGTAATGGCAAAGACTGAAGAAAAATACAGTCATATTAACCTTCCTGACAAAAGAACCCACTAGATTGCAATTTATACTACATAGCTCTTGCTGCTTGTAAATAATACAGGAATAAAATGAAGCTATCCAAGTTCTCCACAGACATTTTTCCCAGTTGGTACCAAATTACATGATGCGTCTGTCCCACAAAACTAAAAAAAGACAGAGTAAGAACTGACAGAAAAAATTTCAACCCTCTTAACTTGTTTCAGCATCAAGAGAAAAAAACAACAGAAAGAAAGAATTTACTATCATTCCAATAGGCACTGGCATATTCCCATTACATTTGTCTGTTTTATTCTTATTTAGGCAAATTAGTTAGGACAATACTTGATGTTACAAGCTTATAGACCTGGAGAAGAAAGTTGTATTTTCTTGGGTCTATTTAATTACACAGTTGCCTAATACCATCCAAATGCAGATCTTTAGTTCAATCCTGGATTTCACTTTATGTAAATTTGGAAATCCACCTGCACAGATGGAACCTTTTCTGCTTAAATGTGTGTAGAATACCTTCAGTGTAGATTGTGTTATAAAGATAATTAAACCATATTCTCTTTCAGAGAAGGCTGAATATTGCTGTATTCTAAAATTCTAGGATTTTTATTAAAATGTGTATTTATTAACTTTCTTATCTGTAGGGAAAATATCCTTCTCAATTTAAAATATTTTCAGCTCATCACATTAAAAATGTTGTCAATATTAAAAGTCTATTTTCAAGCTTTTTCTGCTGAGATTTTTGGAATGATGACGATAGTGCAATGGGACACTGAGCAATTGAATGGGGGTGTTTGGTCTAAGTTTTATTGGCTTTTGTTAATGTTTTATATCAGGGGTCCTCAAACTACAGCCCACAGGCCGGATACGGCCCCCCAGGGCCCTCAATCCAGCCCCTGGTATTTACAGACCCCCCCCGCCCCCCCCACCGGGGGTTGTGGGGGGAACCAAGCAGCCGCAGATGACTGCCTGCCACTGCATCTGCACGCCGGCCCCCTGGTTAAAACGTTTGAGGAGCCCTGTTTTATATAAATGTATGTAGTCTATGCTCAGTAGGCATTCTGCTTCCCTCTCTCTGCCAGCTCCATCGAGAATATAAGACTCTGAAAGGGACACTTGCCTGTATACTTAGCTAAGCTTGATTCATTGAGGTTAACTTGCACTTGGATTTACTAAAGACCTTGGGAATTTTACGATAAATGCCACAAAATTTTAACTGCAGACAGCAATTTACTTTCAGGTATTTTGCTCTGGCAGCCTGAATTCAGGACTCCAAATGTTGGCATTAATACATCTAACTAAAACATTAATATAACTAAGGAATTAATATTTTTCTTTAGATCAACAGAGAAAGGCAAAGGAAATTATTTCAATAATTAGCCTCTAAGCCGATTTTTTGTTCTTTTTATTTGAAAACAATATGTTACCTACACTCATCAAATGTTTTTCAAACTAGTCTATTGTTCCAGTTTGTTAGGTTTCCAGTGCTAAGTAATTTTTAACCAGGAGAAGATGCTCCATGCCAAAGTAAACTTGTCAACCCTGAAATTAAAAAAAAAAAAAAAAAAAATGAACTGCTGAACTGTGGACATTTAGTGATTAAACTTACTGTAAATGGTATTGTGATGATTAGAACCTATAAATATCTACATAATGAATGCAAGAGGCTGTGCTTATGACAGATGGAGAAAGAAGAAAGGATTAGTTGAGGACAGACTTCCTCATCATTAAATGTAGCAAAAATTGCTCACCCTTAGCAACATACTACAGTGTTTTTACTTTTAATTAAGTTTTAAGTGCTCTTTATGCAAATTCTCCTCTAAATCAGTATCAAACATGTCCTAAAGCCATTCATACATATAGCTAATTCATTCTGTGCTTGACAATCCTGCTGCTGAAGCAACGTCAGCAAAATAGCTGAATATACTAGATTTGGTTGAGGTTCATTCGCAATTTCTGATTAAACTGTTTATATTGTACTGGATTGTAATGTTAATCAGAATTAGCTAGGTGATGAAACATGACCAAAACTGATCGCAGAATGACTTTTAAGAAGATCAGATGAAAAAGTACAAATGGGACTAACCTGCAATGTGTTTATTAAGATTATCAATAGAGCAAAACAAACTACCATTCACAGAGATTTTAGTTTTGAGATTTCGTTTTACATGACTCAGAGGCAGAACTCAACAGAGGTTCAACAGCATGACTTTGTGTTTTAATTAAAATTGTACAAGGCTCCAAGGTAAATATTTGTATTTTATGATTAAACAAAAGGACTTTATTCTGTGTTCAAATATAAAGCAGGATCAGTACCCTGTATAATATTTACCTTTTCTCTTATACCAATGTAATTGCATATAAAGGACTGAACATTCACAAACTCACCATTTAGTTCTAACTCTGAGTAGTGGAGAATGTTAAGCGAACCAGCTGAACGTGCTGCAGGCCAGTTTTTGTTATGAAAAACAGCACAATGTTCTTAGTCACTTTGCAAATCAGGACATAAAATAACCACCTACTGTCAGGAATAGCACTATTTAAGCAGAACGTTGCCTTATTCTTGTTTCAGTACCAATGACAGAGATGGTTGCAAAGATTTGGAAACAAAACTTCAGGTTTAGCATTCAAAACTTCAGGCTTTGTAAAGGGTAATTTAGAAGCACCTAAGCAGAGTGAAATAAGGTTCCTTGTCACAAAAGTGCCTTTGAGTTCAGAGGGAAGACCTGATCTTCAGAAACCTGCAGTTCTTGTCTTGGACTGCACTGTCATGCAAAACCCTGAGTTCCAGAAA
The DNA here is from genome assembly GCF_963210335.1 of Falco punctatus. Classification (NCBI taxonomy): domain Eukaryota; kingdom Metazoa; phylum Chordata; class Aves; order Falconiformes; family Falconidae; genus Falco; species Falco punctatus. Next base: position 60,957,521 of record NC_137580.1, read on the forward strand.
AGCCAAAATTGATGCATTTTCCCCCTTTTATATTCTTACAGCTTTCTAGTGGTTTTGCTTATAACCTTAGGACCATGAAAGAAAAATAAAAAGACATCTGTGACTTAGTGAAAATAAGCACACAATAAAAACAATTCAACCTTTGCTGAAACCTTCATGCTAATTCGGCTGTTTAATTAGACTGTCTCTAATTAGAGGTAATCTCTCTGCAAACAAGAATAAAGGTGTCAAATGTGCCAAATTAAAATAGTTCACTATTTTGCACGGAAAATTATGAAACTCTATGTTTCATATGGTCTGTATGCTCACACAGCTCTGAAAAGAAAAAATATTTTTCAGATATATATTTTTCAAAGCTATTAGTATTTTGATTTCAACTGTCACAATAATTTCATGGAGTTCCTTATTATTCTTTTCCATATATAGTTCCTGTCAAACACAGCATCAAGAGATTACGATTCATCAAAACCCAATTGTTTTCCCCCAGTAGGTTTTGGATTCCGTCTCAAAGAAATAGTTTTTCTTATCTAGCCAAATAAATATTATAAAGTCTTAGGTTAAACAAAGTGACCTCCAGAACACCTATCATTTAGAAAGACATCTGTTGCAAGTGAAGATGTTACTTTGGTACTCCCTGCCAACTGTTTTAAAAGCCCAGATTAAAAGACACCTGAAGAGTTTATTTTCAGCATAAGGGTAAACTTTGATGATCTACTAGTTAAGCAGCACACTATTTATCAGTCAAATGTAGGGACTGACATTCTTTTCCATTAGTTTCTGATTAATTTGAAATATTACAGTGAAAAATCAGTAGACAGCTTCTGACAAATACTTCATTTCCTCTTGAATAAAAGATTAATGACATTTACTTGAACCACCTCATTTTGGCTTTTATTGAAGTGCTATAGTAAAGTGATTGCAAACTCCTAGTCCATGAGATGCCCATGCAAGGTGTATCTCAGAAAAAAAGGTTAGCTTTTACTGCTATTCCAAGTGAGCAATGTGCACTCTGCTTGCTACAACACGGGGCTATTTAGAGTAGCAAAGATACTTCCATTGTTCCATATTGACTTATCTCTATTTCAAAAATTTGGTTCTCCTGACTCCTTCAAATGTAAAATCTAAATAAGCAATGACATATGTTACCAATTTTAGACACACACAGATTTGCCAATGACCTGCTATCAGAAAATGTTAAGGACTCAATAGCCATCCAAGACTGAAATCTACATCATACGCAGAAAATCTGTGCTCTGTGTTAACAGAGGCAATAAATCTATTTCTTCTACCTTCTTTCTCCACTTATAAATTCTATCTTAACATGCTGAAAATCAGATGTTTAATCTCAAAAGATCAGCATACTTCAGAGATTTCTTTTATATGGCAAGTGTTGTAAATTTCTGATTCCCACAAAAGAGAGGATTTACAGCAGCATGTGCATGATGTCCTGGAGGCCCCTCAAACCATTGCAAATGGCCTTGAAGCAGGAGCAATTGGCCTTACACATCAGAAGCTTTCTGGGGAAATCTTCAAATAAATGGAATAAGGACACTTGGGAAAAATCTTCAATTTTCTAACACAAATAACAAGCACATTGTTTGCTATGCCTCATGTCATTGGATTAAAAAGAGGTGACAGACGTAATGAATGTCCAAAGATGTTCTTTAGTAATAATATACCCAGGCCTGATAAAGAGTAACACAGAAGTACACCTGGAGATTGCAAAGCATTATGTGAAGGCAGTTTTTGAACTGATATAGCAATTCAGCAACTCTTATCTTCAGGATAGTTATAATAGTTCAACTTTTTATAGAAGGCAATGCGAACTGTAGCAGTCTTCACTTCAAACGGGACAAGGGTAGACAGAGAGTTGTTCTTTGGCATTGCTGGATGGACGTGAGAGAAAACAAACAAAACAAAACGTAAGAAACAAAATGCTTCAGAGAAATCAATAGTCACAACATGTCTTAGAAGACAACGGAAGTCAAAGAGGAAAAAAAAAGTGTCCAAGTACCTGTGGGATATGTACCAACTAGAGAATATTTGGAAGTGAAATCAGTGGAAAAGCCTTCTTTTGTTCAATTCTTTAGAGAAACTACTTCTTAAAAATAAAATTAGAAAATCATCAATAATAGAAGCAATCCTTTTTATTCCCACCCCCAAAGAATCCAGTGGGCCCAAATCTTAGGCAGTCAACTAGGTCTTAAGCATACATTCCTGAACGAAACTTCAGCAATCATTTTATTCTTCCAAAATCTCTTCATCTGAAAAGAAGTCAGGAGAAGCGAAGTAAGCCTGTGGACATTCTGTACATTTGAAAATATTGCTAGGGGTGGAATACAATTTACATTCAAAGCGTGCAGCTGTGAGAAGTGGCATACAGGGTTTTTTTAAAGCCCACAGACTGTTGCCACAGAAGACAGTGCTTTTGCATAGAGACGAGCATGTGGGTTCTGCCAGTATCACATAAAAAGCATAAACTTACGTGGCACAAACTTGTCATGTCCTCACTGAAAAAGCACAAGCCACCTTAAAGCTTTAATGAAATTATTCTTACTTTGCATTACACTCAACTTAGCTAGCCTTTGGAGGAGACAACCATCATGTCAGTCCTTCTGCTAAAGACTGGTGTATATCAACTATTTTTCCACTTCTTCAACTCACATACTTTCTTTTTCACTCTGCACCTCAATAATGTCTATAATGTCTGACACTTGTTTAGCATCATAAATACGTTGCATTCTGTTCATCTGAAACAGAAACAACCTGTGACTAAACATGTAATTTGAATTATGCAGCATTTAGTCTGCATAAGGTTATTGTTGTATATCAAACACCCTCTGTACAAAATATCTTTCCATTCTCCTTTTTGATTTAGTCTAAAAAGGACAGAGGTAACCTGATGGAGAAATAACATCACATGGAATAGAAGCCCAGGCACAAGAGAATTTAAGCCAAGTGTTTACATACCTCACAGCAGAAAAGTTGGCTGTGTGAAGCTTCAGACTGCACAGAAGCATCAGGCTGCACAGGTGGCAAAAGAGGTATCCTTTAATGCATTATAACAGATTTTTTTCTTACCTAGGATGCAAAGTAACTTTGCAGTTCCTCACACATTTTAATGACATTTCAGAAAGGATTTGTGAGTCATTTGCTACAGCAAAGCAGTAAAACTGAAGAAAAGCTGATTTTTTAGGAGACGCTGAAACTGAGTAATTTGAAACTTAGTGGCAGGGCTGTTAATTTTTTTGGCTATAACTGAAACCAATATTTAGATAGAAAAAAAGGGTCAGATACGACAGTCTCATACTTTTCTGCATGTATATACCTGGTGTCCAGGATCCATCTTGTTCATACAATACCAAACCAGCAGTTCCCGAAGAGACACCAGAATGTGAAAGTATTCAAGGAGATGTGATGGTGTTACCCATCACAGGTGTTCTTCCATGTCTGAAGTAGTTTTTTCATTATATTCCTTCCCCTTCATCTTTTAGGGTTCTTGCCGAGCATGCTCCAGTGCCTTGCCATTATTATTTCCCTTAATCCGAAAACAAGCAGGCAGCACTTTCTTAGCACAAGTGAATGGTAAGCAACAGTGCAGCATGGTGTGTCAATGCATTTAGAAAAGCTCCAGGTTCCACCAATTCCCCTGCTTATAGCAACAGGAAATAGATGCCACAAACACACTAACACACACTACATTGCCAAATCTCAAGCTGATAGGATCCCGACTTTAGAAGCAGATTATGGCCAATGCCACAGGCTTGTCTTCTGTTCTTTGAGACTTGTCTAAATTAGCTTAGGTACTGAAATGGTCTTGAGCTGCTGTCAGTCCTACAGAATTAAAAATAGAATAAAATTTTAAAATAAATCAATTAAAAGGCACCTTTCTCCTTCCCTTTCCAAAATCAGGTTTCTGGTAAAGCTGATCTAGATCTTTATTCTCATGATAAGCATTTTGTGCTCTTTCTAAAGCACAGTTTGTTTTGCACATCTAAATAAATATTAGTATCTGAACATTACTCTGCAATGTTTACAACAATATTATGCTTCTGGTCTGATCAGGACATAAGCATAAAATGGAAAAATAACCAAATTAACTACTGTAAATATACATTTGAGGATCAAACACCATTTCTTATTCCTTTAAACCTATCTCTGTGGGAACAAAGCCAAGACACTTTCAGTGCCACATTCACAAATCCGATGTATTGCAATGGAGAGGCACAGAGCCAGGATCTGCACGAGCTTCTCCAGTATTTCAAGGACACTCTTAATATTCTAGAAGCTGCACAGGACCATCAGGACCTTTTCTATGATCTCCTGCATTTAAATGAAAGCATCATTTGTCTGGAAATACAATTATATTAATATAGAAGAGCTATTATGGCAGATCAAACGAATCTCACAGTACTCTGAACATTACAGGAAGAATATTGTTGTGTTATTTTCTGGTCAGGAAGTAGCAAATGAAGCTACTCTGGATTTAGATCACACAGCCAAGAGCAGAAATTAGCTGCACAATCATCAAGTGATTAATATATTCAGTTCTAACACACTGAACAAAAGCTCTAGAAACAGGTACAATACTAATAATTATGGAACACACAAACCATTTCCAAAATAAGCCTGGTACAATGCAATCTGATGCGATAGTGACATGATAATCAAGAGAATAGTGTAACATACTACAATGCCTACTTTACAGGCACTTCAGTTGTTCCTTAACAAGATAACATATTAAAATGCATGCATAAAAAGTTGTTATACTATCCTGGCTTCACAAAATCTTTGTGGTAAAATGGGGGGGAGGGCAGGGGGAGATGTCATAGATAAAGATAAACCCAACTTTCAGGTCGGAGCCAAATTTTCAGCATTTCAAACTGCCTAAACAATTTACCTAATATTTAGTGTGTACATATTCTTCCAAATTGTGCAAAGCACACATATGTAGAGTTTACATAAAGTAATTCTTGGACAGATTAATTTATTTGTATTTTTTCTTAAATCACGGTGTGTGCAATCCTATTCAAGACATAGGCAAAGCTTATTACCTATCCTCTGGCCTACAATGTTCTCAAGAGTATTAAAGCAAGTGGCTTTGATTCTCTGGCTGGATTTCAAAAATGGGTTTTTTTTACACATGTTCCATAAATATAAAATTTAAACAGAAAACAGTATTTCTGACTCTCTGCCCCTTCACAGTAATGAAGGGGCTTATTGTCATCAACAGTCATATAGACCTGGACAGTGATCTAATAGCTCCCCTCTTTAATCTTCTGAAGACCAAGGTTATGTTGTTTAAAAGCAATAGTAATTTTAATAGCTATTTCACAAAAAAAAACTACCCAAAAAACAGCAATTTCAGTAGCTATTTCACTTTGTAAGTCAAGCAGAAGAGGGTGGTTTTTTGCTATTGCCAGATGATTCATGAGAAATTGCTTAGAATTTGCCTGAAAATAAACTATTCACATAGCTGTAGTCACAGCTGCCAAGTTCTTCATTCCCACATTAAAATCAGAATTTAAAAATCTGTGCTTTCGTCTGTCAGCCTCACTTTCCACAGTTTATAAAAGGGATTTTGTCTGCATAATTATGTTAAGACCATTTCATACCCTAACATAGTAAAGGAATATCAATATGCTGCATTTCTGCTCATGATGTTTTTTTCTTTCCAGATGGTATGTCTTCAGCTGGGCTGTACTGTGGACATTAACTCATCTTTTCTCCCCAGTAATTGATTTGGTTTTCAGAGCAGCCACTGACTTCTTTCAAGGCTCACTGCATGATTTCTGTAATCATTTTTAACTTGATCCTGCTGTCGCTGAAGCAGAAGTCAAAACACCCTTTGATTTCAATAGTTGAGTATTAGATCCCTTACTTGTAAGAGAAGTTCTGCTAAACAAGGGGAGCATTGTAAGTGAGAGTGCAAATAAAGGAAGGAAGGATGATCTTGCATGGCACCTTAAACAATATCCCATGTCTGCCTCTCATGTCTCTCTTTCCCTATTGGAGTAGGACAGCAAGGCCTGATGTTTCAGTTTTGTGATCCTTAAAAATATCCAGTCTTGGTTGAACAGCTGCATCACTGTATCATTGCAAAGTTTTGTGCCTTTGTTATTGAATTTTGAGCATAGGTGTCGCTGGAGCAGAAAATCCATCTTGTTTGTTCCAGCTTCACGAAATGTGTTAGAAGACAGCATGATTTATTTTAGTAAGCAATTTTAACAGTATCACTGTAAATCATGAAAAGCTTTGCATTGACTTGCTTTGGAAGGGTGTTATGGGAAGCTGTAGCTTTACGTAATTATTAACGCTGTCATGAGTGCCTTAATTTTACCCTACTTGGCAAAATTTGTTCAACAGATCTCAGAAAACTAATTTCCCAGGCAAGTAAAATGTCATTTCCTCAGATTCTAAGTTCAGTTTTAATACACAGTTCAATGTATGTAACTTCCTTTACACTGCATTTTCCAAAAGTCTCAAAACCATTAGATGAGGAGTTCTAAGTCAGGTGATTCACTATGGTTTTCATTTAGGTTTCATGCAAGAATATACACAATGTTATGCAATTAATTTATTAAATACTGTAAGAGTACTGGCCAAAAAAGTTGATACAATTAGTTTGTGTCTTTACTTATGTTTTTCATGTAGCATTGTCACTCTAATACAACATTTGGGGATCATAATAAATCTGGAAATTGGTTTGGATTTTTTATCTATAGTTCTTTATCTTTTTCTTTATGACTGAGCTGATTTTTTGCAGACATTACTGTGGCATATAATAATTTGCTCTCATCTTTTTTGCCATCACCTTTCAAGAAAAGCAGATCTCTTTTTCATATTGTGAAGAAAACTAGGATAAATTGGACATTTACACTACAAATACGTGATTTTTCATTTTATTTTGGATCCGGTACATGACAAGATTTACAGAAGTTTTCAAAATCCATTGAAACTTCTAAACAGTTCTTCGAGTACTTTAAGGAGTATTTCATAAATACATTTTCTTTGGTAAATCATTCATGTGCTGAAGGATAACATAGTAGCTTTGATTAGTTATTCAAATTGGTTCATACAGATTTAAAATCAAGTTTAGCATAGCAACTGAAATTACTAACAAATTAATAAAGTATTCCCAGTTCTACTGTTTACCTGATTCTGGATAAGACATACTATAAATTCGCAACTATGTTTGCAACTCATTATCTGGTGACGAATCTCAGCAGCAATAGAAAGTGAAACCTGTTTAGTCAGGTACTATGAATTGAACCAAAATCCAGGTAATCTATGAGCCTTAAAGGAGCTGAATTGCTGCCAACTTTCAGTAGTACATTGCTTTGTTATTCAAATGCCCCAAGCAAGCGTATTCACTTATGATTTCTGGTACACTTTCACATCAGGGTGATTTTCCATTACTTCATTTCTCTAATAATACATGTTCATAGCTGCAGGTTAGTATTAAAGAAAGAAATTGACCTAAGGAAATCTGAGTAGCCTTGAAGAAATCACGAAAGAAGGATAGTTTCATGTTCTGAATAAAGTCATTACTTTTTAATGGATTTTATACTGAACGATTTTCTTACTAGTTGTAAAGGTTTATATAGCCAATGTATAACCTACATCCTAAAACTGAAAGATTAGGAATAAATCTAACTAACAAAGCTATAGTTCAGACAATAGCACCTGTTTTAGGCTGATATCAAGAAATGACCTCTTACAATAGAGGAAATAATTGATTAGCAGAAGTGAAGATTATGTTAATCTAAACCTAGATTGTAGTATTACATTGCAATACTGGAATGAAGGAAAATGTTTGCCTGACTAATTTTTCCACTTTTCTTGATTTCTATTTGCGTATCTTACTTCATTTCTTCTTTTGTTAAGATGGACTTCATACGTTATATATATAACTCTTCACACAACTGTCTTAATACATACCTTTAAAATTCCAGTATTTGGGAAAGGGAGTAATTATTTAAATCTGTGGCAGTGCCGTAAATGCAAGGGGGAACAAAGGAACTGAAAAACACTCTGTATCACTGGAATTACTTATGGGAAAATTTCTAGCACATAGGGACAAAAACATGTCACTGAATGATTTTATTTTATTGTGCATAGCTCAGGCTTACATACTGAACCTGACAGTTCCCAACATCTGAAAGCTCATTTATTGCACTCATTTTCCCTGTAATTTTAAAACAATTAGTCACTAAACACTTTTTCACTTTTTTCCCTTTCATTTTAATCATGCAACATGTCCTTTATTTTCAAATAAGTTATACGCAATATTTCTACTGCCTTAAGTGAAATGCACAAAGGCTTTTCAATGGCTTTTTCCTCCTGTTTCAAAGGAGGTTCCTCACCTGTTTCACAGAGATGAGAAGAAAACGGAAGACTAAGTCTGTGTGTGTAATGGACTGTTAGCAGTTTTTCTAACAGAACTGGACACTCTGGTTTTGTCAAACAGGGTACATCTAGGCAGCAAAGAGGAAAGCAGCCTTTGTATAATTTCCGAGCTCCTGCTGTAGGGTACAAGCAAAATAGAGGGATATTTGGAAAAGCTCAGAGAGCTCATGTTGAAGAGGAAAACAAGAATATAGATGAGAAGAAAGGATCCATCCTACTAGGTTACAGTGTGCATAGAAAGAGTAGAGAAAGTTATGAAACCCAACTGCACCAAGTCTTTTGGCTTTGGCCAAATTTTAGGAGCCTCAGGGTAAGCAAGAACCTCATGTTCATTCACCTACAATGAGCATGATTATCTTGAAAACAACCTCTGAGAAAGGTATCTCACCTCCTGAACTGCCTGGGGTCAGTGTTTCACCTCTCTAACATTTGCACTGATTATTTTTGTGCTAGCTACTAACTACATCATTGTTAATACATTATTTTTTCTATTTTTGTAAATAAATGTAAGAAATGGTGGATCAATAAATAAAGAAGACAACATAACTACATTTGCAATGACTCAGATCTGTAAACTGAGTGTTTTCACTTAGTAGATTCAGTATCTGGTTGTTTACTGCATATATGCTGCAAAAACTCTGAACTTGAAATTCGTTCTTTCCTCATCTTAGCATGCTCCTACCCTTCCCAGAAATATTGCTAAGATCACACTAGTTGTGGAGCATCAACAACTTTGAATGAACAGTGAGTGAAGTCATAGACTGAGCTCTATTGCTGTAGGCTCCTGGTCTTGTATCAAAAGGAACATCTATAGGTGGGTCCAAAAGAAGAAGCAACGGGAGAGAAGAAGAAACAGAATCTCTAATACCCTTCTTGGCAACAAGGTGAAGAATAGCACATAGCAGCTGAAGCAATGGCATGGGTAAGAGAAAAAGGTGAGGCCTCATAGGGTACCAAAATTTCTGTGCTGTGTTACTGTGTTCCACAGTGCTCAAAACCTCCTCACTCTATACCAGCTTTTGTATCATACTTACTACTGGTGAGTAAGCACCAATAAGAAAACCACGTCATAGGCTCACTGATATATGTGAAGGCCAAATAACTTAATGATTACAAAAATCATTCATTCAAGAGCCATTTATGTACAATATTATTTCACTGTGCGACACATTCTTTCACAGTTCAATTGCACCAAAGCATTCTGTGCCTGTATTCACTTATTTATATTTATCAGTATATAATATATATATATTTATCATTACCATTTTAACTATATGGTACCTGCTGGTAAACTCTCCTTCCAGTAAAAACAAATGGTAAGTTTAATATATCTCAGTAATTAATCATAAGCCAAACCAGCTGTTCTTCAGTGTGTATAATCATGGAAAACAAGCAGCTATCATCTTCATATATGAAATACTATTTCATGCTGGAAATAGGAATTCTGAAAGTATTGTGTCAGCTTGAAATTTCACAAAAAGTCGGTTTACTATCAGATGAAACCAAAAGCAATACAAAATGTATTTCAGGATTTTCATACTTCATTTATCAATGTTTATTACTTGTTATTTACTTGGCAAAATGACGGTTTGCACTGGAAGTAGGAACTGTCACAAGCTTAGACTGATAATCAGTATCTTCAGATGCTCTTTCAGAGCTGTTGGTTTTTTCATTTGTCAAGCTGTTTTCCCAGCTATCACACACACACATTGCTATTATCCCATTGATTTAAAATCCTTAGGAAGCCTGTATTCCTCCTGTGCCTTCAGATCTTGGTTGTTACGTAGCCCGTTTAAATGCCTTTTAAATGTTTGTCTATCAAGATGATTTTGCTCTTATCATCTGGGCACCACACCTAGTGCTATCAAGCAAATGCTTTGGGAGGAACTGGTGGTGCGTTACAAATTCATCCTTGCATGTCAGATCGTAACTACTACACATCTTTCATTCTGATTAGATATAGGAAAACCCTCACCCTGACAATTTTTCTTCAATGAATGGATAAAGTTAGGTCAGTATTAAGGAACTGGTTTTCCCCATTCAAAGAGAGAGGCAAGCTAAACTATTTAGGCAGCGTTATGTAGTCTTTTTTAAGCTCAAAATATGTGAACAGCAAGAACAAAACCAGAAAAGAAGATGGAACATATAGAAAAGAAGTTAGAGAAGGCTGCTAGATGTTCATTCACAAACAATGAGAAATTTTAATTTCAATTCAAGATGCATTAGAATCCAAGGTAAAGTTCTATTTCTAGCAAGAAAGAAGTGCTATGGAGTTTGGCTTTTGTTTGTAAAAACATTAGAGATTTGGAAACAATCTTTGAAAAGCCAAATACAGTGCCATACTTCAAAGTAGAGAATGGGGCAGGGAAAAAAAAAAACTGTAGAAATTATTCTTATGAACTAAAGAAAAGGAATGGGAAAATATATCAAAAGAAGGAGTAGCCAACAAGATAAAATATATCTTCTTCAAAATGGTTTCTGCAAATGTAATTAAGTAATAAAAGAGAATGAAAGTTGTTCTCTGCAGTGGGCTGCCTTTTTTGAGCAAAGAGGATTTAATGTATTTAACAATACAAGCTGCTACAGCACCAACAGTCTGAAAAATATCAAGAGGAAACATGAAAAATAGGATCTGAAACTACTGAGTATTTGAACAATGCAAAGGTGAATAATAAACCAGAAGAATAATGCTTTGGGAAAATGAACAAGTGATATAAAGAAAAGACCTTACATTTTAAATGAGATTTTAATGTTCCTGTTGATAAATGCTGTTCTTGATAAAAACTTGCTTTATAGTGATGACATGTCAAGCTCTAGGCTGAAATAGAAATATTTTATATTGATTATTAAAATAATATAATGAATTTCATTAACACTAATTATTTGCTTCAGCAGTCTCCTTCCAATCTTTATAAACCATTTTATAAATTATTCAACACCACATACTTCATGCAAAAGTGTGCTGGAGCAAAACTCATGCAGTTAAAACAAATCCACAAAATATGCATAGAAATATGTATCTATAAAAAGTAAAAGGTAAATATTAACTCTAGGAACAAGAAAGTATAATAAATTACACTTAAGTCAAACAATGTGACCTGTTCTTAACTTTATGAGTAGTTTAATTCCAGGATGAAATGTTGCATACAAAAATGTAATCATTTTTGGGTTATTCCAGTTTTGTTCTTAAGTTCACGAGTCTCAGAGTTTTGAACATGAGGAATGTGATTGGTTTTAAAAATCAAGGGTTATTTTGTTTATCACCATTGAAGTCAATAGAGATAAGAGTAAAAAAAAATAATCTAAAATGTGTTACATAATTAAAAACTCTTGAAGGATCCACTACAGTCTTCTTAAAAGCTGGGCATATAACTCTTGATGTTTACTGTAGCAAGTCAGACAGTTAAAAAAATCCCACTTTCACTGTAGCCCTTGACATTTCAGCCAGGAAGAAAATAAAAGATCTGTTAAACATCTATTGTTAAGCATATATTAAAATGTATTTTTAAGTGACCTGTTTTCTTGAGAAAACATTGTCATCAATTCCCATAGAAATAAATGTTTGTAATTGGTATTGTGACAGCTAAGGCACAACTTTGGTGATTAGTACATGAAAACCACTAACATAAAGTGCAGATGCCATGTATTTTTCCTTAGTGAATGAGCTCCTACTTTATTTTGCACTTTTAGAAAATAACTTACCACAGACCACTCTCTGTAGCCCTTGCTTATGGAGTTCTGAGAAGTCTGGAGAGAAGCAACCTCCTGGAAGGCTTGATACAAAGGCCTGGAAAAGATAAAGATGCTTCTTGAAGTCAGTACACTTTGGATCAAGAAACAATTTTTTTTACACATTCTAGCCAAATAGTTTCAGGTATGGAATATTTTATTTTTTTTATTATAACATTTTCCCCTCCCTTTTTGAAAATGCACGGTTTTATGTGAAGGAAAATGCAGTTATGCTAAATATTTCTCCAAAGCTAGAAGTATAAAGGTTAAGACTGCAAGCAAAATCAAAAACCTATTAAAATCCTTTTTCTCCCAGAACGTGACATAAAATGCAGTCATTCCCAACCCTTGTCTGCAAAATGAAGCCCTCCTTTGGTCACCTTATGTTTATAAACTGTCTTGAGAGAATAGGATCGAAAACGGACTTTATTTTGTACCATGTTAATCACTACAGATACCTTAGCTTTCTGTTCGAAATTGCAAAGACCTGAAAAATTCAGATTTTTTCACACAAAAATAAAGAATTTCAGATTTCTGATTTAGGACTTTGAACCCTTCCATGGACATGTTTCTGCATCTTCCCTCTGAGAAAATCAATTCCAAGTTCATAATCAAGTATGAGAATCTGATTTAAATGTATTTTCATTTCAGGTAGCTTGTTGCTGGCTGTTTTAAGTTATGGCTTCCCCTCACTCCTCCCTTGTCAGCACACAGAAGACTTAAATAAATCCAAAACAATAAAAATTCTTGGCTTGTCTTGAAAGCATCACGCACACCTTCAGAGGATATTTTCCAACAAACAAACAAATGGACAAATAAATAACATGAGAAATGATAACATTAGAAATAGTGATACTTGGAAGGAGGCTGCAGGGGCAGGAAAAAAGTCTGTGCTTGGTGTGGAGGAGGCTGTGGGAGACAGCTTTTTCATTTCAAGAGCTGAGACACAGAGAGAGCTCAACAACCTCCAGTGTAATTTGAGTTGTCCACAAGGAGTCCATCAAAGTGTCTGCTCCAGCAGGCGCATAGCGGCCAGACCGCCATCTACTCTCCACTGCTATCCCAAACATTTTTCCACCTTTTCTAAAGTGTGTAAAGTGGAGCAGAAAGGATGATATAATCAATGCCAGCAGCTTTTTCTTTTCCCTTTTTTTTTTTTTTTTTTTTTTTTTTTTTTTTTTTTTGTCATTAGAAAATTCCATCTGGTGAGGAAAATTTCTACTTGTTTCCTTGTGGTGGTTTTGTAGCTGTGCTTTTCTTTTAAATAGATCATTATTTTTTTTTCCTGTAACAAGAAGTTTCAGTAACTACAACAGAATCATTACCATCTCTTCCCTCCAGACAAGGCAACTCAGGGACAATTTCAAACTTACACTTACCAAATAAGCTTTGCCCAAAATAGTAACTCAATGGACGAAATTACAAGGGAGGGGAAAGCACCAAAGAAGTTGTTGCATGTGCCCAGACTCACACTGAATAAATGACAAGGTAAATCACTGAATGGGTCTAAAGAAACACAAGAGGGAGAGGGACATTTAGAAGCTCCAGCTGAAAGATGATAGATTAAACCAGCAGAGTCTACATTTGCAGGAACTCAGGACCAGTTCTGAATTTCAGAGTTAAGTCACTCAGAGGAAAATGCATATGCAATTTCAGAAAAATTGCAAAGGTAACATATATATTATACACAACTCTCTGAAATTCTACATTAAATCCTTTTCTTTTCTTCTTGGAAGAATATCTTTTTCTACCTCTGGTCATATCCACATATGAATGTACTAATAAATATCATTAGTAACTTCTACTTTGATAACAGTACTGCTAGCAGTAGGATGGCAGACTGAAGTACAAAGAAGTATTTTTCACTGTAAATCTGTATATTTTTTTAATTAATCAGATTTAAAAATCAAGCTTTTTGCTAGCTTTGTGAGAAGAGAGAGAAGCAAATATCAGTGAACTGTTGTGTTCCTACACATGTATCTTTCCTAAAGGGAAAGATACTACATTGTTTTCTCCTGACCTGGTGAGAGTCAATAAGAGTAATGACCAAGTTAGAATAAACTTAGAATAAAACTCAGAGTCACTCTTCTCTTGTACCCCTTTTCTTGTCCTCTGTTGTCAAATGATATTCACAGTCTACCAGACTGTAGCTACAAGATAAACACAAATAAAGATTAAAACTCACTGGAACTTTTTCTTTGCTTTGGAATAGAAGTCACTTCTGTTACAACTGAGGCGATAGCCTTAAGTTGAAAAAAACAGTTTCTATTAAAGAAAATACAAAATGAGCATAAAAGGATAATTATCTTCAACAATTGCTGCTTTTTTTTTCAGCTGATACTTCTTTCCCTCTCTTATTCTTCAGAGTGCCTTGTAGAGTGAATTGTATAAAGGGCTCTGCAACTCTTTACATAGTAGCCACGTTACTATGCATTAGCAGCAGGTTACCCAGCAGCCAGGTTTATCATGCTAATACTTTCTTCTTTTTTTTTTTCAGTTGGAGTGTTGAGTGAACCCTGTTCTAACTTCTGCAAATGGTGATTAATTTAGAGCACCTGAAAGGACCGCGGTGTCTAAAAAGCAATTGGAAATTGTGTGCATCAGGAGTTTCAAACCCTAATTCTTTCTCCTTTCTTTCTCCTCTACCCCAACTATCAGTTCCATTTTAATCCCTGTAGGAAACTTCACTGTCTCTTTGCTGTTATAAATGATCAGTGGGATAATTAAGATCACTTTGTTTCATTAGAAATGTCCATGGTCTGAAGCCTCTTTCATAGATTTATTCAATAAATAAGGTTTGTGGAAAGTTTTCCTTGTAAAACATCACATAAAGAAATCCTAGTTGGAAGGTTTAAACCCTTCTGCTTTGCAACTTTCAGGTTTTTCAGGTGAATTAAGCAACTGAAAGGTTACAAAGGTGCATTTAAAGCTACATGCTGATGACCAGACACATCAAAGATTTGTTTTATTTTCTTTTTCAAAGAGTTCCATGCAACTTTTAACTGCTTACATGCATGCAGCAATACTGATAGGAAAAGAAGCAGAAAATGGAGATAAACCGATTATAGCCTATGAGTTATTTTGCAGACATAACTTTTATGTATGCATTGGAAGCTATCATACAACCTAAAGTAGATAATACTGACAGAAGGGATACATCTAAAATTTTTCAGCAATTTGCCCTTAAAAAAATTGGCATGTACAAAAATCTGAGTCAGTTCTGCCATGAAATCAATGGATTTATCACTGCTGCAATTCAATATGTAGTTTCTCTTCTACTTTAACTTGATGAGTTTCCAACTGTTTGTTAAAAGCTAAAGTTTGTTGAAGTTTGATGAATTTTGAAATGTCATCAGAAATGCCGTTCTGAATTCAACTTTGGATAATCAGTAACCCTCACCATGTTTTATACCGCAACAGATATTGAAAAGGGCATCACCAGACAATAGATGAAATGCAGAGTAAATTTGAAAGAGAAACTCAAGGAATGGCACTGTTACTGAAATCTCGGAATGAAGAACTTATCGACACCAATGTGATGTAGATAAGCAGACACTTCTTTATTGACGGCCGGGTGCGTGAGTGAGTCCTCTCACGATCAATGCACACCAGGTCTCAAAATCAAACACCATATATAATACTTATCATACATATTCATTAAGTATTTATGCATAATCATAACATTTCCCAGAAATCATTAACATATTCTCCTCCCATATCCGATTCTGCGCAATAAAGCTTAGAAAGGTCCAGAAATGGGTCTGGGGTACGATTTGGGTAGGTGGTACATGAGTCGGTGGTCGCGATCTCCCCCTGCCGGAATTACCTTTTACTAAAGTTCACGGTTTCTTGGCAGGTAACTACAAGCTGTTCCAGTCGACTCTCCCCAGTTCCCATTAATCCTACATTCTGACATCTCAATATACTTTCTATATACAGAAGACTAGTTAGATACAAAGAAACCTTTCAAACCCTAAATTATTACTTAAGCTTCAACAATGATTCCAACCCATTCTTCTGGCCTTAGTACAAAATGTACAAAGGGTCTCACAACTACTTTTACTAAATAATCATAACTTTCTTCAACATATATTTTTATCCTCCTATATTTCTATTCTATAAAATAACTCTATAAAATCAGATAATCAAACCAATAAAATCAATTGATCTCAACTCTTTAACAAATCGACAACAGCACTGGAACTAAACTGTTCTTTTAGAAACTGGAAGCACCTGCCTTTGAGCTTTAGTGAGGCAGACTATAAAGAATGAGGATACGTTATAACTGCCTGCACTTAATTTGCACATCCTAATCAAGAAGTATAAGTGCACTTCTTTACAGTGCTCCGTTCTGTCAGACAGATGCTGGAAAGGACTTAGGGCATAGCATGAGGCTGTGTCCCTCTCTATCCTACATCAGGATGAGTATTCATCAATATTTGCACAGCATTTCTCAACTAGAAAAACATAGTATTTCCTTTCCAGAAAAAGTCCTTATGAAGCCCATTCATTTGTTTATTCTTGACAGGAAAATAAATTAAAAACAAAACAAAACAAAAACCAAAACCAACAAAAATAAAGATACAAGCATGACAAAAGTGGTTTTGTTTCCTAAAAAAACCCAACACACATGCATCTAAATATAGTCACTTCTATATTACATAGACATGTCTTTGATGAAAGTCCATGTTTACATGAATATGCACACATACAACAGTGAATACTGTTCCTCTACACATCCTCACTAGGAAAGAATTTCTGGATCTGCATGACTTAGTAGGAAATAACTGAAAAAAAGATAAAATATAGGAAATTAAATTGTCTACAATTGAGTGATACTGGGAGAAAAGGCCAACAGAAACTGTATTATTTTAATGACTGTGCTACCAAGGAGTATATTACCATTATATTCCTTCAATTAATATAGATGTTAATCTTTTGGTATAAGTTGAATAGAACTTAGGGATGTCTAATGTCTTTTTAAATGTCAAAGATATCAAAATTACATATTAAATCTAAGTGAATAAAACTTCTTGGTATAAGTGATATTTGGAAGTATTTTTTCCTTGGTTATGTGAATTAGTTAATGTTGCAAACAGATCTTATTGGTTTGATTGCTTGTGCATAACATTTGCAACAGAAGTAGTGGGGAGGAGAGACATGCCTCCTCATCAGCCTTTCCAATTATTTTTTTAAAATGGCAAATGTTGTTGAAACTACCCTGGCTGCCCATTGATGATGATGGCCAGTATGAGCAATTCTGCCAACTGGAATTGACGATGTTGAGCAGGAAGGACAGGGACATCTTAAAAAGACAACCAAAGAACCAAACAAAACCCCAAACAAACCAATAAAAAATCCAACATCATTGACTGCACTAATAAGATAAACATTTCCATATATAAATTTGAGTCTTGGGATTGTTCCTGTTGTCTTTCATTTGTCAAAAACTCTGACAGTATGTAGTGTATTACCAGGACCTACATGATATTTCCAACTGAGATTTTTATGAGACAATAACACTATGGCAAGAAAGTATGTGTTGAAATATTCACAAATGTGGACCGGTATCATAGTTACCAGGGGTTTGCATCATTAATTAAAACACATGCTTTGATGTGATTATATACATTAAAGTAATCATATAAAGTAATTAATATAATCACATTCACAAAATAAAAGCTAAAAACCTAAATTATATTCAAAGTCAGTTGTTGCACACCATGTAGTCATTTATGTGTTTGGATAGTTATTAAATGATATGGTAACATCACTGTGGGCTTTTTTTTACTTCAGATTGATTTTATATGAATGTAAATGGAGTTGAAAAAGTCTTTACTTTTTGCATAAAGTATTGTAGTTTCCCAATTGCAAACAAAAATTCTTGGGTTTTGCTGTTATGTAGGTGCAAAATGATACCACAAGTATACTCCGTAATGAAACAGATATCGACCAGCTATTTGTGCATAAATGCACATGATATTCTGAACAGGTATTAGTATGCATATATAACGTTCTTATTGTGTGCAACAACCCCCAATTTACTTAGACACATAAGCAATCTATATTTATGACTTAGGAAGTGTGTGCAAATATATGTATATATATTAAACTCTAAAAATAACTGTTACCATTAAAACACACCTATTTGAATAGAAGGAAACATGATTATAAGTCATAAGTTTCAAATACTCCTTACAAACGGAAAGAAAACTTAAAGACAGCAACTATCTTCAAATGAAGAGAAAAAAAATAGAGTAAAACCTGTGGAGACTGAAATTCCCCTCAACTTATTCCATTATGTTACATTTCTTTCTATTATAAATTTAAATGCATTTTTTTTTCTCTTCTGGCTCCAATTCTGCAGCAATTTCTCATGCAAGATTGCCATGCATGGATCATCTGCTGAGTAAGGCATATGAGGTGGAACATGCAGACAAGTTGTGTGAATGGCATTCGTATAACAAAAATCTGCCCTTTAAAAAGTTACTGTATCATCGAATCATATGCAAAGCCTGTAGTTGTTATCCCATGCCCAGAACAAAAACATTCTGTAGTTTTCCAAAACAAAGAGAGCTTCAGTGAATGAGCAGTGAGCCAGGACTAAATAAAACAATCAGAGAAGTAGCAGTTTCACTGCAATAGGGGATCAGTGACAGGTAATAGAAGCCAGATGGCTCTGCAACTTTCTGTCCAAAGAAGAACAACACCTGGAGAAGAGGTGAAGAGAACCACTGGAGATGAAAGACAACTTTGAGAAATGCTCTTGCGTCCATTCAGAGAGAAAACATCAATAGGATGAAGCATGCAGGTTGCTGCATCAAGCATCATAATTGATGCCTACCTCATGCAGGAAAATGGTGCATGTGCATAAATGAATGGTACAGGCTTCACATGAGCCCCTGAGGGAGAAGTTCAGCCCTGTTTGATTTGGAGGAACTCAGGCAGACACAGAGAATCAAGGAAAACCCTTCAGCCTCAGCCTGAGCAGTGTCCAGGCAGCAGAGCTGATCAGACCCAACTGACCAATCCAGTCCTGCTCAGGAAGGAATGAAGTGAAAAGGTTCAGAGGAGCCCAGAAACATCAGAGGCTAGCAAAGGGGAAACAAACACAAGGCACAGATGTCTGTGCTAGATAACATCCAGCACTCAAAATGCCCTTCTGGAAGCAGAAAATAGTTTGCATTGGCAGAAGACACTTTTCTCAGGCAAATAAGCTTCCGGGTTTCTGAGCCCAGAATGGAAAATATACCTACCAGGCAAGAAGGTACAGACCTCAAAAGGAACCAACCTGGAAACACTGAAGAGAGTCCTGTAATTGTTTTCTCCATGTATATTAACGAAATAGGCAAGAGATAATTTTCAGACACAAAATACAGAGTTCTGAGTAAGAAAACCACAGTCTCTGCTGGCATCTCTGAAGTGTTGTGAGTGCCCACACATATCCAGGAACAGGGATGGAAAAGCAGTTTCAGAACTTGCTGTAAAAAAAAAAAGGTTATTCAATTTTTCAGGAACTGAGGGTTCTTCTGGACATAAGGAAAGGACCCGATCTCAGCTGTAAGGAGCCAAGGTGCTGATGGTTAAAATAAACAGAGCTGATGGTGAACTTTACACTGAGGAGTGAGGGAAAGCTGGCAGCCACAGAAGTACACAGGGCTTAAGATAACATTTGTAAAGATGAACACAAAAATTCTCTATTGTCAAGAGGACAGGTCAAGGGATAGAAATAATCAAATATGGAAACAGAAAAACAAACAGATTGCCATTTTAAAACAGTGCCAAAAACTAATCAATAGTATGTCTGCCACTTTGTAAATGCCGGAAGCCTAAGAAATAAGATGGAGAAATTGGAATGTGATCCAAATGAAGATATTAATATACCAGACATGTCGGAAGCTCATGGAAGTCAGACAATCAATGTAACAGTATGAAAGCAGAATACAAAATATACAGGAAAGACAGAGTAACCTGAACTATAGGAACAGTAATCCTCTGTCTTAAGGAAAGTTTAGTATCAAATCAAATTAACAAATTAACTGACTGGTTAACACAAAATCTTCATGGTATAATATTCCAAGCCTAAATTTGAAAAATATTATTTGGAGTTTATATCATCAATGAACCATCCACGTCACACATACACTATATGCAGTGTGCTTAGAGAAATCAGTGAGGTACCAAGGGAGGCAAATAAATTCTGCCAGGTAATTTCCATTGTAAACTCCACTGACATACTGGACAAATATCACAGCAGGACACTATCATGAAGAAGTAAAACTTGTCAATGTTATTGAGGATTGTATCAAAGAAGAAATGGTTAGCAAGTTGACTTGGATCTACATGATGTGTAGGATCTAGTTAAAAATCTCTTAGTGCTTTCCAATCTTTGATTAAAAAATGCCAGCTTTAGCAGTGACCACACAATCTTACATGCAGCATATTCTAGGAGCAAAGACCAAGTGTGCCAAACTTCAAAAAGCAAAACCATGGAAAATAAGGAATTTTATAAAAATTAGGTTAAAATAGAGTTAGGAGAATTAAATCCCCAGAAGCAGTGTAGGGACTACTGAAGGACACCATGTGGAAGAATTGTGTGTGCCCTTTTCTTATTAGAAAAATGCTTCAGTAAAGGCGAAATGAAGGAGAATATCAGGATTATGAAAACTGCATGATCAAAGTGCTGTAGCTGTATGCAAATGAAGGGAGAAGATGAAATGTAGAGAAGTAGAGGAAATGTAAAAAACATGGTGAGACTGGTTAAAAGAGAGTTTAGGAACTATTCTAAAGGATTCAAAACTAACCCTTTCAATAACAAACCAGTCAGTGAATCTGCAGGGCCAGCTGGCAACCAGGATATAAAAACGCTCAGAAAGCACAAAACCATTGCAGAAAAAATAAATTAATTATTTACAGTGTTATTAACAGAAATGTTTTCGGGAGATTCTGCTGCTTGACCCTTTTGCTTTCAAGGGAAGAGTGGAAGCTGGAAAGAAGAAAGACAGGAAAATTAGCAGAGAACTGCTTAAAGCTGAAGTAGCTGTGGAAGATGCTAAGGTACAAATAGGCAAAATGAACATTAACAAATTCCCAGAACTGAACCTAATTCAAGGATAAACGAACTGACTTATAAATGATACTACATAACTTCTCACTTACAGACCCAGAAGTTCCCACTCTGAAAACTGGCAGACTTTAGGACAATATTAAGAAGTATATATGTTCTTTCCTGCTCATACTCAACCTGCTTACAGCCTCTATCGGAAACAGAGTTTGTCTCTAGAGACTTTTGAACTGTGGTCACAAGTTTTTATGCCTGCTCTTTGACCAGACTGAAGAACGTTAAATCTACTGCAAGAACTGACTGTGACAGGATCTTGCTGGCAAACTGCATGTTTCAAGAAAAATCCTGATAGGGTATTAGAAGCCTGAGAAGTGAATATCCAAGCTTTTCCCTATTTAGACATAACAAACCTATTATATGTTCAGGTTTCACCTTTGTTAATCACCTATACGATGAAGAAATTGTAATGAAGTTTTCTTTCAGTGTTTTTTAATTTTGAATAGCAGAGATCAAGCAGAACAGCTATTTGCTTTCCTACTTTCAAGTTCAAGGTTTAAACTGCACAGCTTTCAGAAGCTGTGTTTGATACCCTGACTATTCTCCATCTGATCTGACTACTTACCATTAAATATGATTTAAATAGCTCACTGGCTTGCAGATAACTGTTCCACAATATGACCTTTATAGTAGCAGTACTTGAGCTTTATGTTTTTACACTGTTCATTAACTATCTTTCATTTTCCAGCCACTGGAACTCAGAAATACCACTAAGTTGTAGAGCTGAATAAATATATCTATTATTTCAGGAAGAAAATGAGAACACTAGAATTCGAGAGAGGAAATATGAGAAAGATATTGACATTATGAAAAAAGTGGTTAGTATAGTGAAATTACTAATATATGGATTAGATAATCTCCAGAGGTACCTTCCAAACCTGGCCATCCTGTGATTCTGTGAAAAATGCTATAGATTAAAAATGCCCTATTGCCTCACTGCTTTTATTTTCCTTTTCCTTTTGGTGTAAACAAAATATTAATACAGGTGTCCATTCCATGGTTCATTGAATGGTACTTTTATATAGATCACTAGTGACTTACAGTGAGGTTTTTAGAACTGGCTACATATTTAATAGCAATGCAACCTACTTGGTAGAAGAATTTCTACATTGTTTAAAATGGCATGATTATATTAGTTTAAGAACTACTTTAGATGTCATAGTAGTCTGAATTCAAGCTAATTATTTCAGATATAAATGTAGAAAAAGTTTCCTTAAAAGCATACTGACTCTAAATATATTGTTTCATAAATAACAGCAAACAACATTTCGCAAATCTGAAATAAAGCAGGAAAGTCATCTTAGAAAAAACTGCCAAGAGAATCTTGGTAGACCAAGAATATTGTCTTGTATAAACAATAAACGGGGAAGATGTCTGTAATGTGCAAACTAGAATGCAAATATATATCTATTTTATCTACTTTATTATTTCTATATCCAGATTTCCATGTATGCTATAGAGGGTGTTCCAAACATCATCAATTTGACTTAAACTTGACTTTGACTTGCTAATAGGTAATATTATTAGACTACACAGCACACTGAGTTTTAAACCCAAAATCAGTAAGTCATGCATCTTAAACCTACCTCTTCTTATATTCACATTTTCTTAAAATACTACCTTTTTGGTTCTAATTCAGATTTCTCATGGCACCAGAGTCAGCAAAACTAGATTAGCAGAGACTCAGTGGAAACAGAACACCAAAGTGTACCAGAAAATGTCTTCTCAATTGTTATTTCTACTGGTAGACTTCAGACTGAACAGTCAGCAGTACAGAAAGAAGAAACATCTAATTCAGGAACTTCTGAACAATTTTAAGAGCTTTATGAAATCCAGACCCAAGCTTCTGACAGAAATTCAGAAATGGGTTCAATGATGAGTCACATCTGTCTCTCCTCCTCTTACTTTTCCTCAGTTACATTGGTTTTGTTTAGGGGATTTTTTTTTATTGGTGCTGTATTATTTTTTCAGAAACCATGCTGAGATGATAGATGGCTTTAGCAAATGTGTGTTTTCAGTTCTTTACCTTATCATATATTTTCACTTCTTTTTCTTTAGCTGCACAGCAATACTCATTACTACCTTGTAATCCCATTTTCCCCTACTACTCCACTGGAATACTGATTTCCAGAAGATGAACGTATTGTCCATTGTCTTTTAAAACTTTCCAATTCTTCTCATTTTAGCTATTGATTATAAAACAACATTGGTCAAACAGCTAATCAAGGAAATTAAGATTATGCATAATCATACTACATCTCAGTGAAGACAATAAATGAAACATAATTACCAAATCACTCAACACATTTGATGTGATTACATCTCTTAGAACACTATGTCTAAGAAGCAGCAGTTATCCAGTTATGAATCCTGTAAGAGCACAGGAGAAATTATAAAAGATACAACATGTTCACTTCAAGGTAAGCACAGCTTTCCCATCAACATACAGATCAGACAACAAAATTTTTTTTTTTTTTGTTGATCTGAAAAATCTGAAAAAATGCAGACCAGCACAGCCCAATGCTGTGCATCTAGGCCAGCTCTGTGGCAAATGATTTAACAGAAATGTGCCATGTTAAAAAGGGGGTAGGAGTAGATGTTGGACTTATCATGCCAGTCTAGTTTGAGCAGTACATTTAAGTAAAATTTAAAAGCCATGAAGAGTACTAAACAGTTTATTTTTCAAATAAAAGCTAGATATACGATAACTCTGTGTCATCTGCATTTGCGGGCAGTTCATAAACAGAATTATACATCTACTTTCATGAAGGCTCATTGTTCTTTTGTTCACAAAGACACGTTGTTGGTTATACGACATCATCAAAGTGAAGAAGGCTTTGATGTCTTACAGCCATATGATGCATTACAGCAGTATGTCACTAAGAAGACAGCATTTGGACAATGCATTGCATTAAATACATCATCAAAGAACAATCTTTCTGATAATAAACTGCCAGCTGGACAAGAGTGTGATCCAGTTATGTTTCCTTTTAGATACACTTTGGGACCGCTTGTTCTTTAAAGAAAAAAAAAGCCTGGGTGAGCAAAGACATTAACCAAGATAATCTTACATCATTCTATTGAAGCTGCTTTTTTCCATAAAGGGATGACTACTGGGTTTGTACCAAACGAAGAAAGGCAAAAAAGTTTTAAAATTATTCTTGGAGCCAGAAGACAAATTCATTACCCTGCATAACTTATGCACTATTTACGTATACTATAAATTACTTTAGAAGTAGTAACAACCTAGCAGCTCCTTCTCTAAGTGTAGGTTAGAGGAAAAAAGTAGTACAGTTTTGTTAGCATGCACAGGCAACCTTCCAGTGCATATACAATAATGACATGTGAATCTAATCAGATACACATGCAACTTACATATGGGGGAATTTCTGTGTTAATTTTATTTAGCATATACAATCTATCCTTGATCTCTACACTCTTATATGTACCCTGCACTTCCTTAATCAGTTGAGGGATTTTTTTTTATTATTTATTTCAATAATGAAGTATATTTTACTTACAAAAATTAGTACTGTTCCATAATCCCAGCAACCACTTAACAAAATGCTGTACCTAGCAGTTACACTGAATTATTTAAGCCTATCAGCAACCACATCCCAAACTAATAAACAGTTAGATCACAATTAAAAGTGTCATTACAACCTTTATCTCCAACAGAAACCCATGTTCAAGATGGTGAGCTACACAGGATACTCATCTCTATCAGATGATAGAAAGGAGTCACAGACTGCTTCAAAGGAGAATGACCTTTGAAAACCACTCTGTTTCACAAAGAGGAATCTTTGGTTTGAGCATCTCTTTTGATCCATACCTATGACAGAAAGAATGCTGTAGAGGTAATAGTGCAAAATCATTCAGCATAACAAAGCACACCAATTGAGTTCATTCAATTCAAACAGAGTTTACATAATTCAAAAGCATGAAGGTGGTCTTCTGAAGGTGTCAGAACCAGTAAGTGTCCTATAACTGTCCACAAAAAATAACTAGCAATCAAATAAAAGTCTTGAAACACTTCTGTCATTTACAAACTGAAAAAATGTTACACTTCTGCTAGTCTTGACAGGGAGAAGGTTGTTAGGATTAATTAACTAGGAAAATGCAACTACAAACTAGTACCCTTGCATGTCAGCTACCTCTCCAGCTTTGTCTTCCAAGTGCAATGAACTTACCAAAAGAGAAGGCATGACCGTTCTGACCAGCAAAAACCTGGTCAGACAATGAGGTTTTCGTGTAAAGATTAAGGTTTACAGTATCAAGCAAGCAATGTACAAGCTGAGCATAGCAGTGCTATGTGTCAAAGAACACTCACCTTTGTACTGACACTCAAAATATTTTTCAGCTGTAGAAACTTGTGCTGGTTTTGGCTGGGATAGAGTTAATTTTCTTCATGGTAGCTAGTATGGGGGTATGTTTGGGATTTGTGCTGAAAACAGTGCCGATAACACAAGAGATGTTTTCATTATTGCTGAGGGGTGCTGACACAGAGCCAAGGGCTTTCTGCCCCTCACCCCACCCCACCCCAGAAGTGAGCAAACTGGGGGGGACACAAGTGGTTGGGAGGGGGCACAGCTGGGAGAGATGACCAAAGGGACATTCCATATCGTATGGCATCATGCTCAGCATATAAAGTTAGGGGAGAAGAAGAAAGGGGGAAATGCTTGAACTTAAGGTCTTTTGCCTTCCCAAGTGACCATTACATGTGCTGGAGCCCTGCTTTCCTGGGGATGGCGTGAACACCTGCCTGCCCGTGGGAAGTGGTGGATGAATTCCTTGTTTTGCTTTGTTTGCATGCATGGTTTTTGCTTTACCTATTAAGCTGTCTTTATCTCAACCTACAAACTATCTCACTTTTACTCTTCTGATTCTCTCCCCCATTCCATCGTGATGGATTGAGCAGTCAGCTGTGTGGCACTTAGCTGCTGGATGGGGTTAAACCACAACAAAACTGGGACTAATGATTAAAAAGAAATAATAAATCAGGAAGTAAGTTACATGGATTTGTAGCTAACTTCCTAAATAGCATTTTCATGTTACTGCTTGTACTTAACCCCTGAAATTTATTCTATCAAATTATAAACAATGTTTGCTCTCTGGAACTGATGATTCATTCCTTATTTTTCAAGCAGAATGAAATAAAATTTGAACTGTGTAAAAGCAACTCTTACTCTTAGGAAATATGAAGCCTCTTAATAACTGTATCTTAGCATGCATACAGCCACTTCCTCAGGTATTCTCTTTACCTACACACAAATAATTGTTTCTGTCTTCTGATCTAGCCAAAAGTAGCACCTACTCTCAGGCTGCTGTTGAAAAAAACAAGGCAACATGGGAACTATGTTTTTTGCATTTTTAAAGTCCCTTTTCACAGAAGACTATCAATCACAAGAGAAAAAGCTGAGAAAAAGAAGATTTTGTATGCAATATTGAGGTGGTATCCAGGAAGTGCTGGTTTATGAGAGAAGTAATTTGAATGTAGCACTAGCAAGTTCTGGATTTGACGAAAAGGGGGGTAAGGCTTACCATATCCTTGAAAGGTATCCAAAAGGTAACACAAATCTAAAGGAAATATTTTATTTTCCCACACAGTTTAGATAAAGTCTGACCATCAAAAATCATCAGAAATAGATAACATCTAAAAGTTGCTTTTAATTCCTTCAGTGCAACAGTGCTTGTGAAAAAAAGCAAAAAGTGGTGAGAGACTAGGATGAAAGCTGACATAGGTGGCTAATGCTGCAAGGTAGAAAAATCTGCTTGGCATGCTCCCTTCACAACATTCAGTAAATCAGGAGTTCATCAAGGCACGAAGAAGTAACTTCAAAGGCTAAAATAAATTATCTTTTTGATAGTCTAAAAGGGTTGGTTATAATATTGTATCACTTTATAGTCTCAGAATACCCAGTGCATTTCGGATGACGAGCTCAGCAACCTGTTTACATATTTTTTTGGTTCTGAACATCACAGTTCAAACAAACAGCACCTTGTTTAAATTTGTGTAAAAATGCTGTGAACTAAATGCTTTTTACTGTTCAGCTTGAAAATTCAATTTGACTAATAACGGCATCCAAGTAGGTATTTTCTTCTGCATCACTGGAAGTTAGACACCATTCAGCTTCTACAATTAACTAAAGTGGCACTAAGATCTTTGCAACCATAATGGCAGTGATAGGAATATATTAGAACAGAAATATAAAGATATTCAGTAACACATGATTTAGGACGCACTGTAATGATAATTATCCATTACAATTTCAAAACACTGGCAACATAAAACAAAAGACTCCAATAACACATGACAGAAAAGGATCAAAATCAATTACATCCTCAAACCTTATTTATTGCTGATGCATCCTGCACAAAGTAGGACCTTTGGATCATGACATAGCAGAGTTTCAATCCCTTTTGCTACATAACATTTCCTTACTAATATAGCGTTTGGCTCTGCAATTCATTGAATTCACTGACATTATTATGGAGATAAAGACCGCTCAAAATCAAAAGTAGTCCCTTACCTTGTGAAACTGCAGAAGCACATTGGACTATTCTCTGAAATACCAATTGATGATTTTTTTTTAATGTCAGCAATTGTTTGTTTCTTAATTAAACACCAAAGATAAATGATGCATTGTCGGTTAGATAATTTGTGCAGAACTGGAGAATTGAAGGAGGAGAGAACCACTTGTTTTCTTTTTATTTTATGCTGTGTAAACTTCAGACTTCATCCAAACTAAGCAATGTTTTAAAAGCCTCAGGTAATATTACACCAGTAGTTATAACTAATGGTTCTGAGATAAATACTGTAGAGTCTACTGTGAAAGCACTAAGTTCAAAGAGCTTTATCTCTTTTCACGTTACAGCATATAGATTTCCACACTGATCCAAAACCTATGGAAAAAACACAGGTTATTTTTTCACATTCAGTGGGCTTGCTTAACCTACAGGCAATGCCTGATCATTTGCATGAGCAGAACAGCAGTTTTATTAGCATCCATGACATCAGTGGATATAAGATATAATTAATGCATTATTTTAAAATGAATACTACATTGTTGTATGTGTAATTGGATAACAGCTTGTGGACATTAATCAATCATATGGTGCTGATACTAGGGAGGCCTGGAAGAACACATATGAATTGCACATTAAACCATTGTGCTGCCCCGTATATAAATTGCAGGACAACCAATATGTCTAAAGAGTGTCACAGAATGCTTGTCTGGTTTATGTTTTATCTATAGCTGCTTGTAAAACACAACTATAACATGGTTGTACTGGAAAAAAGAAAGCTAAGAGATGTATCAGTAAATGTGTTTAAATCATCTTTTGCAATGTACCTGGTACTGGAGAAAATACAAAGATTAAATAAACACAAATGAAGACTGAAAATCTCAAAACAATTATTTTTCCATCCTCAACAGACAAAAGAAAGCTATGAAAGGCAACAAACCTTGACATCTGAAAATCTTACCTGGTTGCCTCATCTACCAAAATCAGTAATTTATATTTAAATGAAGTATAATTTGTCCTAAACTGACTCACATTTCCGAAAAAAAAATAAAATAATACATCCTTTCTTTTATAGTTTGTTCCGCTGCTTAATCATTCTTCCTTTAAAAACATCTAACATAAATTTGGGTGGCTCACCCATTAATACTCATTTGTTCTAGTGACATCTTTCCATGCTGGACTAAGCAGCCCTTTAAAACTCAATATTCCCTTTTATATTGGAAGAAATTAATATCTATGGAAATTATTTTCTTGCTGTGTAAAACCATACTCTTCAGAATTTCAAATCATTTAGGAACACCTTTCTATATTTTTTCTGCATATCTTTTGGCTGGAAATTGGAAGGAAAATCCACCATCCTCACATGATAAAAATACAACCACCAGAAAAGGAGAATAGAATACTTTCTTAGTACTATTATTTTTTATAACTATATTTACAATTTGATCATCTATTTCTGATAAGCAGCAGAAATAATTATTATAAACAATTATTGTTAAGGTACTGTGGCTTTAGGTTTTGGCAGCTTTTTGGTTTAGTTTGGTTTTTTAATTTGTATGTTGAGGTCCTCTCTTCCCATCGCCCCCATCCCCCCTTTAAACTCTCACCAACTTTGATTACCCATATTAATATATTCATTTCTTACAGCAAGCTTTGTATAAATGAATTTCTATCTAATACCTCTTTTTGCAATTTTTCTCTATTTTTTAAAGTTTTGATTTTTAATTTCACTGTCTGAAATTGGAACATGCAATGGATTAGGAGGGCCTCTTAGCAAAATTTTTCTTTGGTGAGTATGCAATCCGGTCTTTTCAACAGTCAAATCAGTCTTCTCAAAGAACTGCAAAATTCTATTGTCTCTAGATTTTTCCTTTCTGTTTCATAAATCTCTGCTTGATGTGTCATAAACATGTTCATTACTAATTAATAGATAATATTTCCCTGGTCTTTTTCTATATGAAGTGCCATTTGGAATTATTTTAATTCAGCAATATTTTTCAAAATTTTCCACATGATATTATGGAAATGTTTGCAGAAATATGAGTGACTTAGAAATATATTATTATTCTCACCATTTAATAACTAATGATACATCTCTAGTTCCCAGGATAATTCAAAACCAGCAATCATGTCTGTAATAGTTCTTAGTCATAATGGACATCACGGGGGAAACTTACAGCGTATTTGCTTTATTCTGTAGAATACAGAATTTTTTTGAACAGGAATAATATCAAGCACAGAAGTTCTTCCAATTATAATCTTCAGATCAACAAGGAAATAAAACTTCTTAACTGTGTATTGAAAGATTCTTAGCAAACTGTTGACCCAGAATAACCCTGACATAATTTATAAGAGGTTTCTACAGATCTACTTTGTAGCTTGGAAAATGTAGATGCTTCTTGAAAAATTATTGTATAGGCCTAGTACATGTACCAGATTCAATATTAATGTTTTCAAAAGAACAAATCTAATAATAATAGGTATAAAATAATTCAACAAAACATCAAATACAAGAGTTAATCTGACTAAAGATAAAAGTAAACAGCACAAAGGTTTGCTGCTGTGTGCCAGATGTAAGGAACAGAAGAGTAAACCTGTTCAAGAAGTAGAGCAAATTTTGATTGCTCCAGATTGTGTAGAAAAAAGGAGGAGGAATTTTCTGCATTTAAAAGTTGAAGTTATTAAAAGCAAAATCTCTTACAGGAATACACTATAATTTCAATTTTTTAATCCGCCTCTGTATAGACACCTAAACAGAGTACACAGACCCTATCCTGTGCCCTGAAGGATCTCTGCTTTAAAGATAATAAGGGAAGGTGGAAGACCATATGAGTGTCTTCCTTCAGAAGGCCGAAGAACAAGTATTTGACCTACATTTTCAAGAAAAAAAAATTACAAAAATCAAATCTTCCCTTGATGTCTTTGAAAATATTTTCATTTTATCATTTACTATAAATATGAAACTCTTTTTTAACATATATTGAAGTTAAACTAGATCTTCCAAAACTAGATTGGTTACATATATTTAACAAGTTCACACACTGACTCTAAGGCAGTTTTCCACTTTAAGAAGCCATGACATCTCCTTTATTTAGGTCATATAAATTGTGTAATTGTCCTTCTGAGCCATGGTGGGTCTTGTTTACTCTGCCTATTCAACATTATTTCTTGTCAAATCAGCAACATAGTGATGGAAGATTGGCCTCTGCATTCATCTTATACAGCTCTGCACTTTTACAACCATTTTTGAGAAAGCTTCATCTGTCAAAATACTTTAATAATGCTGCAGTTAACTCTTACATAAGTTGTGAGGCTAAATGTATTAACAAAAAACACTTTTTTGAATATTTTTTGCAATGCCAAAATTCCTTTGATAATGTTGTTCACACAGTCTGCTAATGTTTCACATCGTGATATGCATTTTTAAAAAGTAGGAAGACATTAAAAAGATATAACGTAATATGACACTGA
Organism: Falco punctatus; assembly: GCF_963210335.1. Taxonomy (NCBI): domain Eukaryota; kingdom Metazoa; phylum Chordata; class Aves; order Falconiformes; family Falconidae; genus Falco; species Falco punctatus. The sequence continues at coordinate 60,988,776 of NC_137580.1, forward strand.
CATAAAGAATTTTTAAGTGACCTGAAAGCAACAAAATGAAAAGGATGTAGCCACTTAGCCAAATCATGGCCTTCTCTATTCAGATACATACTCAGTATACATAGAAGAGTGATTCACAAGTCCAAAGGTACCCATATTTTGTTCACAAGAGTGAACAAGAAAGACAAATATCTCACATTTCTAGAAAGCAAAAGTATTTTATCAAAAGAATCAGAAGTATGACATCCAAAAGGATCGTGGAGATCAGGAATGAACATACAGTGACTGCCACCTAGCACAAAGATTCAATGAATCTCCTGGGGATGGAGTGTTGTCTCATCCTCCCAGCCACCTCTAGGAAGCCAAAGGAGTGCCTATACTTTTACTGATGTGCAGTATCCTCTAACATTTACCAGTGTCCTATACCTGTGAGTATTGCACTGGCCTTCAAATCTGTAACTTGGCCACTGCATTGGATCATGCAGATATCTTACTTTATCAAAATATTTTAAGAAGCAAGCAGGTGATTTGAATTTTGCTGAAGTTGGGAGTTACTTAGAATGCATCGAATAGATGTCAGTTCAGATCTCAACTTTATACCAGACACTGAATTTTATTTGATTTCTCTGCTAGCTCACTAACATGCTCTCTGTTTACATTGACTGATATGCACAGATATGTTGTAACTATATTTTACTGTAATATGTTGTTTCCAAGATAACAACAATATTATATACCACCTCATAAGAAAATGAAATGTCTGAATCGTCCTTGGAAACCATTTCTTACAGGGATAATAATGTTACTCATTTTGTTCACATTTTCCCAAGAAAATTCACATTCTGTGCTCCTAAATATCCTGCCGATATGGCTTTCTACAGTACCTTAAGAGAAGTTCATGAAAAAACCTCAGCTTGACATTATCAGCTAAAATTCACAGCTCAGTTAATAGCTTATGAACAGGAGACCACTTTGAATAAGAAAACAATTCTGTATCACAGAGCTTTTATACATTCTGATTGTGATTACAGAGTAGGTCATTTCTCAAAATGTCAGACAGTTTCTTATCAAAATGAGAATGACATGAGATGCACTCTCTCTTGTGCGACTTTGAACCTCAAACTTAGTCACTGAATTCAGTAAATTAAAAGTAAATTGTGGTGGATACTTTGTACAATGCTTATTTCTTTGCTAAAATCTGCACTGCAGGTAGTCTACAACTCTTTGAAATACTGACGTATTAGCAGAATTATTATGTGTAAACAAAATGCACCTAAAAATGTCTCTCCCTTGCTTTGTCTTCTTAAAACAAATGATTTCACATAAGTAATAAAATCATCCACAAAAACTACAGGAAAAATTTTGCACTGCTGAAGTTTTGAAATTATTTGATCAAATTGTAATTGTACTCTGAAAATTTAACTGCAAATCCATTACCAGCTTTAACTCTTACTTCCACAAGATTTGGTCTGCCAAATGTAATTGCACACACATGTGCATGCATACATAACCAATTTTCAAGAGAACTGTAATTCAAAGTTTATTAAAGACACTAATTTCAAATTTTACACATGCATTCTCCTTGGGAGCAAGACAACACAGAAGTAATAGGTTAAACATAAGAAGATCGAAGACAGAATTATAAAGATAATTTTCTTAAAATTTCCTGTAAATCAGAACTGTGACTGCCATAACTAAAAAAAAACCTCACACAGGTATGTTTCACCTTAAAAATACTCTTCATGCATTCAGACACAGACACCACTGAGATGCTGAGTGCTGCATATTTCCATTAACTAGTCCCAGAAACTAACATGCCCACAGCAGTCAGATACAATGTTACAAATACATATATTTTTTCTATAAAGAAAATTATACAATAGACATTTCAATGCACCATACCAGTAAATGGAAGACACTTCCTTCCATTATGTACCTCTTGGCTACCAACTGTTCTTATTCAGTTACTTACCTATATCTGTGCAAAGATAGCACCTCTCCTAGCAACATGGATACAAAATATTACCTAATCAGGCAGCAAATGTTCAAAGTTAGTTTAAGTGAATGTCAAAGTGCAAAGCACTAAAACCCAAAATTTGTTACACCAGTGTTACCTGCTAAATAATTTCTGAATATTCTCTGTAGTAATGAAACCTTAGACAATCAGTCGAGCAGAAAAAATTACATCACTTAATAAACACATCATTAAAATAAATAAATTAATAAACTATGTCTGATCCCTCAGCAAGTTTGCTGATGACACCAAGCTGAGAGGCAAGGTCCACATGCTGGAGAGAAAGGTATGGCATCCAGAGAGACCTTGAGAGCTGGGCCCATACAATCCTCATGAAGTTCAACAGGGCCAAGTGTAAGGTCCTGCATGTGGGTCAGAGTAACCCCCAGCATCAATGCAGGCTCAATGGAAAATGGATTGAGAGCAGCCGTGAGGAGAAGGACTTGGGGTGTTGGTGGATGAAAACCTCAACATGGCCCAGCAATGTGCCTTTGCAGCCCATAAAAACAACCATGTCTTTGGCTGCATCAAACGAAACGTGGCCAGCAGGTCCAGGGAGGTGATTCTGCCCCTCTACTCCACTCCCGTGAGACCCTACCTGGAGCGCTGTGTCCAGCTCTAGGGTCTCCAACATAAGAAGGACATGGACCTGTTGGAGTGAGTCCAGAGGAGGGCCACAAAGATGATCAGGGGGCTGGAGCAGCTCTCCTATGAAGACTGGCTGAGAGAGTTGGGGTTTTTCGGCCTGGAGAAGAGAAGGCTCCAGGGAGACCTTATTGCAGCTTTCTAGTACCTCAAGGGGGCCTACAAGATGGCTGGAGAGGGATTTTTACAAGGGCAGGTAGTGATAGGACAAGAGGGAATGGTTTTAAGCTGGAAGAGAATACATTTAGATTAGCTATTAGGAAGAAATGCTTTCCTATGAGGGTGGTGAGGGACAGGAACAGGTTACCCAGAGAAGCTGAGGTTGCTCCATCCCTGGCAGTGTTCCAGGCCAGGCTGGATGGGGCTTTGAGCAACCTGGTCTAGGGGAAGGTGTCCCTGCCCATGGCAGGGGTGTTGGAACTAGATGATCTTTAAGGTCCCTTCCAACCCAGACCATTCTACGGTTCTATGAATTCACTGGCTTAAGAATTATGACAATTCAGTTTGTGAGGTTATAAAGAAAGTCAGTTGTAATGTGAGACACCTGTCAGAGTAAAAGCTGTATAACAACTGTGGAAATGGGGTCAATGGATTAGAAATACTGTTGGCCCAGTTAAGTGTTATTTAAATTTATTGGTTTTCATTTCACTTGTAATCCCTACATAGATACATCCTTATAGATAAGGATGAAAAAGGTATATAAAATTTGGAGGGTGGTATCAAACTTCCAGAGATAGTGCATAAACAGTTCTTAAAGTTTAAATTTACTGCATCCTTTTGTCATTAATTTTCTCTACCTTTTTTCATATTTTACACTGTTGTTCCATTCTCTTTCTGGAAGACATTTAGTCATAAACATAATCTTACAAAATAGAAAAAATTACTTTGTCCACTAAGTCCATCCCTTTTGTTTTTCTTATCTTAGCTCTCCTGCTTTCATACTACAGTCATTTATCATTTCTTTGCTTGAAACTTATCTAGTACTCGGCTTAACATTCTGCATTCACTATAACAGGCTGGTATTTCTGTTTATAAAAATGTTTCTACTATAAAAATGGGTTTTGTTCATTGCATAGCATAGTTTAGATTAAATTCTCTATTCTTCCACGAATCATGTATTTTGTATTACAATTTACTTTGACCTTGTCTTTGTGAGGAACTTACCTGATGTTGTTCTTTTTCTCTTGTCATGTAAGGAACATTTGTTTGCAAGAAGGAGAAGAAACAACTGGTTCTCCTTATAAAGAATTAAAGGATAATAGGTTCATCACAGTTTACCCATCACAGTTCAAAACTACAGTACCTATGTACTTGAACACGGGACTGAAAAACCACCTAGTCAAGGCCACCGCAACCATAGGCAAACATGTAAAATGTTTTAAATGTGGAAAGGTCAATGAACATCCAATGCACACCTTTTTCAAACAGAGGTTAAATCCATGCACTACCTCAAGGAAGCTTTCTCCAGTAATCTTTAATTAGCAACATGTGCCAGAGAAAATGACATGGCAGGAAGAAGCTGTATTGAAATACTATTCATTGCGTATAAGTGAGACTAATGATATTTTATTATGTAAATTGGTTTGAATTTCGTACAGGACTGGTAAAATGCAGAGAAAATATAGCACTAGGTTTCCTTTTTCCCACTTTCATCTCCCTACCTTCTTGTCCTGTGCTATGCACAGCATGGCCTATTATTACAGTCACTGACAGTGGGACAAGAACAAAATTAGTTCTACCATTCATAGATGCAAAAGCTAGAGTCAGAGCATCAAAGAGGAAAACTATTTTTAGTATCCAATAATACCATTCAACAAGCCTGTTAGAGAAAACTTGTGATACTACTGAGACCAAGGTCTCAGGGTGCATATGTGATTTGTGCAATCCTGAACCAGACCAAGAATTTTAGAACCGTTTAACACACCTAACAAATGATTCGTTAGATTATATGACACGTTATGGCTTGGTTCCTAGCCCAAGCACTTAAGGACTTTGTCTTTTAAAAAAAAAAACAAACAACAAACCACAGAATTCTCAATAAGAAAATTATTCTACATTAATCATGTTGTGTATCTGTAGTATTCTCTCCACTTGATATGAGTAACTATACTCTGGCTACTTAATTATCCTGAAACTTGTTGAATATGAAAAACATTTCAAAGAACTGACAAATTATTCTGTATTACTGTCCTAAAAATTTATCTTTAATTTAGGTTGTGTTAGGTTATTTTTAACTTAGGTTAATGTGAATTAACATGAAATTTAATTGAATTTCTAGTCACTATACAATATCTTTGTAATGCGGTATATTTCCTTTAAAGGCATTATTTTTCTCATAGAGTGGGAATCATTAGGAAAGCATAATCTCAAACATCTCATAAAATATACTAAAACCATTTGGCAATATTCTTTATTCATTTATGGCCACACTACATATATTTACAGAGATAAATATTCACAGCCAATTAGAACCTGAGCAAAGAATTGAAAAATTCAGTGGAAAACCTCTTACCTATAATTATGCCAAACTTATACAACATAATGAAAATCAACAGCTTGCCTATTTTTAATACCTTGCCTATACAACTGTTTCAAAAAAGTCCTCTAAGCATCAGAAATGACACCCTTTATGGCCAGGGTGCCCACAACTGATGTCATGTGTGTGCCCTGTTAATCACATCAAGTGGGTGCAGGATTGGCCCTGAGGTATCTTACATAGTTTAAACAGCTGAATATTTTATTTCAAAATTCAGATTGTCTTGATTGTTGTTTTCAAGTCCATACACTTTATGGTTCTGCAATTGTTAACATTCAAAATTTAAATTTCATCAAAGCTGCCACTGTAACTTTAGAAGCTGAAAACAATGAGGCTGGTTCAGTCGCACATCTCAACTATATAGACATGGACATTTCCACTCCAAGCACCCAACTGTGGCTTTCAAAACTCATTTCATGAATGTTGCACGTCAGATAGCCTTCAGAATTTTATACCTTGTTAATCTTTTATGTGTTTATCTTTCTGTAATAGAAGGTGTCTTTTTGCCACAGCAATTTTCACTACAATGGTAGCAATCACTGAAAACAACAGAACCATGAGCACTCTACTGCCTTAATTTATTCTGTTTTCTTTAAAACACTACTCAAATTATTGTGCTGTTTTAATCCCACTCCCACTTTTTGAGGGCTGCTTAACTCAAAATCAAATACAATAAAATTAAAAGGAAACAATTTCATATGTGAACTTCATCAGATACTTCAGAAGATAAAAAAAGTCACTATCAGCAATCAGTTCTGGGGTTTCTGTGTGTCTCGGAGCTTTGGGGAAAGAAGACTCAGCCATTCTTTCAGAAGCCAGAAACTTAGCAACTAGCAGTGCCTACCAGAACGGCACTTTCAAGGGAGAGGGGAAAAAAAAAAAAGTAGTACATCTCTTGGCATCTTGGTAAAAGCACATCTAGTGTTAGTGTCTACTGAGAGAAAGAATGGCTTATTTCATCAACTGTGTCCATAAGCCAACCCCAAGAGAAATCCAGTTTTAAACTGGCATGAAACCCAAGAGTAGCCAAAAGGCCAAGAATCCCACTTTTCTTCTAGCATGATAATTAAGACTCTGGATTGCACCTGAAGTCTAGGTCGCAGTGGGATCTGAAGAGGGAGCCTTTTATTTGTCATATTTATTGAAAAAATTAACTCTGATGGAATGCTGAGCCAGCAAAGCAAAAACACACAATGGGTTCATTCTTCCACCCACACTGTAATGTGATGGCGACCTCTACAGACCTAAAATTCCTAAAGTAACATATCCTCACCTCTCCCACGTACATCCCTCCATAAACAAAATGTTTTAGTAACATTTTTCTTCCCAGCTTTCCGTATGGAAGAACTAATTCGTACCGTTCAACAAAAAGAACATTATTATATATAACATCATAACATGCATAAATGGCTATTTTTAGTCTCCAAGAAAAACATCAAACTTCTAAAAATATCACATGTATCAGTGTAATTTATCTATTGGTACACATTAACTGGAGTAAAACAATTTTTGATACAATATCCTCTCCGTTCTGCAAAGAAAATTTTCTCTTAATATTTTAGAATGTTAGTAGATTCTTTAGTGATATAACTCAGAATGTTTAAATATATTCCAATAATGCTGCACAATGATGTCACACTGAAATTTTTCACACATTCCATAATTAAAGTTTAATACTTTCATGCTCTGATCTACAAACACACAGTGGGACTGCTATTTGTTTTCAAGATTTGTTCATTAAAAATAGAAGACATTTCACCATGTAAATTGCATTATTTACTTTTGCCTGTGCAACCTTTCCTTATTTCAGATATGGTTATATCAATGCATGTACACACTGAAAACCAGTTCTATTTCACAGTTTAAAATTTTTATCTAATATTCTGTGGAAAAATATGGTCACCACCTCCTTCTACACTGTAAACTGGAGTAAAGTCCTCTGTTCCATAGTTCTTGCAAGCTTTTCTGGATCCACAATCTGACATTCACGTAACAGATTCACCAGTTACCAATTTCATAAAGAATAGAGCTCTGTACTTGCCTCCATTTTATAACGGTAATACCTCTCTCCATGTTTATGTGGTGACTTTATGCAATTCAAAAGCAAGAAAAACACAGACAATTTAAAATTTGTTATCTGACTCTTGAAACCTTTTGTTCCACATCACGAGGTAATTATTTGTGAGCAGGGAGGTTTGTTTACCTTAACGTATTCGGGTTTGCTTTAACAATTGATCCAATCTCTACACTGAGAAACTTGTACTGATGAGAGACAAGACCAACATTCCTATAACGTAATTAATGTTATGTACTCCCAAGGAGCCTAAGAAAAATGTGCATACACGCATTAAAATACCACAGGAGTAAACCTAGCAATTTATGTTTCAAGCAAACTCCTGAAAGTGTAAGAATAAAGTCAGAAGGAAAGTTTTACGCAGCAATCAGAACACTAACTGGGATCAAAGAGATCTTGAGTTTAGTGTGGAGGCAGATAGAAGAAATGGTTCCCTTTATCTCATGCATTAGAAAAATCTAGTCTTCAAACACTCCTTCCTCTTGCACTCATACACCCATGTGTATCATTCCTGAGGAACACTGTTCTCCAGGGCTGCCAGAGTTACTGAATAAGAATCTGCACCTGACCCAGCTGGAAATTGCCCCCAGAAAACACCTGAAGAACCCAAAGGGAGAACCATCCAGCAGAGAGAGCAGGGCAGTTGGAGGAATACCAGTGCAAATGGCTGGTGAACCCCTGTCCTGCCAAGGAAAAGGGCTGTTGCTTTTCAAACCAGCAGAGAATTTATGACATTCTGTTCAGTTTCAAAACAGATTTCAGCTAATTAGACATGGATGCCTACATGGGTAGGTATCACCCCAACTACACCTAACACCTAGTATGGCACAGCGCAATACACTGCATCCAGACACAGAATACAATTTACAGTCACATTTCCATGAAAGTCTACTCAAATTTATCTATACAAGTCTAGATCTTTCATCACAACCTTAAGGTTTGCAAAGACTGGAACTAATTTTTAAAAACCTATTTTCCATGGGAAAACTGAAAGAAGGGGAATTAAAGGGAAAAGGGAGTGAGAGGAAATTAAATAAGATTACAGGAAGAAAAATGCCCTCAAAAATGGAGCCTCACAAGACAGGTACAGAAAGTGCTGAACACTGTTCACCTAAGACAAAAGAGGAACCGCAAAGAAACCATGAAAAAGTCCATCCTTAACAGCCCTTTTTAGCTGTTCATGTAAAAAGTGAATATAGTGTGACCCATTTAAATTGTGCTAAAGAGAGAAAAACATTTAAAGCTCAAATTACCTGTGAAAGATACAGACGGTAAGGCAGACAGATTTAGAACTGACTGACTGTTGACCAGAAATAGAGCATCTGCTGCTACTATTATCCAAATTTGCAGTCTGTATTTTTAATGCTTAGCAACTTTTTAACTTACCTTTTTTTTTTCCTTCCTGCTGTTGCAAGCTTAATAAGAGATGGAAAAGTTAAAGAGGATTAATTTTCTTTGAATTACATTCAGATGAGAAGTCACAGCAGTGTCAGTTTCTCACATCTTGCAAGATATTTACCCTCCTGGAGTTTGGGGTTTGTTTTTTTCCCCTCCTTCTTAAGAGAAGTCTTGGAAATATCCATTGTGCTGACTATTTAAATTAGAATGCTTTTTTCATAGCCATCATTATGCACCTGTCTGCTGTGCTTTACCTAATATTTGAGGTTTTTTTCTGATTTTATTCTCTTCCTAGGCTTCTTGAGTCTTCTTGAAGGGAAGCCTTTTCTACTATGCATGAAACGTCTAGATGATTGCATCAAGTACTCCAGCCTACTTCCAAATGAAAAAGTATCAGGCTTTAACAGTTCTACAGTGTTGTCCTCTGATAGACTGAAGGAGGAATTGGCTTATCAGCCAAAATACTTTGTTCAAAAAAACTTCAGTCACTTCCTACTGGTATTTGGCCTAACTTCAATTAAAGTGCAAGGCCATGGCCATTGTGTTTAAGAGCTAACTGGTCATTTTGAGCAACTTGAGAGTACCCAGGTGGATTTTCACCTTCAGAGAATACTGAAAAGACAGCCTTATCAAACCTCGCTCTACAAGGGCTTTCAAGCTGGACACCCAAAAACTGGAAGTGTCTGGTAGTCACACAACATTCTAAAAGCCAAAAATCAATGTTGGTTTAACAATTTTCAGGTCCATTTGAGGGTTGGATGAGGAGCACAAATTGACACTGTTTCCATGACAGATGCACTTTAAATTAAGTTGATTTACAATGTTTTTATGTACAAGTGCACATTTCCTTAGCATGCAAAAATTGATTTTTTTAATATTTAAGAACCATGATTTTGAGATACATCTTCATAAACAGGATAAATAAAACACTTCCTATTACTTATATTTTCCTACTGGTGCTTTTATTGTACATAATCACAAAACTGTATCAGATAAAGTGTAGAGGAATGAAGCTGGGTTAATTATCATTGATAATATACAGCTGTGGGTTGGCTTCAGGGGCAGCAGGTTGGCTGATGTAGACAAGGTGCAGCTGTGGCTGGTTCTGTTAAGTGGTTGGGCAGCCAAGGAAGAGGGAGGAGAGACTAGGAGAAGGCAGCAGAGGGACTGGCATGAATAGTATGTCGGTATGTGGTGGTAAAAGACCTTGTTGCAGCTGGCTGGCTAGTTTGGAGACTGCTGTGACAATAAACCAGACTTTAATTTTATCTATGCTAAATATTACTGCTTATCAACAAAGAAGTAAAACAAGAAAAAAAATACATCAAGTATTCTACATTTGCCACCAATTTCACTCTCAGCAGGAACAATTTCTATTGGCATTCAGAAAGCATTAACTATGCCACATAACTTCAGAAAGGAGCAATCCAAAATTAACTGTATTCCAGTTCATTCCAATGGTTTGTCAGCTTTTTCTTTTCTTTAAGCATCCGCTTAGGAATGCAATAATGAGACTGAGCTATTACACCCAAGACTGAACATGACTTCTATGTAAATAAGATATACAGTTTATTGAATTATTTGTGTGTTACCCCATATTTTTAAAGTGTCAATGAATCCTTATAACATGAGCCAACATTTAAAAGACTATAAAATCAAATGTATGGCATAGAAAATAAATGTTCTCACAACCATTTAGTACTTGTGCTACAACAGTATCCATCAAAAAAAAAAAAAGAGGTCCCACTGTGCTGGGCACTGTATGCATAGTATGAAAGTCCTCTATTTAAAAACAGAGTAATCCACACCAAGAGAGTGAGTGAGTGATTGTGGCACTGATTAAAGACATGAAGGACAAAATTAGAAACTTAAGACAGTGTTCCTCATGTAAACCAGATAGATCTGCATACAGGAATGAAGATTTGAGGTGGGAAGAGTAGCATGTCTAGGTTCAGAAACTGCTTAAGCTTCCTGTTTGTTAATTATTTTTTCGCATTATCATAGAAACAACCTTTCTATGTATATCTAGAGGGAGAAGAGGGGGATGCAGGGTGGTTTGAATGATGACAAATGCATGCTTTCTAACACAGAGACACCTGAATAAACTATTCATGATTTTGAGGCATGATGCCATTCCTGTATCAAAACAACACTTTTCTACATCTATTTGCTAAACAAGTTTGTAAACATCACCCTAACTGTATCAATACAAATTAATACAATGCTAAATATTTTAAAATCCTATTTGAAATGAAGTGTTGAAATGCTGAACACATCAAAAAGCAAATATACATCCACAAAGAGGTTAAAGATGCCTTTTTGTATACTTTAGTGTAGTCAATGCCAAGTTGATATCAGTTATGCAGCTGGGATAAGAGACAATTGCTGTCTCTCAGTTCAAGTCTCTCAGTCTTGTAAGGCAAAGCTGATAAATAATCGATCTTTTGGGGCCATACCTATATGTGAGAGAGATATATTAATCCTTTAATTTCATCAGGCCTCTTCTTGCAGCTCACCTCTGTTCATAGATTTGGTCTTGTGCTTGCAGCTATAGATTTTGTCACTTTGAGATATTGTTCCCTGAGTAGCTCTGCTACAGAGACCCATTGTGGACTCTACCCTGTTTACAGAGATATCTGCTCACAGTTAACAATACATGCATATAAATCTTATCAGTTTGGTAACCAAACTGAGAAATAATAAAAATCAGTTAAGATAAATCCAAAATGAGATTTTTTTTCCTCCTGAAACCCAGTTATTTTTTAGAATGAAAATTAAATTCTTGTAAAATATGCAAAGATCCAACTTCAGATTATCCTACATGCTCCAAAAGAACATTCCAGTATAGCTCCTTTAGACTATCCTGCAGTAAACAATTTTTTCAAAACCTATCAAAGCTCTGGAGATATCTATAAATATTCTTCTGAATAAAGAATCTGAGTATCTTACCACCCGTGTGAGTGATATAACCATTCTATAATGGCCATTCTCACATGCTTTCACTCTGTTCTGCAAGTAATTTTCTAGTTTCAAGTGAAATAGCATCAACAGGAGAGCCAAGCGCAATCTCTAGTTTTCAAGTAGAATTACTCTCCTAAACACCTCCTCTTGATCTGAGCCCAAAAAGCAAAAACCCTACAGGAACCATCCTCAAGGAGCTTACCATCTCATTAAGAACACTGTCCATAAAACAGGCCGCAGTCTTAGGCCAGAGGGCACAGATCAGATAACAGCAATCATTCTACTTTCCTTGTCAGGAGTTAAACCATAACACAAGCAGTAACAGTACAACACTGAAAAACAGATTACACCTGTAAAATAAAGCCTTGGTCCTGCTTGCTAGTGAAAGCAAAATTCCAAGCCATGGAAAACCCCTGACAAAGATACAAGCCACTCTGTAACATAAATCATTCAGTAGATTTCTGGTAAAGAGTTACCTGAAGTCGATGACTGTGTTCCTCACCATACTGACTTCAGCCTTACATCTCTTTCCTGTATTGTTGAGATAGCTGTACTAACAAACCCTGGCAAAACTTTTTTGTACTGGTTTGGATATTCTTCATTATCAGGGTCAGACAAATACAGCATGGCAATAGCTAACATCTGAATGCTGGAAACATTTCAGAGTTATAAAATGAATATCTATGTTATGCTTAATTAATATTTTACACTTTAATAAATGTCTGTGTTATATCTTGACTACTATTGCTGATTTTTATAATAGGCTTTTAAATTGCTATTTAAAAATATTTTATTTTATTTTATGAGTTGCTTTCCTTGTTCCTTTGTACCGTATGCTTGAAGGACATGACAACTAACCTCTCCAAAAATACTGAATAGCCATGAGAAAAAAATTATACTTCTTCAAAAAAAACTTAATTAAATACTTTAAAGGAAATTTGTAATTTTCACTGTATTGCCATTCAAGCGAGCATTTTTTATATGTAGCGATTTCTGTTTCTGAGTTTGACTGATCTGAAGATTTATACAGAACTCACCAGCTCAAAGAAAACACAATAGAAGACATCTAGTTTCCCCTGTTTTCCTGTCAGAAATACGTTTAAATGAACATTTGCTCAGGCTCTCACAACAGGCCAAATCTAACACTACCCTTCAGTTTATATATCCTGGGCTGGTGGAAGATACTTTTTATTTTCTCATCTGTGATCAGAACATTTCTTTATATCTCCAAAGTATATTATCCTTTCAATAATCATTTCACTATTTTTTTTTAATTTGTACATTTCTTTATTGTGATCAGACATCATGTCTCCTTTAATTTTACTTTGAAAATCAGTTAAATGGCAAGAATTCACCCATGAATTCATGTCACTCCCACTGAAGAGTCATATAAATAGTAACACATTTACTGAAAAGCTATCCTCCTCTCTCTTTGAATCCACATACCATCAGTCAGGCATCTCATTGATTAGTCTACAAAGAATCCTTAATTATCAATAAGAAATTTCAGGTGTTCAATTAGCCACCAGATGGAGCCCACATTGTCTCAAAATGCAACAGAAGCATATGGCCATTAACCATGAAAAATGTGTACAAATTTTGTAAAGCAGCTACAGAATACATCCTGTAAATCAAGCCAGGCTCCATATGCGAATAGACATTCACAGGATTTAAATTACATTCACCATATGTTTTTAACCTGCTAAAAACCAAAGCCTGTGGTTTCATCTGTACAATTCTCTAGCAATAAAACACCTACTCACATTATATTCTTGCAATATAAAGTTTTGTAGAAAATGTACAGGAATAAAAATGTCACTTCACCAATGTTAGAACAGATTATGTTACTCCATTTTAAACAGTTTTCTTCAATAAATTACCAATGTTTTATTTATTGGTAGGGGTATTTGTTTCTTTTTAAAAGAAAATTATTTAGATGCTTAGATGATATCCAAATTCCGGTGTTTCCATCAGGCATATAAAATATTTTGCATGGACACACAGCAAAGTGAGTACAGGTAGTCAATATTATCTTACACAATAGGAAAAGTGAGGCAAACAGGAAAAAAATTTCTTCCCACATACTGCAAATCTAATACAAGACTGGGATTATCACTCAGGAAACCTTGAGCCAGAGCTAGTGAGATTTATTAGCATGGTAATCATGTTACCTCAGGAATGAGAGACTAAAACTAAGAGGAGGACCAAAAAAGCCAAGAGTTAAGAGATTGGGCTTGCTGCTGCCATCACTACTAAAGAGGGATGAGGTGAACTGGGAGCAGCAGCAGCCACACATGGGTCTAAAAGTTCCCTGAGAAATGAAATGAATCTGCGGGTCCTGAGAGAAATGGTGGATGCAGTGGCTAACCTAATGTACATCATATTTGAGAACTTGTGGCAGCCTGGTGAAGTTCCCACAGACTGGAAAAAAAGTGGAAATATAACTCCCATTTTTAAAAGGGAAATAAGGAAGACTTGGGAACTATGGGTTGGTCAGCCTCACCTCGGTGCCTGGCAAGATCATGGAGCAGATCCTCCTGTAAACTATGCTAAGGCACATGGAAAATAAGGAAGTGGTTGGTAACAGCAGCATGGCTTCACTAAGGGCAAGTCCTGCCTGAAAAACGTGGTGGCCTTGTATGACAGGGTCACATCATTAACCGATGAAGGAAGAACAACTGACATCATCCAGCAGGACTTGTGCAAAGCATTTGATACTGTCCCACACAACATCCTTGTCTCTAAACAGAAGACATGGATTTAACAGGTGGATAACTCAGTGGATAAGGAAGTAGTTGGATAGTCACACTCAGAGTTGTCATCAATGGCTTAATGTCCAAGTGGAGACCAGTGATGAATGGTGTTCTTCAGGGGTCCCGACTGAGACTGGTGCTGTTCAACATCTTTGTCAGCAACATGGACCCTGCAACCGATGCACTCTCAGCAAATATTCTAACAACACCAAGCTGAGAGGCATGGCCAACATGCTGGAGGGTAGAGATGCCATTCAGAGGGCCCCTGACAGGCCTGAGAAGCAGGCCTTTGTGAAACTCATGAAGTTCAACAAGGCCAAGTGCAAGGTGCTGCATGTGGGTCAGAGTAACCCCCAGTGTCAATGCAGGCTCAGTGGAAAATGGATTAAGAGCAGCCGTGAGGAGAAGAACTTGGGGTGTTGGTGGATGAAAATCTCAACATGGCCCAGCAATGTGCCCTTGAAGCCCATAAAAAAAACCATGTCCTCGGCTGCATGGCCAGCAAGTTGGGGGAGGTGATTCTGCCCCCTCTACACTCTCGTGAGACCCTACCTGGAGCACTGCGTCCAGCTCTGGAGCCCCCAACATAAGAAGGACATGGACCTGTTGGAGTGAGTCCAGAGGAGGGCCACAAAGATGATCAGGGGGCTGGAGCAGCTCTCCTGTGAAGACAGGCTGAGAGAGTTGGGGTTGTTCAGCCTGCAGAAGAGAAGGCTCCAGGGAGACCTTATTGCAGCTTTCTAGTACCTCAAGGGGGCCTACGAGATGGCTGGAGAGGGATTTTTACAAGGGCAGGTAGTGATAGGACAAGAGGGAATGGTTTTAAGCTGGGAGAGAATACATTTAGATTAGCTATTAGGAAGAAATGCTTTCCTATGAGGGTGGTGAGGGACAGGAACAGGTTACCCAGAGAAGCTGAGGTTGCTCCATCCCTGGCAGTGTTCCAGGCCAGGCTGGATGGGGCTTTGAGCAACCTGGTCTAGTGGAAGGTGTCCCTGCCCATGGCAGGGGTGTTGGAACTACAAAATCTTTAAGGTCCCTTCCAACCCAGACCATAATTCTACAATTCTATGAAATGATCACTCCTCTACCGTCTTTACGCTTTTCCCAGAGGCAGCACTAACAGGCAGCTTGATTCTCCTGGGCCTAGTAGAGAGAACAGGCATTCCGCTGCCACCACTACCAAGCAGCCTGTTGCCGAGCCCCTTACACACGTTGAGTCAAGACCTCTGCTGGCTCTAGCTTAGCCAGCCCTGTGGCGGCTCCACTTGAGTACGCTTGGACATATTTAGCAAGTAAGCATGAAGGCAGAAGTTAAGTAGTACCACCTATTGCCTGATTTGACATTTCCTGCTTTAGGAACTAGAACTAAGAGTGAACACAGCAATTCCTCTCTTGACTGTAAAAGCAACAGTAAAATGTATAACTTTTGCACAGGGGTTAGAACTGCAGTTCACTTACCAACAATTCAATTCCTTGTGGACAGACCTGGCTAAGCGCATCCTAGACAAGAACTAGTTAATATTTCAAAAAATCACATCTTTCACCTTCCAAAACGCAGAACAACTAGTCACCAGTCTCAACCGAAAAAAAGGAGAAAATAAAAAGAAGAATCTTGCAGCCAGGTTCTGCCTTTTGTTTCTCATATACAATCCTCTGAGAATTAAAGACTTTATACAGAAGGGGCAGAGTGGAATTAATTCTGAGTTTATCTGCAAAGGGAGAAGGTTTTTTCTCCATGTTGGAGCTTTAAGTATTTCTTTTCCTGCTGAGCACTCTGCAATGTTCTTTTTCACGGCTATGAAAAAATAACACAAAAAATGTCACTGATGTCCAGTTTCTGTAATCATACAGCCAAGTAGTTTAATTCAAAACACAAAATAGGGAGAAAAAGTGATTTTTTTTCTTATTTTTAGCAATTATGCAATTGTAATTTCATTTTGTTTTTTCTCCCTGTCCCCTAACTCCCACTGTGAGAGTGAATACTGTTGGGTAAACTGCAAGAGTAAACTGAGACCCCATGCTGCAAAAAGCTGAATTTAAGTTTTTGCTTTTCCATCCTCTGATGGACACTTTATGGCTTCACTTATAGTGAATTAGAGAACTGCAGCATTTCCTAGGGTTTTATTTTTACTTGTTAGAGAGATATGTTTAAAAATCTTATGCTGTTACTTTTACTAAAACATTAGCAATTTTATAATTTTTATGCTCCTGTAAAGAATACTGTTAGGACACAAATAAGTTGGAGAGGAAAGCATAAGTTTTAATGATATTTGATCCTAAAAAATGGAAAATATTTAAAAAAAAATAATCAAATCATCTTACAAAGAGTGTGCCCACAGTTACTATAGTTGGGGCAAAAATAATCCAATGTAATTTGGTTAGAAAATATTGATTTATCATCTAAATCAGGAAATCTTTTTCAGTCCACAATAAAAGTTCTCATGAAAGCCTTAACATATATGCGCATACGTTAAAGCCAGTAGCATCAGTTCATGGGAAGGACGTTTGACCTTATTTTGGAGCAAGGAAGCAAATTGGGGTCTTCTATATTCCAAGCACACTTGGCCAAGACACAGGTGCCTGACTCTCGGAGGAGAGGTGACCAGTGGCTGGTGAATCAACTACATTACTGCAGTATCACTACTCATTCTCTGCTAGCTTTGTGCTTCTCCAGTTAGCTACTGAAGAAGACATGAAGTACCAACCCTGTTTTGGACCATACAATTCTATGTCCTATGCTCTCTTTAGACTACAGGAAGCAATTGCATGTCTATTTAAAACAATATGCATCCCTTTCACTTTTCTTAATTCATAACTGTGTCTCCAGATACTGTTAACAGCAGTATGACTTTAAACAGATTTTACGGCCAAATAACATTAAAGTGTGGCAATTAGTGCCTTTTAAGACTTGCCGTCTGATTTGTGAAACAGGATTTTAAATAATGAGCCATCTGTTGCTCTCAGTTCTAATTGTTGCACTAATTTTGTGTTTGTAATGGTGATCCTAATTTAGATCACACTTTATCACCAGGAAATAAAAGACATGATTTGTTTTCATAATTTTACTGAGATACTTTGAATATTTTCATCTGTTCTAGCATAGAAACAAAGATCAGTTTCTGCTGAAATGAAAGTGTACTTCTGTACTTGGAAGGAGTCTGTTCACAGCAGAAGAAAAGCAAACCAATGTCAACAACCCAATTCATCTTTGGACCTCCATTTCTAGAGAACACTTTTCTACCATTTGTGTCAAGCAGACACTGTGCTTGTAAAGACACAAAAAACCACTAATCTGTAACATATAGGCAAAATTATCTATAGATATTACAGACTCCATGCCATGCCAAAATCTGTATTATGTGAAAAAATGGCCAGAGAACTCTTCCTGGGTTAAGAAAACCCTTCAACATAAAGCAAACGAGGGAGATGCTCTCCACCATCTTTGTTTCATGGTAGTGAGAATAAATCAGAGGACACAGCTGGTCACAGATGAAAAGCCTCTTCATGAAAATATTCTGCAAGCTCGTCCTGTTTGGAAAGGTACAGTCTGGCCTATTTGATGAAGATCTCTTTGTCAGGAACGCAACCCAGACTGATCTGAAATTAGACACAGCCCTAAGTCAAAGTCCATAAGAGTCAGACCATGGTAATCTCTGCACAGTTTTAGAGAAAAACATTATGCTAAGACAAGAGTCAGAAATCCTAAAAGAACAGACAGTTTTAAGTGTAGAACACTGCTGCAAACTTCCTCTTAGATGTCATGACAGTTAATGCATCCCAGAAAGAGGCTGTATTGGCTGGCAAATATACTTTATCACAAACAGCTATGTATCTGCTTACTAAAAACCTCCACTTAACCACCTTTGCTATACCCCTGCTCCTATAACGCCATGACAGAAATTGAAGGCATAAGAGCATAACAACCACTCTCATGGTTTAACCCCATCTGGTAACTAAGCACCATGTATCTAGTCGCTCACTCCCTCATGGTGGGATGGGGGAGAGAATCACAGTGAGAAAAGTCACAGGATGAGATACAGACAGTTTAATAGGTAAAGCAAAAGCCGTGCACACAAGCAAAGCAAAACAAGGAATTCATTCACCACTTCCCATGGGCAGGCAGGTGTTCAGCCATCCCCAGGAAGGCAGGGCTCCAGCACGCATAACAGTTACTTGGGAAGGCAAACACCATAAAGACAAATGTCCTCTCTTCTTCTTCCCCCAGCTTTACATGCAGAGCATGACACCATACGGTACAGAACATCCCTTTGGTCAGCTGGGGTCTGATGTCCCAGCTGTGCCGCCTCCCAGCTCCTTGTGCCCACCCCCCCAACCACCACCCCCCCGCCTCCAGCCTGCTCACTGCTGGGTGGGGGTGAGGGGCAGAAAAGGCCTTGGATTTGTGTAAGCACCACTCAGCAATAATTAAAACATCTCTGTATTATCACTGTTTCCAGCACAAATCGAAAACACAGCCCCATAGTAGCTACTATAAAGAAAATTAACTCTATCCCAGCCAAAACCAGCACACCAACCTAAAGCCATTTAGCAATTTAAAACTCGAGCTTAACTGTTTGACAGCATCAAGGATACATACATTGTGCTTAGATAAAATATATTTTACATTCCAATACTGAGATCTCGAGATAAAGTTTATTAAAATGAGGAGGCATTTGACTTTTGCTTCAAGCTATGAAAAAAATAGTAATTAATTCAGCCACAAAACTGAAATGACAATGACAGCATGGACCTTACTGCAATTTAAAACTGTCCCCATCTGAAGTCAGAGCAGAGGAATATGAAGAAGGCTTAAGCTTTTTCCAGATTTTTATTCTTAATGTCTCCCTTCATAAACTTGCTACACAGCTTTCCTCAATATATTCCATGAGCAGGAAATTCAATTTTCAGTAAAACACATATTATCCATGCAAAAATCAGGAGATAATGAAAATACTGAAATTTATTAGTAAATTAAATAACCCCATGAAGACTGCAGCAGATAATAAAGGAGATCAAGTTCAAAGTGATGACCACATTCAAATAAATAAAGAGCTGTTCTTTTTTCCTAGCTGGATAAGATAGCTCAGCTAAAATACATCTCATGCTTCTGCAAAACTCTCTGAAAATTTTTTCTACTGAGAAAGATTGTCCTGTTTGATCACGTGAAATAGCCTGAGCCAATCAAAAACCACCAAAAATTACTAAGCAACTTTCATATAAATTGCCAGCTTTACCTTCCAAGCTGAACTTTAGTTTCACCATAAAAAGTTATAATTTACTCGTGCTGAGAGGTATTTCAGATAAGCACAGGGAAACCTCAGAAGGTTTCTGAGGTACACTCTGTGGTAACGATTGGTAAATGCTGAGTTTGAATGGTAGCTCTGAAGGCTCAAGCTTAAAATACAGCCTGAACAGCAGCGTTACAGGCAACAGGCAGCGAGGAGAGAAGAAAACAAGCTCTGCGAGGAGTTGGGTTGAGGATTTTTTCCCTTTCTGCTCTTTCTAATAAGGTTAAATTCAGTCAAAGTTCAAATCCAAAGCAGGAATGATGTATAAGCTTTGACTGTTTATTCAAACATTTGAAATAACTAAAATAATTAACTTTTTTTGCTTTATTCATAGTTACAGACAAAATAAATCATTGAATTTTCTTTGTTTTTTCTTTTTTTTTTTTTAGCTTTCTAGGACTGAAGGGAGAGAAGGTGATAATCATTTTTTGTTCCTCATTTTTAAGTCCTTTTTATGGGATTTAAACAATTACGGTGGTGGGGTGTCTATGTTGAAGTATAGAGCAAAACACACTTGTCTATACTTTGCCTCAGGATCCAAATAAAATGTAATTACTATATAGTCTTTGTGCCTCTCTTAACACTACTTTTAGCTTCATCTTTTACTCTTCTTATTTGACAGACAAGTACAAAGTTCAGGGGAAAAAAACAGGTTTCTATCATACCTGATATCTTTTTTTTTTTTTTTTTTATTGTACCAAATCCCCCTACAGTGTATTCCTAATTTTTTGAGGGGAAAAAACAACAAAACAAAGAAAAAAACCTCCACAAAACCCCAAGAAAACAAAACAAAAAAAAAAAAAACAACAACAAACAAACAAAGATACTGTAACTTGGATATGAAATACAACAATAAACTTGATCAGAGATAAAGAATAAAACAAGTATGAAAAACTCCAATGATCACAACTGAACGCTTCATGTCCTCACCACTTCTTTTATAATAGCTTTTCCACACACAGACACTAGTGTGCCCCAGCTGGCAGGCTACATCCACTTTTTATACTGCCCAGCAGCTCCAAAGGAGACCCGGAGGAAGCGACAAACATTTTGCATTGCAGTGACTGAAATCACAGTTGTGAGGCGTTGGTCCTTCTGCAAGTACTGAAGCCACACACACTAAAGCTACCTTAGTAGCCATACTTTGTGTAGATGCTTGGGAGATATTCTGATGATGGTGGCTAGAGATGTAATGAGACAGAAATGTATTTATTTTACGAAGCAATTTTGAAACTGTTTGATAAAAATCAGTGTATAATCTCATTGCTTTACAGTGATATATATGCAGTGAAAAATAACTTTATTAAGAATCAAATCCTCTCTGCTTTACCCACATGATCCAAACTACACAATAAACATTTCTTTTTTTCTTATTACAAATTTTAAGTAGACATACTCATCCCTTTGGCTGTACACCTTTGAGAAGAAATGAATGTTAGTGCTTTTAACAAAGCAGCAAGGGCAATGTTCGCAGCATAAGACCGAAAACATCCACATAATTTCCATCCCACCCAGAATCATAGAATCATGTATGTTGGAACACACCTTTAATATCATCAAGTCCAACCATTAATCCAGGACTGCCAAGTCCACTGCTAACCCATGTCCCACTTCAAACATCCTACTTCCACCGGGGTGAAGGGGGGGAGTAGCTGCCACCCACCCATCCCCAGTGCACTCCCAAGCACCATATGTCTGCTGAAATCAACAGAAGAAGGCAGTTTGAAGACTAGTGCTTGACAGTCTCAAGGAACAGAGCATTCCCTTTTTGCCCCCAAAGACCGGCACTAAGTTGAATTTACACTGCAGTTTCCACAGGGCTCATGGCAAGAAGACAGGTGCACCGCAATGTTTTCAGTATCGACAAATTCAGAGTGAGGTCTCCATGGCAGAATGGCTGTGGGGTGCTTTAAACATTTGCTGTCCAAAGTTGTTACTGCTCTGGCATTTTCTGCTGCAAGCAAGCATTACTTCCAAGAACACTTTTCCTCTTATGCCTCTCCTTAATGTTTTAAGTTGATATGCTCTGGTACGAAATACTCAGTTCCAGGACTGTATGCATTTATAAAGTCCTGTCAAACACTGAATTTTCTGATGGTCCTCAAAGCAAATCCATCTCCCTTGGGAGAGCGTTATATTGGTTGAAGCACTGCAAAAAGTCGAGAAAATACTCACTTTGATGACAGATTAAATGTGAAAAATACTTCAGTGCTAGGTAGTGCTATAAACAATACATCTTTCAACAGTACAAATAACCAGCAGTACACACACATCAGATTTTACCTTTTTTCTTCTCCCATTATCTTGACTTCTACAGCAAACAGGTCATCTTTGACCAATTTTTCATTCTGGGCATACATAAAGACTAAAACTACCCAACTTCGGGGTTCATAAATTTACAGGAATGATATACAAATAAAGACCATATCCTGAGGATTTCATACTGATGAATTTTAAAGCACAAAGATTTTCTTTCATGATACACTTCTTTTCTAGCTACATTTTTATGAACAGCTGGGTGTTGAAAATATTTCTGTACTTATTAAAGTGATAAAGTGGCTGTTATGCTTATTAAATATCTTTTATTTAACACACCAAATGTATCTCATTGTTGAAAGCATAAGCATTTACTCATATTGAAGAAGTAAACTGTATCCATAATTTCATGCTAAGATTTTCAAATCATAAATTAGTGTGAATAAAGCTACATATTGTCAGCTATTCCAAAGTCACTGAATGGTACAGTTGAAAATATCTTTGAAGGAAGTCATAAAAGATACCATTTTTGCATTTCTGTTTGAAAATGGATTTCTCATACAGTTTCATAAGTATTATGGGGCTGTGCAGAATTATCTGAAGCAGCACAGGCTTGGAAAATAGAAAGTACCCTACCAATATTGGCATGCACTGAAGAGGTAATGCTTATAAATGAATGATTACCTGGGGAGTACCAATAGGTGAAGATTTCTAAATAACTGAACAAATGGATTCAGTGGGATCAATTAAATGCAAGAATTCATCTTTCTCACAAAGATTATTTTCTTTACTTCATTTTCTCCATTTTTTCTTTGCATATAAACAAAAAGCACTCTTTTCTGCTAGAAATACTTGTTTGTCTTCTCCACGGCAGCCAGGTAAGAACCAATGGGACTCTACCACACTGAAGGGTGAATGCTAAAATACTGTGCCCTCTAGTGAGACTACCAGCTTCTCCAGCTGCTGTGGTGATGCCTTATCAGGAATCCTGCACCACACAACCAGAGGATCCTGTAGTCTGAATGCAGACTAGAGGAGTACAAATCTCTGAATAAAGCTTGCTATCAACTGTAAGAGAAGCATCACAAGCTATTCCACAAAATCAGCTACAAGAGGCAAGAGATACAAAGGCTAGCAGGAAAAGTATTTCACAAATACATCAGTAGAAAGCAGGAAATGAATCAAGAAGGGAATGTAATTGACAGACAACACCAAGAATGTGAAACTTTTATTTATTACTCAATACCAGCTTTAGCAACCACTGTATATCTGTTAAAGATCAAATTTGCTGACAACTAGCATCAGTAGTGGGCAAGACGCAGGTTGTAAAAGGGATAGAATTGGTTAGTGATTCTCAGTTGATCACAAAGTACTGACGAAATTCAGCCTACAACACTAAGACAGGAGGCAATATCAGTTTTATTTTTCAGAACTAGTGAGGGACAAGAGGGGTCCAGAAGATCAGAAAATTACTTGGGCTGCCCTTAAATGCAGCAACTGAAGGATACAGATCAAGTGGTGATAGGACAGATGAGTGGTGAGAATGATCAGTGATGCATAATGCATAACCTGTGAGAACAGACTGAAATAATTTGGAAATTTTGATTACAGAAGACTAAGCCCTCTTTAAAGACAAAACCTTAGCAGTGGTTTCAAATATGCAAGCATGAGAAATCAGAGTAGAGAAACTCTTCCATTAAACTGTAGGGAGGAAGGTATAAGCTTTTCAGTAATAAGAAAAAGCTTTTCAGTAGTAAGGAAAATTATATATTGGAAGAGACTGTGGAATCTGAATGACTGGATATTTTCAGAAGGAAACTGGACAAATAACTGTCAATTAAACAGTTCATCCTGCCTTTGAGCAAGGTCTGTTCCAAGTCCTGTTTTCTGTGATAGAATGATTTGACTTCACTGATATCTTTCACAGGGGCAGGAAATTGATAGACAGAATTGAGGATGAACCTCATCTCTAGCTGGGCAAAAATTTCAGTGTGCAAAATCAGTTCACTTACAGTGGGGCACATGAGAACATGCACATCTCCCTGTCAATGAGATTGTCAAAGGGTCCTATTTCCTCTTCTCAAGAGAAGGATGGAAGCTGCAGAACAGGTTATGCACACCTGAACTCTCTATATGTTAGACACGAAGAAGCTTCTAGTTATAAGAAGCTACAAACAAAAGTTACAAAGTTTAAAAAATTACTCTACAAACCTATTACAAAGACAATGACTAAAAGTTTAATAAAGAGAGAGCATTTCTGGTAGCTGGTGAATCCTCCAGGTCGTATGACAAAGGTACTGTACTGTTCTCCTTATCAATACATTTGACACCGTTACCTAGTACTTGTAAGGCTCATCTCCTCTCAAAAATCAATACCAGCAGACAGCTTAGACTCAATGCAATAGCCTTTGTGGTGGTTCATTGATTCTTCTAGTCATACCATGTCACTGTTCTTCAGATGAAGTAAATATTTGCTCTCTCTCAATGCTTTGGAAAACATATCAGAAAATAAGCCACTTTCTCAACTTCCAAGCAAAAACAATGACACTCCCATTTCAAGTTGGAAACAATTTGCTTTTTAGGCGTTATTTTCTTGAGAAAATTGTAAAGAAAAAATACAATATGAAGTGGCCTTCTTAAAATGACTGCTTGCAAAATATCAGCTAAAGCATGTTTCTACTTCTTTTATGCAACTCTTGATGTCTCAGATTCATGACAGAAATGTTACTGAATCTGATGATTTTCCGCTATGGATATTGCTTATGGGGTTAGAAAATTTGCTTTGAAAGTGTCTAGGCTGAGAAGCTGATATATTGTTTGCTTGTCAAACAGCTTGAAGAGCTAGACAATACCATTAGATGTGGTATTGAAATGATGAATGGATGGATGGATTATCCTCACCTGCTGTGTGTTGTTTGCTAAAGGCATTTTAGTAATACTTCCTGCTCCTTTCAGTTCTAAAAAATTGCCTCCAAAATGTGCAGTCATCTAAGTTCAAAACAAGACCCCCAAACCAGAAAAATAAAAATCACAGTAGTAAATGCACGTACAAAGGTATACTGCACATTGCTTTGCTAGAAAATATTTCTAATTCAGTTCAAAGTCACCTCTAGAATAAGAGGTATATTCCTTTTTAAGGACCTGATGATCAGCCTCTAAATATTTAGACACTTTACGGCAGTCTATTGCTATTTCTAGCCTTATCAGTTTCTTTTGCCTGCTTCCACTCTTCATTTCTTTTCCTGGACATAAGCAATTAACACTTCATGGTTTCCATTCAGATTTGGAGTAAAATATATTTTATTGTCCTGGTTTCTTAACCTTGATATAATTTACTGTCTCTTACAAACTGTATTTTAATATCTGAATAGCTTCACAAGCGGAATTGCTCTTCTACTGTGTTTCATCTTTTGTCAACACCTTTTAAGTTTGTAATATTAGGTAGAGCAGAGGATGAATACTAACACTGAAATTAAAAAAAAGTTAAAAATATCACTAAAGAAAATGACCACTATTATTTTTAACTGGGCCACAACGAAACTTGATTATCAACAGTTGTGAAGAAGTATATAGCAAAATCACTAAAAGCCCTATGTATTCCCTTACAACTCTCATTTTTCAGGAGTCCTCCTGTACGACTTTACAATTACTTTGAGCTTTATCACAGTAGGGTAGACTATGGTTCATAGACATTTTGGTGAAGTTTCTCACAATAAACCTATGTATTTTAATCACTTCATGAGCATCCATCATCTTATCACTTTCTTAGCATTTCAGAAACTGCCCTCTATTACAGGGTTGAGAAATCAGCCAGGTGGATTTATCTTCACAACAGCATTTAGCATCATTTGTATATCTCCCAGAGTGAGAAAGTTTGGAAAGATGGGCAGAAGAAGAAAGGTTTATATAAGAAGTAAGGCTCATAGCACCTGTTTCTCTGTTCTTACGTTCCTTTGCTATCACTTTAAAGTATACATTAAAGTACCATTAACTATCTGAGAGACAAATAAACTCAAGACAAAATTTGAGAGAGACTAGTATACTGTAACAACTTTGGAAGGGAAATCCTGGTCTTACCACCTTTTATTGCAGCCCTGGAAAACTATGTTTAAAATAGTCAACAGATCCAACATTCTACCAGGAGACCATGTTTCTGATTAAAAGATCACAGTCCCTCCAACACTTAGGTTGAATCAGCATACTCCTATCATGGCATTTTTTCTCAGAGCTAGTTGTCTAACCTAGTATTTGCAGGAATTCTGGGGCAGGTCTCTCTAGAAGAAGATTCATCCCACACTAAAATAGATGTTGACAAAATACCTTCCTGAATTCGTTTAGAAGAATAATCACAAAATCATTTAGGTTGGAAAGGACCTCTTGAGAAAATCTAGTCCACCCTCCCAGCTCAAGCAGGATAAGCTACAGCAAGTTTACCCAAGATCACATGAGTTCAACATGTCTCACCTACACGTTTGTTGGCATCACATCCAGCAGCATTTTAGGACAGTTAGCACTGAGCAGCTTCGTATTACTTTCACACCAAATGCCTCTGGGATCCCAAAACCAAATCTACTTTACAGCCTTAAGGCCTGGCCTACCCAAGAGTATGTTATTGCAGCCCTACAGAAGTCCAGGCCTTAAATACAGCACAGCTAAAGATCCACTCTTCACTTCCTCTGCTTTGTACAGTTCACCAAAATATACTTTGGCTAAAAGTTTAGTACTTTTCAAGCATCATCGGACAAGGAGGTGCAGGAACTTCTACAGAAGTTTTTAGATCAAAAATCTGAATCAGATTTGAGATGGAGGCTGAACCACTTCAAGTGACAGTGTGAGGTGGCTGTGGCTACAATGCTACTTAGTGACCAAGAACTCCCTTCAAACTCAGCCGTCCTTTTGTAATTGTATGCAAAAATGAACAGCATCAGTGAAAGTAACTAAATGACAAAATGTTCTCCCCTTCTAGAAGAAACTGAACCATGATGGTCAGGAAAGGCTGGCTTGAATATTGTCTGGCAAAAGAACATGTGGAAGTTAATACAGGAAAGAATACAAACTCTATGACAACATATAAATGAAAGAATGCACACACATCACCTGAATACCCAAGGTCTGTAAAAAGTCTTGGTGCACAAACCCTGGAGAATGGTCTGCTGTGAAAAATCTGAGTTCAGTTCCTTCATCCTCAGGCTGGACACCCAAAAAGGTATACAACATATCTTGCATGAATTTTGCCTTCCTATTATTTAGCATGTTAGACATCATCCTATTCAGCATACTGCCTGTTATGATTCATAGGCCATGGCATCTAACTGACTGCTACCTCACTTACCACCTAAGAAACCTGACCACCAGAGCTGCAGAGTCCATTTTACAAGCAATGCACAACTTAAAGTTTACTAACAAAGTTCAGCATTTTTGAGTCTTGTCTTAACCTGTTTTCCACCATGCTGACTTCACCTTTCCCACAGAAATGAGAATTTGTAGTGCCAACATGGACACAATCTTTGTTAGTGAAGTGATATAGGTTCACTTATAGGTATGCCTAGATCACTCTAGTATTCCTTTTATTCCTGCATATCCTGCGGTATACTTGTAGTTATATGATTGAAAATAGACGCTGGCTTTGTGCAATTAACCAGAAAACACTTAGAGAAAAAAAAGGTTCCATGTACTAATTCTGAGCTTTCTCTTTGGCACTTAATGTAAATAACAGAAACCCACTTGACAAAAATATTTACACACTGCATGTGTTACCTCTCATCATTCCAAATCCTAGCACCAACATCCATCAAGCTGATCAAAGGCAGATCATTGATTTCCCTCTGGTTCTGTCTCTACATGCATGTTTCTGTGCAATATAAGCATGTCAGCACACATCTGAAAACAAGGGAGGTTTCTTTACATATGTATGTATTATTGCATAAAGTGGTTGTGACACACATTTATTGGTTCATCCACAATTTATGCTGACTATATTTATATAGAATGGAAATCTCTGCTGGAAGACAGACCTCTGTCTTGATTCTATCCTTAGATCATGGGATCTCAGACAATAAAAAACAGAAAAGATACAGTCATTCTCTTTCACAGTGCATCTTTTCCATGTTATATTCTTTAGGTCAAGACTAAACTCCAAATTGTAGCAAGGGAATTAGGAGAAAATACATTCTTATGGGTCTGATTAAGTATTTAATTGGACTATGTGCACCTCCAATTCCCTGGACAGAGCTCAAGAGACTATGAACTCCATAGAGAGCTAGTACATCAGGAAGATCAATGTTAACTAGAGCAAGATATATAAACTTTTTCCAAAGCATTAGACATATGATAAGGAATTCTATGAATAATTTTAAGAGGCTGGTATAGATAACTTGAGTCAGCGGAATTGAGTCCACTTTTTTTAGTATTTCCATTAGTAAGAGAAATATTATTCTGAGGTACAGCAACATCAGACGGTAACTAAAATGCACAAGAAGAAATTAAGAAACATTTCCATCTTTTACCATGCTGTCATAAGAATCTGAGTAGTTGCTTTCCTACTGTTGATGATTACTGTAAGAATTTCCTCATTGCAAATAAAGTTTTTCTTGCCTTACAACAAATAACGAGATCACTAGAGTATTGCAGTTACTTTAAATATTTTTTCATTCAGAAATAAAAAGAGATTTTTGTAGAGTAGCATTATCTCAAGACACACTTAAGAATATACTCTGAAAAATATATTTATATCAAAAATCCCTCTGGATATGAAATTGCCCTTTTCTTTAGAACATGAAGAACACAGGAGAAGCAACTGCTAAAACAGAATATAAGTTCAAAAGATCTAAAATAGAATCTTATGTGTATATTTAACATCATGAGCAATTTAATGCCAGTTTAATGACATAAAATCCACTATGATATTATATTACAGAAAGTCCTTAGCAACAATCAAGATTCAAGCTACACATGATAGACCAAGAAAGTCACTAAACTTCCACAAAGGTTTGGAGTAGGATGAAAAAATGAGCAGAAAAATGGTTTACATGCAGTTTTGAGAATTTACACAAAGTAATGCAGTGAATGAGGAGCGGCATTAGGATATAGGACCATCCATTTCATAACCCATTTTATATACTTCATTAGCTATATATTTTTTCCTTCATTGTTCTGGGGCTCATGCATTCCTGACTCAACACAGGTATGTACATAAAGCAACAACTCTGTGTTGTGCTGACTTTGAATAATTGCAACATTGATGGGGTACCAAGGAACTACCAAAAAATGACAGTAGTTGATGGTCTCCCTTACAACAGTCTGTCTTGCCTTGTAAAGTTTATATGTTTAAAAAGTTTTTGGAGGGTAGGGTTCTTCTGGGAACAGTGTCTAAAAAAAAAACAACACAGCAGCACTGCTGTTGGCAGTAAAAAGCCAATTAGATTGAGAAGCAGACAATGGAAAGAACAATATTGATGCTGATTTTAAAAAACTTCTGCCTGATTCACCACCTTTCAGCAGCATAAAAAGTCATCATCTGAACCACTTTATACTGTATGCTGGGGTTTGGGGGGTTTTTTTAGTGTTTTGGGTTTTTTGGATCCATCCAAGCATTTGTTTTGGTTACAAGAAAATAAGCGTTTTCCTTCAGAGTTTGAAAAATTATGTCAAAGAGGCAGTTAGTTGGGTTATAATTCATTCTGAATGAAGTCACAACTTGAAGTACAAATTCAAGTATTTAAGCTGCAACCACATCAGTGTGATATATTGTTAGTGGCACTGATAACAGGATTTATAAGAGCGCTGCAGATCACCTCTATGGTATAAAGAAATGAAGATTTAAAATGGATATGCAATTCATCTGCTTGGTAGTTTTAACACTGTTGATTCTGATTCAGAGCTACATAGCCAGTTTGGGGCTCTTAGATCAATTTTCAAGGTGTCCTGAGAAAAAGATGGCCTTCATTTTTATCCACTGCCATTTAGTATAGTCCAAAGTACATAGGTACTGATTACCAAAAGAAAGAATACATTTATTTTTACCGTAAAGTCCTCATAGTAGTCTTTCTATATGACACTACTGTTTAAAAAAATATTGTAAAAGTTACTGATTATTTTTTTACATTCTACCAACATATTTATTTGTTTTATAATTTAATAAAAAATAAATTGACATTATTTATATATAATTATATATAAAATATAGTAAAATATACCTTGCAGTTATTTATTTTTACACAAATATGAAAAAAGTGAGAGTATATGTTTTTATTATTTAATGCACTAATGGATTTCATTATTGCTGTAATCTAATCTCCATATATTTGTATTTGTCACTACCAGAACTGACAAGTCAAAATAACTTCATGTAAAAGACTTGTCATAACCTTTCTGATGATAACTTCTAGGAGAGGAGAAGGCCAAAGATTGGGACAGGAAAATTGACTTTAAATTAGAGTTGAAATATCACAAACAGAGTCTTCATTACCTAGCAGTTATAATTCTATTCCAAAACTGATTGCTGAAGAGACAAGCAGAGAACTTCTTAATTAAAATCTTATTGATGTAGTGTATCTACAGAGATAATTAAATACAACACCAAGTTTTGCATACAAAAACATATTTATCTTGCCAAGGAAATAACTGAGAAAAATTACTTGGCCACTAAGACTTGATGTGGATATTTTTGTCAATTGGCTTCTATTATCTGTGTTACATGCCAAAAAGCTGCAAAGACTGTAGATATTATTTTTTTTTAATAAACAATCAACAAAATACAGAATAGTAAAATAAAAGTGCCCCGCTCAATAAATTAGTTCAAGAAAGGCAAATTTAGTTGGACTGTGAAATGGCCTGAATAATTGACATTTCATGTGCTACTCACATTCATCAGCAGAAGCTGTACTATGTTTCCCTATTTTAAGCAATCGGTGAACTACTAAATGTACTTTCCTATTTTTAACAGACATTTCTCAAAAATTCCATGAAGACCTACTATTGCTGGAATGTACGTAAGCCTCACAAAAGAGCAACTCACCATTTATAAACATTGAGCACTGGCAATATTTGCACCATTACTTCAGATTTTTTTTTCATTACTAGCCAACAAAATGAAAAAGGAAAAAGATACATTGTGGAATTCATCTATCTTTCAATGGTTATTTTAAAGAACTAACCCAAGTACAGTATCAGGAAACACTGAAAACGCATTCAGCTCTCAGAGTATTCAGGGCTTAATAGGAAACACAAGTTCAGCAGGAAACAGAATTTCTAACTACTGCCTGCTGACTGCATAAGTATCTCATTTTAATTAACACCAAGATGCAGCACATGGGAACATCTCAATACAGTCATTACCATTTTTTGCTCTGATGACAATCATACTCTAAGTTTAAATATTGGAGAATATTTCCTAACAACCCTATTATAATATCAAAGCTCCAGAAATGTAACCAAATGGAGACTGGAAGAAAAGTTTATTCTTCTATTTTAAAAAGGTAGGGATGCAATGGATGCTACATCAAGTAGTCTTTAAAGCACTGACATTCTGCTTCAATACTGTGACAAAGTATTTGGATATGTAGATAACTTAGTATGAATTTTACTGGACTTTTTCTAATATAGTCAAGGAGAAATCAAATACATTTCCTCTTTCATGGATTTTGATTATTTTAAAAAAGTTAATAGTTTGCTGTATTAAAAAAACACACATGAATTTATTGGTGCAAAGCAATTCACTCAATTTACAGATGGTAAGTTCATTATCAAATAATTTTCAAGGCTTTAGAAATAAATGTCTGTCTTGAGAGCTGATTAGAGATGCTAGCAAAATAATTTTCCTAGAATTTTTTCTGTCCAGAGCGTATTCTGAAAGCCTGTTCTATCCAGAATAAAGAAGCATACAATGTGATAGATGAGATGTGTAGCCAGGGGTCCCCGCAGACTATGTAAGAGCAACCTAATTGCAGTTTCCCACATTCACTCATGATAGGGGTGAAAAAGTAGTTATATGAAATCCGAAATCCTTAAATATCCATTGGAGCCAAGGCTGACAATCAGTCCAAGTTTTTGAAGTAAACAGTCACACTGCTTGCCTACTACATATTTAAGTGTTCAACGCATAGTTAGAAATCACCAACAAAAGCAGCTAAGATCACATACTCCCTCCAAATCCTTTATTTTGCAATTATTAGAACTGTCACAGAAAGAAACAATGAATAAAAAAAATATTCTACCTCAGTGCCACAAACAAAAATAAGTCTATATTGAGATATATACTTATAACGAAGTAAAGACTTACTGACATCAATAGAACAACAATTTTTCAAAATTAAGATGATTTCAATGTTCTCAATAAATATATATATATGTATACATATAATCCTTCATCTGCAATCTGGAGATGAGCAAAATATATGCAAAAATAAAACAAAACTAGGCAACTATCTGAGGAAAACCCCACTACATCACAAACATAAGAAAGTATGTAATACTGACATAAAAGCTGCAGAAAACCAGACTGATGAAATTACTCATACAAATTATTACTGGGCAGAAATATGAAGAGGCTCCATTTAAAACCACCTGAACATGAAAGATGAGAAGCAGGATGGAGGAAACCACATGTGATCAAGGTAATATTTTCACAACCCTCAACTATAAACTTTGACAACAGTCATTTTAAAAGATGAACAAAGGAAAATATTGTGAAAGGTGAACACAGAAAGGATGCAGACTGCTTAATATTTATACTATATAAGTACAAAAATACAGATGATGCTCATCCCAGAGCACACCTGACCCTGAACTGATTTAAGCAGGGAAAATCACATATGTGTCTGGAGCCATTAAACACACGCTAAACCGTACCACATGAAATAGAACTTTGTACTTACAAAAGCTATTACAACAACAAACCTTGGTTTTCCAGGAAAAATAATGCATTCATTCTACTCTTCCTAACTTTTGGAGACTCAAAATCAATTCACCTAAGGCTTTAAGACTAAAAGTAAATAAGACTCCAAGAAGTTGGAGTATTCCCTGGGCGGGAGTGAGGGGTGGGGAAGTGCTGTGTTAATAGACTTTGTTTACTTCCACAAATTTCTTCAACAAACATTCAAGCCAAACAGCTATGAGATGGTTGTACCTGAAGGGACAACATGTAAATAAACTGTTCCAAGTTTTTCCAAAGATATGATGAAATTTGGTTGGCTTAGCTTGATGAAGAAAGATCATCATTAACCGCTCTATATACCCCTGGTTTAGGAGGTGATATCTTTTGCATTTTTCCAACCATTTCAAAACAAAGTGGATGTGCCCTGTGCTGTACACCATGATATTGCAGCAGCATGAAGTGATACGGTGATGTTTCTAATCATATTTCTCTGTGGGGATTCTGATCCAGATGCTACATTCCAGAGATCTACTCAATGTTACTTTTTTAAAAGATTTAAATTAATCTTGATTAAATGCATTATCAGAACAAAAGAATTTGTGAGATTGTTTTCAGTAAAGTGGAGAGTTCAGAAACTATGTTGAGACAAATTTAGAAGTTTGAGAAGAATACAGAAGAGAAATAGTTGGTTCAAGGACTTTCAGATGAATTTGAGGAGGGATTAGTACAGTCACTTCGGAGTCAAACAGATTCACGTGAAATCTTCTTTAAGACCATGGAATACCTACCTAAATTCTGTTGGGAAAGAGCAAATACAATACTGAATGGCAATAAAACAAAATTTAAAAAGAAAATGTAACAGAGGGTAAGGAAAACAAGAGAATGAGACAATGAGCAGAAAAAATGAGTGAAATAAACAGAGCATTATTTCAACATGTCCAGCTACCCTCAAGCTGTTGGGATATTTTATTTAGTTGGTTACTGAAGGATAGCTGATAGAGTATGAAACTACTCCTGTTGTGCCACTTGGTGCTTAAATGCTAAATTTACTTAAATTTTTCAGCTCTTCTATACATATCTCTTTCTAAGCACGTCAACTGTAGAGTTAATGTGCCAATTCAAGCAGTCTATATATATGTGTACTAGCATAAACAGTTCAGCCATGTTTATTTGGAGCAAGTCAAGCAAGTCTGTGACATCAAATTCACTAAAGATTAGTAAGCTTTGCACGCAGAACATGTGCATGCTCCAGAAAGACAATTCACCAGGTACACACTGCATGATACTCACACATGCATTTTTCTAAGAAAACCTTGAGAAAGTTTGATGACCTATAACACACCTGATGCTTTAAAAAGCTCCTACAGACTATGAAGCCTCAGAAATTCTTTTTTTGTCTGTTGTTGCGATTCATGAGCTTTCTTCACCTATGTCTTTGGGGCAGTGCAAAAAAAAATTGTGGATCCAGGAAAAATTTCCTATAAACTCCATGAATATAATTTGGTAAAGTTACCTGAGTATGCATTATCTACCCTAGCTGAAAACCATCATTTCTAGGCACTGGCAGCATGAATTTAGTTATCCATATACATTAACAAGGGTGTTGTTTTTTTACATACAAAACTCTTTTCCTCAATTTCTTATTCCCAGTTTAGTAAAGCTGTTCTGGTGAATTTTGCTGACTAGTGAGTTTATTTGGGAAAAAAAAAAATTGTAACTACATATTAGAAACCAGACACCAGAATCAAGTAGTTTTTTACTAACATCCAACATATTATATGTATTTTAGTTTCTGAATTCTATACCTATTATGCTGAACCATAGTCACAGTTTTCTTTACGGCATTTCAGCAAGGCATAAGCCATATGTAAACTTTTTGTCCACATCTTAAGAGAAGGAATTAATACAGTTTGAGAACCAGGCCAAGTGTGCAAGATTAACCATACTAAAAAATGAAATGCACCTTTTATCTATTCAAATATTTTTTCCTCCTACAACAAAAATTACAACATAGGTATACCAAAACTATGCAAGATTCATTTTTGCAGGCAATGGAAATAGCATTGGGTGACAATGTAGACAGACTGTCCCATAAAACTGGACATTTTGCAAAAATATGTGCACATGGAAAAAAATCTAATGCAGGAGGACAAAGGAGAAGGAAATATTCGCTACTTTTCATGTCATTCATCTTAAGCAACACAGCCTTCTTGGTGTGGTCTAATTTTATTGAAGGGCTAAAAATTAATTGTTCCTCTAGTTCCAAATGAGCGATTTGCTGCCTTTTCACAGAAAGCTGCCGAATGCCTGGCAGCAATTTGTGGGTAATAGACTAGAGATGTCCATTTCTGTATATGTTTTTTTTTAATAATCCTTTGTTTCACAATTTGACTAATACTGCTGCTTTCATCTTCCAGTCTCCGCAGTAGTTTTTGTGTAACCTGACATAAGTCAGGAGACCCTCGCCTTTCTATGCATTTTAATGGTGCATGCCATGGGAACTGATAAATAGAAGTGGTATTTGTTTTGTGAACTTTTTGTTTACTTTCAGAAGGACTGGACCCCACAAAGCAAGTTCTTCCAATACCCACTGACAATGCAGGAATCTGTTCTCAGGAAATGCTTATTCACTGAGTACTCAATTTATTCTCCAGTTGGAATTCCATTGAAAATCCCTAGAAAATGTTAAGTATAACAAAAATATGTTGGTTTGGGGGAGTAGGAGGGCAGGGAGGCTGTGAATTCGCAGATTCATAAATATAATAAGCATTAGAAAAAAATTATGCAAGACATATACAGAAGTTAGTATTTGAGAACCCATAAGAAAGGAAGACTACAATAGTAATGTTGTTGGAAGAATTTATACTGTTTTCTCTTATTGCCTGGAAGGACAGCGGACAGTCAAAGAACAGCTCATTGACTAACCCCTCCAGGCACATTTTTTAATAAAAAACAATTCAGGTAATAATGCTCTGTGCCTTTTTTGCAGCCTACGTTAAAGTTGATTTCATATACTTTTATTAGTCATTTTGGCTCATGGTCTTAATTAAACTATTGTTCCTCCCATTAAATTTCTCTTCTGAACCCTGTATTTTTGGAAAATATTTTTTCTATAAATGCAGAAAAAAATAGTCTTGAAAAGTTATTACCATAAATAAGTTATATATCTACCATTTGTTGTCACAGTTTTACCATTCATTTGTAATTCTGTCTGTTTGGAATTTCATGGAGCATTAGCAGAGATGCAAAAAAAAAAAAAAAAAAAGGAAAATCAAGTAAGCAGAGTGCTAAAGATAATAACATGTGGTTTATTTAAGCTTCTGTGATCTCCAGTGCTCCATGTCCTCTTGGATCCAGCAGAAGCACTTGCTAGATCAGAAACAGCACTTACAGCAAAAGCCTTTCCAAGCCATTTTTTCTGGTCCCAACAGTACCTCTCCAGTGTTAGAGCACATTCCTCATTCCAAGCATCAATAATATTTAGAGACTCACCAGCAGTTCACCCCAAGGAGTCTCCAGCTGGAAAAAGGCTTATTGTTTCCTTATGAACTTTTCATTGCTCATACTCTGTATTAATAATTGATAAGTCTCAAGGCTTCACTCTAAACTTTCAACTCTATTTTCAATGCATTTCTCTTCTTAGTCCTCTTAGAATTTTCATTTTAGCTTTCTGACTGTTTGCTATATTGCAACAGGTCTTAATAGCAATCTTGGAATTACAATACTGAAATTTTAGCTGAACTTGTATTTCATATTCTTGATAGTTATAATGTTATTTATGGGTTCCAATTTTAAAAAGCCTGTGTGCTGGGTATATGTGCTGGATAAACACTTTATGAATTCAATACCCTATCAGATAAACTTTGCCCAAAAAAAGCAGTGCACATCTCTGCTAATTTTACAGATAAGAATTATCCAAATGTTTGATAATTTTAAACCTGCAATTAAAATGATCAGTCTCAGCCTTAAACATTAAATTCTAGTTTCGGCTTGTGTTCCCATGCTTTTGAAGTTGAGCAAGTGCAGGAGAAAACATACAGGAAACAGTAATCCACTAAGCAAACAATACATTTTTCCCTGCCAGAGAGGATGTGGGGTTACACCAGGCAATAGAGATAGCAAAGTAGTCATTCATATGGATTTTAAATACCAAAAATACACTTGGTTTGGTTCACGGAAAAGAAGCATAATTTCTTCCCATACCTTGATAGCTAGCAACCTCTGCTGACCAGTACAAAGGGAGGACCAAGTCAGTGGCTAAGTTTCAATATCAAATCCAATATCCCTGCAGACAACTCACACCTCTAGGAGTACTAGTACTCAAAAACTCTTCTTAACTGGCACCTTACCTTCTAATGAAACACAGGACTCCAGACAGGAGTAGCTGAATGACATAGCTGTGATCTATACAAAGATAAACTAGATGATCTTTTCAATCTTTAATCCTGCTGTTATTAAAACTGTGCATATGCTGGAGGGGAGAATGAGGTACAGAGAGTGGATATGTCCTTTGAGACCAATAAAACCTAGCTGCCAGCTTCAGCCTGTCTGTGACAATAGATAGAAAAAGAACAGAATATAAAATACCTAAAGTCAAGATAGCTTCAGGTTCCTAGAGCTTAATGAAATCCACTTCTGAATCCTGAGGTTATTGCCTTCAACAAACGCACAGAGAAGAGTCTAAAGGGGATTTGAGAGGTTGTGTTAGTCCACAAAAGGACAGAGATAGATTTACACACAAGTCTCTTTTTAGGGTGAAAAAATTGCCAGTTGTGTAAGTTACAAGGAACAGCTACCACCATTTTTTGGGCAGGAATCAGCAAGGAAAGGTGGTGGGTGAGGGACCTAACTAAAAGTGTGAGTAAGGAGCACAGGATCCTGATAGATCCCCCTGAGCCCCCAAGGCAGTGATGGATTCCCTGGAAGGGCCGCTGCTTCTTAAAGAGAAATCCTGACTCAGATATACAGACTAGCTGTTGAAAACTAGTCTTAATGAAAATATCGAGGTCAAACCAGTCTGGAGTCCTGACCCAATGGAACAGAGACAACAGATGGACGATATTTCTAGACTCACATTTTGATCTCCTACATCTTATTTAGCGGCCACCCTTGAGCTTCTGCCCTTGAGTTTTGTGGAGGGACTTCGTGTTTCAGAGATTAATATTTCTTTTGACAATGGGAAAGGGTTGACATGATTTTGATTCTGATACAAGATGGAGATTAGATGTATAAACCACATTTGTGAAGGTCTACTGAAAATGTCAGATGGACTAAAAAAATAAAAATAAACCCCAGCCTTTCAGCTATTCTGGTGGGTATATGCTGAAATCACTATTAAAATTGAGCTCCACAGTTGCAGAAGAGAGCGTCTACAGTAAATAATCAGAGGCAAATGGTTCCCAAGCCTATTGCTCTCGTCTGAGAAGAACATTAGTTCTGTTCAGTTTTAATATTATCTCTTAATACCTGCAAAATTTTATACACTTGTTTGACAATAAATTCTGCAAAATGCAATCATAAGTTCTAATAACTCCAATAAACTCTGAATTTGCCCTGAACTTAGACACATCCCACGCAATCTAACTTAAAATAACAAGTCATAAAGAGAGGAGATACTAAGTATATATACACCAAACAACTATCTCATTGATGTCGCTTATGCCTGGAATCCTTCTCACCTTGACAACTTTGACAGAGTATCTTTTATCAATTGCTTGGAAAAGACAAGATAAAGTAAAATAAATCTTCAGGTTAGAAGGTCTGAGCAACTGATGAAGGATATCAAAAGATATGGCTACTTCCTAGAGGTGCACTATTTCATATTCATTTAGGAGTAACTTTGCCTGAGTAAGTGAACATGAATCAATTTGTCTGATGAATGAAATACCTTTGGGGGGAAAATGGTAGATTTCTGGCAGGGGAAAAAGAGAGCATCTTTTAAAATTACACTATTGGCTTCTCAAGGACATGTGAATGCAGGAGTCAGGACCATTACAGGGACTAACAAAAGATAACACTGTTTATATTTAAAACATTTTCCTTTGAAGACTCTGACTCCCTTTTTCTATTGTATATTTTTCTGCCTCCCACATACACCAAAACCACAGTTGAGTTTGATTAACTGTATTAATTAATGTAGTATTAAATATGCAGCACCAGGATATTGAAATGCAAGCGTGTTGTGAAACATGATGAACAAAGCCACGCTGATGTTAAAGTGGGGGGAAAAAAACAAACCCAAAACAACACAACTGGACTGAGGGAAGATATTCAGGCATATAAAATGTCTGGCTAAACAGCATTTTCTGTTTCATTTCTGTTTCTTCACCCCCTGCTTTTTTTTGTGTTTTTGTTGTTTGGGGTTTTTTTGTTTGTTTGTTTGATTTGTTATAATAATGCTAAATGATAGCTACAACTGCTACATCCTCAGGAACTCAAAAGAATAAGTCAAACTGCATTGGACTAAAAACAGAGAAATAATGGGTACTTATGTTTCATTTAGGAAAACAAAAAATCCTGCAGAAGCTTGGAAGTCCTGAGCCTAGATGATTATATTACTCTATCCTATCATTTTGATGGCAAAAGCAGCTTACAAACTACAGAAAAGGACATATTATTCAAAATAGACTGTAGCATTTTCTGCTCTCTGAAGGATTAGTAGACAATTAGTAAGGCAAATGAAAACACATCCAAAAAGAAATGTTGCCAATGGAAAACATGGCTAAGTCTTACAGATTTAAACATCTTATGTTTTCTGAACATTTATGCAGCAAAACTACCACAAAAGCGGTTTGTAATATAAAAGCAGCTGCTCAGCCACTGCCATGTCACTATTGTAAGGAGTTCAGAGTATAGAGAATCTTCTCAGATTTTTCAGTGTGTTAAGGAGGGGAACATCATAGTCCTCTGTCAAAACAGCAGTGTCAGAGAAGGGGTGCACAACCAGAGGACAGTGGGAAGAGATACAGGATTTAGTTGGGCTCATACTCTGTGCAGCCAAAGCCAGAGAACGTGCATCTGTCTGCCTGATCAGACATCTCAGCAATGGGGCACTATAGTACATCCATTGTTTCAGAAGGCAAAAAAGAACCTCCTTCTTTACCAGGAAGAAAGAAGCAATGATCACCTTGCGAGATGGGCAGTATGCACACTCATGTCAGTGCAGCAAAGTAACAAAACAGAAAAGTTTTATTAGGAGATTATATACCCTGTACATGTACACAGACACACGGAATTCCACAGATCAGAAAGACAAAATCTAGGCTGAGTGGTGTGAAGCAACAAGAGACTTTTCCTTGAACCAAAAAAACCTTCAATGATATAACCCTAATATGCCAGCCGGATACTATTCTCCCTTCTAAAAGATATAATCTTTTTTAAAAAAAATTAAAAATCATTTAGTTTTTCCATCAGAGTCAATACACACCCCATCAGACCTGATATATAAGAATCAGGCTTATTACAACTGCTGACTCCAAAGCAATTTCAATAAAACATTTATAATGCAGAAAACTTCCTGGACACTTACATTAGACATTGACTTTTAAAAAAAATAATCTAGAGTAGGTTTCAGGAACCTGTGCAAGTGAAAAAATTTATTTGAGAAGCATAGCACTGAAATTGCATGGAACTGGAAATTTTCCTCTCTAAACAATGTACTTGGCAGCAAGATTCCATCAGGAAGTTTTAAAAGTTGAAGAGATTTTTTGTATTTTCTTTCTAAAATTTACTTTGATAAAAAAAACATTATTCTAAGACCAAAACCAAACTGGACTTCACACAAACTAGTAGAATTACCTAAAAAAATGTATGAAAGCATTTACAGAAATAGATTTTTTCTATAAGAATATTTTTGAGAAACCCATGTTTTCGTTGAAAGATGGTTTCAGTACAAAGTTTTTGACTACCCTTTCTAATAAGCAATAGCAAAGCCACAGATGCCCTTCCATCACTTCAAAAGTTAGCTCAAGGCTGTGATAAAGAGCCAGGCTACTGAAATGCAAAAAAGCACTAAGTGTGAGACAAAATGTCAAAAGAAATAAGTAACCACAACAGTTCGTATTCAAAGAAATAGCATATACTGGACACCAACCTGACCTCCAGTCCAGGCTTTTTTATTGCTCTGCTGTTATTTTTGTTGAACCAACTTCTTTTTCTCAGTTTCCCCACTTGTGTTGACATCTGTCATAAAGCACTTTGCTTTTTCAGAAAAGAAAAGAATTACAGAAAAGCTTGATATTCTTATTTTTGAAGTCAGATCAGAAAATCTTATAAGAGATAAAATTAAAGGTCAAACATTTCCCTTCTGAAAGAAAATTCCATTTCTTACAAAAAAGTTATATGTTTGCTCCGAAGTACAGAGAGGCCTATCTGAATACTCCAGATCACAATTCCCACACCCTTATTTCTTCTCCCATTCAGTACCCCAAGCAACATAAGAACTACTCAATGTAAATTTTTTAAGCAGCGGTTGAAAAATAGTCTGATCTGAAATCCAAGGATCTTTAGGTACAACAAAGATTTTGGTACAAGGTCCAACAATTCTTGCAATACTTTGCACATGAGAACTCCTAACACAGCACCAAAAAGCTGGAGCTTTATTTGCTTCTGAGTCATACGATTGAAAGCACAAGACAACAATTAATGAGAATAGCATAAAGTTTATATATGCATACATATTTATATTTCTACTTTGATTGTCATTTATCTGACTCTAGACTCCTGGATGACCTGAATACTTCATCCATAGCATTCTTGCATATATTTCAGTTTGCTCCATTTGAAGTTAATCTAGTAAGTAACACTGATGAAGACCATTTTTTATGTGTCTTCCAATAAGACAGGCTGCAAAGGAGGAAGAAAACAGCAGCATACATCCAGGACAAGAAAACAGTAACTCAAAGGCTCCTATCAAAACGGGAAAGCATACAGCATTTTTAAAGGAATAATAAAAAAAAAAGTTACAATGGAATTTACTGGATTTCAGTTGCAATTGATTTAAGTATATGAAAAAAATTATGCATACTGGTACCAGCTTGCCCCCTAACAAAAAAGTAATGACATCTTTTGCAAAGATTGTCATCCTCACACATCAAGACCAGATGCTTTCTGAAAAACAGAATATAGAGCTCACTACAGGCACTACAGTGCTGTGGAACTTAATGAATCTTGGTACGAGATACCAAGATCCAGCTGATGATGTACGAGTCCCTAATGTTCTTATTCTTCATTAATCTAGTGTACAGAGGAGCAGAATTTTTACAATTGCTTTGCAATGTCAGAATTCATATCCTCTGATTTATCCTCAAAAGCTTTATTCCCTTCCTCATAAGAAGAATTTTATGCTCCCTTGGTGATCTGGCAGTACTCGAGACTGAAACTCTTGACCATCATGGTCTTTCAAAAAAGTAACTATTTATTTGAGTTTTGACTGGAGAGCACCAACAAATACAAACTAAAAGGACCTTAAAATAAGCTTTATATAAAAACATAAAAATAATACCTGATAAAATATAATAGTTACACTTACTCATATAATTTCCATCTTAATTAGAAGGCTAAAAACTTCTGCAAAGAAACCGTGAAGTGAAATTATTTCTTATCAAATGGTTGCAGTGGGTGTTCAGTAACCAGGTATGCTGGTTTACATACAGTATTTTGTTTCTAATAAAATGAGATAGATTCTTAACCCTTAATCAGGACAGCCCTGAAAGGATAAAAGCTCTTGTGCCTGTATAAAAACCCACAATTTTCATGTGATGTTAGTTAACATACAGTTCTAGTGTTGTGCATTGCAGGAACTATCATTCCACTGATACAGGGTTCAGGCTTTCTTTGCATAAACCAACAAATATTTCAATGCAATAACCTAACAATTTCTGTCTTTGATAATACAAGGTCTCTGGAGCCCAATTTAAATTACAAAGCATCTAAATTAAGTTGTGTTTATCCTTCCTTATTTCCTAGCTTAAGACAGACATAACAAACCCATCATTTTGGAATTCCACTGAGCAACTTGCTTTGTGTATTCTTTAAGTTTAGGGATCAGAAACTCCAGCAAAAATTCATTGTCAATATTGCAATGTTTGAAACTGGTCACTGTTCTCAGCCCACAGTCCACTCAGCCTATTTATATCTTCCAAAATGTAAACTGCCTATCCAACGTGCCAAAGAGCTGCTTTATTCTGGTCCCAGACTATTCTCTCACAGACATCACCTTGACTCTAGAACTAAATTGAAGCACAGTTTCTGCTTATTTATTGTTAAGACAATTCAATTATTTTTTATGTGGCAGCCCTCTGATACTCCTCCCAAATTAAAGAACTAAAAGGAAAATGCTGAAGCCTATATGAATAAATCAGAAGTGGTCAGTGGGGTGAGATGTGTCTTTCATATTTGATTTATATCACATTCACCCATCTAGTCATGCCCCATGTAACAGAAGAATTTCACAGACAAGAGAAATTTCAGAAGGCAAAAGTTAAAAAGTAGTCCCTAATGGCCACATTACATTACAGTGCACCAGGCTACCACATAGCACAGTTTGGGGTGCCTGTAAGACCAAGTCTTCATATGCGATAAACATTTTAGAAGCAATTGGCAGCAGGGGTTTCGCAGGGTAATAGGAAACAAGTTATGAAGCCTTTCCTACAAATTGTAACAACTCCAAGTAAAAATGTTTGTCTCAAAATTCTTTTCTATTGTCTTTCCATGTGCAAGGAATAAATATAACCAAAATGAAAGACAAAGGTTTCAATCAGTTGGTTTTCTTGTCTTTTTATGCAGTATATTTGTGCTACCTTTCCATGGAATTGGAAAGTACATAAAAAACAGAAAAGATTAATTTAAATGCAAGCAAGCAAGCATAAATGAACACTCTTTTTGAAAAAGGAAGAATATTAGAATCTATGGTAGAAGCTGTTAGAAGTGTACATGTTAACATTACTTTTTAAGTGTGTAACACCCAAGTCCTAAAAATTACTATATGTCTGCTCAGCCATTCTCTCACACAAACTTTGCTGTGGGTGTAGACTTGTCCTTTCCTTCTATATTGCAACCAGCAAAGTTCATACCCTTCTTTGTCTGCAATGAGAATCTAATTCTGTGATGTTTTATACCCAAATATTCATAAGATCTATATTGATGGATCTAAATGAGAAGTTTCAGGTTGACAAGGTCTTATATTTACAGAGTGTTTCCAAGACACAAACTACCCCAGTTTAGGCATGGCTGAAAGAAAGGAGAAGCTACAGAGTTACTAAAAACCACAATAATAACAACGTCTATAGCAAAATAGCCCAGGGGAAAAAAAATCTTAGGTCAATGAAACCAGTCAGATTAAAAAAGCAAACATCTTTTCTTTGTCTTCTGTTTTTCCTCATAAGACAAATAATATCTTTATTCTTGCAAGCAGAGCAATTACAGTAACCTTTCCACATTGGAAACAGAGTATTATTAGCTAGTTCATCTTCTACAATTTACAGTCATGATACTTAGAAAAGTTCATCCAGCTCAAAACCACTTGAAATATAAACAAACTTAACTCTTATAAAAGTCAGTCTGTTAATAAACAGTATTCCCCATAAAATGGGAAGGCAAATATCTTTTTCTAACCAGTGGTACACTGAAATACACGCAATTTATCTGTATCACAAGGTAAAGCTTTAAGATGTTACTGAGCACTCATGAAGCACCAACTCTTTTCCAAGTTGGAGACTTTTAGACAAATTTGTGAAAGCAAATGAAAGTGAAAGCATCTCTTTTCTGAACTACATGGGCACAAAACCTATCCAGAAGAACTGAGGCAAATTCATCTGCGTCACATCATCCTTTCTCCATGGCTGAGTCCAGCACCATGATTACTGGAATGTTTCCTCTTCTCTCCCATGAATGTCAGACTTTAAGTGCAAAAAGCGATGACAATACATCCAGGAAGGAAGCTGGAAGCTATATACAGCTGTACATACTCAACACTTTCAGCTACAGGAGATGAGCAGAGCACCAGCCATTAACAAAAATTCCAATCTGATCTCTTTTTTGGGGAGGCTGTTTTCGTTGTTGTTTTTATTTTTGTTCTCAGACACCACACACAGACACACACAC
Organism: Falco punctatus; assembly: GCF_963210335.1. NCBI lineage: Eukaryota > Metazoa > Chordata > Aves > Falconiformes > Falconidae > Falco > Falco punctatus. The sequence goes on from NC_137580.1 coordinate 61,033,658, forward strand.
ACATCCCCAAAATGTCTTTAACCAAGTCTAGGGCAATGGAAGATTTGTGCAAGGACTATGCTCACTTACTCATAGCATGCTTCAAAGGGTGGGAGATTAATTAAATTTCTTTGGCTACAATATTTTCTCAAAGAAGAGTATTAAATATAGTATTGAGAATGTGTATAGGAGCATATTTTGATATAATTTTTCTGTTCAGGATAATTTTTTACATAAAGTAATACTGAAAATTTTGTTTATGTGATATTGTGTATTCAGGGACATATAAATGCTTGCTCTTCAGTCTAAAATGGTCTATTGCAGAAAGAAAAGTCAATTCTTTATCTCTTGTACTATAAATGCAATAAATTGCTTGGTTATATCCTCAGCTGCTTGGAAGAGCATAAGATTTTGTGCCAGTATATTTTTTTACAGAATTGTAACAACACACATTCTTTGTCTGATGTCCCCCAACTGTTCTGAAACTTTGGTTTCTTCTTTCCTGTTTGCATTACTATACTATCATTTATCCTAAGTTTCAAACTCTTCAATTCAGAAATTCAACAAAGATTTTCTATATTCAAGTGCTTTTGTAAATTTATTCATACTGCCTTTCTTCCATAAGTAGTTGGAAAGCCTGGTTTATCACCAGTTTTCCGTCATTCGAAATCTAGTAAGTTATTGAATTCAGGCTAAACAAAGGTCAGACAATGACTCATTGCTTTTGATCTGGGAAATGTTGCTTTTTGACATATTCTGTAATCGTTAACAGCTTTTTGACATAAGTGATCATAGTATGAAGAATTGATGACTGTGTTTCTAGTGGTTTAGGATCCATCTGTCAATAGTTCACAGAGTTTCAATGAATATATTATGCAGTGGCTTTTGTACTCAGTCCACAGTTCCACAAAACAATGTTGCATCCCTTTATTTCATTGCATCTTTTATGTACTGTATAATACCTCCTTATTTTCATTGCTTGTTATGAGATGGTAGGGAGAGGCTATAAATGAAAAATAGAGCAGCATGCAGAGCTCCCAGTTCTAGGTAATTTTATTTTGAATTGGAGCAGATCTTAATCTGCAGAAAATCCCCAAATGGTTCTACAGATAAAAGTGTGTGAAAACATAGTGTAACAGCAGGGTTAAAGTTCTTAGAAGTTCCTCTAAAAAAAGAACAGTAGACTAAGGCAAGATATATCCACTGCTTTCACACACTCTCCCAAAATTAAAACTTGCAAGGCGTTCCACAAAGTTACAGAAAGGATTCTGTACTTGTTGCCTTTCATTCTATAGCCACCATTCAAGTCAATTCCTGTGTACATACTGGAACAATGAATCACACTTCTGCAAAGGGACAGTAGGTACAACATGCCCTGCAGCTTAGCTTCTTAGTAGAAATGAGTCAGTAGAATGGCGTCTGCATACCCTGTAAATTAAGTTCATTTTAACTGCACTTACTCAAGAGTCCTGAAATGGAAGTAGTGAAATAAAAGATAACCCTGACTTTTAAGATTTTACCTCAACATTGCTGCCAATGTTCCAAATAGCAAGTGTGCTTTGAAAAACAGCAAATCAAACACTACTTCCATGCCCACCTGTAGTCTTCGCAAGACCCTCAACATCAAACTTTCCACGATAAAATACCTACCACTGTAATAATATCACAGCAAAACACCAAGAGACTTGAAACAAACAGTTCTTGCATTTCCAGAACTGAACCTGGCAGATTAACACGGTATCATATTAATTTCCTATATTTTTAAAGCGTAAAGCAGCCTAATGTGAATTACTGCAGAACAACCCTTAAATGACAGGGAGGTATACACCTGTAGAAGCAAGCTGTTCCCTCTGCCAGTGTACAAGTTCCTTCAAGAGGGAAAGAATTCTGCTTTTAAAATATGCTTAATCCTGATTATGAAGGACTACCTTTTAGAAAAGTATCAACTGAGACAAGAAAGGAAGAAGTATGAAGAAAAAAAATAGAGCACAAGTCTGTTACTACTTTAAGGTGAGAAAAACATTCCTTAAGTTAAAATCATGACTGTCATGGATTGTGAGCTTGCTAAACAAATGAAGAAGCAAATGCATTACTTCCACAATATGGAGAAAAGTCTCTAGTATGAGGTTTTGTGCTTTTATTCAACACCACACCACATTTCTGCAGTTTTTTGCTTTAGTGCTTCATAAATTCATTCTTGCATCATTCTTTTAAATGCCAACATGCAAAGCTTAAAGTGACAAAATGTTGTCTCACTTTTCTCAGTATGACCTCCTCAGCTACAGTTCCAGACTTATAGTTGTCTAAATTGTTGAGCCATTAGATGTTACTGAGGAAGAGTATTTAGTGCAAGAAGCTTTACAGTACACCACAACTTACACCTTTTATTCACCCCTTTACATCCTTGTTTCACGTACCTACTATTTTAATCACATTAAATAAATAAATAATAACAAAAATCCAAAAAACAAACACACAGAAAAACGGAGGCTTTCAGAGATTACACGAAAAATCTTGTGAAAGTAAAGACATTTCTTTCTGTTTTTTGTTTGGTTTTGTGGCTTGGCAAATTATCCACTTACATAGATTGGTTTACTGTTTACAAAATCCTTTACTAAAGGATTTGGATCTAGTCTTTAGTCTAAACGTCCAACACTGCTAAAGATTGAAGTTTTCAATACTAATATATGTACTTTGGTTACTTCCCCTCCTCAAAAAAAAAATATATATATTTTTATTGCTACAGGCTGTTTTGGCTTGCAGCTTGGGATGGGAGGAAAAAAATCCATACCCTTCTTAAAGCTGCAAAATCCTTTTGGATAATGTCTTGATGAAAAGTATTTAAATTATAACTAAAATTATAATGAAAACATACTTCTGCATTTTCACTATCAAAATGGGTCAGGAATGTTTTGGATGCTGTTGTGGAGAGTACCAATCACAGAATAGATGAGGTTGGAAGGGATCTCTGGAGGCCCTCTGGTACAGCCCTTCTACTCAGGCAGGGTCACCTAGATCAAGCTGTGCATTGCCCAGGATTGTGTCCAGATGACTTTTCAATATTTCCAAGGATGGAGCCTCCATTTCCTCTCTGGGCAATCTGTGCCAGTGCTTAGTCTCCCTCACACTAAAAAAAGTGTTCCCCGATGTTCAGACAGAACCTCCTGTGCTTCATTTTTGGCCCATTGCCTCTGGTCCTGTCACTGGACACCACTGAAAAGGACCTGGCTCTTTTGTGGATTTTTTTGGTTGTTGTTGTTGGCTTTTTTTGTCGTGGGGGGGTCTCTTTGTGGGTTTGTTTTTGTGTTTGTTTTTGAATGAAGGTTTACCTGAAACAGCCCTGGAGTTCTGAGGAAAAAAACCAAAAAGCAATCAGGGTTACAATAGTGATTGTCAGGTTTTGGAAAGGGTTTTGTCCTTGTACTATGTATACTATTCGCTGGTTTTATCAAAATTTTGTCCCAGTTTGGTCAGTTTGTTCGTGATGGTGGTTTCAGTTGCACATAGCAAGTAGAGTTTTTTGAGAAGCTGGAAGGGAAGTTTTCTAAAGATCTTGTTTGCATTCAGGGTCATCTGTTGCCCTTGCTCTTATATTGAGCAGGTGTTATAAACGCATCCTCTTCACAGAATCAGTGGGGTGTACATCAATATAAGGATGCTACGATTAAGTGAGATCTTTCCTGGTTGTTTTGGGTTTATATCTGTATATGTTTGACATCTATATGTAAATGATTTTTCCTTTTGTGAAAGCTCTGTAAGTTAAAGCTTTATAAATTAGGATTTGAGTGTATGTGAGATGAAAAGGAGATATACAGGGAATAATGGCAATAGGAATGGACAGGAGATGGTAGAGGGAATGAATTTTTTGTCTTCTTAGCTAGAAATGACCACCAAAAAAATCCTAATTAATATTTGTAGCCAAGGACTGTGAAAACCCCTCAAGCTAAAGATTTTATGTGCTCTGTCTGGAAACCAGGTGACAGATTTAAGTACATCTACTTATATTTGTAATAATGCAGCTTTATATTAGCGATTATACAATAAAGTGAGAATTTTCCCTGAAGCAGTTCTCCTGTTGCGTTGAATTATGTTTCTGCTGATGTTACTACCTGCCAGTGAAATGAGATCTTCATTTTCTCACAATGCAGCCTCTAAATTTTTTAAAGTTATTTTGGCAACCAATTATTTTCCTAAAGTCTTAAAGCATAAGAGTGTTAGTATTCTTTTCTTTCTGCTTAATTTAAAAAAAAAATATGCAGCCTATATACATATATTGCACGCGGAGTTTTGTGTGTTCATTTTCTAAAAAAAAAATATATATATATAATGTGAATAGAATATAGCAAATTTCTTTAAATGCTTTAAAAATCCAGAATACCTATGCATTTTTTTCTGGTTCCCTGAAGTCTCCGGATTCCCAGTACATGTCAAAGGGTCAACATGAGTCACAGACAGTGAAAGGAGAACAGGCTTACTCAAATGAGCAGGACTCAGGTGTGCAAGGGAAAATACAAAGACAGGAAAAAAAGCATGGCTGTTCAGGAAAAAGGAAGGATAAGAATGGGTGGTAAAGGGTGATGCTCAGGTACCAATGAGGGAAGAACAACAAGGGGATAATGGTAGATGAAAAACTGAGCAGAAGTTGGCAGAATGTGGCTAGAAATAAGACAGACAGGGAGGCAAGTTTGTGAGGACTATGGTCACAAAGAAAGAAGAAAAAACCTGAAGGTTCAGAAGGTCATTGACACTGCATAAGCTCCCCAGGAAACTTGCAATTAAGTTCCTGGTTTTTACTTCCTTTAGGTATGGATTTTTCCTTCCACCTTCTCAAAAAACTCTACTTGCTATGTGCAACTGAAACCACCATCACGAACAAACTGACCAAACTGGGACAAAATTTTGATAAAACCAGCGAATAGTATACATAGTACAAGGACAAAACCCTTTCCAAAACCTGACAATCACTATTGTAACCCTGATTGCTTTTTGGTTTTTTTCCTCAGAACTCCAGGGCTGTTTCAGGTAAACCTTCATTCAAAAACAAACACAAAAACAAACCCACAAAGAGACCCCCCCACGACAAAAAAAGCCAACAACAACAACCAAAAAAATCCACAAAAGAGCCAGGTCCTTTTCAGTGGTGTCCAGTGACAGGACCAGAGGCAATGGGCCAAAAATGAAGCACAGGAGGTTCTGTCTGAACATCGGGGAACACTTTTTTTAGTGTGAGGGAGACTAAGCACTGGCACAGATTGCCCAGAGAGGAAATGGAGGCTCCATCCTTGGAAATATTGAAAAGTCATCTGGACACAATCCTGGGCAATGCACAGCTTGATCTAGGTGACCCTGCCTGAGTAGAAGGGCTGTACCAGAGGGCCTCCAGAGATCCCTTCCAACCTCATCTATTCTGTGATTGGTACTCTCCACAACAGCATCCAAAACATTCCTGACCCATTTTGATAGTGAAAATGCAGAAGTATGTTTTCATTATAATTTTAGTTATAATTTAAATACTTTTCATCAAGACATTATCCAAAAGGATTTTGCAGCTTTAAGAAGGGTATGGATTTTTTTCCTCCCATCCCAAGCTGCAAGCCAAAACAGCCTGTAGCAATAAAAATATATATATTTTTTTTTTGAGGAGGGGAAGTAACCAAAGTACATATATTAGTATTGAAAACTTCAATCTTTAGCAGTGTTGGACGTTTAGACTAAAGACTAGATCCAAATCCTTTAGTAAAGGATTTTGTAAACAGTAAACCAATCTATGTAAGTGGATAATTTGCCAAGCCACAAAACCAAACAAAAAACAGAAAGAAATACTGACAAACCACAACACTTGAACATAATAAAAAGAATATATTAGTCTCAAATTTGTGATACAGCATACCTACCAGTATGTCATTTCTGTCACTGGCTTTATACTTGTTTTTAGAGCTGTTCTACTCAGTATATTTTCTTCTACAAGTATACTGTGTACTTGTACCCATGAATTAAATACAGAGATTAGGGATCAATTTTGTAAGCTAATCCTTATAGTTTTTGTTTCATAATCCTTGTGAAGGGACACAAAGAATTACTTACATAGGAAAATTAGTACTGAAGGATATAGAAAAGTCGGAAAAGGTAAAAGAAAAACAATGGTGGTTGTCTAGCTGTTCTAAAGCACAATTCCTATAAAAATAATTTGGAGATAGAAATCGTACTGAAATTAAATATAGTTACATTAGATAAACATTTATCTCTAGTACAAGCAGAGAAAAAGTAGAATAGCATTCTGACTCCCTCTACTGGACTAGACACATTTTAGTAATAACACCATAATTGTAAAGCATTTTCCTTCATCACATTATTGGACAGATTGGGCAATTTCTTTTAATGAATTATTTTTCTTTTCCCTGAAATAAACACCTGAAAAAAACCTTTAAATAGCATTGTAACCCCTGGAACCCTTTTTCTGAAAGAAACTCTAAAGCTAATGGAAAGTCAAACAACAAAAAAAGATTATATGCAAGTTTTCAAGGTTTCTAGTGAAATTTTCTTATAAACTATTTCAGAAATAGGTGACACATTGTCTTTAGCTGCTGTTTGTATTATCCTTCCTGTCACTTACGGATTTTTTGCCCCTTGCATCTGCTAAATAAGCTGCATCAGAGATAAAAACTAAAAAATGTAGTAGAAGATGCAAGCCCCCAGTTTTAAGGAGCAAAACCAGAGGACTGTTACATAACTAACATTATATTTCTGTACACTAAAAGACTTTCAAAAAGTCAAAAACAACAAGATAACTTCCATTATCTTAAATTGCAAACTCATACTCATCAACAACCTAGATCATAGCCTTTTCTTCTCCTTCCTCTCTCAGGAATGAAATAATCATTTTCCCTTGTGAGTGTGTATTTTCCAACACAAACCCAATCTGACTGCAGCTTCTTTAAGGACATTTTCTCTAGGTGAAATCTTTATCCCTAAACCACTGAAAAGACAGGCTTGCTTTCTATAACCTTTAGTTACTGTATTTTGCTAATCTAATTGCTGATAGTGAAACTGCTTAGGGACAAACAGACAATGGAGATCCAAATTACCATCTCAGCAGATAGGACTCTTCCTTTAAGATTTTTATGATGCTTAGTCAACTTCAGTTCTACACTTAAATCCAGACCTACTTGTTTGGGGGTACTTCAGAATTACAGCACGATTAGCACAGATGGAGAGATACCGAAGACAAAAGAGTCTGGTCCTTAGAAATTCCTTGAAACTATAGAGGTTTTAGCTTTGGAATTAAGTGTCCAGGAAGCTTTAACTTTCATTAATGGAGAATTTGTTGAGTCTCTAATAGTTAAACAAAGAAATCACACACAACAGCAGCTTGAATGAAACAGACTTTAGAAAACACATTGTTCCCAAGTATACCGTGGTGTCTTGCAAGTTCTTTTCTCTCCTGATTTGCTTTACTAAATTGTATTTCATAACTAAAGAAGAAAAGAAGCAGCTGGTTCAAAATAAATACACAATTTAACCAATATATCAGAGAAAAGACTGGCATTCCATCTAGCAGGGAAACAGAGAACACACTGCTATGAAGCAGGATTTTTTAAGCAAAATACAAAGGTTGGAAAATCATTATTACAAATGGCCCGCTCATTACCAGCACATGCAAGATAATGAATACGCCTAGTTAGCCAACCTAGACTTGACTTGCAATATTTTCAAATACACTACAGAAAAAAATACATATGGATTCCAAATAAATATAAAAATTAACTCAAGAAAGGTGAAAGTTATTTTGGTCCCTCCACTGACACACATTGGCATTATCATTATACTCTTCAGGAAGGGGAGAAAAATGAAAGTGAGACCAAGAATTAAATTTGGAGTCCTTACTCTCCACTTCTTCACAATTTCTCAGCATAGTTTCCTATACACAATTATTTGTTTTAAAAGCAGTTTAGCAATGGGAGCTTATGTTTTATCATAAATCAGTAATAAATGGCCCCAGAAAAAAACCACCTCTTATACCACAGCCTTGAATATTGTGAATGTTTGGATATAATCATGTTACAGAAATCATTTCACTGCCTTGTTCTGTACACATGGCTTGCCAACATGGCTTTAACATGTTCAGGGTGTCTGATAAATACATATAACAAAATGGTCGAAAAAGAACGGCATCCTGAGCAGTATCTGTAACATTTCAGAGAACAGAAAATACACAACACCACAGGTTTACATTATTATTAGAAGTTCTTAAATTATTCAGATGTTGACTTATGTTGGGAAGGAAGAGGAAAAAGGGAAGACAGGAAGAAAAAAAAGGGAGAGAACTGCCAGGGGAGGACATGAACATGATACGGTATTGAGATTTCTCACCTTCACTGTTTAGAATTCTTCACTGCTGCTTATCCTGGTTTCCTGCAGAAAAGAACAAAATATTTTAAAAGTTTCCTGGGGGAAAATAATAGAGCATGTGTGTATTTATATACACATGGGGAGAAAGGGAGTATGTCTAGCTTTTTCCCCTAAAACTAATTACTGCTAATAATCTGTGATTTTAAAACAGCTAAGCTTCAGTTATACTTTGTTATTCAAAAGAGTTTGGTAAAAGCTCTGCACTTCCACTAAAGTGGAATCCACAGTGCTCCCTATATGCTCAATGGAAGTGAATAAGGATGGCAGAAAGACAGAACACTGTATTGTGCCTTTGGGTAAGTATCTTCAAATACTATTACATCATCAATGTTTTTCCAAACATAACTAGTTAAATAAGACCCAATAAAATCTTTCATCATGTGACTGAATTACACTGAATGCAAAGCTGCTTTCTGAAGTGAAAGTGTGCAAATGTGCTGCATAGGGTTCAAAGCTTATGGGTACAAATGAACAGCAGGTCTGATTTTCAGAAACAGTATAGCAATGGACAGGCACTAACCCTACTACACTTTTAACAGCAACTGAGTAACTCTTCCATATTTTTGAAAAATCTGAGTAATCACTGAGAATAAAATCTTCTTTTCCCTTCTCCAAGGTCATATCACCTACAAATACATTTGCAATTAATTGCATTGCTTCTTAATCAGAATATGCCTTCCGATTTAATTTATTTTCTTAAAAAAAGTTTGAGTCTCCCACTGTTTCCCATCAAAACCTCTGTCCTTTAAAGACTCACAGTATTCCATGAATTAGTTATAATTGTTAAGTTATGAAGAAGCCTTGTCTCTAAAATGTGGTAAATAGGGAGGAGGACTAGCCTGGCTGCTATCGCGGCAGTTCATTATTTATTTATTTGTGTAAGATATTTCAGTTAGAAGACAGAAATTGCAATTAATTTGTTCAACATGAAACTGAGTTCATGATGCAGTACACAGCTTTACTAATAAAACAGAAAAGTTAGAACAATGTTTGGAATGATTTTTTTTTCCAAGTGAAATAATTTTAAATAAAAAATAATATCCAGTGTAACTCATTGTTGATGAATTTCTTGACTTTTCTTATACACAAATATGGATAGGTCTAAACTGCAACAGGCATAATTTGAAATAAAACAGAGGTGGCCCACTTTCCTAAGGTGACCTATTCTGTCAGCTTGAAATCTTGTTTCAAGGTGAAGTCAAACATCTGTCACATATGAGCAATGTAAAAAAGAAGGTGTATCATTGTGACATCTACATAACGACCTTCAGGAACTAATAACACATTGCCTCTTTGGTCACCAGCAGAGCCATACATGAACAGATATGGCATTCCTGTAGCTCAGAAGTCATTAAGAATACTGATTGTTCAGAAAATGTCTTATAGGGTTAAACCTGTACACACTACTGTGTAATTATGAAGTACAGCCTGGCAGATGCGGATGGTGTCTAACAGGCAATTATGTCTAACAGGAAATTCTCCAAGTGTTTTGAGACTTTTCTGTCCTCTGCCTCTGTAAAATTCAAGCAAAAGAGAAGAACTGGCACACAGATTTAAATAAGTACCAGAAACATATGACAGCAAACAAGAAGTTACATTATTCATACTGAAATTCAGCCAGTTACCTACTGGGATTAAAAAGCAAGAATTGAGGATGTGGAGTTAACAGTTACAAAAATTAATTGCATAAAAACAGCATTATAGATTTCTGGTCTATTTTTACTTTCCAGGTTTCCCTACCAGAATCCTAGAACTGTGCAACTCCTGGAAACTGTTCCTGCCACAGAAATGTTTCCGAGTGCCACCTCCCTACTACAATGCATTTGATCAAAATGTTAGGTCATTTAATAAGTAGAAGACCCTGAATCAAAGCTAACTGTTACAATAGCTAGAGGGGGGCAAGGAAAAAAAGCGAAACACAGAAGATAACAACCCTGAGTCTGGGGAGAAGCTCAGAACACTGACAATAAAAAGGAAATCATTTCATCATCTGTTTCTACTCATAAGGCAGCTGAAATTGTCACAGTCCATCTTTATCAAATGAATATTTCCTTTCTCCTCACTCTTCTTTACTCATAGTTTTGGTGGTGACATTCCCATCAGCACTAGGTACTGAGGAGAAAAAAAAAAAAATCTCTTTCATAGCAACAGCAATCTACTATCTGTGGAATGATACTTGTCCATGACAGACTCATTCCTAATTGTTTTACTCCCTGTTATACACGGTTAGGAAAAAAATTATAGGAAAAAAAAAAAACAAAACAAAACTGGCATCAGCTAAAGCCTGACATTTACAGAGAGGCCCACCCTGGTCTGTCAAAGCTGTTCAGACTTGAGAATATTGCTGTCCAGGCCTCACCACCTTTTTAGTTTTCTGATGTGATTTATTGCTGTGTGGCAAAGTACAAATGGCTGCCAGCAAGCCAGCACTGGATGCAAACCCCTTCTCAAGTCCTAATGAGACTCATCTTGCAGACCTAGGAGACAGAGTGACTGAGCTCTTTTTGGTAGTCAATACAGCTACAGAAGACAGAGAGAGCACCCAAAGCTGTGCACTTACATGGCGGGTCTCAGCAGAACCATGTCAATGAAGAGGTTTCATAAACTGCAAAAACCAGAGCACAAAGATTGGTGAAAAAAATTCCAAACCAAAAAAAATCAAGTGAAGACAATTTGAGATTTGAGTGCAGTTAAAGCAAGGGCAGAGGGACAAGCCTCTTTACACATACGATTTGCTGGATTGGAAAGCCTGGGACTTTCTGAGGAATAGAATCCCCATACTTTTTCAATAATAAAAGGAAAATTTCAATCAGACATACCAGGTTCATACCACAGACTGTTAATTTTATACTAAAGTTACACTAAGCTTGTAAGACTGCTTCCAATTGTAAAGAACAAGTGGAAATAAATGTTTTGGTGGACTATTGAAGTCTTTGGAGGACGCCAACTAAAACTACAGCTGACTTGGGTGCTCTATATAAATATCATGCCTGCAAGGAAAGGGATACTGCATGCTTCAAACATTTTGTAGTATGCTGGTGATCAGAAATCAAGTGTCTAAGGCTCATTCCAGTTTTTAGAATTTGGAATTCCAAATCAGGAGGAGAATCCAAGAACATTTTAGTACAGCTGGATTTGTAAAACACTTCAGTCTAGAAACAGGAAATATTCTGCTGCCAGAACATTTATATTTCTAAATGAAAAATTCCTCCCTAGACAGCTGGAGACACACCATCAACTCTTATATGATTTTTTCACTTTTTTTAGTTTCACCGGTTTGAAGAATGGTCATGTCCTGGAAGCGCAAGGACTTTACACATGGCTTTAGATCAACCTGACACAGAGAAGCCAGACATTCAAACACTATGGTGTCTACAACTAAGCCGTTCAAGTTCTATTTTTTATCTAATATTCACATTGGTTTGTCGAGGTCACACAGAAAAGTATGTAGAGCTGGGAGTAGGACTCAGCTTATCTTTGGTTTAAAACAAAAGGAAGCAGTACTCCCTCCCACACAATACCTAACTGATTTACAAGACACATATCAACAGGACACAGGATGAGAAAAACTTAAAAGAGATCTGAAAGATCCACAGATTCATGGATGCAGGTTTGTAGGAGGTTATTATATGTTACGCACAGTTGGCCTTCCACCATCAACTCAGGAAATTCCTAATTCACAAACTGCCAGAAAGAGCAAGGATACGCTAACAGTAGGATCATTCCAAAAATAACATTTTTCTTTACAATTTCTCTAAGCATCTACTGCTTGTCACTGTCCTACACAGACATACATTAAAAGATTATTTGTACTGTATGGTTGCCAGCTTCACAGTCAAGAGGAGGATAACGACTATGGGGTGACAAGGAAAACCAGTCAGACAGATCCTATAAGCATGACCATGATACTATGTAAATGTAATAACAATCTACATAAAAGCTCTGCAAGTGTCAGCACTGCACAACGCTAAAAGAAACTGGTTTTCTTCAATGTAAACTGTTTTGTCTTGCAATAGCCTGTTCTATTATTACTCATCTCAGCAGTAGTAACAACACAGGAGCTGGTATAAAAAATAAGCATCCTCATGCCATTATGCAAGACTGCCAGAGCCACATTTGCACTACAAGAGCATATGGTCCCTTTCCTATGAACTTCTTGAAATCTGGGCTCCCTGCAGCAGAAGTGTGAGAAGCACAGCTACATGACTCATTAAAGCGTCTGATGTCGGTATATTCTTTGGCCAGTGAACACAACCACCAAACATTTGTCACTGTCACAGCCTGTAATTTGTGTAAGAGGAAGGAACCAAAGGAATAGACTATGAAGGCTGGCTCTGAACTTTCCAACTGAACACAAGCAGTAGAACTAGTTGCATAAAGCAGAAAAGAAGATATAGCCTCGGCTGCGCAGCAGAGATTATAAAACAGTAATAATATTAAAAAAGAAAGGGGGGGAGGAATGTCACTGGTTCTCAGTTTATTATTTACTTGAACTTAAAGATTAAATTCTTGCTAAAAGTGCTGGCAAGCTCAAAAAATAACATTTCCCTTTCATACTTTCACATCTAACATAGTGAATTTAAATAGAGCACATTCTCCCTATATGTTCCCTTTTTTAAGATATTCAGGATTATTTGATATGTAAAAATACTTTGGGTTGCATTCTTCACCCTGAAAGCGAAAGAGAAGATATTTCCTTTAAAAATATAACTGCTTCCAGAAAAATAATGAATTGTCTCTAGCACAGCCTGTTTTTCCTGTTATTAGGATCAAAACTTGACAAAGTTAATAACAAAGTTATCACGATCAAAACTTTTTCCAATATATACTTTTTGTCTATTTCTGTTTTCAAAACACTTTGCAGTTTTAATTAAGTAAACTTTTCTTTGAAAAGCAAGTTTTTCTTTACTAAACTAATCCTGCATGTTCAACATAAAATGTGATTTTAATAAGCATATATATTATGGTGGGTATCAATAAAAGTAAGAAACACCTATTTGTCCTGAGAAAAGATTAGCCTATAGTTTAAGAAAATATAGGTGATTATTTTATGGGTAAAGCTTTCAGTAACCAGTATTTTCAGGTTTTATTTTTCTTTTTGAAATGTGATGTTATTTAGAGAAAGATCTGCAACAGAGAACTCATTTGTTTTGCAAAGTAAAAGTTCTCCTGGAGAGAAAGGAGTGGGATTTTTAAATATTAATCTTTCTATTAATATGTATTTCTACACGGTTCAGAAATGGAATTTGAACAGCATCACTCTTGTGGCTATGATACTCCACTGACAAATGTTACACAGGAAGACGAGACCAACTGAAGACAAACACAATCGGTTTTTTGTTGCAAAAATTGCTTTAAAAAACTTGCAAATATCTGAGCACAAACATCAACTTATGGCAAGCATTGGTCATGTTTGAAATTGCCATTCAAAGATCCGAATAAAACATTTACCTTCAAAAAGGTAAAATTACCTGTTCAGTTAAGCACTGCTATGAAATGCTACTTGCATAACTAAAACTACTTCATATTTTTCTAGAGGGTGTGAGAAAAGCCTGGCATGCTGGGGAGCAATGGAGCAGAGGCACAGGAAGAGCTTCCTGCTTTGATATAAAGAGTTGTGCTGGGGGTTGCTTCTTTCATCAGTATACAACAGACATTTTGGCCCTGGCATAAGAGAAACTTTCAAACGAAGTCTGAGTCAATCAGGTTAATTGCGTTCTTCCTACCTCCACTACCCAAGCTAGTTTTAGTTCCCTTATTCTCTTCACTTACTGCCCAGAACTGTCTCCCAGCGTAGCTGTGCTATGTGGTACTAAGCCGCTGATACCCACCCAAGAAGCAAGCGTGTGATCTGCACAGTGCTGTAAAGACTAATTAGTAAAGTGCTGAGCTTTCAAGGAAGTCACTTTAGAATTCTGCATTTATTGCTTATTTAATATTTGTATTTGTTCACAAAATGGCACTAATAAACAAAAAACCACACGCAGATGTTTCCTTTCCTCAATTAATTAATCATTGTACGTATGTGCATGACATTTAATACTGTTCTTTGTTCACCATGTTTAGCAGGCGTCAGATTATGACCATTATCCTTTGAAGAACATGATCCAATTACAAAATTACATAATGTATTTGTCAGTAAATATGGCTTAAATAGTACTAGCATTAAAAAGGTCTTTGTTTAGGTGGAGAAAAAAAAAAGCAGGACTCAAAAATCAGCTAGGTTTAATCTTCAATAGCACTGGAACTGACTAACAAATACTTGATGTTTGGCTTTTCCAACTAACTATTTTTCTTATTACATTGATTAAGCCAAAGGTTATTTTATCAAGATACATTGTTTTGTAAACCCTCAATCTATTTCAACCTCACAAAACAGAGAAATTAAATTTTATGTTTGAGTAAATAAGAAGTGATTGATCAGCACCAAGATGATCACAGACCATATTCAGGTCTGCTCAGTGACAGTGAAACAATATCTGCTTCCACTACTCCATAACTTGGCCTGATGTCATCAACACAATTAAATCTGGGTTCTGCTTCTATAAGTCACTGCATAATTTCTACAAGATGAAATCATATTTTACTCTTCTTGGTATATTTTATACTTATGAGTATGTAAAAAAAATTCTACATCAAATGACTTATAAAAAATAACATTACTTGCCCATTTATTTTTGTCTATAGAAAATTTGTAATCAGAAACAGGTTGCCATGCCTTTGTTTTGCTCTGAAATGTCTCCCAATACCTCTTTTGCATCACAAACTAAAACCATATAGATAATATTTCTATACATTTAGCATAAAAAATAAACTAATACCGATGAATCCCAAGAACACTAAAAATTCTGTTTAAAAATAATAAAAAATATTAACAACCATTCATACACTAAAGAGAGCCAGTATTTGCAACACTCACTAGCACTATAATTTCAAAAACTTGAACACTTAGAACGTGGGCCTGGCTGAGCCCACAGCAGCCCTCCCAGCGCTGCACTGGTGTTGGTAGCTGGGAAGGTGGTGATAACACACCGGTGGTTTGGCTGCTGCTGAGCAGCGCTCACACAGCATCAGGGCTGGCTCTCCAGCCTCCCCACCAGTAGGCTGGGGGTGGGCAAGATCTTGGGAGGGGACACAGCCAGGACAACTGACCCAAAGTGACATTCCACACCATGTGACATCTGCCCAGATATAAAAGCTAAGAGAAAGGAGGCAGGGGGGGCATTCATTATTTTCCATCTTATTTTCTTCCCCCTGTTCTGCTGAGGAGGGGAGTGATAGAGTAGCTTGGTGGGCACCTGGCATCCAGCTAAGGTCAACCTACCACAGAACTAAAAATCGTCTTCCAGAAAACACATATAAAATGGATTTGCTTGCTCTAATAGCAACTCTAATGTTTCAGGGATATACACAGGTTTTAATCTATTTAAAAAAGTTAATTTAGGAAGAGAAACACAACTAAACAGACAGCAATAAGTAGGAATATTTCCAGCATGATGTAGCAATATTTGGTCCTTTTTTTGTTCCAGCAGTATCAAGGCAGAACAGGGAAAACAGCAAATAAAATATATTCACAACTTTTTACACCAACCAAAACATTATTAGGTTCCTGTGTTATGACAGCTCAAAGCTTACAATCCACCAAACTGAAATCTGTTCCCATACTAGAAAGCTTGTGCTATACACTACCAAGCTTTCTCAAAATATTTGTTAATGGGAAACCTTGAAGGTAAGGAATAAAAATGAAGAAATCCTCCTCAGAATTTGTGGATGAAGGTATAACAGCAGACCACAAAGACATAGTGGGCCTAAGAGTGGCAAGAAACAGTAGAAGTGTCTGAATTCTGGTATCGAGGACAGATGGAGCCTGCAGCCATCCAAAATACAGAACAGAAACCTGCTCAGATGGTAAACAAAAGCTTCCAACTCTCATGACAGACTGTTGGTCAGTGAAAAAAAATTATAAAGGTCAAAAAGTTACTGAGTTTGTAGTAATTGGGAAGAAAAAGATTTTCTGGCACCAACTGAAGGAATTATAAACTCTAGGAAAGAAAAAAAAGTGCATTTGTATTCACTTTGAATGTTGCCTGCAGTATGTTATTTTACCATTGTTTCTATTTCTTCCAAATACCGATACTGAAATACTAATTAATAAAAAAATAGTGTGGTAGACCATTTGAAGAAACGAAGAGGAAAGAGAAAAAAAATATCCCCAAGCAAATCAGACAAGGCTATTAAAAAAAAAAAAGCATGCTAACAATCCAGTTAAAACCTGCAGCTCTCTTTGCAACATCTTTTTTTTTTTTTTTTTAATATGTTGACAGAAACATGTCCCACAACACAAGTCTTTGGTTCAAATAAATTATTTTTATGTATTAGAAGATATGCCAAACTATCTACCTTGATGGGTTTTGATCCCTACTGAATCAGGCAAGTTCCCCTATTAAATTCAAAGATTTTCGAATGTTCTTGTAAATTTGAGATGTACTTCACTACTTCCAACAGTAAGAGAGTAACTTTTTTTACTGCATCTTCTTGCAGAAATAATATGTTTTCTGTAGGAAATACAGCCTTGCTGTAAACACGGGAGATGTTACTTGCGTAGCTATTATCTGACCTTCCTGTCATATAGGAAATAAAACCACAATGTTCTTTCCCTTTTTAAAGGAATGTGGTAATCATTATAAAGCCTTTATGAGCAATGTTAATATGAATAATGTCAAAGGTACTAAAAATGTAAATCAAATAAATAATTAACAGTACTTTAGTTACTGTATCGGTGTTACTGTAGAACCATGGCTCTGTAATTTATATAATTACAAAATGACACAAATTTGTGAAGATATTCCTAAATAAAATTCTTACAAGTAGATGAGTCAGTATTGTATACTAGACATTTCTGATTCACTGTCTTTAGCTTTTATTTAAAGGATATTTGCTTCCTGCAAGTGTGAATGAGGTATTAGCAAAGACATATTTCCAGTCAGAGGTCCACAAAATAATGATCTTTATTTCTTTATTTTGACTTGTCTGGAAAAGCATAAGCAACCTTTAAGTATTAAGAAAAGTTCATCTTATTGCAGGAAGACAGCAAGTATCCATTGAAAGAAGAAGCCTTAAGATGTAAAGGATGACTTTGAGCAGAGAAGCAGTGAGAGCAGACCTGTTCCTCTAAGATGTCAGAGCTTTTGGGAAGTTCTTCACTTGTGTTCTTTTCCAATAACTAGCCAAAGACCCTGTTTACACCCATCCCAGAGAAGTAAAAAGGACTGACTTGACTTTTTTCCCTCCCCTTGTTTGTCGAAGGTGGTGTATCAATTTATTCACCAAGACTTCAGACCAAGAGACAAGCACCCGTGGTCCACAGAAAGAACACCATTCACCCTAGCTATTCAGCTAGTACATTTACAGACAATTACAAAGCAAAATATTTCAATTATCATAATCATAAATTTAATTATCTACACATACAAACGCTGTCTTTTAAGGCTATGTTCATGAATACAATGAATTGCTGTCCGAAAGGCCTTTAATTGCTTGACTGCTGCCAAAGGTTATAAGAGAGTACTTGCCTGGTCTTTCACCTTTCACAGCTAACGTCATATCGTGCATTTCAGAATCTTTATGTAAATCTTCTATTATTACTACTGAAGACAGTAATATTTCAAAACACTCTTTTTTGCAGGAATCTCAAGGCAAGCTTTCTCGTTTACATGATCTAGATAGTTGAATTTAGAGCATTCCCTCATACAAACATTTTAAGCAAGTTTTGACTTTCTTTTTCCTAGCATTCATTCCTGACATATTCAAAGAAAAATATACAAATCCTTTCAGTGAACTAACAAACAATTCATTAAGCAACATTCTATTACTCCAAATTTTCAAATGTTTATCTTTGTGTACACAGCTTACTATTTGCTTCCTGAAAGTATACTGAACGTTTGAAACAGAATATTCTGCTTGCCTGTTTGATACTTCTGAATTCAAATATCTTGCTTGATTTTCTTTTGCTTTGGTAAAGCTTGGAGTTGTCAAAAAGCCTAAAACTCATCAAAGATGCAGCTAGTTCTCTTAAAGACGTATTTCAAATGATGAATCATCTCCATCCTATAACCACCATCCAAAAAAATCAACGTAATAGCTAGTTGTAACTAAACACATTTACATTGAGAAAAAAATTAAATCAATATATCTTTAAATTTTGTGGCGATTCACCCAACCGACATCTTATGGACCCTTACCTTTTCATGAAAGGAATATTTGACATAAGGGACAATTACAATGCTTCTTACATATATCTGTATATTTCTAGGGGTCTCTATATTTAAGAAGCAACAACACCCATGGTCAGGCACCAAGCTCAGATCAATCAAGATTGTGGAATCCTGGTATTGGTTTGGGGCATGTCTGGAAGGGAACAACATCCTGAAACACCCTTTTGTCTTCACAATTGTAGTAGCATCACAAGATAGAGTGCTGTCTATGCTGCAGTAAACACACAGACCGTTACACAGAACGGCAGACAAAATATCTTAAGCCTTCCTTTGACCACACAGTGGCAGCTAAACTGTCCCAGAGTAATAGGAAGAGTTACAAGGGCTAGAGTGGCTATGAATGCGTAATCGTTTAGCAGAGTTTCCTAAAAATATTGTCAGAATCACAGAAAAGATTTGAATGCTTGCTTTTACCCCAAGCAAATATCCTGACTACTGAACTGTTAGAAATGGGAAAGAAAAAGATCTTTGCTGTCTTCTCCAAATTTGCCTTTAGAGCATTTAGGGCATTAAGAGCATTCAAACCTTCTAGAGAATCAGGCCTGAAAAAGTAAAGTACTTAGTATTTCCAAGATCAGAAAAAAATTCTCTTTCTTTCCCTTTGGTATTTCAGCTTAAATTTAAAGATGCTTCTCAGTAAGTGATTTGCCAGTCATCATCTGGTGTTAGTTTAGGCTTGTTTAAATGGAATTACCATGCAGCAGGCAAGAACAAGCTTCCTTATTCCATCTTACTGCTCTTAGAGGATTCAGTCTGAACTATTTGTGATAAAACCATGAAACATCAAGAGCAGAGTATGGCAAAGGGGCAGGACACAGCAGAGAAGCATACAAACTGAAGAAAATAGAAGTGTGTTTTAATACCCACACATTTTAATCCCCAGAGACAATGAAGGGGGGAGGGGAGGGGTGTCTGGCAGGGAGAAACAAAGAAAGGTTAGATAAAGAACATTAAAAAATAAAGAAACAGGAGAGTGGAAAGTTACATCGAGGTACTGTGAGGAAAGATTGAACATTACTGGAAGAATCATGGTTTACACAAGGTCAAGCAAGGTCCGTTATTTCTTAAAAGCAGGCTTTGTCCTGCTTATGTAATGAATCTGGTTCTGGGGTGTTATAAACTGATATTTTAGAAGACCATTTCTTATCTAGCATAAGCTTGCTTTTATTTACTTTTTCCCCAGTCTGGGTCAGAAAGCAGAGATACAAGTCAGTCTTAATCCAAAAAACAGGAGCCAGACACTTAAGCTTTTGCTTTTATTTGAAGCTTACCTAAACATAAATCTATTGTTTTCTGAGGAATATTAAATCCTGTCACCATTAAACACTTATGCTAATGAAACTATTCAGCCCTCCAACTGCAAGTTTTATACATTTCAGAAAGAAGTGAAAGAGGCAAGCAGCAAATAAAGTCTGCAACCGCTCTGGGGGGAAAGGTGAGCTGAAGGAAATAGATTTTCTTTTAATAAAGACAAAGATGAATTTGGGGGTTTTATTTTTTAGCAATAGGCATCGCAAAATGTTATACTGTATGCAGACTCTAATAAATAAGGCAGAAGCTGCATCAGACCCTGAATTGGCATACTTCATTGGTGGCAAAGACAATAGTAAACTGTTTTATCACTGAGAGCAGCCAGCACTGCATATGGTTGTGTGACATGCTCTCATGCACTTATGCTTTTTCATATTCAGATGCTATATATCTGTCCTTTGAAGCAGACTATTCAATTAATCATCCAACTTCACATTCACAGTTTTAAAGACACTTCAGGCAAAGGGTGTTCTCTCAGTTGATCTATTTGTGGTTGCAGCACCCGTACATTTTCTATGCATAATCCATTAATTAGGGCCAAGAGAATAACACAAATAATAAAATTAAAAAAAAAGATTGTACAACATTCTCCAAGATCCTCATAAACCTATCCAGCTGCATCACAAGCAGCTTTTACATACCTCGAAGACAGCCCTAAATTTGTCAGTCTTAATGTCATTTCACATCTTTAACTGACTTATTCCAAAACACGAACAAGAATGTTTCCTCCAACATTACTAAGCAACATCCACAGAGTAGCTGCAGAGCTCACAGCTGTTTTCTGCAGATGAGTGGTTTAGCCAATACTTTGGGCACAGCACAGTTACTTTCTTTTGATGTCCACGTTTAATAGCTGTGTAAGACCATTATTTTACATTACCTAACAAGTAATCTGTATATGAAAATGTCACAGACATTCATTAAAGAAAAAGAAGTTAATAGAAATTTCCAGATTTTCTCCAAATTCTAGTTTACATTTGAAAGAAAGCATGTATGTACATGTATTTGCATACACACAGGCACAGATAAATCATACTGGGATGCCAAAAATTTGCCTACTGGATTCTCGAAGTTATCACTTCAGTTCATGTAGTTACACATCAATCATGAAAGTGGTCCTGCAATTTTGTCCACCATGCAAATTGCCCAAAGACAGAAGCAAGTACTCAAGACCTTTCCAGACTTTGGCAAGAAAGCATAAGACATATAAAATTAAACCAAAAGGGCAATTTAGTTTGTGAGATATAATATTTTTATTGTTAAGCCACACATCTGGTCAAGACAGCTTTAGCTAAAGTTTTGAGTTTTCAGCTGTCGAAATCTAGCCTCAAAGTTTTAGTAAATTAGTTAGGCATGATAGAAGCTTTGCTTGACTATCCAGAGAAATTGCAATCTTTAAGACTAGTATTAATAAATTATTTCTGGATTAAATTTTTTGTAATTTTAAATTTTCCCAATTAAAGCTCCTAAGAGAAGCACCAATGCAGGCAATTCACATATTCAGTGAAAATGGAAGTGCAGGATCAGGTTGCTGTCTATGTTATGCCAGTGAAGTTAGCTGCTGGAGAATTAACCTGTACAACACAGGGAAAAATACCTTAGTACTATTTTACCTATTCTAGCATTAAGATCTGTGACACATTTCCACCACTACCACCAAGAAATATTTGTGATCCTGCTTGATGCCAGCATAGGCAGTTTTGCAGTATGGTAGCTTATCTCTAGATTAGGTTAATGAAGATGCTCCAACTCAGACACTAGTTGCCACACCCGACTTAACAAAAAGATAACTCAAGAGGCACAAACTAATGAGAAAACACTTTACTTCATCCTGAAGTCAAAGCCCAAATCACTAAACAATAGTTTGTTTATAGCAAACCTCCCAGGGCCTGACTGCATGCAGGAATGATAGGTTAGAGATCCAGCTCTTCACTTCTGTGCATCTTATTTTCCCTATTTTTAGAAAAACAGACTGCAGGCCAGAAAGTAAGTTTACTACCATTATTTATATATTTAGTTGCTTATTTAAAAATAAAAGAGGGATAGAATTAACTGACTCTACAGGAAGCTTTCATATGAATCCAAATGTTTTATTTGTGAAGTTCCAATACAGTGATTAAGATGAAGTGTGTTTTTTCTTAAAAACCAACAATTTCTGCTGGTTCCTTTACCTATGAGTTCTGCTCATAGTCCAATAGCTACAGTTACAAAGTTATGACAGTTTGTCCTTCCCACAAAAGCACAACCTAAACAACACTGTAGCAATCTTAAAGAAACAAGAGGCAGCTGACTTCATTATTGATCTTTGCACCCCTTCATATAAGTGGAAGAGTTCATGCTTACTGGCACATTTTGCCACTGGCATGTGTTTATTCTACTTTAGGAAGAAAGGTTAAGATACGGAACATGAAAACATAATATTTAACATTATCGCAGTGTTCAACATTAATAGTTATTTAAAACTAAACAAATTTAGCTTGCACAGGAAAAAAAACACAAATCTTCATGCTTTTTTAGCTAATTCTTGTTCAGTCTTTACTGTCAGCTCTGAATTTCTATCATAGTCAGCTAATACAAGTTCCTGAAACGATAGAAGGAACTATCTTTATTCTATCTTCAGCATCTGTCATATTTTCTTGTTTCCACAGGAAAACATGAGATAGCAGAGTGACAAGACGGGTCTTTTTTTTTCTTTTTTTTTTTTTATTATGCCATTAATCGCAATTTGTTGTCATGTTAATTCCTAGTAATCTACATGAGAAGAGTCTCATGAAAGATCCAATACAGCATTCTGTTGAGTCCAGTTCAGTCTCCATCACTAAAGCTTTTCAAGTTTTAACTCACATCATTCAAAGGGCTTTAATATTTCATTTCTACTAGTAGAAGTCAAATATAAGTATAATCACATTCTTCAAAGAGCTCAAGCTTACAGCTTACTTCAAAAAATTATTTAAATACAACTGCAAAACATTCAACAAAATCTCATGATTTTGAGGAGACGAACAAATCACCTTTCCATATTTACACAGTCCCAGGCCAAGAGATTCAGAAATTTTATACACCTTATATCGCAAGGAATTAATTTTCCAGTGGGGGATAATGTGCTTTTCTGTGAACTATGTGACAGTGTTGAACAGTGCATGAAACTGAAAATGAGCAAGAACTTGGTAATCAAAGGCAATGAAAAATTTTGCTCTCTAGCAGGACAGTTCACAAATCTGCACTCTGAAACCCTCTGGCTTAAATCTAACCACCCCATAATCAGTTTTTCACAGCTACTTTATAATCAGGTGTTCTTTCTCATGTCAGTGCTTTGTAAGACTTAAAATTCTTCATCAAATATTTTAGTTTTATTGACAGTGTTCAACAAAGTCTCACATAATTCTGAAGATTTGGTTCTGCACCTCTTGCCTATACTTTCTGCCTTTCAGGATCTAAACAAAACATACAAGGTAGACTTTGTGTGTATCCAGTACTTACGGCATGAAATCCAAAATTATCAATTGAATTTGGTTTTCTTTAGAGCAAACACTAGTTTTTTATTACTGTTGTATCTCTTTTCAAGGGCTGTTTACCAGCAATAGAAATCCATGAGTAATTACCATTTTTCATAATTTATCATCTCATTATTTCCTTTACAATATAGCTCACAAAAATAAGAGGAACAATAAATCACAGGAATAGGAAATTAGTAGTACAGAAGCACTTAGCAGTTTTTCTTTTTGCCCTTTTTTTTTTTTAACATTTTGTCATTGCTTGCTTTTTAAGGAAATTTTTCTGCCAGAAGATCTCTACACTAAAGTTAAAGAGATCCACAGACACAAGACCAAGTGAATTTGGATTCAGAAGGGAGACAGTGGGATTCATAATCTTCACATCTTACTGTCAATGCAAAATCAAGAGAAGAGACAAGGAAAGGACTGAAGACCATCAGCAGTCAAATCTCACCAAAGCCCTGTGAACACTGTGTACGATGCTGGAAGGAAAAAACCAAACAACTTTGGTTTTCACATTTTCTTACAGGCTCTTTCCCATAACCACCATTCTCCTTTTCTGTCAAACTATATCAGAGGTATTGCACATGGACCTTGTTCAGTCAGGCTGTTAGTACTTCTAGCTCATCTGAAAGAATGCTGATTAGACAGAACTGGACACCCAGGAACAAGGTAAGCTTTCAGGCAAGTAGAAAAATGTCTTCAAACATTTCAGGTAGACATATTTCAAACCTGAGGATTTAGTTTGAACTCTTGACATTTGATAGCGAACACATTACATGCCCCCTACCTGCTAGACAAATTGCTCTCCTTATCCCACTTTCTTGTGTCCCAAATAAAAACAAATAAGCAAGGAAATTATTAAAATTAAAAAAGGTGTCTCCCTCCTAAGTAAAAAACAAAAAAAGAAAACCCATATACTTTACATATTTATTGTACTGTATTATGCAATTCACAGTAGCTCTCTAGACTGTACTTAGAAGTTTTACCAGCACCAGTAATATTCAGTGTGCTCAAACTGCAATGAAAATAAAACAAAAAAAGTGCATCTGCCTTCACTTCCCCAAGGCAAAGAAACTAACACAGCATGGCCAGCAGACACTTTGAGACAGATTGTGTTAAGAAAACTGTCTTAAGTGGGTACATAAGAGTTGCCTTCAGTTCAGGATTTTTCTCTGCAAATTTAGCATCAAAGAAATCATCACAAGCAAAGTTAAAACTGTTTCAAATATCTGTCTTATACATCATCAGTTATCAAACCCTAGAATAGATCCTTGTAAAATTTGGGAACAAGTCTAGGAACAAGCTTTTCACATTACTGTACAGATGACTTCTCTATTAATGGTCATTGATAGGTATCAGAGGAAAATACATGAAGAGTTGTGAGACTCGTGTCTAAATCATGTTTCCCCCAGTCACTAAGCTGCGGTCACACTTCCTCTCACAGTGTTTTCCAAAAAAGAGCTAAACTTCTCCAGACGAGTTAGGGAGTGGTATCCCTTCCTTTGCACCTTCATGCCATACTACGAAGCCTAGCAGTTGGGTTGCTCTCTGAGAACATGGAAACACCATTTTGAAATCCCTTCAAGCAGGGCAAGAAGTCATTGTATTTCTAAAAAAAAATAAATAAAATATGCTTCAAGCACTTTACTGATACACTAAGCAGAAGTAATTCACACATGTAAGCTTTTTCTCTTCAGAAGACGAAATCTATGGGCCAGTGCTCAAAGGAACCCTAACCTTGC
Organism: Falco punctatus; assembly: GCF_963210335.1. Classification (NCBI taxonomy): domain Eukaryota; kingdom Metazoa; phylum Chordata; class Aves; order Falconiformes; family Falconidae; genus Falco; species Falco punctatus. The sequence continues at coordinate 61,058,870 of NC_137580.1, forward strand.
TAACCTAAAATTTAACACTCCTCTATTAATTATTTCTATATAGCAATACACTGTCTGTACTGGCATGAAGGGAACCCCTGTTGAACTGTTTCTTTCATGATGATGACAATGATGAAAGTCATCCATTCCTAAATAGTCTAGCTAGTACTAAGTAAAGACAGACTGTAAAGCTCTCAGCTAACACAGATCTTTCAATGGATTCCCCTTAAATCTTCAGCTCAGGACCTGACAGGAAGAAAAGGAAACTAAGATTCAAGCTTTGCAATTAAAGGAGCTTACTTCCCTGCTTCATGGAGTGGGAAGTGAATATAAAGAGCAGCATCATTCAAAGTATCTGAGACACTTAGAACTCACAGAAAAATACAAAAAAATATCTCCTTATCACAAGCTGCTCAGTCTTCTAGGAAGAAACAGGTAGAGATGCAGCAGCAGGCTAAAGCCAGGATGAGTGAGGGCAAGGGTAACTTTCACCAGGGGAAAGAACTGAAGAGAGAACAAAGCGCTGCATTGTGCGGGACGGTGTGACCAAGCCAGGTAGCTCACATGTGAATTAAGTGAATAAAACTGTTCTCTAAATCCATTCTTCACCATTTTTTTCTTTCTCTATCATCAGAATCAAAAATCAGCTGTTCTTTTGCTTGACCTGAAAAAGAGGTAAAGGAACATACGCAGTACTTTGTGAAATATGATAGTAAGCAGTTCACTAGCTTTGTGTACATGGTGAAATCATTTAAACTGGCTTACCTGCACATTTGCCAGCTCACAGAACCTGCATTTGCAAAAACCAGCTGTTGCTCCTATCTTGTAATGGGGTCCATGCAGGGGGCTCTCCTGTGGGCAAAGCATCTTATTAAAACTTAATTTCTGTGTAAGCAGATCTTTTTGCCTGAATAGTCTTCATGTTCACAAGCTGTGCAAAGCAAAAAGCATCTGTAAATATAGGAAGTGAAAACTCTGGAAAATTCAGAAGACACTGTAAACTGTGCAAGCCAATCACCATTTGTTTTGTGAAGTAAACAGCATAGGATGCTGAACACAGCACAACCACAAAAGGAGCAAACACGTAGACGATCTGCTGTTTCCCAGTGACATCAACAGTCTCTGATTCAGCCCTAGTTTAACAAAAACATCTGCTTTTTAGCTATTAAATTCAGTATAGAGACATGGATTCAAGAAATCCTAATGGTTAACAATATTTACCTAATGGTTAACAGTATGTTTACTTTAAGCAAAATACAGGTAAATAATTTTAGCTCATAAGGACTGAATGAAGGCTTGTACAGTCCGCTTTGTATGCAACCCAAATGACCAAGTCACACTCATGTTGTTTGTGAATGTGCAAAAAATACAGAAATGCTAAAATATCAAAGATAAATTTGAAAATTGTATGCAATTTCTGCTTTCGTTTTTTCAGTCACTTTAACCCCAGTAGTTCTGTTTATGGCTTCCAAGGAAAAAGAAACATCATAGAGAATAATATTAGCTAAGATTACATAGGATTATTGAGAGAAAACTGCAAAGCACTAACAAGGGAAAAAGGGGGGTTGCCATATCTCCACAGGGGCTGAGAAATAAAACTTTTAAGGTGGAATGAAATGGAAACGTCTGAGACTGCATCTGGAAAACCAAGCAGGGAGAAGCACAGAGATAACTGGAGCTGAACAAAACAGCACATCTACATTGAAAAAGATGCTGTTCCTGTCACAGGAGCTAGAAGCCTAATGCCATCCTAATTCATTTATTAATTTATGTTTTGTTATATTAAACTTGTATCTTATTTAAAAGTTCTGAATCAGACCTCCTTAATCATCTTGGCATTTACATGGTTCCAAGAGTAGACAAAGAAACAAGTGAGTGTAAGAACGGAAGTGAACTACAAAACATTCCCAACCTGAGGATGCCACCACAGGTCAAATTCTCCATATGTCTATTAGAAAAATAAAACAAATTCAGATATAAAGTTATATCTTCTTATTGAGAAAGCGGAGCTACAGGAAAGAAGGAGAAAGATGTGTTAGCTATTTTTTAAATACTTCTGACTTTATTTACGTTTAGTTTCATAAGACTGTCAGCATTCAGATTTACAGAATACTGCCCTTCTAGAAAAGAGAACTTGTGGGTTTCACACAACAAACCAAATGGAGATACACCTCTTCAATTTTTTTTTTTTGCAAAAAATATTAACATATGTAAATTACATTACATATGTAAATATTAATAGAAGTTTAGATATTATCCAAAATTGAGATCGATTTGCCTCTTCAAAGAACTCAAAAACAAATCAGTCCTAGATTGTTACTGCCAGTATTCATTAACTCATGTTAGAGATACGACTGCCAAAGATGTTATATCCTTCATAAAATTCATATGACAATAAAGCAACCCCAAAAGATCATGGTAGATCACAGCTGACCATTATTTACTTACACATTTTTCATGAGAGCATGCCTTCAAGCACAGTAAGTGTAGGGTATCCACCATTAAATAGTAGTCTTGTGGCAAACAGTATCCAGTATTAAAAGACACTTGGGAAGGCTAAAGAATATTAGTAAATTGTAGGGTAGCACTTTGGAAACTGGGAGTTGTCACCTGAAGTACTGATTAGCAAAAAGTTTGAAGATTACTATAATGATGTAAGCACAGATGTTAAAAGAAACAAGGAGATTGTGGATTCATAAAAACACTACAGAGCAAAAAAAAATGTACTAAAATAATCAGCAGTTAAAAGCTATGTAGCTACAGCACATCATTTGCATTTATGTGAGCACAAAAAACTTTGCTTAGGGTATCTCTTCTTTATTCTATGAAGGCATTACTGAAGAAAAGTCAAGAATAAGAGTAGAGATATGTTCTACTGTCCACTTTTCCATACAACAGGAAGGAAAAGATGCAAAACCAGAGGTGTGGAACAAATAGAGCAATGAACCGAAATGAGAAAAAGCCAACACATGCTGTAAAACCCAGGAGATACATGTTGGCCTTGACCTTGTGACCCAACGTTTAGATATTGTTCCCCTGTGCTTTCTTCAATTATATGCATCTGTAGACTGAAGAGACACTAAAGAAAATAGACTGCATAGAGTAGCACTAGCATTGTTTTGTTTTACAGTGCTAAAAACTTTCTACACATTTTTTATTTTATCTAATCTCCAACCATACTTTATAGGAAAACTGGAAAACCCCAATAACCCACTCTAGATTCTAACATGCTGGCATGTGTTGGGATCTCTTTAAGCACATCTGAGGAGTCCAACAAAATGTGTATTCTGAGTATCTCACTGAGATGTGGCTTGCTCCCTAATGTTATGCATTTTTCATAAGCAGAGGCATTTTTAAATGACCACTAGCACAGCAGTCAGAACAATTTATTTTCTTTTTAAGGAAAGATTGCCTTTAAAAATGAAGAAAAAATTTAAAAATAATTCTATATTAAAGCCCCATAGAACAATTAGCATGTTCTTAAAGAAGAATAGGCAGATATATTTCTTAAACAGCTGACACACATTTCCTCAGAGGTATTTCTGCTACACAAGGGCAATAATTAGATGCCACTTTAAAAAGCATTATGTTAAACACAAACTAATGAATGCATCTTTACGTCAAGTAGATTAACCTTAATATGCTTCATCTTTATGCAAAAATCACAATGAGTATCTGGAGGTTGATAATTTCCTCTGATGCATAAAACTGAAAGCAGTGTTTCTCAAGTCTGATTTCATAAAGAAAAATAGCAGCTGCTACTATGTAGGATATTGGCAAATCTCATATACATAAGGAGTTTCTCCTAGTTATGTATTACCTACATTGTTATCCATGTGTATACATGTGCACAAAGGAAAACTTAATTTTATCCATTACTAAATGAGAACATTAACTGCATGAGTCAGGAATTGTCAAATTATGTACCAGTGTTATCAATTCAGATTAAACTCATCTTTAAATGGGAAACCCTGCAAATGTTTCAAGTGACCTCAAGTTTTCTGAAGTTTAACACAAGACTGATATTTACATAGGAACTACTTATTTTTTCTGCAAGCCAAATAACTAGACATGTAGATGTTTTAAACGATGACTTGTGAGTCTATCTAGAAATGAGATTAAAAAGTAGAAAGATTTTAATTTCTTTCATTGTGAAGTGGACACAAAACCCTATATGAAAGACAAGATTAAAACTTGTAATACTCACTTACCTGATATTTGGTCACATAAGAATATGGATATAACTTTTGTAATAGCAGAATATTATATTCTGTAAAAGTAATTGTACATTTCTCAAAACAATTTCATTCAAGATTTTATGAACGGGCATTCAGTTTTACAACAAAGATAAATTCCCAAAACACAGATTTTTACTTAAGGGACAATTGCTTTCGTTATTTAAAGATAACTTGTAATAAATGATGATTTGTGGAATATTTACACTAAAGGTCTTCTGAGAATGTTAACATCACTGAAAAAGTTTCTTAGCACACTTTGATTCAGTTACAATATTTTTCTACCAGAAAGTAAACAAATAAATAAAACACAAGAAGTTTAGACATAACATGTTCAAAACGCAATAGTCTGCCTGTGGTCTGCTACAAATCATAAGCTATCAGGGCAAGTTAAGCAATCAAACCTCTCTGGTTTTATACGTTGTCTTCTAGATAAAAGTAGGTTCAAATTATTTGCCAAATTACCATTTCTGGAAGTCCACTTGCCTCACATAATTTCATTAGAAAAGTACACACAAATATAAAGCAAAGATCAGTTCAGCTATCCATATAGAAAGGTGTAAGCATGCCCTGTTCTTTCTCCAGTGTGCAGCTAAGCACAGTTCTGCTTCCTTCCCTGCATGAGCAATCTTCACAGCAGCTCTCCCACAACAGGGAGCGCTATGGGATTCCCAGGTCACAAAGGGACACTTTCTGCTTTCCACCCTTACCTTTTCCCTTTATGTTTGCTAATTATGCAAAGCAGGACAAAAGAACAAAATAAAAAGTGTTTCTCATGCTAAAAAAAGCAGAGTAATATGAGCTTTGTAATAGACAAACTGCTGTACTGCTTGCTAACAAGGCTCTTGTAAAACCACAGTAACTTCTAGCAATAATTTACTCAGTGCCAAACCATGTCATTATCTCCAAAGTGGACTGGACACGCTGCTCCTTTGCAACGGGGACTTTCACTGTAAAAGAAGAGAATTAATACTTTTATATACCTGCTGTTCGGCTGATGCCAACAGGTGTCGAATTATACAGTGGGAAAATGCTTGAATTAAAATATGCCTAAGGAAAGTAAAACATCTTCATCCACTACCAGCATACAGCTACTTCAGGCAAAGCAAAAGGAGAAAAAAAAAAAGCTTTAACAATCTTTTATTAAGCACAGTCTTTTTAATCTTACTCCTGCTCAAACTGTGAATATGAAATAGAGCAAAGTAATCTTCCATGTTCCTCTATACAGAATTGTTACTCATTTTTTCTCATGTTCTTTTTTTTTAATCCTTTTGATCATCATTTTGATGAGAAAAAAAATACATAAAGAGGCATTAGAGAAGTGATACAGTAAGGGGTAACAGAAGAAAGAAGAGTTGAAGCTAGAGATCCCACACATGACTGGGGTTCGCTTGTACTCCTTGTTTTATAAACATAAAATAAGGGGCAGCCTTGAAAATCTTACAAGTCATAGAGATAACTAGATCAAAGGTGAAAGTAAATAAATATTACCATAGTTTTATAGATGGAAACAAACACAAAGTCACACCAGAATTTTGCATCAGAGTTAAAATATGACCCTAAATGTCTGTCCCAGTGGCTCCATATAAAATGGAATATTCAAATAAAAGCCAGAAGAAATGCCTTTCTTTTTCTGTGGAAAAAAAAAAATCTCATTTTAGGATTTCACAGTTTTGTTTAAATATGTTTGCATTACCATGCAGCTCACAGATGGCTATGTTCTATGAAGAAAACCCTTTTAGAAAACAGTATACTTTGCCAGAAGTGGTATAAAATTCTCTCCCCAATTAAAGGTGGTGTAAATTTTAAGTAATATAAACCACACTGACTCTTCAGTAATATGACAATGCTGAGATCTTTTATAGAAAAGAGAAACCCATGTCTTAAAACAAATATATTGTGTTAGATATTGATCGTGTGATCCCTATGCACAATAACTTGTCTCAATACTCCTACAACAGCATCAGATAATCATTACAACTTCCAGTAAATGTTTCATCTTTTTCCTCAATTATAGATTTTCTTTGAGGTTTTATCCACATTTTCAAAGGCAAACCAAGCCAAATATTACAGGAATGAAAATAGTCTTTCTGTGCCATCTCTTTAGGAAATTTTTTTCTTCTTTGTGTTTCTCCGTTGTACTAGCCTGATCATTCGGGATCAGTAATTGGGATGACAAGATCCACCTATAGAACAATATGAGAAGCAGTTTTCCCTCAAAAATCCTGAAATATTCCATGTAAATGACTTAGGAGAGTAAGAAACAATTTAAACTGTTGTTCCATAAGAATTATACTAATAAGAATGACATCAAAAATGTAACATTTTCATAGTTTACTTATGTAAAATGTGGCATCACAGGTTACATGAAATTTTCTACTACATCATCAAAGATACAATGATTATACAATTAGTTGTGTGTATAAATCACAGATTCCAACACAAGTACGTACCCAATAACTCCAATTCGCAAAGATCAGGTTGGTAGCAGGTAAGGTATCTTGTAGTTAAAGAAACACAATATGCAGCCTTCTGTGCTGATGACAGAGCAGAGCTCATTATCTACACAAGTTAGCATCAAAAATGTTCTACAATTCTACTTTTTAGATCACAGCAGAGAAGGGGAGAAAAGAACAGGAGAGCAATGGAAACAGTGATTACAGGCACACTGGTACTCAGTCATCTATTTGGTGTATATATTTATACAGTTATTTTGAAGCTAATTTGGTCTACCCTTCTACATCAAAATCAGAAAGGTAGTCTCACATGGTAATGAATGCAAAGGAACATGATTTTGTGGAAGAAACTGCAGAGGAATAAATATAGTTACATGCTTAGATATATCACAGGGACTTCTGAAGACTTCTGTCCCCCTGGCCCTGTGACAAGTCTCACTAGTGCCTTCCTGCTACCTAGTGCTCATTTCCTTCAAATCCAGGGAGATGCTTCACATGCAGCAGCTAGAAGCACTAGCATGTCACATTTCCAGCCATGCCTCCACTAAAGACCCAGTGTTGCCACACATTCACTATATGGGTATGGCCCAACAGGAGAGCAAGGATGCTTCTTCTCCCCACGGTCATCAGAGATGCCTCTCTCCCAGCAACAGAATTTCTTTCCTGCAGGAAATGTGCACTGTTTCTTGCTGCAAACTTTCCTAAGTGCTTTTTTTTTTTTTTTTCACCCTTTCCAATAACAGCAGTGTATCACTGTAATTTTTGTACACATCAACTCCACAAACACATAGAATAAAGCAAAGCTGAAAGTAGCTCACAGTAAAATAGCAAATATTCCATTGAACCACAATTTTTTGTGCTAGAAATGAGTAAATTTATTGACAAAAAAATTCCACTGAAAGTCAGAATGTTATGATAAGGTATGCAGAGAGAATACATCCTAACCAGTAATTATTGGACTATATTCTGAAAACTGCAAAGCTCTTACAGTAATCCTAATAAAGAGAAATATCATTCTTTGCTTTGCACTTCACAAAATGTTGAGTATAAGTTATCGTCTTATTAGGAAATTGTCCTGTATAGCATCACGTTCTCTCAGAGTTAATTCTCAGTCTGTATCTCCCACTACAAGTGCTGTACGAGGTATGAAAAAGACCCTGAGTTTTCAAATTAGATTTTCAATGGCTAAGAATCAATATGAAAATTAGAAAGCCTATTTGCTTAGCCAATCCACATTCTTTTGCCAGGAGTTTGCAAGCCAACCAATGTCCTAAATTGGATTTTGTTTATATTAGATATATAAAATTGGACTTCAAGGAAATTAAAAAAAGACAAACCTTAATTGGTTTAAGCTGGATCATTTTCCTCTCAAATGCATAAAGCTGAAACATTATTTCTTCAAAGTGGAAACATTAGAAGTGTGGTTATTGTATTGTCCTGTCACTTAAAGTGTAGACTAATTGGATGGTGTTACACATTTAAACATTACCGCGTTTTAAGCTGACAGTACTACAAACTAAACAATATTTCAAGATTTATAACAGATAAACATATAGTTCATAGCACTTTTTCTGTGTTCTAAATAAAAAAAAAAAAAAGATTAAAATAGCCCCATAGAAACTAATTCATGACGCCTAAAGCATGTTTTATGGAAGTCAATAGAAAAGTAAAGATACTTTACTTGAGTCACTTCACAAAGTGTTTTACTTGAGTTGAAAAAAAGGAAGTCACTATATATATTTTTAAATGGTCCTTTTTCAGTTTACAGCATCTTAGAAGGATCTAAAAAGATCACATGAAGAAAACGACAGGAAATGCTAAAGTGATTAATATCATTAAATCAAACTATTAAAGACAAAGTGATAATTGGCAAGCAGCAGAAAATAAAAGCCTAAACAATATGCTGGTGCCTAGGTATTTCCTACACAATTACACATTTACTGACTTCATCTAAGTGATCCTTGCACTGTAGAATTCACAGTCTGTTTATGCCATCCTTCCACCATGAGAAGTGCAAGATACTCATTTTCCTACTGGTGGCTGGATGCAATTGGTACCTGTAAGCAAATTGTTTATAAAGTGATCCAGGTTAAAATATGGTGCCTGACCTTGACTTACTGGCTTGCCTTAGCTGAGTCACTTCAAACATCTCATTTATCAGGTATATGAAGTAGAGTTTATCAGACTCCTCTTTGTCCTTCACAGTGTTTTCACCAATACAAATATGAAATTTAAAATTCATAGTATTATACTAAATTATTATTATTTTTTAAAAAATAGGCATTTGCTTTATAAAGAAGATCCAGTTTTTCTGTAGCTGTTTGAGTTTTCTTTCATAGTTTCATTTATAAGGACTCTGCTGTTTTCATTAAAATGTATCATCTTCCTACTAAATCATACTTCCAATATATAGCAAGTAAAACTATGTATATAATATTGCATCTGGAATTAGTGTTCTAGACAAATGTTCTCAAAAAGTACTTAACTGCTTTAAGTAATGTACACTTCAAAACTGGAACTGCTCAGCTGTTTATGATGCTCTGAAAAGATGGAGGATGCTTCAAGAGGAATCTCACTTGATTTAGGAGTAAACCCTCTGCCTAATCCAACAGCTGAGTAGAAGTCAGCACAAGCGCTCAATATGGAATCCCTTTACCAATAACATCTACATGCAAATATCTAAAAAGCAGATGTTCCCAGCTTGTTCTCTCTTCCAGCCAGTCTTTTTCATGAAGCTTAACTTTGGAGGGAAAAGAATATTTCTGACATTTCAAAAATATTCCATTTTATGTTTGAACACCCTCAAGCAAAACCTTTGCATATTTTCACCTATCCAAGATACTCTAACTTTTTTTTCAGTGGGTAGATGGGTTTCTATATAAAGCATAGCAGGTCTGACATTACCTCTCCTGTCAAAAATAGTCAATGAACACTCAACAGAAGTAGCCAATAACTGATGTTTGGACCACATTTCAGAAAGCTAACCTTCAGGTCCCCTCACTGAACAATACAGATCAGGAATTTTAATATAGTTCTTCCTTCAAAAAGATGAACATTGTAAAATTTTATCATTTCAGGGTGCATCTTTTTTCCCCCCTCTTTGTTTCTTTCTGAGACAGAAACTTTTCTTATTTTGTGATATTTTCCTTTATTAAAATTTTTGTGAAAATGTATTAATTCTTCTTAAAATCTAGATGACAATAGATAAATATTTTAGAAAGTAAACAGTGTCAAAAAATGCACAGTTAGTTCTAATGAGTATCAGTTTGACCAAATGTCTCCAGTCTTTGAGTTACAGGATTATTCCCCTTCTACTCCCAGCAGATTGCCTGCAAATATGATAGGAATGGCCTGAACTATCTTCATAGGCAATGTAGTTATGAGAAGTTTTTATATGCAGCATAATACAGATATTGAGTCATGCGATATGTCTCTGACAACTATATTCAAATATGGCTCCAATTTTATTCAAAAGCTTAATCATAGAAACAGCTCCCTTATCATAAAATAAAATGGCAGTGTTTGGTAGACTTATGTCATGAGACCAGAAACACTCCCTTTCAGTATATATGCACACAGACATTATCCCAGAAAGGAATCTGAAATTAACCATGTGTAAGGGGGAAAACAATCCTAGTATCCGTTGCTAAAGTTACCCAGTTTTACTAGGGTTAGTGTTTATATAACACATTGAATTGTTATGAATCTAATACAATGGCAATTATATAGTGTAACTCATAGCATGTGCAAGTTTTCTAAGGCACATTTAGAAGGCTGTTACAGCAGTAAGGACAAAGCGTACTAAGGTATGAAATAGAAACGTTAATCAAGAGACTTTAATGAGGAGGAAGGAAAGAAATCACCTAGTCTGTACATTGCCATGTGGGGTCCCAGTGCACAGCCATAGAAAAAACAAGACAGGTTAAGGGCAGATAAGCAAGCAAGCAAATAGTTTTCCCAGTTCTGGCCATGTTGTGCCAGCAGAGTTCTTGTAGATCCTAATTAATTAACTATAATAACTACCTGAGGTGGTAGAACAGACAAAGGTCATTGTTTCAGTATGCTCATCCTGCTTTTTGCTATTTTATCTCTTTGTACAACATTCTGTTTGAATATTGCAAATCCATGTGTTTTTTTTTTTAAAAAAAAGCAACACACTCCTTAACTCTTTACCTTGTCATAAAGCTATGTTTTTGAGTGTTCTGACAGCTAGCCCAGTATTGCATCTTTACAGAATTCATCACCCTAGTGTTATTCCCCCAGGTTTCCGCAGACTGGCAGGCTCCTGACAACTACATGAGCTGACTTAAGGAATAGTTATACAGGCGTCTTCAAGGGCAACGCTAGCCCTGAGGGCAGGGTAGTTTGGTTTGTTGGACAGCGATAATGCTCAGGTCAGAGGAGAAGCTGCAAACAGGGTATGCCACTCTCTTTCTCCAGAATTCATAAAAGCTTTAGTACTTTTAGCTCTACCCTAATAAACCTGTGATGTCTAAGCCCAGCAAGAATTCTACTTAACAAGCAAATGCAATGTGTGAGGAGTTATTGGAGAGGAACCTCAGCTGGTTATAACTATTCTGTTTTTGCAGTTACAGAGCAAAAAATCAGCTGAGCAATTCCTTCCTCTCCTCCTTTTTAGTATACAAGCTGCAGATGAACCCTTCTGCTGTGTTCTTTCCCTCATATTCCAGGCTCAAATAACCCGCCCTTAACATATAATGTCTATTTACGGCTAGTAAGTATCAATCTAGGTGAAAGTTTGACACAAAAATGTACAAGTGTTTTGCCATTTACAATTTTGTAAAATGCTCAAAGCCTATGAAGAAACACATATCTTAGTGAACCACTTGCATTTTAAGTCTTCTGTTCAGCAATAATTTCCCCATTTCAAAAGAGGTTTGTCTGGATTTAGAGTAATAATACCCAATGCAAGACCAGGCAGTATAGATCCATAGAAATCCTGATGTGCACCTGAAGTATTCTCTCTACTTGTCAATACTTGGTTCAAGGCAGCCACAAATTGGTTGGATAACTTTTCCAATATGACAAAAAATTCAGGATGTGGGAGCTGAGTGTGACCATATTCTTATAACTAGAAACTGTAAGAACTGTGGTCCAAATGATTGCAGCACTATTTTACTTTCAGAATCATATACTACAGATAAATATAGTTCACAAAATAGAAATAGCAACAAGTACAGAGTACCTTAGAAGTAGAAAATGAAAAATGAAAGTTCAGTACAAATCTAAAAAGAAGGGATTGTGCAACCAATGTGACAGAGGAGCGATTTATGAAAAACAGTATATTCTGTTCTCTAGTGGCTGAAATGCAAGTCAACATAAGAATATCTCTCCAAATTTTCAGAAGTCACAAACAACTTCTATTCATAAAGAAAGAAATGAAGTCTTAGGAAAAGCGATTTCAGAAACATCCATTGCCTATGTTACTACCATCTGCTACCATGCTGGCAACAGACAAATCGACACTCAAAAGCCAAGTCTGACACACCACCTCTCTCTGACAAGTAAAAAAGAGATTTTTCTTCTGCAGAGAGGTCACCTGTGTATCATGTATATAATGCAAACACATAATTTAGTTTGAAACCCTTCTCACTGCATTCCTTTCCAGACTGCAAACAGATACATGTTCTCTGTATGCTTGTGAATATCCCTAAAGTACAAGAGTATCATATGCTGTGTGCTAGTCCTATTCCATAAGCCCTCAAAGGGAGCCCTTTGGAGCAAATAGTCACATCATTAGCTATTTTCCTAAACACAATATAAGCCAGCAAATAGATTCTTCAGAAAAAAAAAAAAAGATAAATGTCTTCATTACAGTTGACACAACGTCCCTTTCCATAGAGCAAGTTACATTTCCAGAAACTAAAACACAGAAACACAAGTCGATCCATGATACTGGACACTAACCCACTGCTTTTCTGAGCAGGAGGGAAAAAAAGACATTCTTCCTGTAATGGAACTTCTTCCACCAGACTGTGCTCTTACAGCTGCTCCTAGATCATCCATGTGATACACAGATACTCACATACTAGAATACTTCTTGGAAGTCCTTCACTCCAAAGCAAGTAGCTCTGGAAGTTTTCATGAAGGTGTATTATTATCTCAGCAGAAAGCGGTAAACAACTGTTGCAGCCCAAGGCAATTAGAAAATCTCTAATGACACACACACATATCTGCAGTTCTTGCATATACTTTATGAATTAGATTTTGCCAATATCAAAACATAAGCATATAAGGAATTCAATAACGTTTTACTGGGGAGTCAAAACATGATCTTTAAAATCTTTTCTTTTTAACAAATTGTTATAAATAATTATAATATTTTATACTAATGGAAGCCCAGCATTTGTGACTATATATTTGACTATGTATACAAAAAACATGTATACGTTATGTTGTTTCCAAGCTTACAATATACAAGAAAGTCAATAACTTAGTGTCCGAGTCTGGACTGAATTTTTAGAGGTATAAATAGCCAGACTTTTTATATGGGTAAATAAGGCGTCTGATGACATATATATGGTGGTTTATACTGCAAAACAACATATATTTTAATTTAAGACCAATTTTAACTACTTCAGTGCTATCCAAAACCTACCACTATATTCCTTCTTCTCTACAAAAAGCATATTAAAGATCATAGAGATCAAAAAAGGGAGATAGTTGTATCATATAAATGTTGGCATAGGAGTGGCTAGTTCCCTCAAGTTCAGTACATAGTCAAGGCGAAATATGTTCTTCTAACAGATGATTCAGAGCATTTAGCTTCTCAAATTCAACCTTTCACTGACAGTAGAACCCCCTATGGAGACTGGAGTTCCAACTTAAGCTCTAAACTTTCAAATCTAACATTACCCAAGACAAATATCTCATTTTTCAGCTTCTAAATGAAATAAGAATGTAGCTTTTACCACAGAATCTCACATTACTTTTTTCAATACATTTCAGTTTCAAGGAATAATGAAGACCAGAGCAGCAATAAAAAAAAAAAATAACATATTGGATTTACTTCACCTCAGAATAAGACAGCCATTCCAGTGGTTGAGTTATATAATGAACATAATATACAGACATAATTTAGAGGGATGATATCACATAACTAAATCATAAAATTGGATAATTTAGGTTGAACAGGACCTTTGGTCATCAGCTGGTCACATTTCTATTCAGAGCAGGACCACATTAAATCAGATTGCTCAGGACCATGTCAAGCCAAGCTTTGACTACCAAGGTTGGACAGTCAAACCTCCCTGGGCTACATATTCTAGTGTTTGATCATCCTCATGATGAAAAAAAAAAAAAATCCATATATCTAACCAGAATTTGTTATCCAGTACTTATTCAGACTTGCTATCCAGTAGAAGCCCCAGGACCTTTACTGCTGACCTATTTTCTAGGCAGCTGGTCCTCTACCTGTACTGATACACAAGGCTGGTCTTTATACCAGCATTAGGAATTTTGCTTTTTCTCAGTTTTCTTAACAAAATTTGGCCCATTATCTACTTACATGAAATAATTATCAGCTTTCTGAATTATTTTCCCACTTGTCCACTCAAACAAAGATTTCTCTTTTCTCCTGAACAGATGGTAGGTACTTCACTAACTGCTCGTTATAATCTGAAAGTAAACATTGGCTAGGGATCAAACAAGTTCTCAGTATAACCTCTGAGGCATATGGCTGATTGAACTATTATAAAGACAATTAAATACTTAGAATGTGAAATTAGTAAAACATACCTCTTGTAAGAAAGTGTATAGAGCATGGGCAAATATAGCCTGCTTCTGCACCTACAGAGATAACTGTAGCCTACGTAAAGCTCAAGAAATCTGGGCAAACATTCTCTGAGTGTTTTTCACAATATCAGTGTTCAGGGCAGTTCTTAACCAAGAAAATTTAAAAATTATTATTCCTGTATACAACTGCAGATTTTTAAGCTGTACATGACCATCAAGTCATTGACGAAGAAATAAATATTCAAACAAGGACCTATTTCTGATGCTGCATAAGCGCTATTAACACCATGACTGGGAACTTGCAAAAAAAAATATTTATGATCCATTGTTATAAAATAACCTAATTTTCCTTAGATGAGACATTTGTGCTCAAGGAGTTGTACCATCATGTGATATAAAACTTTTTGGGACCAGAAACAAAGTTGTTTAGAGACTTTGTTTATGTTTGTTCAGAATGCATGAACTGCCAGGAGTATAGATTATACAAAATGTATGCATGTGATAAAAGACTCAACAGCTTCTCTTGCAGGGAGCATAGCATGTTACAATGGCCGGCCTGAAGAAGACATTTGCCAATAACATTACTCATTTTTTTGTTGTCCTGTTTCTCTATAAAAAGTAAAAAAATACGTTAAAGATTCATTCAAAGTACTGACGCCGCTCTTGGTTCTTACAGGAAGTTTATATGAATGTTTAAGACGCAATTGATCCTGCTTTATGTTTTTAGCATGCTGAATCTGATTAAACACTTTAGCAAAACAATTAATGAAATCATCTTGCATTTTCCTGATACTAAAACTTCAGTGTTTTTTCTGTTCTCATTGTTATACTGTACGTCTGTATAATGGATTTGCCCTGTTAGAAAATGCTCAAGTATTCATGAAGATTCTGCTGCATTTTCCTCTCCTTATTTTGAGAACAACAACATATTAAAATCAAAGTGTTATTATATTAACTACTGCACATTTATTTCTAGGAAATTGGCTAATAACTATAACTAATAATTTCATTAAAATATGTTGCTATATACACCTTTATATTCATACTTCAAAAGTTTCTTAGCTTTTTCATAGCTTTTAGTACGAAATTGATAAAAATTACAAGTGGGATAAATAACAAGAATAACATTAAAATTTTACAGGGGCATCTGGATTTCTTGGTTAGCAGAGTGCAGTGACATATGTAAAATCTGCAGAGCTAAATACCAGATCATATAGATGGGAATTAAAAGTATACACTTACGGTTAAGATCATATAGGGTTTATTTTTGGAGGAAAAACTATCTCATAGATTTGGATAGCCTTCATTACAAAAATGAAGGCACTCCCCTATTTGCTGTTCAGCCGGAGACAGTGAAGCAGCAGAGAATTCATCTTAATTGAGAGATAACTTCAAAGGGTAAAGATATTTCCAAAACAGAAATGTTGCAGTTTCATCTAAGAAAGATAATTATAATACAGAGTCACAGTTAATGTTCCACAGAAGTAATTCCATCCTTAGCACTATTTTCACTACCTTTTAACTTTGAAACGATCCCTGTCAGGCTGAAATTTCTCATACTTAGTCTCAGCCCAAAGGGCTATTTTAAAGTTTAAATTAAAATGTTAAGAAAATTGAGTAACTAAATGAATTTTTACACTATGAAAAACGTTCTCATTTCTAGTCTGCTAAAACTGTCACTGCAAATCAGAATAATTTGTTTTACTTCCTACACTGACATGAATCCAGCTGCTGAACAAAGCTTTTCAGCATGGACCCTGACTTCAGATTAGTTTCTACGTGATGTGCTGAGAACTCTATATGCTATATAATAAATTTTAGCATTGCATATGAAAGCTGTCAGTGTCACTTCTAGTTACTGTTGTCTGAATTACTTGCCTTGAAGTCAAACCAGGTGGCACTTTTTTGGGTGAGGGAAGAGCACAAAGGAAAATGTGGGGCTAGAGCAACTAACAGTTCCGAGCTAAAGACAAGAGATACTTTGCGTGTCCCTATGACGACACAGTATCTGGCATTGGCTGAAACGAGATGCTCAAGAAAGACTATATAGAGGACATAGTCACTATTAAAACTCACGATGAACACAACTATCCTGAGAACTAACGAACGTAATGAAAGCCATCCCACAACTTACGTCATCCAAAATGTACACTTCTCATAACCAATTTTAAGAGGATCTTGCAAGAAGAAAATACATGTTGATGTGATGCTTCAAAAGGCAACTGGGATTTTAACAAAAAGAATCCTGTGTCACTAACAATTAGATTCTATGACTTTTTATTCAGCTTTTCATTTGAATTAAATGCTTGTGAAGGTATCCCTTAAATATTACCTCCACAACTGAGTGATTAATGGTAGAAATATTTTTCCTTAGCCATTATGAGTTAATTTTTCTTAGGCACCTTCAGTGTCCATCCTTACCTTTCATAGATGCAGTTGCTAAGCCTGTTCCAAAGAACTCAACGTTTTTAGTACAGCCAGGCAAAAAGTTTGGTGAGACCAGCTGCAGCCTAACCACTGCACCTTTGATTTGCTTTTAACAGTGGTTTTATAGCTTAGTTCCCTCCTTTAAAGCATGGGTTTCAACCTGGTTTTAGAGCTTGAATGATATTTATTTGGTGTAGAAACATTCTGTGGGCTTCTGAAGCACTGATCTTTTTTCAATAATTTAGTTCAACATTTGGAGTGCCCTGTAGGAATAATATATTTTTAATGGAATACAATAGTTCTGGAGAAAGCATAGGATAAGTCTTAAAGTCTGAATCATTGCTTCTCTATAAAATGAACCATGTTCATACACTTTTCCTTTGTGTGCCACAACCATTGCCATGGCAGTAACAAAGAATTAGAGAACACTGATTTCAGATCACCTTTCAGAAGATCAAATATTTTCTGATAACTGGAGAGAACATGGATACTTTAAGCCTACCTAACCCTACTGTGTCCTGGCACAGATTAAAATTCCACTTTAAGATTAAGTATTTTATAAGACTAGCTAGCATTGTCATCTGCTTCTTTTTGCAGGACTGTTTGGCAGATTAATAAATATAAAGGTTCACCCAGTGATTCATCCAGACCATAATTCTTCAAGCAAGTAACTACAAGTTTAAAAAAGCTCAAGACATCTTTCAGAAAGACGTCCAAACAAAGAGATAAAAAGTCCACCATATCTTGTACAAATTACTCCAATGGTTAGTTCATCATTCTTCCTAGAGAAAAAGACACATTAACCTGAATTTGCACAGGTTTCATTACAAGTCATTAGATAACATTATGTCTCTACCTGATATATAGCTCTCCAGTATCAGAAATCTGGTTCTTATGAAAGTAGTTTTAGATGTTAATCAGACATTTTTTAAACACCTCTCTTAAATGAAACAGATTGAGCTTCCTTAACCAGGCATGCACAGAGACATAGAAATACCACATCTGACACACAGGTCAAGAAAGTATTATTTTTAAAGCAAACAAAGTACAGAGCTTTATTTAACTGGGTCACTTTTTAATTGAATTATTTTATTTTTTTTTTAAAGAAAGATTGAACTTCAAGTATAAAGAGTAACTAGTGGAGATGGCTTTATTTAAAATCTGTTCTAAGGTGACTACTTGGCTTCAGAGAAGGATAAACTACTGCTTCTAAGCATAACAGTGTGAAAGGACCTTACAATCAATGCTACAATATGAAGGGACAGGGAGGAGAGGGGGCATTAATTGTGGAATATTATAAAGCACAGGCCTTGGTGAAGGAGGAAATGGATCAAGATTTTATATATAATCAAGAGTCGATGATATGCAGGTCCATGAAGATGAGCACAAGTATTTTGAAATTTTCTGTGAAATATGGAATTAAATATGCAGTGGAATAGCTTACCTGTTGTATGAGAAATACTCAAACCTGACTTAGAGCAAGAACTCAGATATATAGACAGTAACTCATACTTCTCATAATAACACATTAAATATTTATTGTAGTCAAAGGGATATTAAATTCATAACATTTACTTAGCATGATAAACCATTTTTAAAAGTCTAATTTTATGAAGCAGTGTAAAAACATTCTGCCCTGATTGAAAGAGGGTATATTTGTACAAGATCTTTTTAAAGGCAACAGACACATCTTTGTCTCAATTGCATGACATTATTTTTTATGATTCATTTCCCTGCTAGAGCGCTATCAGAGAGACCTCCACCTGCATCTACTTAATTCACTGGGAATATAACTTCATCTGAGACTACCAGCAGTAAGAAAATCTTTTGGTATTCTTTCACACAAAAATCTTCAAGAGTGATGGAGATTGTCACTAAAGAGTGTAGCACAGCTCTGGCCTTCGGCAACAAAACTGGAAGGTGAGATTGTCAAATAACATAAACACGTGAACAAACCTTGGGGAAAGAAAACTAAAAAGTGCTACTTTTATTATTACTGGTCTGATAGCTCTCATGTTTTGGGAAACCAGCACAATCTGAACCAAAAGGCTTTTGTGACCCACTGAAGTGAAGGATGAACTCATGAAAAACCAGTACTGGCACCCCTTCCCTACAGTAATGTTTGTTCATTGCAAGGTACATAGAGTAAAACAATCATAAAGAGCAGAACTACCCTGCTTTTATTCATGTTCATCACATGGAAATTCACATCTCTTTAAACCAAAGGTGGACATGTATATTCATAAACTGCAGCTTTGCACTAGTGAGGATCAGGACCTAGAAGTTTACAGAGTACAGGACAACATCTAGCTTCTGATGTGAAAGAAGGGTAATGGCCTTCCTTCAGTCCAAGGAATATACTGACTTTGCTATCTATAAGGTCTTCCAGACTAGGAAAATGAAGTGAAACAGGCATTCAAAGCATGTATGTGCAACGAAGAATACTAGAGCTATGAAATGTGAGACTCTCCGTAGTCTACTGAAGAACATCATCATCAGAATATAATCATGACACTCATACAGATTGTATAGCTTTTAAGAAAGCATGGAATAGTTTACCAAGAGCTATCTTTTGAATGGCTGTAAGATAATAAAGCACCCTCAATTTACATTAATAGTGTGGCACATCTCTAAGTTACAACTATATTTAGGGAGTGAAAGCCCTGCCCCATTTCATGTCACCATAAGATTAAAGCTTTTATTCTTTAAAGAAGCTATGAAAACAAAGGTACCACTGTAATCACATTACATTATAGAAGGTATTAAAATTAGGTGAGTCACAATTCAGTATGTGGATGATTTGATAGTTGTAGGAGAACAATAAAAAGGATGGTTGGAAATTTGAAGGAAATGGAAAGAAAATCAGACTTAACATTAACAATGCTAAAATGAAATAGAAGACAATAAACTATTAAAAAGAATAGGACCAGGATATCAGCACACAAATATGTCACTCAGTTAAGATATCTAGGAGGATTAATGGTTACTGCAGTACATAACATGGAAGAAAATCAAATTGGGTCAGTATGTAGGAATGCCTAATACTTCTCCCTAGAGATAGTTTGCAACTCTAAATAATGCTGAAAAAAACCCTGAAGTTACACAAGGTCATTAAAAGGTGCGCTATTTTATGCGGATGCAATGCCCAAATACCTACAAAGAACAAAAACTCTGTAAATCAGTACAGAGATGAACTTTGAAGCTATTAAGGACGAACGTAAGGGAAGAGGAATCATGTGGGACCTACTTCAGAAAATGCAACAAAATTCAGGTATCTGGAGTAAATGCTACATGCTTCATGTCTCTTACAAGTTCTACCTCATGCTGTCCAAGTTTATTACCAATCAAGGGGAAAAATAAGGCTCAATATTCAAAAATGTCTAAAGGTTTTAAATGTGCATTATAAACAAATGTACAATACACTTTCAACAGAAAAGTGGGATATACCAGGGATTTCCGTTGACAACAGCCAAGGAATGAAGAGGGAAAGCATTTAATACTCAACAGGGCAGGACCCTGAAACAACTGTAGGTTATTATTTCAACATTTTTAGGACTTCAGGATGTTGAGTACTCCTCATTAATAATAAAATAAGAACTATCAGCTTAGGCATAAGCTTAGATGTTCTGAGAGGCCTCTCATCTTTGTAGTTCTATGAATGGCATTGTTTTCTGTGCCATGTTCAGCACAGTAATGGCCCAGATCACTCAGAAAAACAGACTGCAACTTGTTTTCCCAAACCTGAGTTTTAATGTTTACTTCAACATGAAATGTGTGTTTATCAGTTTTCTGCTAAATGTAACTTGCAGATACTGATGCAGAAGTGATTAGCACATCACGATTTCTGGCCTTGCAAATATGCTGCAGAAATAGTTGGCTTTCATTCACATAAAAAAATGTGCTTATAAGCTATTTCCAATACATGGAGTCCCCAGATGTCAAAGATCAAAGACTCATTAAAATATATTAAATTACAGCTGTGGAATGAGCTATTAGAATGCTATTTGTGCATGCACAGTGCTGGAAAATGAAGAACACTTCTTTAATGTATCATCACTCTGATTCTCATTTACTACTCAGCATTTATAAAGACAAAGAATTCCACATTATCAAATATCATTAAAGTTCTACCAGGTCTGCCTTAAGGGTAAAAATGCACTTGGGGTAATGAACTTTAATTTTTTTATCATGAAATAAAAAGCACTGAAAATATCAACATTGATTCCCAGAACATCTCTCACAAAAAAGGTTTTCCAAAATATGCTTACACAGCCAAGTCTCATTTGATCATCTGTTAATTTTCTTCTTCTAATTAGCACAAACTATTCATTTGTTATTTACAATACGAGTTATTTTTGCTGAATCAAAGTCTTGCTGACCAACATTTCCAGCTGGTGAAAGGTCATATTACTATAAAGGCCATAACAGTATACCTAATATCAGTTTTAAAATTAAATAAAATGCCATTTTTCAATCTGACCGAAAAACATTTTTTTTATTTCAAAGTGCACATTTAGAAGGAATATATCCGCTGATCTCTTCAGTTCCATTGAACCTTACAATGAACATACATGCTGAATTTTAAAGCCAGGTACAACTTTTCTTCTAAAACTGAAGTTAAAAAAAAAAAAAAAAATCACAGAAAGGTATAAGTTAACTTGAGCTGTTCTACCAAGATGCAGTTAGGTTTAGGATGGCTTGGTAAAATGGAAAAGGTAGGACCTAAGTTTATAGACTGCTATTGGATGTTCATATGAAATGCAACTTTTTTCATGCTGGGTTCTTTCAGTCTCACGCATCATCATCTCTCATAAAGGTGTTGCAGGGCAAATTAGGTTCTCAGTTAAGCTTGAAAGTTTTTAACAGCCCTACCTAAGATATTTAGATTTTACAGTAAATGGGCAACCTTGAGTAGCAGATGAAGCAAGAGATAGGAAAATTATTATGATATACCTGAATAATCCCATCTTGTGTGATATCATTAGATGGGTTTGCTCATTCACAGTGCAAGGCTAGCAAGTAAAAAGCAGCCACCTTCAGGCCAACCCCTTAATGGAAAAGTCTTGATTTCCTTCCCATCTACTTCTCATTCCTTCATATCAGAGGCCTCTCTTTTGCCCAGTCCTCTGAGATTCAGCCACCAGCATCTCCTGTTTTCCATCTATGTGCTCTAGTCTCTGCCTTTCCACATAGGTTCTGGTTTTTCTCCCCGTTTTCTTGATAGACATGTTCTCGTATTATCTCTGGTCCTTTTCTTATCAAAAAAAATGCCATTGGATGATGCTTCTACTCACTTTCAGTGACTTCATCTCATTTATGTTATTTACTCATTTTGGTAAAATACCAGGGTAGTAAGTTGCTTTTTTCACAAAAACTTGAATTCTCTATGCTTATAGGAGGTGGAAAAAATTGAGATGAAAAGTGAATGTGACAGTATCAGTAAGTGCTAGAGGCTGCTATAGCTGGCAATAGCTCAATCTTCCCCAGCAATTTATTATCAAGATTGGTAAGGCAAGTAGCAGCACAGTTCTGAGTGCTTCAGAAACATGGCAGGCCAGCACTGGCTTCCGGCATAAACCAGCTTTCCAACTGGAGAAATGAACTGCATGTTATTCAGTGCCCTGCACCTACATCTTGGTGAACACTAGTTAATGTTTTATCACAGCCTGTGCACAATACGTGCATTTTCATCTCCATATAACTATCTTTCCTTTCAAGGAATATTCCATCATAATGGCACACTGAGTTACAAACTGCTTTTGCCATTGGTGACATAGATCAGTATGTCACCTGTTCGATGAATAGCCTTTCGATTATCATAAAGTTAACATCTACTGTTTAAGCCCTATCACCTATGATAGCTATTTTTTTCCACCGAGTAACCAATGCTATGTCTCTATGGCAGTGTAACTTGCTTCCTGATTAAAACCAAGTGCTTTAAATGATACTGTGTCCACACAAAATGCACTCTGGCTCATTCAAAACCTTAGACCAATATTTAAGTTCTTGCTTTCTAGAAACACCAGGCCAACTCATAAGAATAAAGCCTAAACACTTCAGACCGCAGATGTGAAAACCAGCAAGGTCTCAAGTGCTAATCATGCTTTCCTCACGTAAAAATCACTCAGCAAAATAGCTGCTATCATCCTGTTTCTCACAGGCAGATGTTAAACTGTTTGCAAATGACAGTCCCCCTGATCCCATAGTCCCACCTTCCCCAACCTTCTGCTGCGAGGCCCAGCACTGATTTACAATTCTTGTACATACTGCTCTCCAGATCATTCTTCCCAGTTGGTTCTCCAGATACAGGCAGCTAAGTAAAATCCCAGAACTGCAAATAGCAAAACTTCCCACCAGTTTCAGAGTACTTTTAAAGGGACTTGTTACAATTCAATACTTACATAACATACATTTTAAAACAGGCAGGCAGGTTTGTCAGGTATTTATGTTAGAGACAACATAAGGACAGAAAAGAGGTTCTAAATATTAGCTTACTACTTCTCATCAAGATGTGCTAACAAATAATAAGATACAAAATTTTAACTCTGATCAGTAAAGTCTGATCCCAGAACCCTGTTCCAGAACCTAAAGGTACGTCCAATAGAGCTGAAAAGGTCTTTAAAAAGCTCAGACCTGCCCCCAGAAGCATCTGAAAGCACTGCTTGCCAACACCTGAGTAGCTATTTCTCATTTGCACTAACTTCAGAAAATGTTTCATTACTTGGCATGCCTTAGAACGCAGCACTTTACACTGCCCACTGCACCCTGATCAGGCTGACTCATGTTCCCATAAGGAAATCTCCCAGTGAAACTAAATAAAGAGACTTCACATGGAAATACATGCATAAGTGGTCTTGGTCCCACGTCCAAAACACACTGAGAATAACTTTTAGAAATGTCATCCAAGCCTTTTACAACATCGAGACAAATATTTTTATTTTTTTAATCAGCAAAAATCCATTCTTCACTTATTCATAGCTCATATGCAATAAATAGAAGGGCCTAGTAATGCTGGGAAATTGACTGTGTAATATTTTTCCTCTTTACTCATATGTTAGAGTCAAAACTGTAAAAGGGGCACATAGAACTGTTATACTGGGAATCTCACAGTAAGGTCAAGTAGCACATGAGCTGTAAAACTCCAAGAAGCAGCCTACCTGAACATGCAGTGAAGACATGCTGTATGTAAAGGATCACGAGCAAATGACTCCCTGGGCTGGAGCCCACAGCAGTTACAGTGGTTTGAAACCCAGCCCATTTCTGAGGCTTGGTTTAGAGCTCAAAGTGAATGCAAAGACTAACTTTTTTTTTTACTTTCCTTCTGTAAGGACACATTTGCACCTCAAGTATTTTAACAAGCCTTCTGCGTAACAATAAGTCAGCAAAACACAATGCCATTTATGTATTTTTTAGGACTTCAACCAACCTGGGGTTTTCCAGCCAATGTGGACAGAGTTTTAGCAGAAGGAATCTGAAAATGCAGCATACCTTCTTGAGAAGATGAAGAGTTATCTAAGGGCACCACATAGCTGGGTTTAAACCTTTGTTGTCTCCATCCATAAGAACAACTTTTTTTTCCTTTCTGTATGATTTATAGCAGTCTTTTCATGGTCTTCATGGATCATTAAAAAGTGCAATAGCATTTGGTGGATGTTTTGTGATAAAGAAGATTGATATCTCAAATAGTCCAATCATTTTTAGGATACACTCTTAGGATCCCAAAATAAACACAGTCTTAGGCAGATGGGATTTTTTTAAAGGTAATTAAAAAAACTCAGTCAATCCCAAATGAGGCAGGAAGTTAACATTTAATATTATCTTCACTGCAATGATGTACCTTAAGAACTAAGCTAAATACTAAAATAAAGTAGAACCACTTCTGTTCTAAATCTCAGAAATTGCTTATCTTCAGGGCCCATTCTACATTCCCATATTTCCAGCAATTACTCGTTTCCTTAAGCCCTTAATCACTTCAGCATAATATTGTAGAACTTGTCTAGTTATATTTAATAGTAATATGTAAGCTTTCTATCTACCCTTTGCTTAATACAAAGGAAAAGATAGGGCAGAATCACAGTGAATACTCTTTTCACAAAGACAGAGAAAAGATATGTTTGCATGTTTACAAGTACAATACCTGATTGTTTTGGAAAGTGTGTTGGAACATATCCACATATATAAGGACAGGTGGTAAAAGAAAGAACACTGAACATTATTCAGGAAAAATAAAAGCTTCTGAAGGAAAGACATACAAATGAACAGCATCTGAGCTTCTTTGTGTTTGTTGACCCACCCCCCAAAAGGCAGTCAAGGAAATCAGCAGTTATTAAACTATAAAGTTAGTGTAATTATAGATTAATATTTAGAAGGTATATTGAAGATAGGACACAGTATAAGTGCTGGTTATATAGTATGATGTACAATTCTTCATCTTCCTGAAAAACTAGATCAACCAATAGCAGTGATTTTAAAAGCAGAAATGGTTATGGGTTATATAAAAAAGGGTGATTTGAAGAAAATTAGTTTTTTCGTCAGAGCTCAGCTATTTAATATAAGAGATACAACTCCAGCTCATGAATCAATCCTGTGAAAATTTGTAGTCTATGATATTAAATTCTGCACTGGCTCTAAAACAAAAAGAAATAATTCCAAAAGAGTCAATAAGAATAGAAAATAAATTAACCATAGTTTATCAGTAAACCTTTTAGTATTCTTAAGAGAGTTCCTCACTGCTACATGAAGTCTGAAAACCTGCAAATAGGGTTATGTTCCGTTCAATTTGTCATCAGAGTGCCAGGCAGATATTTACTAATTTTGGAATAAAATGGAAAATTCAAGACTGGCTAAGAACCCAACAGACACCCTTCATCACAAGAAGCTGGTGGAGTGTTTTTAGTGCTCATTACTGCCAACCATGGCAGAAAAGACATGTCAAACTATGCTCACTGTGTTTTTAAATTTTAAAAAAATAATAAATTCATTTTGAAGATAACACTGACATATGACCTTTGTAAATGTAAGAAAACATACAATAAAAGTTTTACCAAGAAGGTCTAAAGTGCCACACATTTCAAAGAACTCAATAGGCTCTGGCTGTATGGATGGGGAGAAAACCCTTGAGGAATACACTAGGCACTGTGGAAACTACTGCTGATGAGCATACAAGCACACTGGCAAACATGAGGGGGCTTTGAGCTTATAAGAAAACAGGGAAAGTAATAAACACATCCTACAAGGAAATGTGATAAGGTATATCACTGCTAATATAAGTTTTGCATTTGCAGCTCTAAACACAGGATAACAGACATGTCATCAAGTAAGCCCATTCCTGCGCATCAGTGCTTCCTCAGGGATGATTCCCTTCAGTCCCAGTGAACTAATGTGAGTAAACGGGGCTCTGGCATTCAACTCTGTGTGAATCTTCCCGGGGTTTTAGTGAAGCAAAGAAACAGAGGGACATTTGTAAGGTTCTTCTATTACCCACAAGCTAATAGGCCTGAGAGATCAAAGATCATCCCTGGCATAGCTATGGCATAGCAACTGAACAATAAGGCTGAGACAAGACAAACCTAGGGAAAGCTGGGAAAAGGACACTGGAAAAGGAGGTTGAGGATCCTTGTAAGCAATAACTTGAGTCACACAGCTGCTAGAAAAAAATAGGGAGAAAAACAAGGCTGTGAGTAAAGCATCAGATCAGCAAAACAAGGTTATCTGTGGAAAGAATCTGGGGCTGCTGGCAGGAAATGAGATGAAATGAAGGACGTAAGAGCAACAGGATCAGCTTTAGATTAAAGTTCCCAAGCAGTCATGTTCAGGAAGCCTGGAGCTTGACAGCAATAGGAATTAGACTGGAAGAGAAGGACTAAACAAATCTGCCCCTCCTGGATGGAAACAAACAAAAGAGTCCACCCTCTCCAGAGCTCCTTCCATTCGCAAGCTTGGAAAGAACCCCAGATTCCTGAAATTCACTATTTCTCTGTGGATATAATACATTTATCAGCCTATCTACTGTACAGTTTAGTAGGAAATGACAACATAGTTCTGAGGACCTAGCCTAGTGTAATACTAGCTCAGTATTTATTTAGGATTGAGTAGATTATACAGAGCCAAGATACTAAATGGACACTGCTGCAAAAACTGGAGTACAGAAGCTAAATTTTCTCTTCCCTTCCGCTCTAATGGAACAGACACAAGAATTATGGTATATCACTTAACATGATCATGTATTGTCCCACCTCACTGAATACACAAGTGAAATCAGCAGCTAATTACTACTTAGCTTCATGCCTATGTGCTCAACATAGTTCCATGCAAGCCTTGCTCTGATATCAGAGTACTTAATTTTTCTTTTCCTTTTTTCTGAAATCATCATCATTATTGCACATGAGCTTCTAACAATATTAATCTTTAAAACACCCACGCACCATTCTATTTTAGAATAAAACAGATGAGAGAAAACTCTATACAATGCATTTTTATCAATTCTTAGGCAGAATAGAACAAAATTTTTCAGCCTCTCTCAGTCTTTACATTACTTTCAAGCGATAGAGTGCAAAGATTATGTCAAAGAGGTAACAATGGAAGATATGGCAAAGCACAAGGTGCCACATTTGGCATGTCAAGATAGACTTGAAAAGCAGGATTTGATTGCTTTATGGGACAGGATAAGGAACAAATGGAAGAGGAATAGGCAGTGATTCCGTTTCAGCAGTTTTTAACCTTGTCAGCAGCGGATGCATTTCAGGTGAAGTTTTGTACACAACAGAACAGTAATCCATTAATTCTCTCTCTCTCTTTCTCCTTCAGCAGGATTTTGAACACAAGGGGAGTCCAAATCCTTAGGTTTTAAAAAGCATCCCAGCTTCAAGGGAATTGAAGATATACCACAAACAATTCTGCTTCAAGTAAAAATCAAACCAGTAGGAAACAAAAATCCTGCAGAACTTTAATTTAGAGTAAATCTAAATTGAAAAAAAAAATATTAAAAAAATCAAGACAGAATTCCATTGATTTCAACAAACTTTGGATTTAAATCTTAAAAAAATAGACAATCCAAACTAAATAAATTAAGTAAAAACTGAGGAACTAGCCTCTCAGTTTGAAAAGAAAACCTGTGGTTATAATAACTTTGAGCTTAAACTGAAATTCACAATGTGCATGATCTGATTTTATCTAAGTATTTAGACTGAGAGTATAATTATTGATTAACTTGCCAGAAAAGTCAAGTTAATGAAAATTAAAATTCTCACATACTAAACTCATCCAAATTGACCTGTTCAATGAGACCCAACATTAAGATCATGATCTGCGAAAGCCAGAAACTTCCCTTGGAGGTGTCATAAAACAAATAGCTGCACAGTATACCTCCTGTGCTCTTTCTGTGGTAGAAGTCAAAAGCCAATACTAAAAGACATGACATCTCTTGAATTCACCAGGGTTTGGAATAAGCTCTTAAAAAGTGATGCTGTATCCTTTAAGGCAAAAGGGTTTTTAACTGGAGAGGATGGCTCCTCTTTTTTGTAGCTAAGATTACAGAAGTGTTTCTCTCCAGAGTTCCAATTAAAGTGTCAAATTATTGGTTTTTTTGAAAGAGTTCTCTTTAGTAATCAACTCACTATAAAAAAAAAACTAAAGTATCAAAGAAAAATAGCTATTAATTTATTTTAGGCTACAGAAAACTACAGAGAGCATGTTGAAAGTATATCGCTGTTTTCCCTCCCTATGCAATGATCACTGAATCCAGCAACAGGACAGTTGCTAGACACAATCAAAAATATAAGCAAAGATGTTTAATCCAGAGGATTAATCCAAAGACATATTTGCAGATACACAGTGACAGAAAGAACCAATACAACCCCACAGTCATAGAGCAAAATGGAATAAAACACAAAATAAACCATCACAGGAAATTAGTCTGAAGACAAGCAACAGATTTTTTTTCCTTACAGCCAAAAGAACTGGGGTGTTGTGTGCCAAGAATGCACTCTGACCCTCTTTTTCCTCTGAATACAGGTACTGGTTCAAGTATCAGATACATTTCAACAAAGTACCTCTGTCAAGATTATTGATACAGCATAAAGTCTATATTTACACCACCCATAATTTTGCTTGTCAACATGATATCCCAGTTCTTTGAATCAAAGTCACATTTATGCCCCATTGAATAAAGTATTAATTACTGTCAAATACCAAAACACTATTAACATGTACATAGCCTGTATCTGGTGCATAATTATAAGGATTTATTGAGATGACCTCACTCAAAATTTTGGACTTTTAGATTTCTTTTTCATAAAGGGCTGAAAAGTAGAAGTTAATATTTTCCCATATATTTATTACTAATCCAAATATCCTAAACTGCTGCATGAATTGGATTCAGTCTGTAGCAGGAGAGGTTTTCAGGGAAATTCAAGTGCTATGCTTCAAAATTGTGTTGATAAAAGGGACGATAGTCTTTCTTCATCATAACTCAGACTGGAAAAACAAAGCCAGAGAAAAGCAAAACAAGGTATTACCAGGAAGACAATGCAGAAGACCATATCGGCAGGAACCATCAATGCTCAAGATATCTCAAAAGTATTGGGTCTGCATCTTTTACAGTCACACACTTTTTGTACATCCATACTCACTACATAAGCAAGTAAAAAGTTATTAATTGATTTAAAAGGAAAAATGTCTCTTCACAATTATCATTTAATTATTGTGCAGGTATTATGAGTAACTTCTTTACAGTCTACCTAGTCATATATGCAGGCCTTTGTGGTGACCAAATACTTTTGAATATCAGTAACTACTTCTGTATGTGATCCCTACACCTTAATAGATAACAGAGTCGAATGAGGACATAAAAAACTAATGAAATCTAGGTTTAGAAGCATGTCTGCTGTTTGATACTATAATTAAGACCTTTTAGCTGTTTAATGTTTAGAGTTTAAAGTTAAAAAACAAAAAATAAACTTCACTATTTCCTCTCCTCAGTTCAAAAAACTTCAATACTGGCATTTAAGAATATATTTGAGGCACATTTAAATATTTCAGGGCATTTGGCAGATGAGAAATGTAAGTCAGCCTAAATTTTGCATTATAGTCAGTTGTTTAATCATGGCTAAGGAAAGAGCATAAAAATTAGAATGATACGTCAACATCTGTCAACAAGAATTATTGTTCCTATTTGGCTACTTTAAATTTAGAATTAAGTACTGTCCAAAAAAGTCTGTTCTAAGAGATGGAGATTTTTTTACTGCAATATCTGTTGTCTAGATGTAAGCACATTTAATCAGACCTGTAACTAATAAATATCAACTGATAAACAATTACCCATTCAGGTTGACTGAAATATCATAAATAATAGTTGTAAAGGAGGATTAATGAAGGGAATGTGTTTTTCTGCGTTGTTTATGCACCACAGATGTTTTGCATTCAAATATGTATATCTAGTGTCAGATATGGACACAACACATTTACAAGGGGACAAAATTGTGAATATAAATCTATGGAAGACAAGAACAAATATGTCATCAGGTCAGAAGGATTTGTCCTTCTGATGAATAATACTATAATCAGCTGTTAGCAATTAATTTCTAAGCAACTATACACTTAATTAAAAGCTGTAGAATAGAGCAAGAAAAAGTAATTTAGAAAAGAAGGCAGGAAATCAGGACTCTGCCAGTGATGTGAAAAGAGACAAGAATAGTTCTCCTGACTTTTAACCTCCCATTTTCTTGGGTTTGTATTTCATAAAAGCAGTACATATATGCTTCAAAAAGCAAGATCATCAAATTCTGAAAGCATGTATTGGTTGTGCCTGTATACTATTCATGAAAACACCATCTACTGCATGTATGTAGAGAGAGACAGACACACACACACACAGAGAAATATATCTGTTTTCTGTAGTACTACCTGTCTGGGAGTTTTCCATTTCAATGCTACCAACCAATTACCCCCAGCAAAACAATGAAAGGCTTCCTATTTAAATGCAATCAATAAACAAAACTTCCTCCCATATTACAAGTAAATTGATCCATTACAAACTTGAGGAAGGCCTTCCCTGGCTTTTATACTAAGGCCATTAAAAAGTGCAATCAAAGCCTCAAAGGAAGTATCTGTTCTTTCTCTTCATAGATATACTCCTGATTCTAAATATTATCTTTTTATGTGATTTTTTGATTTTGAGTCACTGCATCATCATTGATGTTATTTTGTTTGAATGCTAAGGAGATGGCCTATACTAAATTTCAGCTATCTTTAATTCCAGAAACCTCCCTTGGGATCGCTACTGACCAAGCCCCTACACTTCAGCAGAATTTCTAGGCATCAGTTAAGGCAACAGCTGAGTCTCCTGCTTGGCAGCTGCTTGTTTTCATAATGCCAGAATCAATATCCAGTGTGTATACTGGATCTAAAATTTTTAAAAAAAGTTTAAACCATTCTAAAAATAAATATATAAATTAATAAATGGTCACAATCTCTAGGCAACATTACCCTTTCTGCAGAGCTTTGCATACTTATAGCAGAGCTAATGAGTGTTCATTTGTGAATGCTCTCTCCGGAGGACTGCCACCAAGAGGGAGGGTGCTCAGAGTGACAGGTCAAGTGAGTGTATAGAGAAAAACTCAGAGAAGCTTCCTGGCTGTAGAAAAAGTCAAAGTAACGGTAAACATAAGGGTAAACAGCAGTTTCTGAAAGGATATTTAGAAACTAGAAAAAAGATAATGGGGAGTGTAGCTGAAACTAGAGTCCATTAAAATGACTATTAAAATAAATTCCTGTAACACTTCAGTAATCACTTCAATAAATGTCTTTTTTAGATTCCACTAAATACACAGTGAGAAAATTTTGACGTTTAATCTTAGCACTGGCTAAACATTCTTCATCTGCATTTTACAAGTAACCAGAGAAGTGCCAAATGAAAAGGGGATTAAATTGTTCAAAGGTGTTTACATCCAGACTTTTGAACATTTGGGAACTCAGATCAAGAACAGGCGTCCCTGACATCAGTGGGAGAATGCACTACTGCCTATATTTCAGTTTGGAATCATAAGGATTTGTCAAATGGAATGCAAGATCTCAATTTCACACATCTCATCTGAGCTACACACTGCCTATATCAGCACGTTGCCCCTGTACACCATGATTTATTATTAAGTACTGACCTGTGTGCTGTGTCATTAACCAGATTCAGGCACCATGTCAGCACACAGGGAGAATGATTCAATATTGGCTCAGAGGTACGCATTTCCATACACTGAATCACCAAAGATCCATTTACTTGGAAAAGACTAATGACTGATGGAGAGAACAGCTAGTAAAAAGAGAAGATATGAGCTGTTAATGCGGTTGGCATTTGTTCTGGAGATGCTGTAGGAAAAATAAAAGAAATATAAGAAACAGCAAACCAGAAAATAAAAATAAATACATCTGTCTAAAATTAAAATCTGTTTTGACTGAAATAGTGAAACAGTGTGATTCTTTTTCTTCCACCAGAAATAGTGTCTTACTACCCTCACTACCATATCTATTTCATATACATCATGGCGGTACCATTACAATGATTTGTACAGAAATACAAATTTGCTGCCACACTCTCCTTTTGTACTCTTGAAAGTGTCACTCCTTGAATTACATTGCTCTGTACCAGTTTAAAAAATTAATATGGACTCACTTATATAAGTATAAAAACTCTGACGTCACATAGCTTATAATGCAGCCAAGATTTAGCTTATAATTCTGGAAGGACCACTATTCTACCATGTAGTCCCTAAAGTTTGTTTATTTTTTTTATACCATACCTGTGTTTAAATAATGTTGTTGATACATTATTTCTAATGGTATCGCTGTTTTGTCAGGGTCCAGGATCTCTTATTTCAAGACATGTCAAATTCTTTGGCTGAAGCAGTTGTTAATGCTCTTTCTCTTACAACTTTTAGACCCCACAATAGCACTATTTTCTTTACATGTAGCTTCCTGTTTTGAAAGAGGATGCCTGACTATCTAAAAAAAAAAAAGCATAGTCTGCGGCTTTTTGCTTGTGCGGGGTACTTGGCCCTCACTTTTTCCTCACCCTTACTTTCTACCATCACCTCTAATGAATTCCCCTGGACCAAACAAGACCTCAGTCGGTCTGTTAGGTACTCCTAGATTTCCAATAAACTCGTGTCTGTTCACCTCTGCACTGAACTCCACTCATTATGATTACCTCTTATCTGCTGCCAGACCCTCTTTCTTCACATGTCTTTCCTGCCTCTGGCCACAGCTTCTGGTTTGATCAGACTCCTTCTGCACCTTTTATGATTTCCTTATTAAAAAAATCACTCAATGGCAGAAGCCATGCTGAAAATGGAAGATGAAAAAGTATCTGATAACTGGAAGCAAGGTCAGCAAGAATTGCTTTTCTAATGTTTTAACTGGGTCCTCCCCCAGCAGACAGAAGTCCTCAGTTCCTATCAACACAACAAACAACAGAACTCCATGAAAAGGTTTTCTTGTGTTTATCTGGGAAATATTTTAGCTCTGTGAATTGCATTTCTAGCACCTCAATCTACACCCTGTATCTCTTACAGTAAAACACAGTACATTGAAAAACTCTAGCACCAGAGTCAAGTCCATTTTTGGATGAAGTTAGGGTTTTTCCACTGTTCTTTGGTTATAAATGTGTCTTATGTACTGTTTTTTAAAGGCTGTTCCAAGACATAGAGAGTCTTGGAATATTTAGTTTCAACTGAAATGAAATGCGAGCACTTGAATAAGCTGTAAAGATGTACAGAATCATAAATTTCTACCATTTCTTGTGAAGGTAAAATCTGATCTAATGCAGATACTCTCTGTACCCTGCAAGGCTTCAGTATAAGGCTTGAATTTCATCCTCTGTTGATGACATTTCATGTCAGTTCTTTTAGGCACATTATACAACCATGTGATCTTCTACAATCACATAATAAACTACATGTTAGACTGGTTTGAGTATAATATTACCTTTGTCATTTAAATGATCGTATAAGTCCAAAAAATATTCTGGCTGGTAATTATCCTATGCATCTTTCACATAAACAGAATATTTATTCTTCTGATTTTATACCCTGAACAATGGAGAATCTGAAATCCACTGCTACCATTTGTTTTGCAATGTGTTTTCTTTAGTCTGCTATATTAAGCCACCACCGTATGACATGTAAACAAAAATAAATGCAGTTATTGGAACATGAAAATAAAATAACAGCCCAAAAGATATTCTTTTACACTTACAGTTTAGAAGTCATGCAGACTACACAAGCACACAGCAGCTAAAGAGCTATAAAAGACAAGCCACTAAAGAATTTACTTCAAATTTTGGCCCACTTGTTGTCTCAGCCCCACATACCCCAATTTTCCACATAAGGTGGAGTCAGTTAATTAAATCATTGTCTGGTGCAATACTACTATGTTGCTATTCCCTGTTGTTCTTTGAGAATAACTTGACTTCTGTAAAAGTGTAGATAGGATCAATTCCTATTTTGTCTGAAACTACTTGTACTCAGTAAGCAGACTGAATAGAAGACTTTGATTTCGTTTGACCTTTCTAATTTTGAAAACCAATGCTGCCTGAGGTAAAAAAACAAAAGCTGTGGGGCCCTGAGTCTACCGTTGCCGTCTTTAGAGAACTGCCAGCTTGATTGAGCTATTCATTCTTAAGGCTTTGTTATTGCTGTCGTTGAATTCTTCTGCTTTGTCTGAATTGTTACAAGTTTGGTCTCAATGCACTTTTTAAATTTCAGAACTTAGCTGAAGATTTTTTTATATATCACATCACTGATACTGCATCACATTTTTGTTTATTTGAAAGGTTCTGAAATCTTCCTTGGCATCACGGGGTAACTCTTACTTTAGCACTTCAGATTCCAGGAACAGATTTCCTCAACAGCTCCTACAACTATTTTAGTTTCAGTTGAAATGAAATACTACAAATAGTAACACATTTTGCCTTTGAATGAGCCTGTGACGAATATCACTTATTGCAGGTGGATGCTCCCAAAGTGAAAACTGCATGGCTTAGATCAAACCTGAAGGGGATGCTAAAGGGCAGTACCAGCTTCTTTTGGCAGCTTTTCAGGGTACTGCCAAATCCAGCATTCAGTGTTTTGATTAAAGGAGAAGGTGTGTTTAGGAGCTTAGTTCTTTTTTCATTCTTGCTGCTTCTTTCAGCCTCGAGTACAGGCATCGGGATTGTGTGGAGACACTGACTATAGCCATTACAAAGAGGTATTACTATTACTTTGTTGTTTGTCTGACAGTGCTATCGTAATCATTATAGTCACTGCGAACTTGTTCTGACTACATGTTCTACCAGCAGAAAAACTACCTTTATTTCCTTTCACCTGAGAAATAACTATATTCTATTTTTATTCTTCTTCCTTTTCCTCTCTCTCTCTCTCTCTTTTTTTTTTTTTTTAGTAGAAGCAAGGTAGTAGCTTTGTATTGCTTGGTATTTGAGGAAGATGAAAGACTCTGTCCCCAAAAAACAGCACTTCTCATTCAAAGATACAATGATTAATCTCCACAAGTGGTGTTCTCTGTCCTTTTTTGCTCACTTTCTCCTCATGAAACCAGTTTTGCTACACACATGTATTTAAATCTCAAATATCTCCCAAAACTCACAAAAAAACCCAACACTGCGCACTGCAAAGGTTTCCCAGTTCCCATAATACAACATTTGCAAAAGAATACAGCATGAAGCAGTGAATGATGTTTTGCTGTTTGGAACAAAAAAAAAAAAACAAAAAAAAAAAAAAAAAAACCAAACCTTACAGTTATCCAAAAGTAGAGATTTCGCCCCAGGCCTTTTTAATGGTTTCAGATTTGTACAAAGTGAAAATCTTTAGTCAAGGCTACATTTTGGTATCCCTCTTAAGATTCAACATCATCACAGTTATTTTAGATGGACTTTTCAGAAATTATTATATTTTTCAAACTGGCTAAGCAAATTAGTTCCATATGAATATTGCTTTGCTGGCAGAATATTTTCAACAGCTCGAGTGATGGGACCAGATTCAGCTAAAAATGAAAGCCTGTGGTAAAAAAAAAAAAAAAAAAAAACACGAACTTCTATAGTAGCTGCCACTGAACTCGTCACTAGGTTGACTTTCTCAAAAAGTGAAAGATTCTGAAAGAAATCTGTTGACTCAGTCTTTAAACTGTTTGACATTTCTGTGCCAGGACTGTGCTTTCTATGCAACAGCTAATTATGTACAGAAGAGAACTCCATGCTCTACAGAGATCAACAGAAGTCAGTCTTCTTCTTGCACACACTGAATTGTTACACTCAAAGCATCAGTGATCTGACCACTACTTTAAACACAGATTTCAGAAACAGAACTACAGACTTCAGCATTTCTTAAGGAGAAAAATAACTTACAAGTGCTTTGGGAGAAATGAAAACCTTCAGAAGAAGATAGAGCAAGGATTCCCCCTAATGGAGAAAATTCAGACTTTCCACAGAGTCCTGTTTTGACTTTAAAAGCAAGTCAGTATACTAATAGGGAGTGTTAGTTAAATTTTTAGTGTACAATGAGTAATTATGGTCTTACCAGGATTGTTAAGGGCTGTTGGAAATCAGAATTACTAAACTCAAAGGGAAGTGGCTACAGAAAAAATATAAAGCAGGAAAAAAAAAGAATATTTATTTGTCACAAAGACAGACAAAAATTAAAAGATAGGGTGTTTAAATTAAGACTGGACCATGACAAGGCATTAGACCTGCTCTCTTGGCCTCTTATTACCTGTTATTACAGTCAGTGAATAACTTGGTAAAGACCCACTAGAGATTACTTTGGAGTTCATAGCCCTGCACTGAGCAAGACGCAGACTAGTTCATACCCACAGCATGTTCTGCCATGCAGGTCAGTTTGTTACCATCATTCTATTATCCCATAAGACAGTTCTAAGTAGCAAACTAGAATACAGATAAGATCTCCAGAGTTTAATTGTACATATTACCAAATGTGAAAATTCCTCATTTTTGTGCTTAGTTTAGTTTCATATTCTGCTTACGTGTGGCTGGTTTTTTAAGCTCTCCTCTTCATGAGATTATTGAAAATGTATAACTGAACCAGTGATTGCTTTGGAGTAAAGAACATTTTACACTTCATGTTGACAAGTCATTTGTTAAGGTACTTATATAAAATATCTTGTAGACTTTATATGAAAGTTTTTAACTGCATAGACTTTCTTGGAAACAATTATACCTACAAAATAATTCCCATTAGTAGTATCGGGTTATCTGTGTCACTGTGTAAGGCCAAGCCAGATGAGAATGTTAGAAGAACTGCATCTGCCAGGATTTGAAAAGTACGACCAGAATAAAAGCTTTTCAGACTTATTCCCTAAATGAAACTGCAAATTTTAGACACTGTTCATCTTGGTCTTTCACTGAACACACTCACTGTCTGTCAAGATAACACAAACATTTTAATGAAAAAAAATGTATTCCCAGAGACAAAAAACTCTTATTCAGTCAGAAAGTCATCCTTTGTTTTTTGTGGAAATGGCATTTACTAGCCATAGCTATGTTTTTCTCTATCATTTGTGTCTGTATAGAAAAAAAAAAAAGGGTGTTTTAATTAAAAACAGCTACTTGATGGGTTTTTTTTTCCTTCCCATGAATGAGAAACTTGATTCCTTTGAGTAAAATAGTAAGGGTAATGGGAAGCCAGCTGATATAATGGCCACATGAGACACTGTTGCATTCACACTTTGTTCAAAGCATGCAAAAGCAATAAAAAAGCTAAGCTTTACTGATCTAAGCTTAAAATCTATAGCTTTAATATCCAGTTACACTGCAAATAAGCTTACTCCTTCAATTCTGATGACTTGACTTACAGATGTGCCATTTTCTCCTTAGCCATTCTTTTTATTTTAAAATAGAAAATAAATGCGAGCAAAATATTCCAATGTCCTCATGCTTTGCAGGAAAATGCTACTCAAGGTGTATCCTTTCCCAGAATGTTAAAGACATTTCAAAGGAGTACATATAAACCAGGGAAACCACTTAAGTCTGCATAGCTACAGAGGGACCTGTTTAGTCAGAGATGCTAAGAATCTTTGGACACACAAATTTATTTCCTGTATTCCTCAAGCACTCGTCCTTGATGCCAAGCTTGGCAGGCAACAGCAACTATTGAATCCCCTAACAGTTCCTTACTAACCGCTTCTGAAGAAAGTTTGACTTCGCTTTTTCCCAGATCAGTTTCCCCAATCAGGGATTGATGTAAGTTGCAAAACCAAATAGACGCAGTTGCAGTAATGGCCACTCAGACAAATCACAGCTAGCGGGAAAGTCTGATGGACTCTATAGATTTACATTTCACATGTGAAACTCAAACAATGCCTACAGGCAGGCAGCTCCAAGGAAAAGATAATTTAGTATGGGATACACTGATTTTAAAACCTTTAACTGAAACACACCTGTAACCTTACGAATATTTACATTTGGATTCTGATTCAAGGCATAAGCCCAGTTATAATACTATTTTCTTCACAGATTTTTATGGAAGAAACTTCATCCTGTGCTGTTTCCTCACTGCAGAAAATAAGAATCTGAGAAACTGTATGTTAAGTTTGAGGAATCTATGAAATCATCAGAAACAAATTTCTGTAGTCCATGAAATTTCTCAACAGCAGGGCAGGAAATAAACTATCTTTCTCAGCTTATGATTCTGGCATTGGTTCATGGTCATAAAGATTTTTTTGGAAGAATCTACTAATTTATCAAAAGCATAAAGAAGAAATCATACTAAACATCTATGAAAAGACAAAACAGCATTAAAGAAATACAGGAAAAATCAGAGGAAAATCAGAGCAATTATGCTGTGTTGTTTTGCTCTGACATCAAAATATATGCTTAATAAATGTAAAGGAGCAGATCATAAAATTCACATTTCTATTGTCATTTAGCCTTGTTATGCAGATAAAGTTTGAAGGACTGGAATTTTGGAAAGTCAGCTTACTTTTTAAACATGAATTCATCATCCAGTATTATGTTTATGGATTTTTATTCAATTGCATGATTCAAAGCTAAAGTTGACATCAGTGTCCATTATTGTACAACTTTGTCCTGGAAAGCTAACATACCTGAAATTGACTCATTTAATTTGAGGTAAAACAAAAGAGATGAGATCCCTCTGTTGGCCATTGGAGTCCATAGTCACAGCATGAGGTTGCAGACATCCCACTTGATGTGGCAAGGTGGCCAGGAAAACAATGTTGGCCTCTGTAGCCATTGATGCTCAAACTCCAAGGTTGGTCCTTTTCTGCTGATCTCACCTCTTAGTCTTTGAGATGCCTTTCAAATCACACCTTTTGCACTTTCTTACTCCGTCCAAGCTAACTGTTCAGTGTTCCTGGTGAGTCAGCTCCAAAACTGATCCAGAGATAACTGCTCACTTTGTGCAGCTGTCTTAACTGCAACGTTGTCACATTATTTATCTTATGGCCTGCTAAATGTTACATCAGCAATTTACTAAATATACTTATGCTAAATCCATATAACCACAAGGCAGTAATCAAACTGTTCAAGCAGTTCAGCTAGTCTCTGTCTTGCCACTAGAAATGCTAAATATATCTGTATGAGGTTTGCAATTCAGGCAATTCATCTCGGCTTGAGGCCCGTTCCCTTAGCATTGATCCACGACCCCCTGCTGCCCTCAGATTTTTCCCATACAAATGCAGAACTTTGCAGATATTGAGAACCTGAACAGAAGGCTATCTGTCATGGCCCCAGTTTGAAATGCCTTCTTACATTTTGGTTTTTTCCTAAATCGTATTTCATAAAAATTTAAACATAGAAACCAAAACAAACTCCTGAAGACAGTTGACTTTGCACTGAAGAAGGTGAAATGTTTATAACTCTCACATCCATGGCTATATTCAAAATCACACACAATCTTTTTAATTCTTCTGCATATGAACACAAAAGAAATGGGCATCTGGCAGAAAGATCTGCAGGAAGAGTAGCAACAAAAAGTAACAGAGCAGGAGGAGCAAGAGAGATGAGAAGGGATTGTGAGTTCAAGAAGAGGAGAGTGGGTATGCATAGATAAGATTCCTAAAAGGCCACTTAGGAGAGTGCCTGAGGAATATTGAGGACAAACTGTCAATTCAAGGCTTATCCTGTAAATAACCAGAAAGTAATTTTCTATACTGTATTTGAAGAAAGAGAGTCTTAAATTCAGAATAGTACAGAACTCTTTTGTCTGTAAGATTCTTTAAAAGAATGAAAGAGAACACAAATGAGAAGGCAAGAAATGCTTTAAACAATGTTGGCCATTGCCATGTTTCAAAACACTGTTTCCATATTTAGGATTATTTTATGTTTCTAGAATCATATCTGAATCTTAGCTTTCCAGTAAGTCTGTATTTCTTTTGCTTGCCAGAAAATGGAATGGAAAGGTGCAAACTGTGCAAGTTCAAAATAGTCAATATATGCTTGCTTGCTCACTATAACTAATAACTGAATTGTTATGCAAGGCAACTTCTTAAGATGTTTTAATATATCAGATAATACTATGAGCTACCAGATCTGAGGACAGCTAGTTCTATATAAATCTAAATGCGTAAAACATATCATCATGATATGTTTTATTATTCATACATGAAGCCTTATTCCTTGATTGCCATTCCAAAAATAATACATGTGCCCAGGAAATCCTGACCAAGGAGTGTGTTGGGCATATCTGGCAGTGTCTAGACAGCAGTAGGCTGCAAGGTGCACCATGTGGGAGGAGGCTACAACCTGCCCAGTGCTGATCTCACCGTCTCCAGACAACCCTGGAACATACAGAAACAACCCATTGTGTGCTAAAACTTCCACCAACTGGGAGCACATAGTGCCTCTGCTCAAATGTATTTAAGAAAATGGCAGCCACAAGGGGCAGGAGACATGTGAGAGGAGAACAAGAGGACACGTGTAAGAAGATATATGAAAAGATGTGTTTAGAGAATTGTGGGGGGAAAACAGTGGAGGAGAAACAAAGGAGACACATGGAAGGAGACATTGTGAGGAATAAGCCTGGAGACATGCTGTTGGAAGGAGTTGCTACATGCCAGCAGAAGGATGCCTTCAAGGAGCGGTGGCTCACAAGCAACACATACTAGGGCAGAGGCATCGTCCCAGCGACTGTTGCCCGCAGCAGGCAGCCTATGCCAGAGCAAATGAAAATGCTTAAGCAGCAAGGAGCAGTGGAGGAAAACAAGAAGCGAGGAGCAACAGAAAGAAATAATTATAGACTAACTTCAGCCTTTTGCACTGCCCATCACCTCACCAAACAGATTGGGACAGATTAGGTGCTCCAAAAACAAGGAGAGTTGAGAGACTGTGAAGGTGAAGGAGAGGTTTTGTCTGAAGTTGGGTCTGGGAAAGGAGGAGGAAAGGTGATTCCTTAAGTGTTCATTCAATTGTTTATATCTACTTTTTTTTCTTCGCTAACCGACTCAGTGATTAAAAGTTTGCATTGATTAGCAATAACTACATTAAATGAAATTCCCCAAGACTGGTTTTGCCTGCCACAAGAAGTCAAGGATTTTTTGTGGTGTCTGCTGAGGAGAGCACAATGTCATAAATACTGAGAAATTCTGATCACTTAGCTGGCTCCCCCTTTCTGAAGTAGGCCTTCCTGCCAGAATAGCTGTATCAGCTGATTTTCTTGAATGACTCCATCTGTGTTTTTCCATCTGTGCAAGCCTGCCATATGTTTCCCCTCCTGCTCACTTTGGCCTCACGTTCTACTATGGCCTAATAAACAGCTTCAGAAGGTTTAAATTGACAATATTATCAGTTGCTTAATGCTCCATCATTGCCCTTACTTGCATTCTGGACTACATTATTAATATATCAACATCAGCAAAGAGCCCATTAGGTTTTACTTGGCTAAAGATCAATTATTTATTATTTATCTTCTTTTTTCTACTCTCTACATCTCTATTAAAATTGCCTAAAATTTTTTATGCATTCCAAGAACTGCTTTTTTGTAGCTCTAAAAAGGCAAAGTACTGAGGCAACAAAAATATTAGAGCCAAATATACACTTTGATATTCATCTTTGTATAAAGGCAGAATTGATTTGTCATGTTTGTTGTTCCACAAGCAAGCTTACAATTTAAATTGCAACAATGATATATCCATCATCTCCCTCTACCGACTCACAGTTCTGAGAATATGCGTCATACCATTCAATGCAGTAAAAATACCTAACACATGGAAATGACAGAATTTAAATGTAAACCCAGTGAAGGAGCTTTGGGTATCTCACTCCAGGGCTAGATTTAAAGTTCCTTTCTAGAACTCAAAGTTTTCCATGCTTTCTTGCAGCAGACTATTTTGTGGTTGTACTTTCTAAGTAGTTGCACCCATTTACTCCCCAACAAAATCACATGTAATGCTTCTTTGTCTTCCTAGTAAAACGTTCTTTTCACTATGAAACTGAAGTCTGTTTCTTGCTGAGTATCAACTGAAGCTAAGCATCAGACAGTCTAGCATTCATGAACGCTAAGTAAAACAGGTAAGCTTATTGGCAGTTTTGTTTCTAAATGTTTGATAAAGGACGGCATTGCATCATTTGCCTAATACCTTTTCCTTCACTTTCTGGATTCCTTAGATTTTTAATTAATTTTAAAACCCACAAACTTTAAAGATGGCAAAAATATGACCAGACTGACAAAGCAGTGATATCTCACTCTGCATTTCATCTGGCAATCTGTATTTCGGTCAGTAGAGGGAGTCTTTTATACAGCGCACCTACCTTCAGTTCCATTCATTTACTCTCAAGCCTGATGTTTGGGGGATAATTGATTTAAAGGTCAAGGCCAGCAAAGCAAAAAAAGGAGATCAAGCAGAATGTTTTCCCTTTCTTTTTTTATCAGGAGGGATAGAGAACTAAGATCTTTTGCCATCTAATTGTCACTAATGTTTTCTTCCGAAAAAAAGAAAAATGTTAATCCACTCTTATCTTTCCTCATCTCAGCATTGGTTTGCAAAGGCCTTGAATGTTTTCAACAAGAGGTAGTAAAGATTTGGCTGCAGAAGACAGGATTTTTTTTTTTTTTTAGGACATGAAACAGCAACTCTTGCAAATAATGGCTATTTCCCCCCAACTCTTTGCGCTGTTGCCTCTATCTATGTACTGTTGCCATTAGTATTGAGAGCGCCATTGTTCATTGTAAGAAAATATAAAAGAACATCATTATAAGTTCAGATTTCTGCAGTGGCTTTTTGGAGGGGTTTTGATCAATGCAAAAGGACTGCCTGAAAAGAGAAACATTTTCCAAGAGAATGTATTACACAGAAAGAGAATGCCCTGACACTGAAAGAAACTGGGAAAAAAAATGTACCTACCAGTAGGCTAGACAAAGGGCACAGGTCGAGGCCTTTTCTTTGAAAGCACTGATTAATGTGAGGTCCTGTTACCTGCTATAATCATCGTTTTGTTCCGAGTGAAAGGTTTCCTACATTCCTAATTTGTCTTAGGGATGGTAAAAGAGAAAAAACTGTCTACCTCGGTCCAAGGGTGAGACAGTTTCATTTCGCGTTCAGTT
The DNA here is from genome assembly GCF_963210335.1 of Falco punctatus. Classification (NCBI taxonomy): domain Eukaryota; kingdom Metazoa; phylum Chordata; class Aves; order Falconiformes; family Falconidae; genus Falco; species Falco punctatus. The sequence goes on from NC_137580.1 coordinate 61,102,283, forward strand.
CAAAGTGATGGATACAAAGGATGCAGGTTGACGTACAAATGCTAACTGAGTGATTCCCTGGACAAGCAGCCCTGCAGCTCACATCACTCAACTATTTATCTTGATGAGAAGGGGCATTTAGATTGTTTCTTAAATAAAATATTACTGTGGCAAAGTTAGCAAGAACTGTTAAATTCTAAAAGAAAAATCTCCATATAGATGCATATGTGTACTCTCGTGTTAAGGAGAGACTAGATGTTTGCAGAACTGAAGTCTCTGCATTTGATTTTTCAGCATGAAATATAAAACATTTTGGTAATTCCTCTTTCTCAAAAAATGGTAATCTAGCTTTATAGTGGTCCCGATTCTGTTTTCATAGAAGCCCATAAGAGATGTCCAGTTGATCAGTTGATTAAAACAGGATTTCAAGAGACGGTGGGGGGTGGGGGGTGTGTGAAGGGGTGGTGGTGCAGATTTCATTGCCTTTCGCTAATGATGGAATAGCAAAAGAGCGCCCAGGACAGGCAGACTTCTAGGACTCAGTTAACCTATTTTTATTCTACAACAGTTTAGGCACTTAAGAGTCACAGAAAAAGGCTCCACTAGATACAACTATAGACAGAATAAAATCAATACCCAGATTTTGCCCATTCCAAGAGCAAAAAGGAACAATTTAACTACTCCTAATACAAGGATTCACTGACACTAGTAATGTGCCCTGGCTAGGGTGGGAAACTTTGGAGCTAACACCAACAACAACATAATGACTTTCCCCATAATCATCAGACATTTTGTCCCAGACTTTATTTTGGTTCAATGAAGGTGTGATGTCCCATGCCATACAACCTCCTAGTTTCTGAGGACTCTGCCCAAAAACAGGAGCCCTGCTTTCTCTACTCTGTCAGAATATTCTTTCAACTCAGAGATGACATGGAGTAATTTACTTTTGTGCTGTAGTAAAGCATGAAAATCACGAAGCATGTACACCATCTGCCACTTGATATAAGCACACAACAAAGCCACTAATTTTCTACAAAGTATTTTCGTTTAACACTATAGGAAGAGTCAAGGAGGAGTGAGATCATTCATCCCTGAAACTGTTATTGCCAGGGCTGAAAGGGAAGTGTGAAAGTCCCTTCACAAATCTATGACAGATGACAGTGAGAGAAAGAAACTTCCATCTGCATCCTTATTTCTCCTAGCAAAAGATATGAACAACATTATTAATTGGAAAGGCATGTAACATTTTGACCAAAACTCCCAGAGGTCAAACCCTCAATAAGCACTCCCAGTACCAAGTACAATGCAAACTGTACGCTAAAGACATTCCGTGTTCCTCACCTTACATCTCAAGTTACTGATTGAGGTAAGATTACTAACCATTTATTAATCTGATAAATCAGGTGAAGTATTGCTGATATTTTATGCAATATTTCAACTTTTCTCAACTGTCCTTTCAAACTAAGCTATAAAGTGTGGGTAGCCATTCTTGAGTATAAAGTGAGCTTTTAAGCTAAAATTGAGTTTTCAGAATGTTAGGCATTGCCTTACACCACTCAATGCTTTGACATTCCCCAAACAATTTATGACAAAGTGACATGTAGTAAAGATTAAATAACATTCGCCCGTTAAAACATTTGAGCAAATGCCACCTGTGCCTGCCTCAGGATGGGTACTTTTCTAAAGTTTCATCTACATCAGTTAAAGCCATCCAATCATGATAATATAAAAATGTTTTCTTTCTCTCTCTCTCTCCACACACACATGTATATATAAAGACATTTACATGTCTGTCTTCATGGTTAAAAGTATGTTTCCCACACATGTGACATTTTGTTCAGATATTCTATCACCCCTGGACTTTGTCACAAACACTATAAAATTGTATGGAACATCCTCTTAAGTCATGCAAATCTTTTCAGTCATATCAATGAAAATTCATCCACACTTTGCCAACTTACAAGACCAGAGAAATCATTTTGGTTGTCCACAACACATGCTTGTTACCATTCAGCTACTACAGGCAGTACCAGAAAGCTATACAAGAGAGCTAAATAAGCCAGCTTATACACAACAAAGTAGCATTGAATCAGCTAAGTATCCCATTCTTGCTGACTATGAAATGGAGACAAATGAAAAATGAGACTGAGGACGTGAAACAAAGATGTCTGCTCTGTACTGAACAAGATAGAGGTCCCCGTAAGAGTTACCCCACACTGACAGTAGGAGACATAGATTTTGGATTGTCTTTTTCTGCATTTCACATTTATGATCTCATTTCAGAATACTGCAACTCAATCACTCTTTTTAAAATTAATTACAGGCTTAGAACAGGGCTACAGTGTGTTAGAAAAAGATTGCCTGTGCAAACTGACATTACTGACACATAAGAAACATGAAGCTTTATTTGATGCATCCTGAAAATTATATTTTTTTTCCATTGATTTTAAATCTGTGCATGGACTTTTTATTTGATCAAATAAATTATTTTCCAATAAGAGCAGATTCTGCTTCTAGGAAAACCAATTTAATTTATGGCTTTATATTGATTTGCAGTGCAGTATATCATAGGAAAATAGATATAAATCCCACAACTTACTAGGTTTGTTGTATCCTTGACTAGCCCTGATGTAAGACATTTCCTCAAGATGTGTAGACAGCTCCTGACCTTTAAGGGGAAGACACCCTTCAACAAGGCAAGATCAAGTCACAAGAATGTGACTACAGCTATCTGCAAACCTAAATGCCATTTTCTATCCTTTCATTTTCACTGAAGCTTTGAAGTAAATACGAAAGGAGCCAGAACTGAGCAAATTACCTGAGGACTGAAACATTTTTGACATAAGTCTCACATGCAGTTCAAGTCTTTTATACTACTTCTTCGTTGTTCTAGTTTTGTTTCATCTCAGTATGTGAGTGATGGTAGTGATGATGGAAAGATTGGATGGCTGGCCTCAATTCCCCATGTTGGATACAGATAGAAACACTGTGAGATACTCTCTTTCAGGAGCCTCAGAGCCTATGCAGCAGAAACATTTAACTGTTTCTTGCTGAAGGAATTGTGCAACAGGAAGGATCCATTTCACATCCACTACTTCAGCAGGTCCTGTATACTAAAAGATTTCCTCTGTAGGTGGAAAGGCTGTAATTTCAAATCCATTTGCAACTAATGTGCTGAACTTGCTGTGCCAACATGAAAAATTCTGCAATCTCCTTACTGCCATAAGGTCCAGTAAGAAGCTGCTGAGCAATCCCTACTTTGATCCATCCACCAAACATGGGAAGAAAGCATATGAATTTTTAAATATAACCAAGTCTAGAACAATGAAATCTGACTTAGAAGTCAAAGCAATTACTTAGTCCAAGTATTATCAGATAGAAGAGAGGTTTTAACTAATTCTGTCCCTGTCTACCCAAATGATTGTTGCCCCTATTAAAATACTTTAGCAGTCTGTTTTTTGCTTCAGTTACCACCTGTCACGTGTCCCAAGGAGCAAGGGCTTCATCACAATGCAAAGGGATGGAATCAAGACCGGGCTCTCATATTTTATACTGCAGTACCTTTTAAATATGTAGGGAAAGGTAACTGGTGTAAGCAGCCAGTTTATATTTCCCACTACCAACAGGTCAGTTCTTCAGCAGGAAACCGTAAGGCAATTCTGGCTTCCTCTGTGCCACTTACAGCTTGGAGCAAGTAAGAGAACCTATACACACTCCTGCTGGCCCAGGCAAAACAGCAAAAATACACAAGTTTTGAAGCATACAGGCTTCTAATTGAGGGCTTGTATGCTGAAAAAAGATCATAAATTATTCATAAAGTCATGACTCAAATACTTAAATAATCACAGCTTTAAGGTCTTTTTTGTATCATTTAGAAAACATTAGCCAACGTCCAACATTTGAGGGATAGGGGAGTGTTTCTACAATACTTATTTTTTGTTATATATCCTTCTGGATTATTAAGACATAATTATTAGCTACATTATTGTATGCCATGCTAGACAGAAAGAATTGGGTTGTTCCAAAAGATTAGGTCACCAGGGTGGCCCCAGAAGAAAGCAGGGAAGTGCCCTCACTGTTGGGGCACAGTCCTGGGACCTGAGCAGGGCAGGGGTGGTAATTAGCAAATACAGGCAAGGTGACAAGTCAGGTCTGAGGTCAGCCTAGAAAATCCAGTTGGGACCAGCAGGAGCAGGACAAGATACAGGTCTGCCCACAGCTCTGCTTACGCAAGAGCCGAGGCCCATGCTCACCTGGAGCCCCAGGCCCATGGGTCCACAGGTTCAGGTTGGCGCTGGGCAGTGCAGGTAAGGCCTGTCCCCCAAAACTATCAATGATGCCAACTAGAGCACTGCCTGCACTAATGTTTAATGCTTCATAGAAGGCCAAAAAATTTCACAGGTGGAAATCAAACACTGATAGGTGATGGACATGTTAAGTTTACTTTAAAAGAAAATAGCAAAACTTGATGAGACCGACAAAGGAAAAAGGACCGCAGAACTGCCAAACCACCATGCAGGAGAGACCCTACACATATAGTCCAGTGCAGTCTCCTCCCCCTTTTTCATTCAAATAATACTGGATAATAAGAACTCTCAAAAAAAATCATCTACTATGATTTAATACGATTCAGATATAAATGTTAGTAAGTCACTGTAAGATCTTTTTCATCTGCTTTCCTGTTTTAATGTGGCTTCTGAAGCCAAAAGGGCAGGTGCATTGTATTCAGCCTCATAGCATGTTAGCAAACAAGATCCAGAGCATGTGAACAGATACTGTAAGTCAGCACTGACAGACAGAAAGTTAAAAGGAAACGATAAAAATCATTAGGACTCACAGAGGCCTCTTGCACAGTCGGCATCTAAAAGCCAGACTCATACATTGTGATAGAGTGAAGAATGCAACCTGAATTCTTTCATTTCTCTGCAATGCCAACATCTGACATGGCAAGCTTTCTGAGATTGTGATCAGCTTTTTTCTTCTAGCAGAGTATTAATTTTCAAAAAAGGTGTGACTTAAAAAAAATGTATGTGGACAATTGAACACTTACACTCTATTGACAAAATATCAGTAACTTTGTGTGGGAAGAATGTATGTGCAATGTGTTCTTACTTATTCTGAATTACCATCACATCTGTGAGTTCCTAGGAACCTTTATAGCAGCAACAATACAAAAGTAGATTATAGCAGCAACAATACAAAAGTAGATTAAAAAATCAAAACAAAAACAGGAAGAGATAAACCCTGCTCAAAGGAATGTACTGCCCCTATAGGAGAGTAGGGACAATGGCTGAGAGTAGATGGGTAAAGTGCCAGATTAGAGGACTGCATTGCTTCAGGAAGCAAGAGATTTTTATCACTTGCAGAATCAGACTAGGAGAGATATCAAGGCAGGAGAGGTTACATACCGCCCAAACAAAATCCCCTGTGACATCTGAATTCTGTTTTACTAGCGTAAATCATAACTGTATTTATACATAACTCTTCTTAGTCTGTCATTTCTAGCTGGTGTTTCCATTGCAAAATATCAAGGCAGAACTGCTCTATTATCAATTTTTACAACATTCGAATTTGTAACTAAATAAAGTGTCAGAGAGCTTCACCGAATTAAGCTTAGCTTACCTGTAATATCTGAAGCAATCACAGGTCACATCATAGAATAGTTTGGGTTGGAAGGGAACTTTAAAGGTCATCTAATCCAACCCCTCTCCAATGAGCAGCGAAATCTTCAACTGCATCAGGTTGCTCAGAGCCCCATCCAACTTGACCCTAAATGTTTCCAGGGATGAGGCATCAACCACCTCTCTAGGCAACCTGTTCCAGTGTTTCACCACCCTCACTGTAAAAAATGTCTTCCTAATACTTAACCTAAACCTACCCTCTTTTAGTTTTAAACCATTACCCCTTGGTGCTATCACTACAGGCCCTACCAAGAAGTCTGTCCGCATCTTTTTATAAGCCTCCTTCTAAGTACCGAAAGGCCACAATAAGGTCTCCCCACAGCCTTCTCTTCTCCAGGCTGAACAGCCCCATCTCTCCCAGCCTGTCTTCATGGAAGGAGTGTCAGCCCTCTGCTCATCTTTGTGGCCCTCCTCTGGACTCACTCCAACAGGAGCATGCCCTTCTTATGTGGGGGACCCAGAGCTGAATGCAGTACTCCAGGTGGGATCTCACCAGAGTAGAGGGGATGAATTGCCTCCCTCTACCTGCTGGACACACTTCTTTTGAAGCAGCCCAGGATACAGTTTGCTTTCTGGGCTGCGAGTGTACATTGCTGGCTCATATCCAGCTTTTCTTCCACCAGTCGTCCCAAGTCCTTCTCCACAGGGTTGGTCTCAATAATAATTCCCTGGGTGCTATACAGTGGACATTGGAAACCAGATTTTTCTGATTTCTGGTCCTGGGATTTCAGTTCAAAAAAAGACAACTTTGAACCGGCAGGATTTGGAAAAATTAATAGGACAAATAACATAAGGTCTCTTGGAGTTTCAACTGAGAACACTGATCAGGAGACAATACTGGATGCTGTTTTCTCCACAGTGCTCATGAAGAACCATGGCCCGATAGCACACTTCATTTAGTTACTTCCACACACAAAAAAAGGCCTTCAGATTACAATTTTTCATGTTTCTTGTAGCAAATAGGGAAGTGTTCTGTCATATCTTCAAGATAACTATGGAAGCATTCAATTCCCAGATGTTGCATCCCCTGTTTATGTTAAAGTCTCAGCATAAGAGAAAAGGCAACATAATTTTGTCAGATCAAATTGACTAGAATAAAATGGACTTTCAAAAATTGCATGGAAAAATAACCACACAAAACCCCTTTCTAGGCACATGGGAGTCCCACCTACTGAGTGCTAATCTTTATCAATAAATTCCCCCTTGAAACCAGGTAAGTAGAATCTGTTTATGAGAAGACATACAGGACAGAGGAAAAAAAAGAAAAGGAACAAAAAGAAAGGACAGAGACTCACTGGTACCATGTTGTGGGAAGCAGAAATGCTTTGTTGATTTCAGAAGGTCAGGTGGCTAGATATTCAGACTAAGAGTTGGCTAAGTTTGCATTTTTAACTCAAAAACTTTGTTTCATCATTAGATGCCTGGTACACAACAGCTTGTTTTAGAGGGACACATAAGGATCAGAAAAGAAGGGTAGTGATTCCCAAACAAATTATTTTTGTCACTGTTCAGGATGGAGGGCAAATAAATAACTTACAAGTATATAAACATAGATCCCTCTCCCTTTCCTTCACCTCCTGCAACAGCTCTGTGTTTTCCTGCAAATGCGAACGCATCTACCAGAGAACAGAGATCAGCAGCAACAACCAATTCCTCGTGGCTTTGCCATGTGTCCTCTGTGTCACTGCCTAGACCCAGAAGAAAGTCACATGAGGAGCATAACCCAGGTGCAAAGGCATAAGGAGGAGAAACAAAATATGGTATCTACGTGTTATGGTATCTTAGGGCACACGTTTAAGACTCATAAGAAGCCAAGCATAATCATAGGTGTTCCTTTCCATCTGGTCTATGAAATAAAGCAGTTTAATTATGCTATAAATTCTAGCTGAGTTTTGATTTATTGAATTGGCAGCACAGTAGGTTCACTAATGCCTGGCAAAACTCTTATTTAATGTACTTAGAGAGCAGGATAAAGAAAAGTATAGGCTTACCGTGCAGCTTATATGAAAACAGAGCAAAGCCAGCTCCAAAACATTTCTCCATATTGAGTGGTCTTAATTTTTTATGTATAAAAATAGTAAGGTTTAAGTTCAAACGCATCTTTGAAGACATCATATGTGGAATACAAAAGAATTGATGAAGAACCTTATAAATGATCTTATGAATCTATTCCAGACACCTGTAACTGCTCTTAGTCCACAGACATTTTGTGTAGAGTAAAAGATTCAAGTTAGAGATTATCTGTTCTTAAAGGTTTGTATCACTAGACAGCACTCTAATAATGAAACCCTGATAATTGCCACTCCATTTTTGAACGCTACACGCTCACTGAAAATAGCTGTGTTAGTCATCCTGGGCAGATTTACATTTCTCCCAGTTCTTAAAACCAATTTTTTTCAACTAACATTCTCGTGGTGATTAAATCCCTGACCACCTTTCCAGTTCAAACTTACCTGGCAGCTCAACTTCTTAGCTTCTTTTTCCTTGCTTCATTATTGTGCACAAGCCTGCTCCCTATTCCTCATACCCTCAAGTATTAAGTCATCTTAATGATGACTTAACGAAGTCACCTTTGGGACTGGTGCCACAGCAAAGAGTTCAGCTACCTAGACCATAGGAGATCATAGGACTTACTTTGAGAAACCTGGTCTACTGGGGGTTGATGGGCTCCGTTTGACAAAGATGGGGAAGATAAGTTGGTCATAGGCTTGCTAAGCTGCTGAGTCGGGCTTTAAACTAAAGTCATCTGGGGAGGAGAACCTCAAACCACACCATTCCTACCAGTCTGATGCCAGTGCCAGCAAGAATGCCCAGAGCCTGGAGAGGGATCATAGGTCAGCAGAAGAGCAGCACAAAGGAAATCCAGCCACTCCACCAGTAGGTCAGCCTCACTGGGGGCCCAACTTAAATGCCTCTATGCAAACACAGGTAGCATGGGGAATAAACAAGAGGAATTAAGAGATGGGCACATGCCTGCAGGGCTGTGATCTTATTGGCATCACGGAGATGTGGTGGGATGGCTCGTTGTGGTGGGAGGATACAGGTTCTTTAGGAAGGACAGGCAGTGGAGATGAGGAGGAGGTGTCACCCTCTACATCAATGACCAGCTGGAGTGCATGAAGCTTTGCTTGGGGACAGATAAGGAGCTGACCAAAAGCTTATGGGTTGGGTTTAAAGGCAGGGCAGGGACAGGTGAGATTGTAGTATGGGTCTGTCACAGGCCACCTGACCAGGAAGACCAAGCGAATGAGACCCTCTACAGACAGACAGGAGCAGCCTCACATTCACAAGCCCCAGTCCTCATGGGGGATTACAGCCACCCCAATAGCTGTTAGAGGGGCAACAACAGTGGGCACAAGCAATGCAGAAGGTTCTTGGAATGCATTGACAGGAACTTCCTTCTCCAAGTGATAGGGGAACCAGTGAGGAGAGGTGCTATGCTGGACCTCACCAACAAGGAGGGGCTCATGGAGAATGTGAAGCTCAAGGGCAACCTTTGCTGCAGTGCCCATGAAATAGTGGAGTTCAGGATCTTTAGGACAGTGAGGAAGGCAAACAACATCATTACCCTGGACTTCAGAAGAAATAACTTTGGTCTCTTCAGGGATCTGCTTGGTAGAGTACCAAGGGATAAAGCCCTGGAGGGAAAAGGGGCCCAAGAAATCTGGTTAATATTCAAGGATCACCTCCTGCAAGCTCAGGAGCAATATGTCCCAACAAAGAGGAAGTCAGACAAAAACACCAGGAGGCCTGCATGGATGAACAAGGAGCTGCTGGACAAACTCAGACACAAACAGGAAGCCTACAGGGGGTGGAAGCAAGGACAGATAGCCTGGGAAGAATACAGAGAAACTGTCTGAGCAGCCAGGGATCACATTAGGAAATCTAAAGCCCTAATAGAATTCCATCTGGTCAGGAACATCAAGGGCAACAAGAACTTCTATAGGTATGTCAGTGATAAAAGGAAGACTAGGGAAAACATGGGCCCTCTCCAGAAGGAAATGGGAGACCTGGTTACCCCGGGCCTGTAGAACGCCGAGGTGCTCACTAAATTTTTTACTCAGTCTTCCCTGGCAAGTGCTCCAGCCACACCACCCATGTCACCAAAGACAAAGGCAGGGACTGGGAGAATGAAGAATCACCCATGGTAGGAGAAGATCAGGTTGGAGACCATCTAAGGAACCTGAAGGCACACAGGTTGATGGGACTTGTTGAAATGCATCCATAAGTCCTGAGGGAACTGGCAGATCAAGTGGTTAAGCCACTTATACCCATCGTATTTGAGAAGTTGTGGCAATCATGGAAACATAATCCCTATTTTTAAGAAGGGAAATAAGGAAGACCCGGGGAACTACAGGCCAGTCAGTCTTACCTCTGTGCCTGACAAGATCATGGAGCAGATCCCCATGCTAAGGAAATAGTTTTCCATAGGCACATGGAAAATAAGGAAGTGATTAGTGACAGCAAACATGGCTTCACTAAGGGCAAGTCCTGCCTGAAAAATTTGGTGGCCTTGTATGACAGGGTTACAGCATTGACAGATGAGGGGAAAAGCAACTGACACCATTTAGCTGGACTTGTACAAAGTTTTCGATACTGTCCCACACAACATCCTCGTCTCTAAACAGGAGAGACTGATTTGATGGGTGGATGACTCAGTGCAAAAGGAATTGGCTAGGTAGTCACATTCAAAGAATTGTGGTCAATGACTTAATGTCCAATTGTAGACTGTGACAAGTGGCATTCCTCAAGGGTCCCTATGGGGACCAGTGCTGTTCAATATCTTTGTCAGTGACATGGACAGTGGAACTGCACACACCCTCAGCAAATTTGCCAACAACACCAAGCCAAGTGGTGTGGTCAATGTCCTGGAGGGAAGTGATGCCATCCAGAGGGACCTTGACAGGCTTGAGAGGTGGGTCTGTGCAAACCTTATGAAGCTCAACAAGGCCAAGCACAAGGTCCTGCATGTGGGTTGAGACAATCCCGGGCACAAATACAGGCTGGTTGGAGAATGGATGAGTGGAGTGCAGCCCTGAGGAGAAAGACTTGAGGGTTATTGGTGGATGAGAAGCAAACACAACCAGCAATGTGCACTTGCAGCCCAGAAAGCCAACCAAATCCTGGGCTGCATCAAAGGAAGCATGGCCAGCAGGCCAAGGAAGGTTATTCTCTTCTTTTACTCCACTTTGTTGAGACCCCCACCTGGAGTACTGCGTTCAGCTTTGGGTTCCCCAACAGAAAAAGGACATGCTTCTGTTGGAGCAAGTCCAGAGGAGAACCATGAAGATGATCAAAGGGCTGGAGCACCTCTTCCATGAAGGCAAGCTGAGAGAGTTGGGGTTTTTCACACTGGAGAAGAGAAGGCCTTCCAGTACCTCAATGGGGCCTACAAGAAAGCTGGAGAGGGACTTTTTACAAGGGCAGGCAGTGACAGGACAAGAGGGAATGGTTTTGAGCTGGAAGAAAATACATTTAGATTAGATATTAGGAAGAACTTCATTCCTGTGAGGGCGGTGAGGCACAGGAACAGGTTACCCAGAGCAACTGTGGATGCCCCATCCCTGGCAGTGTTCCAGGCCAGGCTGGATGGGACTTTGAGCAACCTGGTCTAGTGGAAGGTGTCCCTGCCCATGGCAGCGGGGTTGGAACTAGGTGATCTTTAAGGTCCCTTCCAATCCAAAAAAACGTTCTATGATTCTATTCTATAATTTTGTCTTAGCTGCCTGCTTTTGCTGACTTGATTTCACTTTATAACTTTATTTTCTGCCATATCAGATTATTCTTATCATTCAGTGTCACTTACTGTGATGCAATCTCTAGTAATAAAATACTTAACGAAAACAGATTGAGAAATAGATAATGCTATATTACTGATGTAATGCATTTTTTTAATTATGCATATTATGAAAGTATTAACTGATTGTTTGCAGTAGAGGACCACAGAAAACACAGGCAGGTCTTTATTCACTCATTAACAACTCAGCATTTCTTAAGGAAGTTGTACTATATAAATCATAGATTTGCATTTTATCAGCTAAGTCTCTTCTATCCAATATGTTCCATGCCGCATATTGTCAAGCATTGAAGACTGCCAAAATTGCTAATCACAACTTTTAGCACAGACAAAAAAATAAGCAGACTATTTGTTGTGTCCAGAGGGAAAGGGTTTGGGGTCTTTTTTCCAAATTCTCAGTGTATTCTCTTTTTTCTTGTCATGCCATAACACTTCTCTTTGTATAGTCTGGCAGACAGTTAAAGCTAAAATGCTGAAACTGGTAGCGTAATAAAGTTGAATAATTGCAGCCTATAGTCTTTTCCTAAATTATTTTAAAGATGTCTGCTGTAAAACAGATTTGCTTCTGGTAAATGATGTATTTTAAAGGGTGTGTAGTGGATTACGGTTAGGTAATAAGTGGCAGTGAAGTGTGGGGTAAAACAAGCAACTCAAAAGAGTTCAAGTAAACAAGGCCCCATTAAAACTTTTCAGACTCAAATTAGTATTTCTGGCATTGCCATTAACGTTTGTAGCTAAATGTCAGATTGGCTATTACTTTCTCATGCCCTTGAAAGTCAAACTGCACCAGTGACCAAAGCTCTGAATGTAAATTTAAACACTCAAAGATGTGCTGAATTAGTATCTTGAACTTAAAAATAAGCACCTGGCCTCCAAGCTCTGTCTTGAACTAAGCAAGTTCTAGCCTACAAGTTCCTGTTAAACTGACTCTGCATGTCTGAGAATTAAAACACAGGATGGGCAATCACCTTTGTTTTAATGGATATCCCTTATTTGAAACCTGATGCTTAATGAATAAGAATTTATTTAAAATAAAATAGTGTATTTATCAAAGTCATGTAAATACTTCTGCTATTACTTCCTATTCAGCTTTTGCAGTCACCTTTCAGTCTGTGACCAGAAGGTATAGAGTGCCCTCTGTAATGCCCATAGATGCATATTCCTGCTGCTGTCCTTGTGACAGTAGATAACAATAGGCAATATGTGTCAGGTCATCTCTCCAATTCATCTGAAAATTAACCTTTCAACAGCAATAACAAAAAAATTAGGTCTCAGACATCCTCTGACTTCAAGTAGGTGGTGGCAGGCATGTGCAGCTTAAAGTAGGAAGAACCGAAGTACAATTCTTTTAAATGGCAGCCTGAAATGTGCTAGCTGAAACCATATCTCAAGATACAGATATATGTGTAGGATTTTAACACCAAGATTAAGTCTATCTTAAGCGCTGACCTCTAAAATTAAGTTGCATCCTATCTTTTTACACCCATGTCCTATTTCTTATCAAAACATATTTAGAAACAATAATTAAAATCTTACTTGAATCACAGCTATTAACAATTAACAAGGGATTTCCTTAAAAGTGCAATCTGAATTCTTTGTTCCAAGGAAGATTCCAAAAATTTTATGCTAATATTTGAAATATATAGAAACAAATCAAGAAGGTATCAGGCATCTAAAGATTCCTAAAGAAAAAAATCCACTTGACTTCATTAATACACATCATCCTAGTTTTGTCAGATACGTTAGCTGTGTTTCTTCTTCCAATATCTTATTTCATGACAACAGACCTCATTCTCCTGTCCTTAATGCATACTGTCATTGCTGTTGGTTTTAAATACATATGGAAGAGGTAGATCGCCTACTAACCTCTCCATTTTGCTTCCACACAATAAGAAGGTGAGGTACCAACTCTTGCCCTCCATGAAACAGCCCAACTCAACATTTAGACTAATGCTTGGATTACCTTTTAAGGGCTATTGCCCTCTAAGAGGGGAATTATTATTGGTTAGGTTTTGCAGGTGGAAAAGCCAAAGTCTCCGATACTCTGCTGCCTTTGTCTTTTCACGTAGGAGATAATTATCTATGTTACTATGATAGCATCTTGGATTACTTGGTCAATAAAGAGCACAACATAACAGGTACAAGCCTGAAGGGTTCAAATTTTCAATAGATTCTAGTTAAACAAATTCTACTTAAATTTACAAGTGTCAGCATTATTCAGGATTTTTTAACATTATCATTCCCTTTGCTTCAGTACAAATTATAACAAAGTCCAGAACAAGAAAGAATCTGGCCCAGAAAGCAGCTGCTACATGTGCAAACAAAATAAAATCGTCTGAAACTCAAGATCATCTGAGACAAACCTCTTTCTCTGATGTCACACTTCCTACAAGTGTGCAAATATCATTAAAAATATATTAAGGCAGATAGATAGTGTATTTATTATACCTTAGAATAATTCTTTATCACTGTAGCACTCAGTAATGTGAAACAAGAGCACCAGTATAATTACACTGCGGGGGAGTATAATTTTGCCACCACACTTGAGGAATTGTGGCTCAGTTGAGGAATAATACATATTTATTCAGTCAATCGGTAAATATTTTCATCTCAGAAGAATTCCAAATATAACCTGGAAGGCCTGTCTGTTGAAGAAAAATAGGAAGCAAAACCTCTGGATTTGTGCTAAAATGGAGTCATACTATGATGAGTAGTGCATTATATTACAGAGTGAGTGTTATATTGAATACTGAATTCTCTTTCTCCAAAATGAAATTAATTTAATTCTAGCTTCCAATCCACAAAAGCTGAGCCTCATACATCTTAGAGATGAAGTCCAAATATTGAAGAATAGAGTTCCTTTCAGTGGCTTGTATTGCCATACCTACATTAAATTTCATTTCAGGAGTTGCCAACAGAAAAATATTACTGCTTTCTCCCTCAGGTGTTTTGCAGTAGTTCTTAAAAACAAAAACATATCCACCTGTAATCTATTAATTCTACTGACATGATGGGGAAATCTAAAAATGGATGACTATATCTCAGGCTGAAGGAAAGTGCTTTTATTTATAGCTTCCTAATAATTCCTCTATTGTGAGTGGTAACACCATTTCGTCCTGATTTAGTCGTTACTACCCCAGGGAATCCTGCAAACAAAATGAAGTCTTTCAGAAACATATCTACTGTAAAATCTGCTTATCATTCATTTCCCTGTTGATATTTTTTTTTTTGCATTCTTATGTTCATATGCATTCAGGTAAATTTTGATTTTCAAATATTGTATATGATAGAGTAATTATAAACTAATCTGTGCAAGTACAGAAAATGCTCTTGCAGAAGTCTAATTCACAGAACTGAAGCTTTCAACATACATATGTAGATAGACAGAGAAATTAAAACACAGAAAAGCCACTGGACGAAAAATGTATTAAGTTTTGATCAATTCCAAGAGAATACGAGAATTTAAAGGTTCAGAAAAGGCAGAAAAAAACATGAATGCAAGTAGATAAATACTTCTATAGTATAATACAGTATAATAGGGGCATTCTGGCACAAAAGTGTTCTAAAATAGGAAAATTACTTTAGAAAAGCTAAATCTGGACACAAAGTAGTAAGAAAAAATTGAAGAACTTAGTCTAGCATCAGAAAACCAGTCACATTAGGAAATTCGGAAACTAAGGCCTTCAAAGCAAATATTTTGCAATTCTGCACCTACAAAATCTGCCTTGACTAGTAAAAAGAAAATATTAAACATGAGCATGGTGAAGACAGATGCACATTCACTGGAGTTGGCAAAGAGTATGAAAAAATTTGGAAAGGTGTGAATTGCTCCATTCATCTAATATGATAACTGTGAAACCTATCTGTAGTAACCTAAAGATACCACCCTGAAACTGATACCTTATAAGCTCAATATTGTTAACACTCCTTGCAAGAGAGGTGGCCTGAATACAATAACTATTAACTGAGTATTATTTTAACATAATTCTAGGTTTAATTATTTTATTTAAAAATCCTACATATTAGGAAATCACCCACAGGTTTTTTTTCCTAAGGTTTCAAAGCCTTACAACTGTTACAAATAATTTTTTGTCAAATACAATTATTTTAATACTGACAATTTAGAAGAAGGAGCATAAGGTAAAATAAACAAAAATCAAATTAAGCAGTACAAGGGCTACTGCAAAGATGTTATTTTTCATGCTTCACTTTAAAATCTGTTTTCCCCTATTTTTCTGAAATTGATGTAAATTATCCAGATTTGTTATGATATGTAGTTACAGTTCAATCATAGAACTAAATCCATCCACAAGAAATGTGTCTGCTTTTTCTTACTACTCACCAATGGTAACTCTGCAACATTAATATCAATACTGATTTCTGTTCTTTGTCTTACAAGATGTAGTTTGAAAATAGTGCTGTAGAAATAATAATGATTTGGGCTTCATCATAGACAATGAACAGTATTGCAAAAATGCAGGTTTACTGTAAAGTTCTGGTTTAAAATCTTAGAATTACCTTGTCTTTAAGAATGTTGCAACAAATAGGCATTTTGTTCACTCAGAAACTAAATTTAACATTGCAGGGAACCATTAACAGCTAAGGAGGGACTGAAATATCTAATATGCTCCTTAAATTTGAAGTGTTGAGAATTCTTATTTCAAAGAATCAACAAAAGCAAAGTCTTGAGAAGGAAACTTTGCCAGTAACTGGCCAAACAACATTACCTGGCATGACAGGAAATCAGTACATGGCAACAAGCCAACTTGTAAAGCTTTCATCAGCTGTTTTAATCACCAAAGATTATTATTCCAACTTTAAGAAGCTTATGTGATTTATCTTCATGGGTTTGACAAAAGAAAGTCAGCAGTCATTCTGAGAGAAGCACTACTATTGCACTCTGTGATATTTTAGACTGTCAGGAAGTAGTACAATGTACATGATATACTCTGTGTAAGCCTTACATTCCTGATTGTATAAGCCACAACAGAAAAGCTCTATGTAATGATGATCACATACTTAAGTGTGAAATTGGACATAATGCAGGACCAGTGTTCCTCTTTTCTTTTCTCCGTAATGTAATTACATGTTATTGAAATGCAGAAGAATCTATGATTGAAAGAGAAAGGTTCATTCTTTCTCTTAGAAAGGTTAAAAGAAAGTCATGCTTTCTCAGTAGACTGTTTATTCCTGTCTTGAAAGGGCTAATGTAAAGAAGTAATTTTTTTAAGAAGCTTGTAACATAGAAAAAAATTGATGGACTTTGGCTACAAACTAGGTTAGATTTATCATGACAGAGACCATATGTCAATCACAGAACAGACACTGTGCAAATCTGAAAATATAGGATGATCACAATTCCCTAAGCAACTGGCTCAAACCCTGCCCTGACAGGCACTCCTGCTTCGGCCCACCAGAGTTCCTGAAGGGATGAGAGATCCTTCTCCTGAGACAGCAAGGCTCCTCCTTGCCTCTGCAAAGGGGTACTACCCACAGTGATAAAACCACTGACTCACAGGGTGGGGCAGTAGCTTTCAGTTGCTATCACTATCACTTCTGTTCTCAAGGCAAGGAGTGACTTCCCTAGACTATTAGATAATAAATTTCCTGGACTACTAGACTTTCCATAATACGCGTAATACTTTCTACGAAGTCAAAAACAAGTGAAAAGGAAGCACCTCACTCAAAGCCTAGTCTCCTTATCAGATGTGGAGTCCTACAATACTACATTTTGAAGGGGCACTGAACTCCACGAGTAAAAAAAGTATTGACTTCATAGCAGTCAAGAATTGTCCCTATAAGATCTCATCGGGTTTCTCTTTCTAAGCCATTAAACTTAACCCATTAACTTCCAGCGATTCAGAAGATGAAATTGTCCAAATCCACATGCAAACAATACTACTGGTTTAAAAGTGTAGCCTACTGGATGTTTCAGAGGAACACTTGTCACAGCACTCTCCAAACTAGCAAACTGCAACAAGGTCCTTTACCATCTCATACCAGCATACTCTTCATACAATCCCTCTGCTGCCTTCCCCTCATGTCACTTCACCCAAGGCATGCGTTCCCTCCTCTCTTGCTTCTTCTTCCTCCAGAGATCAGACCACACTACACACACACCCACCCCCCAATCCTCAGGGCTATTTAACCACTTAACAGGAACGAGCTACACCTGCACATCATCCATGTCAATCAACCCACTGCCTCTGAGGCAAGGCCACAGCTGCATGTTATCAATGATAATCAACCCACTGCCTTCATTCCTCTATACCAGGAGTCCTCAAACTAAAGCCTGCAGGCGGGATATGGCCCCCCAGGGTCCTTAATCCAGCCCCCGGTATTTACAGAACCCCCGCCCTGGGGGTTGAGGGGCGGGGGGGGAGGGGAACCAAGCAGCCGCAGATGGCTGCCTGCCACTTCATCCACGCACTGGCCCCCTGGTTAAAAAGTTTGAGGACCCCTGTTTTACACCCTCCCAGAAGATACATTTAAGTTACAAACACAGATCACAAGAGAAGTATTAATGAGTTTCTTGTCCTTTTTGCCCCTGCACATGAAACATCAGTGGTGAGCAGTGGTATAAGATTTAAAGTAGAATTAAGGAATTTCTGAAACTAGCTAAAAAAGCCTTACTTGCTTCAGACTCCTCCTTACATAAAATACTTCTGTTTTCTCATAGGTATGTTATGGTAACCCTTTTTCATAAAGAAGTTACCAGTTTTATACTTACCAAAAAAAGAGCGACCAGTTACAGAGCAGTTCTATGAAACATTAGGTTTTATGGAAGTACGTTCTTTTCTTTCCCACTAAACCACACTGCATTTCTTGTCTGAGTTTACAGGCAGATGACACTGATAGTTTTATGCTCAGGGCAAGATTTACAGCTTCTGATGAGGCAGTTTGTGAATGAACAAAGGTTGAAGTCTGAAGAACCACTGAACCACAGAGTAAAGCTGCTACAGAAATACATTTAGAAGAAATAAGTCTTGTGGTCTTTCTGTTAGCTTTCACTCCTTCTCCCGTTTTTACTGAATGAGTTTTGATGAACATATGGAATAAAAACCATAGACACAACTTTCAAGTATTTCCTAAATGCATTAACTCAGTGACCATTCAAAGCCATTCCCACATCCTTCCTACAGGCCTACCAATAAACAGACTTTAGGTCCAGGTCTACCTTGGGAACATGCCAACCCCCTTCACAACCTAGAAAATGGACAATTCTTGCACCATGCCCTGCCAGATCAAATAGCCAACTGAACACCAGAGTAAGAGGACCACACACAAAGAGCAGCCTGTCAACACCTCGCCCCTTTTAAGCTGATGTGTCTGCAGATAAAACTCCTCTGTCACTCATAACTGAGGAAACAGCACACAGTAAAAATAAACAAAAATCACATCAGACCATTGAGAATCAGGCTATTTAAAAGAGTAGCAGCATGAACAGGAACAGCTCAACTGGGACTACATAATAGTCAGAGGACTATCTGTAGTTTGGACTGCACTTCTACTCGCCGTTTAGTCTCTCTCTTTAACAGTTTCTTGAACTTCACACCTATTCATCTTCTCTTGCCCTACTCTGTTTCCTTCTATTCCACATTATTTTTTTCACATTTATTTTACTTCATTACAACTCTAATTAACCCCACCAAAAAAAAAAAAATAGTGAGTCCAAGCTGATGTTTCCTACTATCATAGTGTTCCTTCTCTTCATCCATTATCACCCGTTCTAACTCAGTCTTAAATTGCATAAATCTTAACAATCTACTTCACAATTTCCTTGAAAATGAGATTGCCTTTACTATTTTGTCAGGTGCCTGCCAGAAGAAGTATAAAAACAATACTAGAAAAGTCATAATTAAGAACAGAGTATTATGGACTTACAATTAATAGCATGCCATGTCTTTAAGAATTAAAAAATTCCCAGTTTAGCCCATATGCAATAAAAAAGGGAACAAACAGAATCTCTGAGACACTAAACTCAAAAATTAATTGTATGAACTGAAGAATCTCAGCTTCAGAGGTAGTACAAAGGTCCAGTAACACACAGTGTATACTGTGACTCACAGGAGGCATCTGCAAGAACAGGTAGTCTGTTCCTGACTATCTGCCGTTGTTGCTGTGGCTCCTCTGGCCATTTCTGGGTAATAATGTTTTGAATTCTAGACATATTGTCATTCAGGCGGATGGTGATATATATATATATTGTAATTCAAGGGTATTTCCCATAGGCAGCAGAGACAGGCAAGTTTCATAAGGGAATGTAAACAAATACATATAAGTATTCAGAAATCTTATATGTTAGAATCATCACTAAATTTAAAGGTTCATCATTCAATACAAGTTCTTCACTACCTAGAGTCCTTTGCATAGCATGCAACAGGACATTTTATGATTAATACAATTATTTTTTGCATTCAAATATGTACTAGATCTCTCACCAGGGAAAAGATAAAAAGAGAAAGAAAAAAAAAGAACTAATGACAATCCCTATTCTAAGGAATTGACAATATGGGACTGTTGTAACTGAAGAAGAAATGGCACACGAAGGATTGTTGAAGGAAACTAAGAGAATCACATGGTTTTGTGGTAAATATCATCATCATTGTACCATCAGAAATTACAACACAGAGTAGGTGGGGACAACATGGGTTTAGATGTTTTGAATTTGAAGAACACTGATGTAATTCATGAAAATTACTTTTGTCTGCCTTTGGGGCTGTTGAAATATTTCTTCTCCTCTGTCCATTCCCTCCTCTGCCTCCGGTTTAATCCCCTTTCATAAGGTGTTGCAACACTGCTCATACACAGGAAGCCCAGCTCCACGATGACAGCTGCAAAACTGATAGCTCTTCCATGTCCCACCTGTTTTATACACATGAAAACAACTCCCTTTGCAACAATTGCAGTCTAAAGTTAAACAGCGTGTATAAAAACATGCCAAAACCAATAGGTAGGAACTGAGAAGGTGAGTGTAACAGTTCAGCTCAACTTCTTTTCTCAAACTGTTTGGCAAAGATGTTGTGAATATTATAGTCACCTATCACAGCATCTCTACATGCACACCTTAGAAAACGTGAAAAAGGGAATATGAATATATTCATCCAATTTCTAAATCTCTTTGGGTTTAGCCAGTGAGAGAAAAAGTTTTTAATGAGAAGGCACATCCTATTCATATTTAAATCAGTGTAAATCTAGCATAAAACCACTGCCTTAACAGAAATTGTGAAGAACTTACAGAATCTGTCATAATCAGTTGTTACACATTTTCCTAAAAGGCCTTCCTACAGGTTCAAACTTCAGCTTGAATTTACAATAAAAAACTCCTAGAAAAAAATTATATAACTGAGCAGAAATAACTTCATATTTTTTGCATAATCATAGTTTCCATAAATTTTGCATGACTCATGAACATAGGGAGAGCAAAACAATGGCAAACCTGCCTACATCTGTGGCAAATGGCAGGTGCAAAAGTCAGGTCCCCACCTTTGAACATTCCTAGTATTGCAATTTAGTGCCTAGTCATCATTCATCATCCTTTATGTCACCTTCTTCCACTACAAGCGTCAGGAAGCCTGAAATAAAGTTATGCCCTAGTAATATATTTCTGACAAAAAGAAATAAAATACTTATGGCTTCCATTTAACATGAGAGTGTAAATGAAAACATCAGACAATTAACAACATTCATCCTAAGTCTCATTTTTAAATTATATAAGGTCTAGAACTAAGGAATTAAAATGTGCTGACATGCTGTTAATATCTTGTTTAACAGAATTTGCTTGAGATAGTTTGAGGCAAAAAAGCACAAATTCATATACAAAGAGAATCATGATTTCTATTTTTAATATTAAAACCTGAAAAGTTTTGTCACATACATCAGCGTATGACACACTGCTTTCTCTATTTTGCATCTGATCTCTCACAACCATAATCATCTAGGATTACCACTAAACATGCACATGTTTTTAAAGGAGGCTAATCTTACTTCAGTTTGAAGTAGATAGGGTTAGACATTAAAGTCTGCATGAATAGTCCATTTCCTATTAGGACTCATGCAAGCTACCTGTCCTCTGAGGCTCCAATTTTGCAGCTGTCATCTTTCCCAGCATTTGGGCAATGAAGGAATCTTTTGTTCCACTGAAAAGTGGTGCATTGTTCCCTGCTCAGGTGCCCAGAACAAAACGTATAAGGCAATACAATGAGCTTCTCTCCAGACTGACTTTAAGGGTTTGGGGTTTTTTATGGAAGATATTTTACTGAATGAAACTTTCCTTGCACAGGCTAAGAAACATTGCGACTCTGTATTTAAGATCTTGAGATACGTGATAATGATTTCGAAACATTTTTAAATGGAATTAGGTGTCTAAGCCAAATCTAGTCTTTTTAGAAACATAGCTATAACAGTAAACTGAATGGCTTTAGTTTGCTTGAGCTATCCCCACACTTTATTTCAGCAACAATATCCAGGTTATTTCCAGACATTTCTAAAACACTATTGAGCTGCTTTTATTCATTCTGGTTGTTAATGAGAAATCCCCACCCTGTGAGTTTCCCTTGGCTTGATCCCCCTGAATTGTTAAAGGAAAGCTCTTCAGAATTATTTTTGCCTATTTCATACACTCTCTTCAATCTATCCCATTACAGAAAGGGCCTGCTTCATCACCTCTAACCTCACATTAAGTTCATAAAAACAAAAATAATTACAAAGGCCAATCAATTCCTGTGAAACACATTCTCCGATTTTTGTTTTGTATTCTCAGATATATGTTCAGCTCTCTGCAAGATTTCACAAGTTGGGCAGAACCCTCTAAAAAGAGACAGAGATTTCTCTACTGTGAGGAACAACTTTCTTCATTCTCACAGGAGAGAAAATATCATAGGTACAGTAGGTGAATAAATATTTTAGATAAAGGAGGCGAGAACCTGTAGCTCATGCAAAAAACTGAGTCTGCATTAGCATTTTTGCTTGGATTGGGAATGCACTTTCAGTACAAATCACCCAATATTCCTCAGTTAACATACTTTGATTTGCACCACAGCGTAGTCTCAGACCACACAAAATGGATCCCTTTAGATGAAACTAAACCAGGAGATGTGCATCTTGTTAAAGCCATTATAAACCTGGGTCAAGGTGCTCCAGCCACTAATTGGCATGCAGACCAGGGAGCCAGACTAGAGCTAGTCTGAAGTACAACCTCCAAAACATAAACAGCATAGGTTCTGGGTCCTCAGAATCAATTGTTTTTCTTTCCAGTTCTGTTTACATTCTGCTTTGCTGCTTGTCAATAGAAACATAGTGTGAGAGAAGCAAACAACAAATAGGCCTTACTAGATCAAAGGTACTTGCTGGGCAGAAAAAGGTTTGCACAGAGTTTGACAAAACTGAAAAGCCACAGACATGGCTGAAGCAAAAACCCATCACCTATCAAAAAAATCGTTAACAAGAGGAGAGTTAAAGACTGGCCACCTTCTGGTTGTCCCTTTCTACCGAAAGAATCAGTTATTCTTGTTCTCCTGTTAATAAAAATTGCCTCCTCAAAAGAAAACTCAGAGACTTTTAAAATCAAGAACTCATTACAAAGCGAATTATCTATGCATACCCACCTCAAAGCCCTGCCTGATCATAAGCCTCATAGCACAAGCATCGCTATGGGTTTGCTGTGCCAACCCAAAACACAGCTCTCAAAAGCCTAGGGACAACCCTCACGCTGCAGGAAGGGAGACTGAAGGAACACAATATGCACAAATGAGAAGTACACCCAGTATAAAGCACTACAGATGTTCTGGAATTGTTCAGGCCAATGCTATCTTGCCAGAAGCCACATAAGTTAGGACCAGCTCATGGTACGAGAATGGCTTAAAGATCTTTATCTCATTTACACCCTATTGAACTCCACCCATGCAGGTGTGTATGCTTTGAATTAAAGTGCATAGCACACAAAGCATTTGCGATACAAGTTCTGTTTAAATATAAGCTATCATTTAGGCTCCTAAATACTAAGCAAGGTGAAATATATTACGTTTAGTGAATATGTTCTGAATATAATATTGAGCCCTTTATTGGGAGAATTTTGTGAGGTGTTCTTAAAGGCTATTAATGCATTGCTTAGCTGCAGGCTGATCCGAAGGTCCTGCTCATCACTGCTTTGCCCATTTTGTAGCAGAAGATAGTACCATGCATGGTGTGTAAAGCTGTCAGTTCAGAACAGCAGTGTACTCATCTTGACCTCAATCACATGAAAAACAGAAGGGTAGGTATAGGTCATTAGGTAATTAAGCCCAGAGCTTACTGCTAGCAGCATTTAGTATTTGATATATGCTCATCCTGACAAGCTAGAGAGGCTATAAAATGTGGTAACTGTGAATGCACCTTTGAAAGATGCTCTCTGAATTTATGATAATTAACTTTGTTTACCAGCAAATATAGATACAACTCATAAAACTTCCACAGTTCTTGCTTCTGCTATATTGATAAAAATGCTTAGAAAGGCAGTAGTTACTCTGACCCTGCTAAGGAGTCCACTGTGGTACATTCCAATAGCATACAGTCTCAGTGAAGAATATTCTTATTACCCTACTGTTATGTACTTACAGGTACAAGGTTTTTGCTTGCAGGATAACTCTTTGTCCTCTTCTTGTCCTTTTCCCAAAAACTGATTACCCATGCAAACTATAGCTTTTTTTTTTTTTTTCCTTGGCTGCTGTTGTTTTGCCCCAGGTTGCAAACTGCTTATTGTTGGATTTCCTCACTTTTGATGTCTGGCCTACAGGTGATCAGAAGCTTTGCTATATCAAGTAGTGGATTTATCTTTTAACTCATATAATTATAACATTAATTAATCCTTCTAATTATTTCCCACATTACATATTTCAGATCGTAAGTTCAGTAAGGTTTATTAAAATACTGGAAATACAGAGCTTGCAAGATCAGCCACAGTCACACATGGGAACAGTATGTGGAAGAAAAATTCTCTTCCAGCTCTGCAAAAAGCCAATCAACTTCTAATAGAATTTAGGAGGAAACTTTCAGTAAGCACTGGCTTTTCTGTAATCCTACCTGATAGTGTTTCTTTTGTAATCCACCATCTGAATGGATGAAACAGCTCCTAATGGAAAAAGTGTCTTTCCTCTTTGTACTTGACTGTTGTATATCTGCAAGGTGAAAAACAGACTAGTTAGACTGTCACCTCTCAAATATAATTTTTTCACAAGTCTAGTGAATAAGTTGTAGACAGATAAATTTGTCTTCTGCTGATTAGCAACAGAAATCTTACATCTCTGCATAAAAGACTCCTGAACAAATCAAGTCTGTGATATGAGGTGTGAGAGAATTAATCTTTTTTCTTCTAATTTTGGCTGTCACAGGGTGCAGTTTCAGACTCATTGAAATTAAATCTACTGGCCACCAAAAGGAGCATCTCTGCTCCTCATGTCTGCCTCCACTTGTATGCTCTAGCCCATTCCTTTGTGTTAATGACTGTGTGGCTTCAGGATGTCTCAGCTCAACCAACTGATCTGAGAGAAAACTAAACAAATGAAAAATCTTGGTTTTCTGTCAGATCACCGAACTGAACTAATTCGTCCTATGAACATATAACTCCAATAAATTTATTGGTATTAATACAGACAGCAAACTTCAGCATTGAAACTGCTGTAGAGTGAAGTGGAAACATGTAGCTAGCAATAAGGAAAAGATAGAAATATTCTGTTTGGAAGATCAGCAGATAATAAATTGACATTTGGGGATTCTTCAGGATGTCTTTAGTGAAAAGTTACCATTACAATTAACTTATACTCTCAGTCTGCAAAGAAATGCAAATAAAACCTTTATCTTCCTATACTTGCTTGGATAATGAATTTCAGAATAAATAGTAAGACAATATAACAAAATGTTTTTAAAACTGCTTGTACTTCAATCAGTGATATTTACAAGAATTGCTCTTGTGATTTCCTAGGTTGCTTGTAACATATATGAATAAGTAAGGCACTGTTGACTGTGATGATTGAAAGAAAGTTCTGTTCATCAAATCCATTAATTACTCCAATAAATTTAATGAGTGCTCCATACACACAGTAAAGTAGTTGATGTAAGGTTCAGGAAATTACACTGTTTATTATTACTGATACTGAGAGTGGATATCTTTTTATTTTTCATTAATATTTTGCATTACTCTTGTCTTTCGACAATTGAATTCTCCAAAAGAGATTCAACACTTCCAACTTGCAAAAAAGACATATTTCCAAACAACTTTTCCAGCTTGTTTTTTATCTCTTGATATGTAGAAATTATTTTACAGTGCCGTACATTAGTTCTTAGTTATTTTCATTAAAACTGAGGGGGGGGGGGGGGGGGGGGGATTGAGACATTGCTTTAAATTTAAATTGCAATCAGAGAAACTGCTGTTTGCATAAGTAGCCCCAAAATACTTTAGCTCTTGTTCTGTAAATGCTTGAATTACCAAGAAGTAACTAACTTTGTTCAGGCAGACATAAATATCAGGTTTTAATATGAAATCAGGTACGACAGGAATGAGGTGAGAAATGTATAACACAGCAAATCTGTACTTGAATTAGTCCTTTTGCAAGCATCTGCATATATTTGCCACTAAATCATTGTTGAAAGCCAGTTTTCCAAGGACAATTAGTGCTCTTCAAGAATACCCTTTAGCAAAAGAACCAGAATTAGGGCATGTACTAGACTAATTTTCTGATTTTAGCAGCATACTTCTTAGGCTTACTGATTTCCCACAGAAATTTATTCTTGTCCACTCATTGCTGCAAGTCCTCCTAATTCTGACATTCAGTAGCAATTAAGGCATTCTGATGTCTGTGCAAACATTTAGATATTTCTCTTCAGTAGTCAAACACACTGGAAAAGTTATTCCTGTGACAGTCTAGGCCACTGCATGACAGATTTGTATTTCTTTTAAAAAGCAAATAGATAACAAGAAATGAAACAGATTAAATGGATTCTCCTTATAACACGCATTATGCTGGGAATCAGGCAGCAAGTCAGCCATAACATTTGCTTCATTACACATACCACCTAAACACATTTCCATTATGGTCTGTGATTTTTTTACTTCACCCTTCACACTGAAACTCAGTTTAATGTGATGGAGATTTTACATATTCTGAAACTGCTTATGTTATCAGTCATCTCAATATAGTATTTAGACAGTCAATATTTTAATAACCTCACTGTTACCTCTATTCTCCATGATTTTTAACTCACATCTTTTGTGCTTTCCAAGTACTTCTCCTAATAACATCTTTTTGTGATTCATCCTTATAGTGTAACATGGCATTCAATGACATTTGACAAGATGATTATCAAACACTTAAAAGTCAAGGCTAGGTACTTCATAATATTAATTTCCACTAGAAAGTATGCCTATTTTTACAATCAAATATTTTTTCCAACTATTTTTCTCTTTAGTGAGGAAAAATATATTTTAAAGATACTTATTTATGTTTATTAAGAACCATAAACGCTGATTTCTGTAGAAGTTAGAAAATCTGCCACGGTAGGAATATAATTCTACAAATAATCCCCTTGGAGACACAACTGTAGCCTGCAATATTTGTGATTTTTGTCTATCAAGTTAAAACCAGAGAAAATAGGGACAATGGATCGGGATTATGTATGCTCTGCAGGAATGTCACTTCCATTAGACTATTCTTACATCCTTTGAAGCTTTCAGTTATAAAAAGATCAGAAAAGATAAATATTTGTATGACTTCAGTTTGCAGAACAAAAATGTCACATTTCAGCCCAAGAAAGAAGTAGAAAGGAGAGAAAGGTTGGCTTCTGGCTATTTTTGTCTGGACGACGCTTTCTAGCTTTATCTCTGATCATTTTTGCTAAATCTGTAATTTGAACATTTTCTGGTTAGACACCTGGGCAAAAGTATGTTCCACTCATCTCTGACATGGCCACATGATCATTCTATATTTTGCAGTCTTCAGGTGACACATTTTGGCCTTCTAGGCTAAAAGGCTCACAAACATTCAGAGCTGTGTGCATCAATCTCTATACCTTGAATGACAGGGGAAAGTCTTCATGGGAAAAGTTACATTCTCATACTCAATACAGAGAGGACACAACATATGCTGACCACTGAGTTTCTTTTAATCATTTTACTAATAAACAAGGCTTTTTAAATCGCATACAGTCTTCTGGACTAATCATTCACCTTATTTGCTTCTTTGACTTCCATAAGCAATCACTTTCCTGTGAGAAGCAGCTTACAAAAAAGAGAAATACTACTGAAATACTTGTCATTTCGCTAAGCTTTAGAATTTCAGACCACCTTTCAGGCTGCCTTCCTTTGAAAAGAAATACATGTAAATCTATTGAAGATTTACAATTGTCAGTGGAGAGGTTTTGAAGTTAACAAGTTTTTCTGTAACCCTATCAACTTGTAATTTGCCTCCATTTCAAATGTTGGCAGGTAGATTTTGCACACCTCAACAGTCTTGCACAGCCAGGGCTTTAGCTTAAGCTGCTGTATTTTCTAACTGGCTAACCATTCTTCTTTGATGTCTGTGAGGCTCTGTCATGTGGAAGTTCTCTAAAATCCTGTAGTTTCTTTGGGCTCTATTTGGCTTCACAATAACATCCCTGGTAACTGTGCATACCCATCCCCTGCTGGAGGGGGTTATTTCAGAGAAGTACTTGAAGAGTTAAAGGTCAAACTGGTGTAGGTCAAAGGTAGCCAAACAGATAGCATACCTCTACTATGTTAACACTTGCCATAAAGAATATGTTAGGCCTTCACTTCACGTAAAAATAGCCTTCACTTACAAACACTCAAATAGAAAGCATCACTTTTATTACTATAGTAATAATATAAAGGAAGACGTTTTGCTTTATTTTTCTAAGCTCAAGGAAATCTACCACAGGAACCAGCTAGAGTAACCCATTATACTGATTGGAGGATTTTTCAACTTAAGATCTCTTACTCCATTTTTGATACAATAAGTTTGCAGATGCAAGGTAGCATTAAAGAGTGTATTTATTTACTTTAAGATTAGTTTACAATCTACTGTATTATTGCCATTGGAAACTAAATTTCCCCCCAATCTGTAGGAGGTTTTCTTACTCCCTCTGGTTTTTGGTGATATTTTTACACATACTATTGCCACATGTATAAGTATTTTTAGCCAGGTTTCTGCAGTATATTTCTGCTTACCAGGCAATCTTTGCATCATGTTTCATTTTGTAGTGTCAGTGTGCTTTAATGTTTTCTCACTCTTCCATTAACCTTCTTCAAGTTTGCACAGCTCATTGAACAACAATAAATAGTAACAGATTCATACAGGGCAGAAAAGAGATAGCAGTGTCACCTCCAATTGATCTGAAGATGTTTCTCTACATTTCTGCTTTTAAAAGATATGACCACACTAGATCAAAGCAGAGGAACTATCTAATCCACTTTCTTCTCTAAAAGTGAACATTAACTGCTACTTAACAAGAATATAAAACAGTGGATACTTATAGAATAACTTGTGCAGATAAAATTTCCTCACCACACCCATGAATATGTACGGAAATTTACCTGGAGAAGTCTCTGGTTCACAAATTACCAAATACTTCAGATTTAGAATAAGACAATTCTTCTTCTAGCGTCTCAGAGATTAACCTTCATTTGAATCGATAGTTCTGTCACTAAACTCAAATATAAACTAAAATTACTGTCTGATGCATAATTTGTGATTACTCTAGATACAAGAGTACCTGATTATGCAGAAATGGCCTCTTACTTCAAATTCCACCTTTCATTCTCAATTCCCACGTTACAAATACAAAAGCAGCCATGCATTTGAAATCATTCTCCAGAGATCAGTGAATAATACAATTATCTTTCTTCTCTTTCCAAAGAACATGCATCTTAGAAGTGTTTAGTGGTTCTTTAGCAGATTTGTAATTATGCAATACAATATTTTTGTAGAAAATTAAGTGCTTCTATGATTGAATTTTCTCATGAGGCTTGGCTGAAGGGTGTACTGTGTCTGGGTAGGATTAAGTTAATTTTCTTCACAATAGCCCATATGATGCTACTTTTGTATTGATTATTGCCTACCATACAGCATGTATGCTGATCATTCTGGTCGCCATCAGTTTCAGTTCACAGGTTGAGGTTTATAAAGTAGCATTTAGGATGAAGACAGCTTCATGGGAGTAGCTACAAAAATATTACTTCACAAGCACTATTCATAACTGGGCACAATTCAGTTAACTTTTTCTGGCCTCTGATGAGGATGCTGCATAAAAGGCAGTGAAAGATAATGCTTCTACCCTTATGAGCCTGAGCCTTCATGCTTTGGCAATGGATCTTGGGATATGATTGAAAGTACAAAGAAAAAGTAGGCAATGCTCCAATAAAAAGAAAATTTGCCTTTGCTTTTATCAGCTAATGGTATTTCTACAGATTTCATATTACAACTCTGGTTTTCTATCCCAGAGAAACATTCATGAACATAAACATACAAGAGGCTCTGAAGTTGATTGTCCACATTCGGAACTGACATCTAATTCTCATGCAAAGATTCTTCATTTTCCCTGTTCCTAAACCTCATGGACATTTTGCTGATGTTCTGTGCCTAGTTCTGTTCAAAGTACTGATTTTTATGTGCAACATTTATCTTCCCCTTCATTTCCTTTGGTTTCCAAATTCGTACATGTGATTTAAAAAAAAAATGCCTCCGTATTTGACTTACCAAAATCAATGGGAGCTTTCATAGAAAAAGGCAAATGTGAATTGGGATGATTCCATTTCCTGGGCTGATCTTTCAGTTCACAAGGAGATGACTAGGGCTTGTACAACCTAGCAAAAGACAGGTAGCAACTTATTCCCATTCAAAAGGAATGCCATTTGTACGTCGTGAACCAAGTCACAAGCTTTATATTAATTTCCTGTGAGACCAAAATGTTTCGCGCTGCTCTGTTATTCTACTGGTATTTACATATAATTTTCACACACTTAAATGATCATAGTCTCTCTCAAATAATTGCAAAATGCCTGGTTTGCAGGCTAAGGCTTTAACTGTGCGTGCCGTGAGCGCGGTCCCTGCCCTTGCCCAGCTGCCGAGGCAGCCAGTGGAAGCTGGAGGCCACCCCAGTGCCAGTACTGCAGAAGAAAGGCTAGGAGCTCCATAGCTGTGTGCAGCTCCCTTGCTTTAGGGTACCAAGGAGCTGGAGCCGGCCATGTTACAAGTGCTGCCAGCACTAGGGACACGAAGCTGGGGACCCTTGTGTTACCTGGCCAGCTGGGCAGGGGCTGGCAGACAGGCCACCCTGCTGCCCCAGGCTGGAGCAGGGCAGCAGGGGTAGCCCCAGCCCTGGGGAACCGGGCACCTCTGGTGGGGACGGGCCTCAGGCACCTCGGGTGGGGACGGGCCTCTGCCAGGCCGCGCTGCGGGCCTGCAGGTGGGCCTGACTGGGCAAGGCCCACGGCTGGGCAGGGCTGGGCTGTGGGGAGCTACAGACAGGGCCCTGACATAACAGAGAGCTTGGAGATGTGTTTTATTCACCAAATCTAAAAGGCGGAGGAAATTTCCACAGTACAAAATTGCAAATCATAGGATAAAATCCTCAGAAGAGAAGCAGAAGATCCCAGGCCACCGGACACATGCACATTGGCACAGGGTCCTCACGTGGAGGCTGCCCCTACAGCCAGACTGCGGGGAGCCAGTGCTGAACCTCCCCTGGGCGCCATGCCGCCAGGACCTCCTCCCACCTATTGAAGTCAGTTGTTACCGTATAACAAGAACTTCTCAACTTAACATGGACTTTTTACTCTGCTCATCATACATATTTCTAATAATTTATAGGAGAGATCCACCTGCCCAGACCTACACAAAGGCATCTTTCAAGGAATTTTCATTCTAGTGAGAGAACTAACTTAGTGCTTCATTTGCACAGATATGAATATTTATACAGGCATGACTTTTTTTTTTTTTTTTTCCCAATTTTACAGTGTGATATCATCCAATTACATCCTTCTATGCCTGTTATTTAGGTTAGGAAAATTGATATTGAAGGGAAGTCAAAGATACTTCATTTTATTCAATAGTTTCTAAAGGACAGCAAGTGTCATTAAATCCGTGGCATGCCACTCAGTTTTAAAAAAAGTGTGAAGTCTGTAAACTTAGGAAACACTGCATTTAACAGAACAATAAACCGGAACTATACTTTGTCTCCCTTCAAGCAAGCATCATTTGTACTGTCTCTTATCTTGTACTGTATATTCAACCCAGTTTCCTTTTACCAGAGGCTGAGCAGTTTACTCAAAGGTTCTTTTTCTTTTGGATAATAGTTTCATGGCTCCAACGAATAGTTTTTATTAAAGAAATAGGTTAAACAGTATATCAATTAAGACCTCAATTATTACAAAGATATTAATTCAACAGAAGTTCTAGAAGTTGTTTAGAAATTTTTCAGCAGCTGTCAGTTACCCATCATAAAAACGTTCTGCAATTCTCTGTATGTCCTCCAGGTGTAGCATTTTCACAATTCATAAGCAGTATCTGTCACCACTGATAATCCTATGCACAAAACTACATATAGTTCAAGCTTCGAGCGAACTTGCATCCAAACAGTCCCAGTGACTTCAAAAGATTTGTACAGGGTTTGCATCAACGTGGAATCTGGCCCTAAATCTATAAACAAACCACTAATTTCAGGGGAATTATGCTAGAGATAAATTTAACTAAAGCCTGGGGTTTTGGCACCTTTTTTAACTTCAGAAAAATGATCTATCGGAGCAACCCCACCAAAGTACATCCATAAAATTTATACTACTCTTGTGAATATATTACTGGTTCTTAAATTTTTAAAGTAATACTATAGTGGCTTTCCAAATAATTTATTTAATACTAATTTGCAAATGTAGAGCAAATCCTAGCTGAGAACCTCAAAATTTTTCCTGTTGTTTCAGATCTTCATTATATAATACCTTCAGAGCCTGAGCAACAGAATAACCTAGTTTTACAGAGCAAGGAAATGAATCACGTACATTAAGGAACATATATATCTTTCAAGTGTCCTCATTCTATGTGACTGGGTGTTTGGATACTCAAATGAAACCCCTGCATACTCTTCAGTTCCAGTAATTCAATACAGGCATGCCGAGCACTTTGCTAATTCAGACCTAACAGTACTAACATACACCTTTTAACATGCATTGTTTCCACTTTAGGGGAGCAGGGAGGCAGATGTGTAACCCTCTATTTTTTCCATTGAAACTCTAGGTGGAAAATATAAGCCCTCTGACAGATGTAACTTATTCTTCTTAATTAACTTCACAGTTCCTCATGGTGTAAAAACAACAGTTTAAAACCTGTAGTAACAAATACTCAAGCAATATAAGATACACCTTTCTGAGGGCTAATAATGGCTGCAGGTTTTTGTTCAGTTATTAGTGATGGCAATCATTAAGAACAGGTTTTGGGTTTTTTTTTATTGTTTGGTGAAATTAATAACAATTTAAAAAAAAAAAAAAAGATGATATACTGGACTTCTATTGAAAGATCCTGAGGAATACATTACTCTTAGCCCACACATACTATGTACCAGATCTTGAGAGAGAGGATATTTCTGTGATGTTTTATGCTAAAATACATTTTCACAGGTGCAGTGACTTTTTGCCCACCTACTAGCATTCCCATTTCTCAGCTTCCCTGTTGAGTTAGACGCTTTTTCAAATCAAATCAACATTCATTGTTTATATAGTCAGAACTATCCTTCTATCCTAGGAAATGTCAATGTCTGATTTTTGTATTTATCCATGAATATAACAAAGGACTGATAATTCTAATATAATCACTGATCCAGCTGGAGCAAAGCTGGGTCATAACTGAACAGATAAAATATCCTTGCTGAAATTCTCTTTTAGTGGCATTCAGATTCACATAACAGAGACTAACCAGAGCTTACCGATGGAGTTCCCTGTATGGCTCTGGAAAGTGTTATGTAAGTATATACATTCATCCTCCCACACATATTTGACTGATCACACCAAAGAACAATCATAATGTAATCCATGAGAAGGAAACATAGACTTACAAAATCATAATGGAGTAATTTTATGACTTTTCCATTGTAATATTATAGTTGTGTACTTGTAATACTGTAGCACAAAACCAGATATTGTTCTGGGACAGTCCAGTTAGAGCTGGTGAATTACTCCAGATAAACGTAAGGTATAGAAATGTTTATGCTTCAAGTAAGTCTGTTTTGGTCTGTTTTCTTAGGTGGAGTGAAATCCAAGAAGCCTGACAAAGTTACTTTAACTAGGCATTATTACATCTTTTGAGAGATCCTTTAAAACCAGAGTTCTTAATTTTGTACTGCCTAATATACATACTCCTCAGTATGTCTGCTTTCAATTCTTTCTATATTCATAGAAAATACTCATTTGACTACAAGAGACAATTTCTGGAAAAGTGATCTCATGAAATAGAAATGAAATATGATATGTGTGTATCAGTGAAGTCACGGTAGTGTTAATGAAGGAAGAATTCACAATCACAATTTCTAACTATAGTACTATTATTCAACTCATACAACCAGAAGTGAGGTATTTCTCTAGAGCAGAACATGTATCATAATCTGATCAATAAATGGCTTTACTGAGGATCATTCATCCCAGTAGTTTCCCAAGAATCACATTTCTATTACTCTTGTAATTAAAAAATTTGTTTCTACCTTCTTCAGCAGAGATGTTAGTTCTCCTAAGCAAGAAAATTTCACTCAAGTTTCAAGGATGTAATTGGCAAGCTGAGGAATGGGAAGAGGGGAGGGAAGGGGGAAAGACATGACATTTTGACGAGCAAGTGTACAGTAGCTTTTCCTAAGCATAAAATTGTGGCTTTCCTGAATCATTTCCTGTGACTTCTGAGATAAAGGTAGAAATAATAGAAATTAACCAAGACACCTTTCATGTTTTTATTCACACACTTTTGAATGAGATTGGGGTTTTTTGTGATTGTTACATATTTGTAGATATTCTACCTCCTTTCCCCTTGGGTCTGTTCTGTGAATGGTTGTAAAGGAAAACAAATCAGCCAAAGTTTCTATTCTTTTACATCAAAAATGGCCGTGTTGCAAAGAAGCCCTTGAGAGTAGAAAATAGAGACACTGTGAAAAGAAAAGGGCTGTGTTTCAGGCCAGTTTATCTGATTAAGGAAAAGAGGGCAACTAATAACCAGAAAGCCATTCCGCCATCAAGGAATGGTAGGTTCCCTAAAAAAGATACAAGCAGTTCTGCAGCTTAACCTTAAAATAGCTGGGAACCAAAGGGTGTGTTTCAAGGGTCCTGGCAGTATTATTGATTCTTGACGGTTGCTATTTTCTTGTATTTTCTTGACAGCAGTTCCTGTGATGTATAATAAATATGCAATCAACTCAAGCCAACTGAAGCTGAGAGTTGCTGTATAAAATAGAGTTCTGATAACTCATCAAAATAGAAAAGCCAGCTTTGGAAATCAGCAAAGATCTTTGCTAGCCAAAATACATGATAACTGGAGCATACATCGGTCTGAGTTGGAAAGTATTGAGCACTGAGGTAAGCTAAATTTCAGAATTAACATACAGATTCACGTTCGTCTTCCAGGCTGAATCCTCACTTACATGGTGAGGCATGCTGCCGTTTATACTGGAGCTACAATTCCCCAAATGTCCAGGTTAGACACTGTTTAGATTATATGCAGCTCCTAGCTGGGAGCATACTGGTATTTTCTTTCATGAAATTCAGAAAGCAGGTAGTGTATCTATCTCATCTGAAGTTAAGGTTTAAACACTTTTCACATTAAAAAAAAGTACTAAGTTTTTGGAATTTACAACAGATTAAGTTCTAGTAGAAGACAACTCACAACTATAGCTGTTACATATAATAAATAATTTCATTGCCTGTTGTTCACAGCTAAGCCTGAAAACAAAACATCTACCATTTTCTCCAATTTTCAATTCCCTTTATAGCACTATATGCAAACAATTTTACTAAAAGAGGTTACACCAAAAAAATTCACTGAATGAATACATTTTGACTTTTTAAAATACATGAAAAGAAAGTATTAACTTTGGTTTTCAAGAGCATTCACACTAGACTATACAACATATATAGAAGCTCTAGTCAACCAATCATATTCTGGGTTTAGTGGCCATTTATTCTCATCATGATGTAAATATTTGTGCTTTTATTGAATTAATTTCATACCTGGAAAGCATCACTGGCCTGGATATAGTATGCTAATGAAAATATCAAGTCAAATATGATAGATACACAAAAGAACAGTGACTGGGTCAAGAAAGCAGTTAAATGCTGTCTCTGAATGGTACTGGTGTCTAAACAGGTTTGTTATAGTATAACTAGAAAAGTATCAAAACCAGTTTTACTTAAACTGATACAACGTCTGCTTAGAGACAGGGTCTGATGTTTTTTGTCAATGATTTCTGGTTTAATAAGCTGTCTTAATGACCTTAGGAAGCACGACCAAGAACCAGCAGTTCCACATTATAACATCTCTGGTTTACTTAAAGCCTGAACACTGTGCAGATAGCTGCAGTAATGGCTATCTCAGCTGACCTACCCGTAACCCCTGTTCTGACCTGTAGGAATCACCCTCTCTAGAGAGGGCAAGAAGTTATTTCAATTATGGGGCTTACCAATTCATCTATTTCAATGGAAAAGTTTTAGGTAGAAAACATGTTTCAAGGCCCTATACACAACTCATCCTTCAAATTAAATAATTAATTTACTATTAAGTAAAAAGTGGCATTTCTTACTCATGTGGCACACACTTTCAGCATGTGATGAAGACTTCTCATTCTTTTATATTCGTAGGTCTATGAAGGATTGCTGTATGCAAGACTATTGCCTAATATGTACTTTTGAAATTAATTCCTTTTGCACCAAAAACAAGCTGGGTGACAAAAAGTAGGACAATTAGTTGACCTCGTCCTTAGCCAAGAAATAACGAACTAACACAGTACCAAATGAAGGACTTGCCTTTTCTGTAGCAAACTGAGAACATATTCTTGCTTATACGAATAGAACATGACAAGGTAGCACTTTCTTCTCTCGTTTTCTTCAGCGCTGTGATTATTAGGATAATTGATTATCCTAATACATGAGTTGTTTTGTACATATATACAGCAGGTTTAAATTTTGGTTATAAATCAAGTCTGAGATTCTCCTTTTCTAGGATTCAAAGGGATTTAGGAGACCTTTTTTACTGCTTCAAAAGGAATAGAACATCACTGAAGTGACCATGACTCATGTCTTTCTTGCCCTTACCTTGACTCATTATTTATGTGATGAAATTTACCGTATTTCCCACCATGTGCTATCACCTTTTTTTTAGTGCCTTAAAAACACATTTTAGGACAATCAAATCTTTAAATCTTGCTGTCTTTCCCCAAATTTCTGCAGACCCTAGGAAATGGGAGACCCTAGACAATTTCAAATACTCTTTAGGCAATATCACTTTATGTTCATTTGTTCTCAAGTCAGCAATGACAGCATGCTTTTCCTCTCTCTCTTGTGGGAAATTTTATTCCTTTTGTATCTGTGCTTCTGGTCCTGTTTCCAGCTGGGACGTAAGCATAGTCCATGTTTTAACAGATTCCGTTTTCTGAAAGATGGTTATCTACCACTATCCCATTGCTTCATCAAGCTAATAAGAAATTGGTCCCAGTTTATTACCACACTACAGAGTCTCTGTATCACACTACCCAAATCATATCAGTATTTATAAAATTCTTAGATAGCAGTTTAATTAACGAATTGAAAATGCGAACTTTCACCATGCCAACCTGATGTATCACAAAACATGAAATTATTTAGGTGCTTTGCTACATGTGTGGTCTACAGAAACAAAATATAGAAAGTAGCTTGCCTAATAAAACAAACTATTACTTTGATTACAAAAAATACCATACTTTATATGGTTTCATTTTTCTGGTATAAAAGTTTTGGGCTTAGTCTTTCTTCTAATGGTTCAGCAGCAGCAGCTTACATGGCCTTGCTTGGATAAGAATTCTTGGGCTAACAGAACACACCGTACCATTCATGATTTGAACAGAACATCAGTATCAATACATGTGGTATTTACATCCAGTAAACATAACATTCCAGAATATGAATGTGAACATTATGGCTGAATTTCCGCTTTGAAGTCAGTGGTAATCTCCAATAGACCTAAACAGAGGCTACATTTCAACTGGTCAGTTCTACAGTCTGTCTCTAAATATGGCTGTAATATCTGAAAGTAAATAATTAACAAGCCAGGTTAAGATGGAATGATTTGACAAGTGTGAAAGGTATTAGAAATTCATATATCTGTGTGAATGTTTCCAGTGAATTTGTGTTTCATGACTGATTGACATTTAAACTGAATTAACATAAATGTGAGCTCAACAATTACAAGAAAGCCAAGAAGCCATGTGGAAAAAGCATATATAAATTCATGGTCTGAAAAAAAAATATTCACACCCTTTTAAACAGTAGAGTATCCAGTCCTCAGACAAGGTTACTCCTCCCAAACAGGTTTTTTTTTGTCTAACAAGTTAATATATCATAAGTCACAAATTCTCAAGAAAGCAAGGTGTTCACAGCCTCTTTCACTTTCTCATTCTCTTCCTACCTCTCTGCCCCCCTTGCCAACTCTGCATCTCCTTCTCCCTTCCAATGTGATTTCTTTAATGTCTATGAACAGTATAGATCACACTTTTTTTTTTTTTTTTTTCTGTAGGAGGGCAATTAATGTAGCCTGTCCCTCTTCTGCCTGGTAACCTGTTTTCATGAAAATTCATAGATTTTTTACACCTCTATCCCAGTGTCAAATTTGCTCTGCAAAATGATTTTTCTGTTTGAAAGATATTAGGTTTTTCCAATACACTCAATCGTATTTACCCACAAATGCATACCTATATTATGTTTGTAGTCATTTACGTAGCAAAGCAGGCCGACAAGCAAATTGGACAATATTTTAATTTTTTGATGTTATCATTTTATGTGGATGTATAAATCTCATTGAAGTGCCACAAAGAAATCCCAAGGGGTTTTTTGCATGTATAACAAAACAGCTGCCAAGAATAATCTGAAGTGATCAACCACAAAAACCACCAGTTAGAATTAACAGCAGAAAGTTAAATAACTTAGGCCTCTGCCTTCAGAACAGACAATACAAGAACATGGATGCTTACTCTATGTGGGCTGAAAAAGTACCACTGAAAATTTACTATATTGGTCCCACAGATTCACCATCCAAATTACTGTGTGTTTCCCCCTTCTCCTAAGTTTTTTCCTCTACATTTTCCTTCAGATATTTGAGTGCTTACACTCTACCAGTAGAGATTCTTCAGAAAATTCATTGCTGAGCTTCATGATAACACCAATGATGTAAATTAAGGTGGTAACAATAGCATAAGGTGATTATTTGGGAACTTAGCATCATTTGAACTCATAATAACTGCACGGTTCATCCTTGGAAAACAAGTTTGAAAGTATGATTATGAGCTTTGAAATTCAGAACTGATTCTGTGTTTATAGTAATGTGATAGTTTCTGTGCTCATTCACCAGATGCTTTTAGCTGTGCATACATGGTAAATATTATAATTAAAAGTTAAATAAGCAATTTCCGTTTTTTACAAGGACTGCAGATGGATGACTTACACTCTTGAAAACTGTCGTACCTCTGTAAGGAAACAAAAGTATGTTGCGGAATTGCAGAACTGGGGCTGATATTAGTAGCATAAATTCTAGCTACAGAAATTGCTTCTTGTATATACATATCGGATAACTCACAGATACTGTATGTGTGTGTGCATACGTGTGTGTTACAGTGTAAGGTAAATATCTGATTGTTTTGGGAAATCAGTTGTTACATAATTTCAAGTATTTGGTAAAGAAATCAACGTGGTTTATAATTGTCAGTACATTGAATATATTTAGTATCTAGCTGTAGGAAATTTATAAACAGAAACTGATTATTGATTGCAAGTTGTTTGCTTAGCTTTGAGGATTACTATAAAATCTTAAAACTGGAGGCAGAGTCCTGTATCACAGAAATAAACAGAAAACTATCTGTTTCATTTGGGTCAGAACTTCAACCTACTTTAGAGAAATTTGCTTATTTGAGGACATAAAGGGTACCTCTTGGACTGAAATAGATGAAAAGACTTAAAAGTTATAACAGAAACTTTTATTATAACTCATTATTCAGATACGCACAATTAAAAACATTGTATTTCAAAGTCAATTTCAAAGTTCCTTGAATTCTGCCATCTTGGCTATTTTGGAAGTTTATTTAAAAGTTTAGGACAAAGTCAAAAGCAAATTCTATAGATCTGGGGTCTATTTAGCTGCTTGTTGGAGTTTCATTGTAAGGCAAATACACTCCAGGTGCTTCTGTTCTGCTCTCTGTCTCCTCTCTGTTCCCAGAATGTGACTGAAGTGAGTAGCAGCATTTAAAGTCTTTAACCTTTAGACAGTCCTAAAAGCATTCCACATCCTCCTGACCGTCCTATAAGCCAATGTGGTTATATACACTGGAGCCATAGCCACATCTGATTTCCAACATGCCAACCCTTACTTGGAGGCTTTGATAGACTATTAGAAATGACAACAAAAACAATATAAATGCTGCACATAGATTAGCAGATCATTATTAGCCCTTTGCACACTAAAAGCTGAAACCTCCTTGATCTTAGACTATAAAAAGCCTTCTGAAGCATTTTGAGCTTTTCTTTGATTCTTGGCCCAAGCTTTAATTTTCTCACAGTGCTGCAGCTCTGGGTTTCATTAGGGATATCATCTCAAATTCCTTTGTGCCTCTACTTGTTTGGAAGTGTTACTTCCACTCTTATCTATGCATACTTCTCTACCTGTGTCAAAAGTTAACTGACGATATCAAAACGCTTCAAACAATGCCTGTTAATGAGCAGTGTTTATTCCTTGCGTCTAATACAATTTGGCTTTATCATTCCCCTGGAATACAAAAAAATCTTATCACCTCAAAACAATGCATTTGTTATCATGTTGTTCTCAATTTCTTTCCAAGTATCTATATTTTGATGCATTTTCAGCTAGTTCATTTCTTGCTGGAAGATTATCTTCAACTAAATATT
This sequence comes from Falco punctatus, assembly GCF_963210335.1. NCBI lineage: Eukaryota > Metazoa > Chordata > Aves > Falconiformes > Falconidae > Falco > Falco punctatus. The sequence continues at coordinate 61,142,877 of NC_137580.1, forward strand.
ATTTTTTATTTATGTTGAATGTGAAATCCTTTTGTGCAAACAAAACCAGGAAGATTTGTACCTTGCAAATGTGCACCTATTACTCCAAAATATAAAGCATTATGCTCTTAACACTTTAAATTGCCGTGAATAAATACTTTCAGAGAAAGTCTGATTTGCGAACTATTATATAGCTATTTCTTATAACCCTGTGATCAGTATATAATAATACAACTGTATATTGAGGGAAGGTCAAAAGTGGCCAAACATCAGAAATTCAAATTTTTAAAGCTACTTGATATTACTAGTAAAATGATTAGGCAAATCCTTCGATTTTGTTTGGTTTCTGCTCATCAGAATATCTATATGTCTATTAATTGACAGATTTTTGGAAGTTCAGTTTCTGTACTTATCTTCTGTACTTCTAGTACTTATCACCTCTACCTAATCCTAGATATTAATTAAATTAAAATCACTTTTACTAGTGGAAAGTACTAAGCAATTTTCCAAGATCTAGAAAGAGTCAGGAGGGGAAGGAAAGAAAAAGACAACACCAGAGTCAAAAGCAATAGCAAGGAGGAGAAAAGGCCATTATGATGGCAAATTTGATTTTGAATGCCAAAGCCAGACAGAAGAAAAGGATTTATAATGATCAGAATAACAGGATGAGAAAATTAAAAGTTAATTGTATTGATAATAATAATGAATCTATTGCTTGTTTGAGATAACTGTACTACGAAGTGAATAAAGCATTTCAGTGAAATTTAGCCTTAGAAACATTTTTTACTTTATACTAAAAGTTTCTTGAATTCTTTGACTGCAAAGCTCTATAACTGGTTAAAATGTATTGCTTACTATGATCAGGACTTAGTAATAGAAAAAAAAATATTTTTATAGTCTACTAGCATCATAAAACTGTCATTTGAGGTATTGCTCACCGTTAGGTATGGATTTGAAGCTACTTTGTATCTCTTGTTAGACTTCCATTTGTCTTTCTCAAGATGAACTGTTTGAGGAAGATTTCAGTCACATCAGCACAGGCTTTTCTGAGAATGAAATTTTGGCACTTATCACTCTTAAAAATTCTTGCACTGAGAAGCTCCATGCTTGTATTTTCAAGACCAGAAATCTAAAAATTGTCTAGGCAGTGGCCCTGATGTGAGATGTACTATCTGCTGTCTCTGAAAAAATCACTTCATAGCAGTTGAATTATTTCAAAGACTTCTGTTTGCACATGGTCAGTCAAGGTTTCCATGATCCCATCTGTACTGAGCATACTATTGCCCAAAGATGCAAAGATGAAATAGGACTTTTTTACAATTGCTCCAGCTAATTACTAAATTATGTGACACAGGACCCTGGAGCTGAAAGCAAAATGTCAATTTCTCCTGTCCTCAAGTACCTTTCAGATGGCTCCCACACAGTGCAAGAGAAGAGGAAACTACCTATCTCAAATGCAGAAGAGTGACAAGCATGGAGAGGCAGGCTGCAAGTATGCAAGTATTTGCAGAAAGAGAAAATAAAGGGAGGAGCTGCAGACTTAGGGAAACACAGGGACTATAGAAAACACAAATAAATGGAGTTTAGAAAGATGCACAGAAGCCACTGTGCTGGGAAAGACATATACTGAGGAAGAACAAGAGAAAAAATAATTTCTTTTAGAAAGTATTAGAAAATGTGAACTAAAAGAGGTTGGATTTCAGGAAAAGAAACAGCATTGATGAAGCTGAATCCACTCAGGTTTTACATGATGCAGTTAGATACCCAATAAGACATCTCAATGAGTTGTCTAATACTTGTGAGAGACTGCAAATAAAGTTAGTGTGCACTGCAATTGTGTACAAATGGCTTTCAAAAGCTGAGGAATTTAAGAAAATCACTCTTCATGTCTCAGCTTTGGTACCCAAAAACCGGGCATAGTAAATTTGGCCTTAATCTCTGCATTTGCTTTCTATGGCTGCAAAAAAATGAGACACTGATAATACACTTTCAAAGGGATAATAAAGATAGGGTTAGGAGCAACCATGAAGCAATTAGCTGGTGTGATAAGAGAACCAGAGAAATTCCCAGGAAAATAAATTAGTAATTCTGCAGTCTGTCAAGATTTTGGATGATGTAACAGAAATAAGGCCTGAGGCTAAACCACATAGAGAACAGGATAAAGAGAAATGTTGGATAACTATTATTCACTCTATAAGCCAGAGGTCTCCTGGGAGAAAAACTGTATGTGATTGTGTAATTAAAGTTTATATCATTACACATATGAACAAGAGAATCAAATAAGGTTGAGCGGGAAATATTCATTCCTGTCTGTCCTTCTTTTCTGACTTGTAAAATTTGAGACCTACTATTTCAAATGTTGTTAGAATAGAGAAGCATTCATGAGTTTTGCATCGGAATAGAAAATGGAAATAATTTTTAAAAAATATTAAAATTAGTATTATCATTGTAAGGAAAAACTGTTTTGTTCTGCAGTTAAAAAGACAAAGGAATATTATTCCACCAAATAAATGAGTTCAGAACACTCATGTAGCTGGTCACCTGTCACTGCTTCATTTGTATTGTAACCACACATTGCATGTGTCTCTCTTCTCCATGATGTTTGATGAAGGAATTGCAAAACACAGCAGACTAAGTCACTGGGAAACCTGCTGCTCACCAGCATTCTTAGATAGCTGAAATTCTTAGTTCCTCACTACCCTCCGTGTTTTCTTACCATTTCCTCTTTGATCTTCTCAGTTCAATGGAATCCAGAGAAACTTTCTGAGCTTTTCTTGGCTTTGAAATACTTCACCAGTGTCATCTTTATCATGAATATCAGAATGTACACAGGGAAGTCTGGAGTAAACTTTTTTTCCAATCTGTCTGCATCACTTGATTACTGGCATCGGGCCAAGACAGATATAATATAAACAGACGCTGAAAATCCAACCACAGTTATTTGGCTGATGTCAAGAAAACTTACATGTTGCACCTCGCTGTGCAAAAACTTAATTAAAACATTATTGCATTATATTCTTCATAATTAACCAAAACTGGATTCCTTCTGAATACAAATTTAAGCTTTAGTCATGTTGAAAATAAGAAAAAAGATAATATGTATTCTCTAATGAAGTCTAAAACTAGTCTAAAACTAAAATTCTCATCACCTTCACTAGCTTTCTTTTTTCAGAAGCATGACTGATGGATGCACTACTACTTCTGTACACCAGGGATGAACACTCCATCCTAAATATAAGCCATTTAGCTTCCTTCCTTGCTGAAGCACCTGTTGATTCAGACAGACTAGCAGCTGTTTTAACTGTTGAGTTCAATGCAAATACGAGTCCAGGTTTAGGACTCCATCAACTGAATCAGAAACCTTGCTACCTTGTGACACAGAAGGCTGAAGCATTTAAGTTTGTTTTCTCAGGCTAATTCCTTCAAAAGTGCAAATGGGTATACTTCTCCTGAGAAACTTTCTGGTGGACCAAGTATTACATGCCTGTGTGTTTCTAACTGTAAGCCAAATCAGATATTTGTTATGTTGCAGCAATGTTAAGTACATAAAGCCAACCATATTGTATGTTCTGGCCAATTTGACAAAACTGAATGATATTTCTATACCTGAAGCAAGTAAAACTTGGTTTAGTCAGATAATCTATTAGGTTACAGATTTTATACCAACGACCATGAGACCCGTACTTTGTCAGGAAGGCAGAAAATTTATTCTCTGCCCTAGTAGCTTGTCCTTGGCTTTGGGAAAATTAGTTATATTTTCCTTTAGCCAGCTGGAACAAAATAATTTGTTTGGGGGAATTTTTAAACAAATCCTGTTTGTTATTTTCTCTTCATTAATCCTTTAGTTACTGTGAAGCTTTCCTCTACTTCTCCATTTCTTTCCTTTTTTTTTAATTAATTAATTCATTTTGTATGACCTGGAGCCATAAATAATACTATCTTAGTGATTTGTATAGCATCATGGCAGCTGTTAGAAAAATAATAGTGACTGTTTTCAAAGCCAGAAAACTTAGGCTTCCCATTTTAAAAATGTAGTCTGAAGCAAATCTACACATGTATAAAGGAAAACAGTTTTTACCATATATTCTCACTGTTAGCTCTGTTAAACAGAAATTGCTTTTGCTTGAATTTCATGTTCTCAATTGATCTTACTTTAGGCAATCTATAATGTGGAAAAACACTTGGCCACATTGACTGCCCCTGTATTAGCTTAGCTTCAATACAATACTTACCAAAAACAGATTAATCCACCTCAGATTTCATATAAAAAGCCTCATGCTAGATTACAATCTACCAGATCACACAAGAAATTTAAGATGTGGCGATGTACAAAATGTGTTTGCAAAGGTTTTTAGGGCAGAAGGGATGGGTAGAGGGTGAGAGGGTCTCATCTGCAGATACTCACAGCTGGTTTATGCATCATCTTGAGCACTTGTATAAACAGTATTATAGTCCTTGTTTTTGAAAAGACATATGTTTTACTGAAATCCTGAGAACAAACTGCAGCAGCCACCTTCATTTTTAGGCACAGTAACTAAAAGCATTACTTTGCTTTTTTTCCCCCTCATCACTAGTGAGATGAATTTGTATGTTGGTTTAGACCTTATGACTGATTTCAGGATGTTGCTGGGGGAACTTGAAAGGAGGAAAGTAGAATCTGAGAATTAGGGTATGATAACCATGCATTCGAATACCTCTGAGACCCTTCCTAAGTGGAACATTTCCTAATCGTTGATATTTGCTTTTTATGAAACTACACATTTGATAATATTTCTGTTTGAAGAAATAATGTTTAAAGACCATTATTGTTGTATTTCAATAGATTTATTTATTGTTTTCCTATATGGATAAGCTGTGCGTTGTATTAGAAGCCCTCAGACCACTTTAGCAACTATACAAGTTTTACTTTGTGCTTTTTTCCAACGCTGAATTTCCTATTTTTTTAAATACTGAATTTTCTCAAGTCTTTAAATCTGGAATGTCTTTCTTTGTTGTTTCTCAGCTTCAGCTATTTAGAAAATATTCTTAAATATTTATGATCAAGAGTATGTAACATAATATTTTTAGACTTTTTTTGGCCAAAATAATCTTGAAAATACTTAACTAATAGTGTAATAGAAATAGAAATACTGATGTCTATCGACACAGAAATCAGGGCTATTCTAATGATAAGGTAAAACAGTACTCCCCTTTTGGCACCTGAGCTCAGTCTTACATTTTTTCTAACGCACTTTACTGAAAGTTAATGAAGTCATTCTGTATCAGTCATGTTCAGACATGAAAGTGATTCAAAGCACAACATGTGCAACTTTCAGTTTAGGTTTCACAGGGCAATAAAACAGTTTGCTAATATAGAACAATTGTTAAACTTGCCTGATTATCTCAGGAAAGGGAGGATTCCCAAATGGACTCCAATGGCAGACATTAAACTGGCAGCTGGTTAGCATTACCAAAATGAATAATGAAGTACCAGTGACATCTGGATGGGTTCTAGGCACGCTCTGATGTATCAAGAGAATTTCTCTGTTTTAAAGAGTGATCCTTTTAGTGTCATTGACCTGATGATAAAATGCATCTTGATTTAAGCTGTGAAGTGTCTTATGAAAACATAGAATTACAGTAACTGCTAAAAAGATTTAAACAGGGAAATGAATCATAAATAAGATTCCCTCTCTTTCTACGTGCAAGTCAAGAATTGGCACGATGAGATAATGCAGTAAATGTCACAACAAAATGACAGAAAGTCAAGTTTAACCCCTCTAAGTGCTTTGAGCTTATGACACAGCTGATAAAATCTTCCATACACACAATAACTTTTGGTGTGAAGGTTTGTCAAGACCATAGAAGTCTTTTCAAGTAGCAAATGCATTGCTTTATAGATTTCCAGTAAGATATATAACGTAGTTTTCAGTTCGGCTCAGAGGAAATTATAGAACATGACCTTGCATAAGAATATCTTCCTGTGTTTTGCAGTAACAACTTAAAAACAGTGATGTGACAAATTTCTGGTCTATTATTTTCAAACATAGCAGTACTTTTGGAGCATTACCTTTGAATGCATTTGAAACAGCATTTGATGAATTAAAAAAAAAAAAAAAAAAAGACAAACCAGTTGTGTGGAATAGTTCCAAAACCTTGCACTATATTATTACAAGCATTACTTGAGTATTCAAGAAGGGGAATGTACCTGCGTGCTTAAGAACAGAATACCTGGCAGCAAAATATCACTATTCTCTTCTTGCTGATAAAATATAGGACAGTGTAATTACTGCTTAATACTTTCAAAAACTGCTGGTGTATATCTAAGGTCAAAGTTAACCACCTATCTAGAAATCACTTGGAAAAAGAGGATTCCATAGTTATCAGAGAGGCAGAATGACAGCTTTACTTGAAATACCTGAGACAAAGTGAACCAGTTCCTCACTTTTGATACTGCTATGTCACCCAGAAATACTAGGATGCTCTCCTGTAAACCCTTTCCACCACCAAGCCAGTAACTGCAATACAAATAAAATTTTCATAGAAATGGATTTGCAAACAAATGGAAAGGGATTCTATTATTTTTTTGCCCAACAATTCTAATTATCAAACTAGTTCAAGCAATTTCAGGCAATCCCTGAGGGAAAAAAACATATCTTAAACTTACTTTAAGTTTCCACCCTGTATGTTGTCCATACAAAATAAAGTTGTGAATAACAACCATATGAGAGACCAGCTGTTCAAAATTAGTTTCACACTCCTAATAGGAAGGGACTTTAACAGTAGCTACATAAGTTTTGTAAATATTCAGGTGGGTTTCATTATATATTGTTCATGATTGTACAGACGATTACAGAAAGAGGCAGCAGTAGGCTTTTGTATATCTTAAGTGTTGTTTAGACGGGAAAAAGAAATCACTGTGCATATTCTATTTACATTGAAGGTATGCAACTTCTGCTGGTCTAAAGGAACAAGGTCATTTAAATCTGCATATTTATATATAAAATGTCTTTTGCATATGTAAAGGTTTTAAAGTTACATGAGTTTTTTATATTTTTCACTATTTATTCTTTAATACCACATACTTAATGTAATTAAAAATTAATTTTTATTGTACAGCAGAAATGTTCTCCATTTTACCAGGATGACTATCAGATTTTTCAGCCAATTTTACACATAAAATTTGTAAGTTCCATAGACATTAAATGCATACATTTTTTTTGCCACATTTTTCTGGCTATTTATCAGTAATTGTAGACTTTATTAATTGTCAGCTCTTAGTGGCTGTTCTTTTGTAGGGGAAGATCTACAGTGATATGAACTATCAAGTTAAAAAAACCCTCCACCTCTTAGACTGACAGACATAGCTGTACTAGTCTTTTTAAACGTAAGACCAATAAGAAATAAATTCTGTTTTATCCTATTCAGCCAAAACAACAAAGCAAGGGGGGGTTTCCTACAGATTTAGTGTAAAAGTCCCCAGATGACAAACACAAAAGCCTAGATATCAAACAGGATGAAAATGCTGATGTTCAACACCTGCACTGCGTGAGGGCCAAGAAGTAAGCTAAATCTTTTGCTAACCAACACACCTGCTTGAAAGTGCAGTTTTTAACCCTTTCCTCTTCTTTCTCAAATTCCTTACTTAAAATAGGAGAGAATTCTAATAGAATGATGCAATCAAAGGATGTTAAAGCACAGTTTTAAAATAGAGATTCCATTCTGCCTTGTCAAAAACTACCAAATTATCGTATTATTTGTATTAAAAGGCTATTTAGCGTGACAGATTTTTAATAATACTAGAAAGGATTATTTACGGCTACAACATTATGGAAAAAAACTATACAGGCTGTGGGGAACTGTTTTCTGTGCCTATCAAAATGTTTGTGCCATCATATTGTTGTATCTGATCAGGCATATGCTGCTAAAAAAACATGAGCGTTGTAATCTTTCTCCCTGTTTTTCAGAGGCTGCAGTGATATGATTAAAGGCCATCCAGCTGAAGCTGAGCCCAGGTGTCTACTGGCTCTGCTTTTGCTGTCCATAAGCACTGAGTATTCGTGTTGATGTGCAGAGCACTTCTGGTAATGTCACAAATGCATGAACAGGGGCTCCTGTAACAGCAGTTCGTATACTCTACCATTCTTCAGTCCTTCAAAAATAATAATATTTGACAGATTTTCTTCTGTCATAATTAATACTAAAAATGAAGGTCACATTATTAGGTCCTCAGTCACTTTTAACATAATCTGTACAGGCTAATTGCCATTGTAAATAAAAGTATTTTTTTACCTAACTGCAAAAACTTTTGCAACTGGAAGTTAATACATAATTTTAAGTTGATGTTGCTTTCTCCTTCCTTCACCATTCCACATAGAAAACACAGAGTGTCTTCCATTGTTGCTTGGAAAGTTCTAAATAAATTCAAATGCCATAATTTTATACTGGAATAACATGAGATATTGTATATGGGTGACAGTTCTGCTTCTTACAGCAGAAAGCAGGGTTGAGGTGGAAAATGGTGGACTTGATTTTGCACAGTTGTGCACACTACGTATTTTCCCCACATCTCAGTTACACCAGTGTATGAGCATATCTATGAAGCGGCAGCAGAACCTGTGAATTTGTTGGAATGATTAACACAAATTGTTCATGTTTAAAAATAGGTGATCCCATCCAATACTAGGAACTCTGCTTAGTTTGAATGTGAGGCTTATTTGCAATTTTTTCATCTTTGTCTCCATATGAAAAAAAAAATAATCTACAGAACTACTTAGCAAGAGCTCTTAAACTTTTATTCATTCATATGACACTTCAGTTAGATGAGGAGCTGGCTATCATTTAAGGTAACCTATTTTGCAAGTCCGGACCCCAGAGAGGAATAAATTAAGCAATGAATAGCTTGATGATCAATTGTCATCACTTGATATGGCTCAGGAAGCAATTCACAGGAAGTCCTAAATACAGAGGGTTCCTTAATAGCAATTTGAGAAAGGCTGACTGTTCCAGGATATAAGCCATATGAATGAGGTGCAGAGGATGACTAGTTTCACTAGGATCTCTAAATAGGGCTTTAGGAGTGTTCAAAATTATGAGGAACCTGAGGCTGGACACCCATGTGGTTGTTATCACATGATCTAGATTTGCATATACTTGTGCTAGCTACATTAAAACAGGGAAGAATTTTAGACACTTTGCAAAATCATTCTTAGCCAGCTTCAACTTTGTGTCTCTTCTCCACAAAAGCAGCATGCACAATGTTGAGGATCAGGAAAAGAGTCCTCTTAGGTTGCATCACTTCGAGGAACTACAATACAAGACCTCACTCCTTTGAAAGGGTAGCCGAGCATAACCATCTACTTGTACAATCTGCCAGTGTGGTCAAGGAAATAAATGTTCAGAGTGAAAACCCACTCAAGGGTAACTCCAGAGCAAAGAGTCTGGCATATTGGGACTCAAAGCAGGAATCCTAGTTAGCGTCCCCCCAAAAGGGACAAGTTTACCAAAGCTCTAGAAGTCAAACTATCATCAAGTAAAACATGGGCAAATGTGGGAGTTTAAGAAATGTGGGGAGACTGCTATTAAGATGGTAAAATCAACCCCTCCTTTCTTCCTGAGTGTATTTGGCTTATCTGATAGAAACTCCTGAAATGTTTTCAACAGTGATAAAGCAAAAAGTATTTTTCATGCTCCAAGATCTCAGAGGCAAGGACATGTGCAACTTTAATGTTTATTACTCAACCAAAGATGTTTCAAGTTTTGGTATGCTTCACAAGAACATACATTTCCACTTGCAAAACAAAATTATACACAAAAGTTTGACAATATCTGTGTGGAAACAAAGAAAAGACAAAACAAAATTTCTTTTGACTTAACACTTCCTTTAGCTCATTCTTTTAACCTCCATTTGAACTTTTGCAGTAGTTAAATTTTAGACTGATGCTTTAAACAGAGCTAAAAAGTGCTGACAGTGCTGGAATAAAGGTTTGAACACACTAATAGGTTTTAGTGTCTGAAACTTTTGATAATCTGGCCCTGAGTGTCATGGGTCTCCCTGAGTGGATTCCATCTGTCCTATAAAGTTATGTATTGAAATTTAATGCAGCCCTTTGATCTTCCCTGTGTGAAGATCTTCATCTTCCATGAAATCAACAAGATGCTCTCATTCACTGAAAAGCCAGATCTCAGACTTGGTGATTGGTGAGACTATACTACTTGTTACTGTATGTGCCTTTTCCCTTTTTGTTTGTGTCACGTTTCAGTTGCAGGATGACCCCAACAACACTGGTGAAAAATCAGCCTTTGTTATTATGACATAGCCAACTAGCATTTAGCCATGTTAGATAATATCAACCGAGACTATAAAATATTAATGGTTATACTCTGCAGTAAAAAACACTGTTAATTAGTACACATCTCAATAATATTGTTTGTTTGTCTTTAGTGGAATATTTTAGTATCTGTAGGTATTCTTCACAATGGAGTTTGTTACACAAACATGACAACAGGATTACTTCAGATTAGCATTGCCATAGTAGGAAGTGGTGTGAGAGTAGGGGGGAGGTTTCACTTAAATACATAACAATGAAATAAAACTCAGACTGAAAGCCCACTTGCCACTTGTGTGACTACACAAAATACCTGTGCTCAGACCTTCTGCTACTTGTGATAGACCTGAAAAGTAGCCCACGCCAAGCACACATCCAGAGTAAGTCCATAGCACAGTGCAGAGCAGACTTGTACATTGTCTTTCCTTGCTGAGACACCGAGCCCTACACCCAGAGCTTCTACCAAGCCACTGAGGAGATCTGTAAGATCCCCATAATCACCAGGGGAAATCCAAACAGCGCTGAATCCCAGCTGGCCTCCAACAGTCCCTGAAAATGAAGCAGTACAAGCCCTTAGGGGATCCCCTCATTCTGCCTCAGCATCCACATAGTAGTGCTGCCGTGTCTGAGTACTTTTATGCAGACAGATGTAGGGCAGGATTTTCCCTCAGTGACTCATCAAGTTCGTTCAAGAACTACACTGCATATCGGCAAACAGAGCCCAGGTGCTTCTACGCTCTATACCTTCATCCCCAAAACTCATTTAGGTCCTTATGTGCACTAGTTGCCACTGCAAACACTGTGTTCAGGATTGTCTGACATCCAGGAAAAAAACTACTGTGACATGTGAAATGAAATTTTGCTTATTTTTTCTTCATGTCTCTTCAGAGAAAACTTTATTCACTGTATTCATTTAGTTTGCAGGTTTATTTAAATATCATCTCTAAGATGAGCTTTTTTCCAACTGCTTCTCATAGTGTCAGTCAATTATATTATCAGTATAATTCAATTAATTAAGGTCATATTTTCCTATTGTTATAAATGCTATTAATATTGAAGTTGTATCCTGTATTATACCATCTACTTCCAAAAACATATGACAAAACCATGAAATGTTTTCATGTAATTTACAGTTATCTCATTAGATGGCAGTGTAACATTCAAAACAAATGTTACATACTTTTACACATATGTATTTCATATTCACAAAAAAGCAGTTGATTTTATGTTAGGTGATAAATCTAATCTTTTCCTAAAGACATATTTACTTTTACATTTTGGAACGTTCAAATCTGACATCAGGAAATGTGTCTTAAAATTAAATGCCACATGTTGATAACTGAATCAAGATATTATTCTTGCAAAAAAGTTTTAACTTTTAATAAATATTATTTACTGTCACCTTTAACTCCTAGGGTCTACTCAAGAGATTTGTGTTGCAGAAATCAATGTGTTGAGAGGAATGACAGTTTTAAACAATCTTTATATCTTTCTGATTCTTAGGCCAGCTGAGAATCAAGTCAGTGCCAGATAAAAGTTTGGAACTACTTCAATATCTTGTCCCCAGTAGAATGAGCCTTTACAATGCCAAATACCATTAGGGAATTATTCCTCTTGTATCATAGATGTCTGTGCTGCCCATTTCCTACACTAAAATCTGGTTTGTGTTGCTCCACAGTGCAAAGACTTGCTGTCTTACTTTTTAGGAAAATTTATTTTTCTTTCCTAATTCCTTTGTACTCCTTTCCTCCCTTGATATATCTATCAAGGAGGAAGAAGTATTAAAACAGAAAAAAAATTTCTTCATTAAGGTACTAAGACTAAAGAAGATGACATTAAAGAGTTCAAAATATCTAATTAAGCTTCATATTCTTCTGTATTTACATTTTTAAGTTTACCAGTGCAGTCAGTCCTGGAACAGGTTTGCAGGACTGGCCAGTGGTAACTTGCTGGTTCTGAAGAAGAATCTTGTCTTGAAATTCAATCACTTAATAGTCCTCACACTAGTAAAAAGCATAAGACCTCTGCCCTAGACTAAATCTTATTATGTATAACTTATTTCCAGCGTGCTAGGATGCATTCCTTGGACCTTGAAAACTTCATACATGACAATCCATAGCACTGAAGAAGATCCAGACAGCTTCCCTTGAACACATTGGTTTATTTTGAATTCATGAAAAAAAGTATTATCCTGATATGATGAAAGCCAGCCTTCCATTATAGTCAACTGAGTAACATTCTTTTGCAAGGAAAACTGTTATTAAATATAAAAGCCATTTGCAAAGAGGTGCAGAAGTGTACTTTTTTTTACCTAGTGGCCAGATAACTGAAATGATATATGAAATTCAATCTGAAAAAAGCACATGGAAGAGGCTATCTTACACAGTAGTGAATGCTGAACTAGCAATTAAGACTCAGAAGAAAGATCCTAGTGTTAGAACAGATACTTCTTTGAAAATAGAACCCAGCTCTGTTCTCAGGAGCAGTCCAGAAAAAAAAAACACTAAGGAAAATGATAGGGTTTATTTTACATTAATTCCTTCTTAGAACACAAAACAAAAAACACCTTCATAATACTGCATACCCATAATATATCTTGAAATTAGTAGACAGTTTCATCATCAGTGACAAAAAGAAGTTAGAAACTGGTAATAAGGGTGTTCAATATGAGACAGGATACAGAGAGAGAGAGAGAGAGAGAGAAGGAGAGAATAGAAAGAAATGTTTCCTCGCTGTGTAATTATACTGTAGAACTCATTGACACAGGCAGTTTTAGGTGTTAAAAGTTTACATGAGCTCAGAGAGGTTTAGACAAACTCATGGAAAACAAAGAGCATGTAAACAGAAACATTTAAATGCAAAGGCCTTGCATCTGCTTCAGGAAATCCCGGAGTTGCAAGGACTTGGAGGATGATACAATTGTGCTGGGGAAATATCACTATGCTTACCCTGGTCCTGTCCTCTGCCCCTCACATCTGGCATTGGCCAGTAGATGGGATATTAGGACAAAGTATTTTCAGCATTTTGAGTCATTCCATCTGTGTAGATCTATACTTTATACTTTTTGTGAGTCAACAGGGTTTCAGTCTTGCTGGAAGAAAATAACAGTCAAGAACTACTCTAGTTCTTCTTCAGCATTTCTTTATTGTCAGCTGTTCTTATAGCAGTAGAACTTTCACTGGGAAAACATAATTCCCAGTTTTAAAATGGGGTTTACATCTCTTCCCCTACACAATATACATGCTGCCAACAAAGTTACTGTTTCTTTTGATTGTACTTTTTAAGGTTACAGAACTAGTACTGCAGGTCCTTGATAAGAGACAGCACCCTCCTCAGTGTTGTACTGTCCTTCAATATGCAGAAGTCACAGGCAGTGTGTAAAGTGGACTGCTTTTGTCTCATGGTATTCCTTGAGGGATTCCTATATTCCAAATAAAGCTTGATGTGACAAGCGTTTTAAGAATCTCTGGTTCTTTAAAATCCCACCTTTTCTGATGGAAAGGCATGCTATCAAAATGCCATGTCCTTTACTGGCATTTACCCTGAAGGCTAGGAAAGCATTTCTGTGAAAGGTGGAGTTCCAAGGGTACAGAATTACAACGGGTGTGTTGCAAATCCCTACTCCAGGCTAGCTGCTACTTTTGCAGCCTATCAAACTGATTGGATATTCCCATCTGTGTGAAATTAACATGTTTTCCTCTTTTTTTTTTTTTTTTTTTTAATTGCCAGTGCTGTACACCATTATAAGCATATCACAGATTTGGCCACAAGTTTGTGCTGTGATAAAAATGTCTCTTTGGTGCCCTGTCTTTGTTCTTGCTATATTTAAAACAGCATGATTATTTGCCCCCTACTTTTCAAACTTCATTAGGAATATAAGATTCTCTTAATTTAATTTCCTGTTTCACTTTATCAGCAAGTTACTCAGTTCTGGGAAATAGGAAAGCAACAAATTGAAATGGTCATTGGTCCCTTGGAAGCAAGAAGACTACACATAATGTGATGAGATGACACAAGTCTACTAAAAATAGAAGGAAAGAACACAGGCAAAAGAAGAAAGCAGTTATCTTAATGATAATATATGAAAATAATATTATTTTCCAGTCTTTCCCTGTTTTCCCATCTAAATGGCTAGATAGGAACTGTGGGGTTTTTTCCATGACAGCTTTAACCTAGCAAGCAGAAATGTAACTTTTAAACTGAGGTCTTTAAAAATTAAATCCATGATGATGATGATGATGATGATGACGATGATGATGATTGTTATTATTATAGCAAAAAGATATTGCAGATCATGGGTCTTGAGTTCGTTAAGATGCATCATACATGGCTGGAGTTCCCAGTGAAGCTGAAGCATGCACTAATGGCTCTGCAGTACATGTCCCGTCATGCCTTCGTGTTGAAATACCTTCTGGCAAAATTTCTCTTCTCATTGGACACAATCAGATATTAGGTCAGATTTGAAACATAATATTCTTACTTTCATGTTTACTAATATATTGATGTTTCAAATGAAAAAAAAATATTTCTTGGAACATGATTTTTTTAAAAAAAATACTAGAAAAACATTAATGTGCTGCAGAGCCATCAAAAGAATTTAGGAAATTTTAAGCGTAAATTGTAGTCATGAAAAACTACAGAGGTGAATATGAGCACTTAACTCTAATGGCATGTTTCATGTATGAGTGAATGTGTCGGACCAGGACAGAATAGGCAGTCCAAAGTCTTTAGATTTTTGTATCAGTCATTGGTGACAAAAAATGTGTTACCATAAAACCGTAGTTTGATCAGCATTTGCTATCAAATAAATTCATGCTCCCTGTGCAGTTTCTAGAGTGTGAGAAAAACACCACTATGTTTGCCAGTAATCATCCTTGCTTGACTATCTGGCTAGTAAATAAAATACAGAATGCAGGGACATAAAAACCTGTACCACAAGAGTCTTAATTTGCCATAGTTCAGAGTAAATGGAAAGTGATGTGTTATTCTGCTGAATGTTTTTAAAAGGAAAAAGTTCATCTGCCTTTTAAGGAAAGACAGCCAAGGAGATTTGCATCAGACCAGACAGTTTCTGATCCTGCTTCCCAGCTATATAACCAAGGGCTAAATGTGAGCAAAGCAGTTTGATCTCAGACAGCTCTTGCCTCCCCTCCCTGTGCACACTCTTTTGCTGCTACTCACATCCCTCAGTGCACTGCTTGCACTAAGGCACTTATCTACGCTTCCTAGTCTTGCTCCTTCATTAGTCTCAGCTGCACCTCTTCGCACAGAAACACACGGGTGCTAGTGCTGCAGGCTAAGGTAGCCACGCTGGGTGAGGGATTTGGCATGTCTCAGGAGGCAAGGCAATGCTTTCTTTGGGAGCGGTAAGAGATGCCTCTTTGTAAGAGGAGGGGCAGCTGTTCAAAATCCAGAGTTGCTTCTGACAGCAAACACTAAACAATACAAGCATCTGTGGCATAGCCTTCATCAGAGAAGCTCAGCTCTCTCCAATGCAGCAGGAGATACTGGTTGATCAAGGAGTTCAGGCTATAGTTTCTAAAAATGTGCAGGTAATTAGGAAGACTTGATTTCCTCATGAAGCTGAATGTGGCTTGTGAAGGGAAGATAGGAGCCTGGCTATGAATAATAAAAGAATAGACTGACATCAACTTTTGAAGGGAATCAACTGCATGGAGAGCATAGCTTGCACAAAGAGTCAGGGACATGGGACTGGGAATTGTTCATAATATGTTAACGCCATCCTGCCATTCTCAGTGCTTTGGATCACTGTCTAATCCTGTCTTAGGAAAAGAGAAGCAGAAATGCTAGCCAATTATGATTTGATTAGCTGAGTATTCCCGTATATTTTCAACAGACTTAAAAGAGATTAACTTCCTGCTAAACTGTTTGTATCTACTTTCTGGTAGCATGAAAAATAAATGTTACACCTCATAATTCAGTAGCAAAATACCTTAATTTTAATATCATTACACAGTTATGAATTTTATATAGAAAAGCAGAACACCAGCCAATTTACTTCTCTTCTTTTCAGCTATGTGAAGGGAAATGTGAACAAAAAAAGAAGTTCAAATAAACCCAAAGATCAAAAATATATGTCTTTTGATAATTTCTCCTTTACTATCAGATCTCTTCTGCTGATTTGAATAGGTTACCTAGGAGAAACAATGTATAAAAGTCTGTCTTCAGATCTCTGATAGGAAATCCCCACTGCAGCAATAAATATTATATCTATGGCAGGCAATTGGCAAGCTACCTTGATCATGATAGTCCCTGGCTGACAATCACACAAAAGTGAGACCAGAAAGTATATCTTAAATGTTTCAGCACTTGGATTTTCCTAACTACTCCTTTCAAGTTCTTTATGAACAACTTGTATACAGATCAAAACATGCTAATTTCATCATTGCTGGCCAGCATCATAAAAGAATCATATGAAAACATATGGGCACACTCACCAACTTTTTAAGCAACCAAATCTTTCACAGAACTATTGAAGTTTCTTCATGAGATAAAAGAGTTTTGCTGTTTTGAAACAATAGTACTTCTTTTTTTAATATGAAAACATATGAGAGTGCTATTCATCATCTGTCACCTTTTCATTTAAAACACTGCCAATGGGCTGCCTAAATATGTAAAGATAGCAAGGGGTAGTACACTACACAGCAAGGTAGGTTTGTTTTTTGACCCTGAACACACAGTCTAACTCCCCAAGCAACAGGAACAAAATATCAAAAAACCTTGTGCAATACCTGGTTATGAGATGTACCTTATTTTTGCTCTCTTGCGACAGTCTTTGAAGAAGCACTGAGGAGCTGCAAGTGATCTGTTCTCAGAGATGCTCAGGGATAAGAAATGCATCCTAAAGAGTGACCTAAAGGAGGTGAGAGGAAGTAAGAGTATTAAGAAAATACAGATTCACCATATGAAATTTGTCAACAGAGCAGATAGAATGGCTTAAGGCAATCTCTGATAATAACCTAGAATTAGACAAATTGAGCTTTTCAAGATGTATATGCCACAAAGAAAACCTACAGAAACATCTGTGTGTTCCTTAATGCAGGTTTTTTTTCTAGCACCATCATCAGAATGGAGAACACTTTACATAGTTAAGATTAGCAGACACATTCCAAGATAAAAGAATTTACCTTCTCATTACAGTAAACTTGAGGAGTTAACTGAGGTTATAAGCCACAAAACCACAACCTCTACACAAATGAGGGTATCTTGTACCCAATTTTTAGTAATAAATTACATGCAATGTGGTGTTTGCAATGTTACTTGAATACAGCCATGAGACATTTCTAGTCACGTGAGACAATTTCATACCGCATCTTACAGAGTCCAGCAATCACAAAGCAAAAAACTCACCTCAGGAGATTCTAAAATTTTGGAATAGATACCCATGGCACCATGACTTAAAAGAGAAAGTGTGAGTGACAAGTACTATGTCACACAGGGTTTAGGTTTTAGTGTTCAGCCGTTTCTAGTTTCTAGTCCAGCATAGAATTAAGAGCATTTGCTGACCATTTGGTGACAGTTAAGTAATGCATTCTATCTCACTAAGGAAAATTTGGACAAAGCAATCTTCTCACATCAAAAATCTACTGTCTTGTTTAATCAGAGATGAGTAAGACCATAGCAAGAGTAGGGATTCTTGTGGATTAGCTGGAAAAAGATCAATAAGAAAAAAAAAAAAAACAAACAAGTATCCAGATCCCTACACTAAATTATAGAGGGTAGCTAAAGTGTTCTTGTAAAAAAAAAAAAAAAAAGATGCCTCTTATCTACAGTTCTGAAAGTTTGACTGGAGGGCCAGCAACACAATGTAGTGTTGTAGAACCATGACAAGGATCCTGAACAGGAAAAGCTACCATCTGACATTTTAAAAAACAAAACATCTATATCATATCTAGATGCTCCAAATCATATCTAGAACACAGTAGGCTACAAGCATTCATCCATATCTTTGTGTTAAAAGTTACCAAAGGTATAGACCATTTTAACAGTCCCATTCTGCAGCAGGTTAAATCTTTTGACTAATTCGCAGTTGCATGTGCTTTAAGACTTTACTGCATTTGTTCAGCTTAATGATTAATTAGAGATATTGTCCCCTTATGGGTGGTAAAATTGAGATATAAAAATTTTAATAGATAGTCCCAAAGTTGAATAGCTAGAGGAAAAGACAAAGCAAACAGCAAATTGCAGTTCTGACTTTTCACGCTGTCTTCGGATTGTGCTTCTTTTTAGAAAAGAAAGAGTAGATAGCCAAAATGCTGCTAAATCTAGGCAGTGAAGACACAATCTTCATCTAGCTGAAAGGAAAAATAGTTTCTGACTGGAGTTCAAAACCTGATAACCCACCTGATCCATAGGCTCTGTACTAATTGTGAAAATCATCTCAGTTTGCAAATAGTCCTGAGAATATCCCCCTTCCTATCATTTCACCTCCATCATGCTCATGCCAACCTCCAGCCAACTGGCTTCCACCAATACCTCTACTAGAAAAGGAAATTGTATTTTCTGGCTGCAACAAAATAGAAGACATAGAATTAGCATTATCAGGATATTAATGACTGGGTAGTTAATATTACTTCATGCTCCTACCCAGAAGCTTCAGCACAATAAGGGTGAGCTGCTAAAAACTCTTAGGTGTAAGCATAATTGCCTATCACCACCTTCTGATATCTCAGCCATGTACAGATGAAACCACCCCCAGGCAAATCTACCCGCCTTGAGACCTGTGTTCATGTCTATGACACCTTATAGCCACTGGAATTAGAGATGGATGGAAGATCTTTCATGAATAATAAAGAGACAAACATGTTTCCTGAAACCGTCAGCCACTGAGACTCTTATTGCCAGGAACAAAGGAAACACTTGTAACTAATTTGAAAAGCATCTTTCATAAATATATGCTAGTTTAGATATGCATATATAAGGATGACATTTGGGAGACAAATGTGACTTAACATGGGCTCTATTCATAAATCAAGTAACACTCATGACTTGAAGATATCCATCAAAGTATTATTATGTGGTTTGTGATATTTTAAGTGTGAATAAAGCATGATTCAATTTTCCCATAATTAGACAAAATATATAAACCAGGACTTTACCACACTAAGACTTTTATTAAGCTCACTTTCAAAAAACTGCCTTTCTAACATTCTTACTCCTTTCCCTATGAATTGCATTTACTAGAGATTTGCTATAAGAACAATATGAATAGCTTTTTGGATATGTTCAAAATAGAGAGCTACTGTCACCACTGCTTTAATTCAGTATTTTCTCTTTTTCTTTAACTTCCAAAATGGTTCTAGCATCTGATCATGTTGCAGATGAAACAGTTATTTTGACAAGCTGCCAAGCAATTTCTGTTTGAAACTTAATCTCTCTCCAACTGGCAACAGAAGTAACTCTTTGACCTCTTCCCTGTTTGATTGTTTTTTTCTTCCTATTTGCGCACAACTTACTTGCAAAGATGTCATGGTTAAGTATGTTCCACCTGAGAAGCTTTTACACCTTTCTGGTTTTCTGCTCACAAATCCCTGACTGTGAAGAACCCGTACAGCATTGTCAAAAGTGCTGCAAAACTTTGTATCAAAACCTTAATTAAAACTAATGCCATAAACCAGACTTTCCTGATTAACATTTTGATGGTACACGACAACTTCAGAATGTTCTCCTTCTCTCTAGCAATATATTTATTGCCTTGCACTAAGATGAGCACATGTACATCCAGATGTACACTGGCACCAAGTACACTGACAGCAATGATTTTACCACAACAGCTGAATATACTACTGCAAAGGAAATTATTTTAAGATAAATGTCTGAAAAAGTGCAGGTTGATGCAGATATCCAGGAAGCGTAGAATGCCACTGTCATGTTCAGTGTTGTGAAATGTTTACTTCTCTTTTCTGCCTCATACAAGGAATGACACAGAGGGAGAATTGACTTCAGGTCCTAATCCTAGTCAAGGTTCTACAGTGAATGCCCAGAATATATGCCTGTATTATTCTTACTTTCTTCCCCATGAAGTGGAGATGCGGTACTGTCTGATCTTATGCAGCCATTGTCATGTTCATGTAACTTGAGTATCCAAATAATTGCAGAGAAATTAACAGCAGTGAAGTCGGGTTTTATCGCATGAAAAGCAAAAGGAGCAAATGCAGAGATTTCCAAAAGGCCTACTTCCTGATAGCATCTCCACGCAGTATGGAGGAAGATGAGCCAAACCAGAGAAACTTACCACAGTGTTCTCAGTATTTATTTATGACACAGGCTTGGTCCAGTGCATTAAGGCAACAGGGAAGATGCATTCATGGTGTATAAAACTTCCTTACCTCTGTTTAGTTCTTTGCTGTACAGGAAAGGAATAAGGCAAACCTCATTGTTTGCAGTAGTATAACTAGAGCCATCGTACAGTGGTACTAGTGTGATTACATATACTGAAGAAAAAAAAAAAAAAAAACAATAACCACACCCAGAGCTGCTGGTAAAGACATACGTTTAAGTAAAACTTCACAAAGTTACTGAAGTAAGATTGGATGGCTATGACAAAAACGAGTTAACAAAGCACATCAAGGAATTAAAACAGCTGGAAATGAAAGCTAATAGTAAAATCTACTTGTTAAATGACTCTCACATGTCAGAAAGTGAATTCTGCGCACCGTGGCATGCTAGCAGAGTGCATGGCCATAGCAGGGATTTGAACTTTCAGATAGAAGCAGTGAAGCTGGCTGTCATACCTGAGCATGAAAGATAACATCAATAAACTTGGGACAGAAAACAGGAACATATAGACAGGACAAAACTGCTCCACGGAAACACAAACAGTTCACACCAATTTAAGGACTGTGCCTTTTGGACTAGCTGTCCACTTTCTTCTGATTATATCAGCTTGTTTAATAAAAAAATATTCGTTTTCAGAGGCACTTGGTTTCTCCTATATCCTGCAACTATTACAGCTGGAAGACTTCCACAGAAGACTCTTAAAAATTCTACCTTTGCATTCTGACCAAGAGCACAAAAATTAATAAAATAACAATTTCACTCCATATGTGCTCAGAAGTCAAGGTTACTCCTGGATTTCAGAAAATCTCCTGTATGCCTAGTATATTATTTCTGACACAACTTGGAAAAGAGAGCAGCAGAAAACAAAGTATGTGAAGAAGTACAGAACTGGCATGGAGCACTCAATTTCCAGCCAGCTCTGAGATCAAAGGGCCAAGTGTTAGAGCTACTAGGAGAATCAGTGAGAAGCAGAAAGTGGAGCTGCACCTGCTATACAAACCACATAACTACCTTGAATGGTTCTCCTTCCCAGGAATAAAGGCATAAACAGGGCAGCCAGTCATGCAGGGATTTATTTCAAGATGTGAGGTTTTCTCTGCCTTCAGAGATTTCCTCTGAACCTTGAACAAGTGTCGTCTCCTTCAGATTACCCTCTTCATGATGTTAGAGCAGCCCACAGCTTTCGGATTGATAGGGTTATGCAAAATGTAACAGGTAGTAAACTAGATCATTAATTCTACTGGTTAAAGAGAACCAGTCTCTCCCTGTCTGTCCAGTTGAGCTTTCTAAGGCAGGAATGAAAATCACACAAAAAAACCCTCAGCCACTGACAACTAAAGCTATTAGTCTAATGCCATAAGAAAATAGCTGTTTTGAGGTGTTGCTTTTGCTTTTGCATCTGCCATTTTCAAACTAGGAAAACATTAACATTATCTGAAGACCATGACGGATAGAATGTAACAAAGAACAAATAAATGCTGCATGCAAAATGAGATAGGAAAACACGGTATCTTTCTTCAGGGGCAATATTCCAGAACTAAAAAAGGAGGCTGTGACAGCTTTTCAATGCTCTGGGGTTTTTTTACAGTCGTTCATCACCACTGGTACCTGCACCATTACACTTTGTTCAAGGACTATTGGCACATATCTAAAATGGGAATGGGGCAAGAAAATGACAAGCATATATCACTCTTCTTCATCTATATGTTGGCTAGGTGTTAGGATCCAGAAGTTTCAGCTGATTTTTCACCACTTAAAGCTATCCTTAGTTACCATTCTGGACTGTAGCATATCTGTGGAAAAAGACATACAAGGATGATTACAGCCCTTACCATCTTCAAAGTACTTCTAAGGTAGCTGGATTAACAGTAAACTGCTAATCCAAAGAGAGAGAGCTCTTATTGGTATGATTTAAACACTGAGTGTGCCAGAAGTGCATGGGAATTAATGTCCTGAGCAGCAGTCACTGGTTATTTACACAACCAATGTGAAATAAATTACTTTTTAACATGCAGAGGAAAAAAAATTTCTGTTAAAACATACACTTTTGTCTTCAGTTATTGATCTATTACTAATGGGACTCAGTGTCACCCACAAAAATCATTATTTTATGTTAAGTTGAAGTGCATTACAACATTATTTTACTAAACTGTATTCAGGGCATTGTAGATCTTCCACTGCCTGCTTTCCAGAAAATTTTAATAAAGCCTTTAACCTTAGTCAGTTACATATTCCTAGCACAAAGCACTGGAAAACCTTTTTGTGTGCCTGTATTCAAATTCTATTCAACAGAAAGTAAAATTATTTTGTTCACAGTCCATCACAGCCATGGCTCTAGCAAGTGCATTATATACCGGAAAATGCTTGTTGTTAATACCTTTATTTGATATAAATGATGCACATGCAGTATTTGAATCATGTGTGTTTCCACAAAAGTAAATTCAATGTAGTTATCTTGAGCTAAAGCCCATTGGCACCCAAAACATGAGACCACCTCTGGTACAGCATAAATATTGCTGCCCTCTCCTGGACTGCCTTTCCTGCAGTCCTTCTCCTGGACTGACCTTCCCATGGAGGTGGCCACCAACTGAAAGCAAGCTTCAGCAGGTTTAGGTCTAATTCATATAGGTCTGTCCTTAACCCTTAGTATTCTTAGAGACACCAAAGACTTCCCCATTAGTCAATATGCAGATGAGTTTGTGCTTCATAACCAACAGTCCTCAACTAAATTAGTGTAAAGTCAATTAGTTGTTGTATAGCTGTAACTGGCATAGAGACATAGTTCATCTTTGTCCTGAGAGTCTGCACAGAAACACTTATGCTGATATAATCCCCTAAAGGAGGAAATAAGATAAAGTAGTCTCCTTTGGCTCCTCTGTGCTCAGTGGAGAAACAACCTTCACTCAGAAGCTTTTCATTCCACAGCATCAGAAAGACCTTACTGATACCGTTTCCCTTTAGAAGATATTTTAATTCTATTCCCTGTCAATATTTTTACAGTGATGAGAATCCTACATGAAAATTTAAAGTAATACAGAGAATAGTCATTTGTGTGTTAGTAGAGACAGTAGGAACCATTTGGCAAAAAAAACCAAAACAAAATATCAGGCATGTTGTGATTTGAATCAAGATTTCAAGAGCTAATACTACCTTTTCTTTCAAGGTAACTACAATACACTCTTCACAATTGTTGCAGGTTTGAAATATTACACAATGTGCTAAAAGATTCAATTTAAAAATGACAGTAAACTCAAAGTGAAATAATTTTTAATTCCCTTTTTAAATGTGCATTTGAATTCAATACAGATCTGTAAGGCACTCTCATAGGTCAAAAAAAGAAATCAAATATCCTTATTTTGGAAAGAATGGTCACAAGGCAATGGTATGTGCATAAGGTATAGCCTTATCTGTAACTGATAAACAATGAAACATGAATGTTCAGGTTTTGGATCCATTGCAACATAATGTCATTTCTTTATCATAACACTACTGAGAGCAAATATTGGCACTGTAAATGATTTCTCATTGGGGTTAGGGGCTTGTATTCTCTTCATATCCCAGTAAAAAATAAACTCTTCAATAAATAAATATATAAAATAAATATATGCTATCTGGAGACGTATAAATAGGTCCATCCTGAAGACAAGTTCCAGCTCTGACTACGATGCATCGACATCTAAGGTCCATCACTGAAGTGGAGCCACTAAAACTTCATACACAGTTCTCAGGATTTCTTACTATTTTTACAGTCCATTTGTTTCTATTTCTTCCAGATGTTGTCTCATCCACATAACGCAGGTAGCTCTTTGCTAATTTATGGACCATAGCTAATCCAGACAAAATTGCCAGGAGTCTGTTAAAGTCACACTCCAACTTCCCTTTGGTTACTGGCTACCAAACAGTTCAGCAAGTTTGAAGGAGGCTGGTCCACTTTCAGCTTTAAGGCTTAGTCTCCTAAATCCAAAGGTCACAAAACAAGAGGCTTGCCTACCACAAAGCACCTTCTTCCAAACCACCATCCTAGATCTCTGCAGGTTCTGCGTGCTGGTATTGCCATGAAAGCAGGGGCAACAGCTCCAATATGAGTTTTTTTTCACAAGTTGCCTCCTTCCTCAGCTGTATCCTAACACATCTTTGTACAGTTCTGGAACTCTTTCAGGATCCACAGGCCTGGGCAAGAAATGTGTAAATTTCTGGTGTCTTTTGGACCTTGCCCCATCTCTGGGAGTACCATCTTTGTTAAGTGCTACGAAGTATCGCCGCCCCGAATCTCCATGTTTGTACACATTGGATGAGTAAGTGTTGTACCAGTTTTCCTCAAATTGTTCCCTGAAGATGCATTCAGAAGTCAGTTTCTCCTACAGAAAGAAAAATAACTTCAGCTGTTGCTAGATATCTGAACACACACTTTAAAAATATGATTAAAATAAACAAGATGTTTTAGGCTTTTTGTGGCCTTACTGTTCATTTAACTTCAACAAATCAAACCAAGACCTGACACCAAGTTTGCAATCCTACTTGGTGTTTTTTTTTTTAAATTAGACCTGTACATATATAATTTTGGATTTAAAGACAAATTAGGTAACTTCCTCTAGAAATGCATTATTTATGGTTTAACCAAAATTCACTTGACCTACAGAAACTATATTACGTAGAGGTCTGTCTTGGGGTATCTGGCATTCTAGAAGTGAGATTTGGTAGAGGGACTCAGGTGCGATGTAACAGCCCACAAAGACATCTCCATGTCTTCTTTGTGGCGTTCATCACTTCTTTGTAAATATTTCAAACAGGACTAACCACAACCAAAGGAACTGGAGAGAGAATATTTTATCTCAAGATGTTTTAAGACTTGAAAGAACAGCCTAAGATTGTTATAACTCCGATAGTATTGGAAAAATCAAAGATTACATTTTTATAGTCATATTTTACAGTTGAAGTTTTTCACCAGATACAGATCAAATGTAATGAGTACAATCTTATTTTCATTCTTAAACTCAAAATATTTTAGTCGGGATTTACAGATACTTCCAGCACTCTTGCACCATTCAGGTTTTTCAATTAACTGTGGTACCTAACCATGACAGATGGTATTACCCTCTTTTTTTCCCAGCATTTGAAAGAATGTTTGTATGGTAAGAAGCTGGTACCTGGAAGTACCACTTGCCGATCTGTAAAGGAGCATTAGGCTATACATAAAGCCAGAGTACTATATTAATTGTTGTTTATTTGTTCCATAACTATCCTTTTAACGTTTTTCAGTTGCATTCAATGTTTTTAATGCTAGAGTATGCACTATGATACATTTCAGTATTGACAAAAAGAAAATTAGATAGCAGGCAACTTAAATGTTGTTTGAATAACTGGTTTAATTTAGCAATTTTCATCATAATTTAGGAGGAATATTTCTTTTCAGTTCTCTTCAGCTAGGACAGAGAAACTTTTCCCATTAATCTTCAGTATCAAAGGCTATACTGCTATATACTTTACAAATATACACTTCAACAGGAAAAGTAGTTAGTGTTTTGAAAGCTAAGGTGACCTCAGCTTGAGGGGTTTGCATAGCACTAAGAAGTGAATCAAAACCTCAACATGTGTGACCTGACATGAGAGTAGTACTTACAGAGCCATAGAGTTCTCCCTTCTCATTCATTCCAAGGTAAAGGCCACTGTCCACACCTCTAATACTGACCAGTCCCACCGCCACACTGATGAATTCAAGGATACCTAAGGGGGAAAAAAATAATTGCTTTAATTCAATTTGTAAGCATACAATACATAGTATCCAAAACACAGTTGAAAACAAGTAAAAAATTTACATATTATAATAAATGAGGCCTTGTTTCTCTGAAACGTCAAATACTATATGGAAAGGTATATAACATTCACAGCAAAGCAGTCTGAGAAACCTCATTAGGAACAAGAATCCTACCCCATTTAAGAAACTTTTTTATAATGCTGAATATGAAAGAATTTTCTTCAGCGCTGAGGCTAAAGCCTTCAGTACTATGCAGCTGGAATCTATAATGATTATACACTATTTGCTAAACTGCCTACTCAAACATAGGAAGATAGGTATGAACCACCTGAAAACACACTTTACCTTCTCTACAGCATTATCTTTAAAAAAACACATCCATTATTATATCATTTGAATGGAAATCAAAGTACAGATGGGAATTTTATATAACAGAACCTACCCACGGGGGGGGGGGGAAAAAAAAAAAAAAAGTATTTGCCAGACATCTTATCTAGCATATGGGCCCACACCTCTTGACACAACTTGCTATCTTCAATGCAGGCTTTTTATGTGCACGAAATATACTGTTTATTTGCTAATGTTCGGATTATAGCACTATTTATATTACATTTGCCCCCCCAAAAATGTAATATATATTAATAATATAAAGTATTCAGGAGATGAGGCACTAATTGAAGCCTGAATTTGGCAAGGATATGCCAACATATTTAACCAATTGATATGCACAGATTACAGTACATATAAAACATGAAAGAAAGGGAACGTGTGAACTGGCTTTTTGGAAGTTGTTAACAATATAAACAAAGCCTCAAAAAGAAGTTGTTCTAGAATCATATGCAGGATTTTGCTGAGCAGCAGAAAAACCACAACATGTTAAAAAAAAAACCACAAACCTGAATCTAAGGCAAGTGCTTTTAAATAGTGTGTTTGATTTTGATTATGACTTTTTGTCTTTTTGCTATATTTATGATTACTCTTTTTTTTTTTATTCAGGACCATTTTTCACTCTCAAACAGATGGACTGTCTGGGCTCTACAATAATTTAAAATATTTTGAGTTTTAATCGAGCTTTGGCAGGTTTCTTATTTATTATTACCAAGCAGCAAAAAAAAGAAAAAAAAAATCTTTACAGAGAGTACACATTAAAACGCCTATTGCATGTAAATCATCCTAGTTTTCCAGTTCCTAAAGCACAAAGTCCCATAAAAGGAGGTGGAGGTATTTTGTCTTTCTGGTATCATTTTCAAAGCCACCCTTTTTCAAAACTATAATAAGCAGGTGATTCAACCCACAAAGCAACCACATCAGACAAACCTGCCGAGAATAGTGGTAGAATAAAGGAAGAACATTTCTAAAAATCCCGGTTAATGTTTGATCTGAGGCTAACTTTTCCTTCTTTTAAAGCAGATTTATTTCATGTTTACACCCTGTAGGAAATCTTCGCCCTGAGAAGAACTGTCTGACTACTGCTGCTTTACTTCTGAAAACATCCATGTGTTATAAAAGCAATTAAGAGCCATTCCGGCAGATTGTTGTGGCTATGGGGAGGACGATAGGAAACTCCTTAACCGCCTTTTTACAGTGCTAAACCAACACACCACACACAAGAAGACACATGTAGTTGACAAGGGCAGGTTTGTTCAGACATCCAGCTCCTACAACTACTATTTAGGATTTACTCCTGTGTCACAGGAAACATTTACACTTTGGGGTGGTCTTCACCTCCTTTCGGTTTACCGGCAGAGAAACTTGGCTGGGAAGCATTTTAACTGTTTGAGAAAAACGGAATTTTAGGCTCTTGAAGAGGGGCCTAATGCTTCAGCTTTCCGAAGGGAGCGGGGGCCAGCGCGACCCAAGGGTCAGCACGCCCGAGCCCACCGTCCGTATTCCCCTGCAAAGACTCAAGAACTGCCAGCTCGGACAGCGAACACGGCACGCACCGCTCTGCCGTGCGCCCCTCCGCGCTGAACCGGGCGGGGGACACGCACCGCTGGCAGCCGCCGCCCCCAGCCCAGCCCGGCGCACCCCCGGCCCGCACCTCGCCCCGCAGCGGCCCCCGCGGGGTAACGCCGCCGGCACTGCGAGCGCGGCCACCTGCGCCGGCAGCCCCGCACCGCCCCGCCCCATCCGCGACCGGGGCCGCGCGCCGCCCGGTGCGCGCGCGCGGGGAGCCCCGCCACTCCCGCACGCGGTCGCGCGCCGCCGCCTACCGAAGAGGCTGTGGTCCTGGCGGGTGCCGCGCACCGTGCCGTCGGGCAGGATCTGCAGGTGGAAGCCGGTGCGGCAGTACAGCTGCCGCCGCCGCAGGATGCCCTGCAAGTGCGCCAGGTCCGCCGCCGCCGCCGCCCCGCCGCCGCGGGCCGCCCGCTCCGCCGGGGCCCGGCGGTCCCCGAGCAGCGCCGGGCGCTCCCCGGCGGGCGGCAGCAGGAAGTGGGCGCCCACCGGCTGCCCCAGGCCGTCCAGGCCGCCCAGGAAGCCCCCCACCTCGGCCAGCGGAGCCATGGGGGCGCGGGGCGAGCGGGCTAGGGCGCGGCGGCGGAGAGCGGCTGCCGGCCTCTCCCGGCGGGCATGTGGGGGTGCGCGGCGGGGCCCCAAGCATGGGGAGCCGGCAGGGCCGAGCCGAGCCGTGCTGAGCCGAGCCGAGCCGAGCTAGTGTGAGCCAGGCGGCGGGGTGGTGGTTATACGCCCCGCGCGTGTATATATATACACGGCGGTCCCGCTGACATATGCTAATGAAGCCCTCTGCGGGGAGGCTGCGTTTGAAATTGTAAACCGGCTCCCCCTCTCCTCGCACCTTCCTCTGATCTGGGATGACTGGGGGGGGTGTGGGGAGCTGCCGGCGCGCCCCCTGCCCCCGCCGCGCGCAGCCAGTCACCCAGGGGCGCGGGGGGCGGGGCAGCCCCGCGCGGGGCGGGGCGGGGCGGGGCCGGGGTGGGGGCGGGAGCGGGGCCCGGGCGGGAGCTGCCGCGGCATTACGTGGACAGGTGCAAGGAGAGGCAGGAGGCGAGAGGGAGAAAGGGCGTTACCTGAGGGTTAGACCTGCCCAGACACACATGAAAGAAAAAAACCCAAAGATCTGACAGTTTTACTCCCTGTTTCTAAAACGCTAATAAAATGTACATGCATTACCCTTCCCTTTTATCGCCTCAGCTACAAGGAGGGGGATTTCTACAGAAATTGGCATAGTCAGGGAGGTGTTTTCCCCTCTGCAAAGTCTCCCTCTCTTTTAATTTATCATTAACCTGACATCAAACCGATCTATAGCATTTGGGTATCCACACGATGTCTTAAAAACATAAAGGGCAGGCTCCTGGTTTGGGATAAATATTTTCAAAACCCACCGAGAAGAAGAAAGAAAGGTTGAGAGATGGCTCATCTAATCCATCTTCTCTGCGGTTTTGCAATGGGCCCTTAACCAAGGTCTGTGAACATTGCAAATTAGCAATAAAATCACCTACCGAAAGATCTCATTTGTCTTTCTACACTGTTTTGAATCCATTTAGGACTTTGCCGTTCTGTTCCAGATGAGCATATGTGGTTTTTTCATCCCCAAAGTGGAACAGCTCACGCATCCAAGCGTGCTGGTGGAACACGTGTTCATTATCAGCACCGGTAAAACAACGGCACGTGGAGCCAAGAGCTTGACTTTTCCCTTCTTTACTGCTTGTTCTGTAACAGCCAATGGATTTTAGGGCTCAAAAGACACAACCCATCTCAGCCTTCAAGATGGGCAATGCAGTACCTCGCCAGCATTAAAACGCAGTATTGGAGTATAAAATGCAGGGATCTTTCATAGTTAATTCTTTCAAAAGTTCAAGAGAATCACTTGGTGGTTTAAAGTTTCATTTAAACAAAAAAGTTGCAGAGAATCATGAAAGATTAGTTCTCCCGTCTTGCTCCATGGTCTTTTCAGTCACAGTCTAAATCTGAGAGATCAAATGGATTTGACTGCTTAGCTTTATTTGCCATGGAGAGTATAGGGCTAATTAATTGGCAGGTGCTTTAAAGCAGGTAATGCTACACCTTTTCATCATTGCAGTCCTAAGTACTGCCCCTGTGTGCACCTGAATTACAAAAAGGCTGCTTTAAAGCAAGTGATTTACTGTGGAGGGATTTAAAAATGAAAAAACTAGTGCTAAATACAATGATCAGATAAATCACCTGAGGAGAGCACAGGCAGACCTGCTCTGAAGGCAGTTACAGATCGTTATATTATTTTACCTTTCAGATAACAGGAGCCTGTCATGTGGTGGGACCCAAAAATCCACCATAATCAAGATTTCAAAGCACATCTGTGTAAACATTATCACATCAGTGTAAAACATCAACCAATGAGCTTTCTCTTTGAACCGAACCTACTTAATTGCAACGCTAAATCAAAGAAATAGATCAAAGTTGAATAATCTATATGGCACCTATTTCTCGAGTAGCCTGCACACCGATTACTCAAATGTACCTGAAATGTTTGAAACACGCATCAAGTATTTTTATTGACAAGACTGGCAGGTCAAGATCAAGCTGTTCATCACAGCTGCTAAGTTGCAGGACATGCACTGGGATGGTGCAGCTAAATGGAGGAGGTGTATTTTCCTAAGCCTAACGGTGCTCCAGTACAGATAACACTGCTGGGTCCAAGCAGTACTCTCTGAGTCCTACAAAGAGTAGAGGGCTGTTCTGGTTAGATGGCACCACTGTCTCCAGTGGAGAAGCATGGGTTTTTTTAAAATAAAAATCCTCAGCCATCACACACTGGACGACACTTACGGCTAAATCTTTCCTGTTATATAATGGAAACATTTAAAGTAGAGTGGAATATATAACATCGATCTTTTCCGAGTGGAGTCTTTAATGTCTGGGCACTAAACCGGTTGTGCTGTTTTATAAAGTACCAAAAAAGAAACAAAAAGATAAGATTTTTTTTGGTGTTTGCACTAGTCATGTGACAGGAAAAGATAACACTAAAGATATTTTTTTTTTCACTTTCTGAGACTATACCATGGGAAGTTAAATAATTTTGAAGAGTTTTTTTACAAGAGTACATAATTCAACTTAAAGTATACAGTGCAATCTAATCCACTCTATGTATACTTCCTAGACACTGCATTTTCAGCGTCGTTGAACAAATACATATGTGGTGGAATTTTTATTTCCATAGCAAGGAGTCAGGGCTTTTATAGACAGTATAATTGCTGTATATTTCCTAAGAATATCATATTATCATAGGCAAAACCTGGTGGCTACCAAGGGAGTGGAGAAAGCAGCGGGCTGAAATCATTGATAAATTGTGTGTGTGTGTGTGTGTATATATATGTATAGGTATATATGTGTATACACAGACAGAAAGATCGATCTATATACCTATCAGGTTGGTTAAATAAAAAAAAGCTGTTCATTTATGTGAAACTTTATGTCCTGCAATTTATTGCACCTTTCTAAATTTTAGAACTCACAACTGTGCTGTGCCAGCCATAAAATTTTCAATGATATAATAAAATATTGGCTAGGAGAATGAAGAGGGAGTTCATGAATACATGAGAAAGCTGACACGGGTGGAACAGAAACTGAGCATAAAGGAATATGTCCAGCTGGAGATAACTGTGTATCATGGTCAGTTCCAGATTCTTCCTAGATTTGAGCAAGAAAATACGGTTTCAACAAGATGAGCAGAACATGCAGAAGTTACAGTGAGAACCTTTCAGAGCACGGTACATCTGAGTGAAGTAAGGTGTATTCTTCTGCAGGATTTACTAGGAAGAAAAGGACAGAATCATTTTCAAGGTTCTATGTACAAATTGGGTCATAATCTGATTGTCTAAAGCCCTTTAAATGTAATACATACAGACTTTAAACGCACTCAGAGCTGCTTCTGAACTGATACAGTTACAGGTATGTATGCATGTATACATACATGTATATATAAATATATCTACCTGTTTACAAAAAGTCAGATGAGGGTAAAGTAATGATGAAAACAATGTTTTTCCTATGAAAAAGAAGTTCTACATTTCTTGCACCTTCATTTTTTGTTTTGTTTCTTTAAAGGATGACAGAAATTCATAGGGCTTTTTAAGATTCATGATTTTATTGTCCGTGTTTTTGTGGACATGCACGGATAACTCCTGTAAAAGCAGAATGGGACAGAGAAGTTAGGTAGCAAGCACACATTCACATCCAGTTACATGCAGTGAGAATGTATCTTTTCCACTTTTATCAACACTCAAATGCCTCATTTGGCAGCTTTTAGATTAGTCTGTAAGTGAATCATTGGATTTAAACCACCTTGATTTATTTTAATTACATGGTTTCTGAATCTGTGCACATAAGATGTGCAGACAGCTTAAGGGTTTTGACTTGCTGCACAAATAAACTGCTCTTGTTCCTAAGCAAACACCTCACCAGGGAAGTTCTGACTAACATACCCAAGTATAAGTAGTTACAGATGTGTATTGGATGTTTTGAAGTGAAAAAAAGATTAACCTAAAGGTGTTATTGAAAAGTCATTAAAATGCAGCTAACTGATTTCAGGGAAACAATGTGAACAGGGAGATAACTCATGGTTCATGTCTACGGTTTAGGTGATTGATGAGTCATCCGGCAAACAGGTTTATTTTGGGACACTACATTGACCACAAGTGGTTTCTTTTCCAGTCAAATGGAAAAACTGGACATTTTTAAAAGTTAATTGTATTGGTGAATGGTGTCTCCTAATGAGGCAGCTAGAACTGAAAAGATCCAAGACCCACATTCTACGAAGTTTTCCAGACTGGATGCTTAGTCATGTAACTGCAGGAGAAATAACTTGAGTTTCATTCATGCTAAGCACCTGAAACTATTACCGTCTTGACACCTAAATATTGGCCTTTACATCGGCCTTTTATAATTTAGTACAGAAATGTAGCCCAGATTTGGACACAAAGACTTTTTCTTGGGAAACATAAAGCAGGAGACATTACAAAATTAACAAAAAAAAGTGTTAGTTTTTAACAAATGGGAATAATGAAGTCAAGGGAATTACTTGAGGGGTGAATTGGCGTATGGTATTCTAAAACATTGACAAAAATGCAGTAACTACCATCCACCCCAGATACCTGCCTTTCCAGACATAGCTCTGAGGTAATTCAACCTCAGCCATGCTTACAGTTGCATGATCCATCATATTGACAAACACAGCCACAATTCTCCCTTGATACAGTATCATAACCACTGCAATGTTTCTTAGAAATGGAAAATGCATGAGAGTGTCTTGAACTTATTGAAACGAGTTGTAGTTTGTGTATTTTCTGAAATCTTGTTCATAATAATATAAAAAAACATCAAAGTTTTTTTTTTTTTTTTGGGGGGGGGGGGGAGTAGGCAAGGGGAAGTAAAACTGGCTGAAACTTTGGAATAACATATTTATGTAGAAAAGACAAAGACTGAGGCTGCACTTGACCAGTGCAAAAAGTGCCATAAAGTTTGCTGTGACTTGAAATTGCATGCAGTTTATGAAGTTTCAAGGTAACACAGGTGGCGTAGGCAGCGACACAGGTTGTACCATGGAGAACATCCTAACGTGAAATGCATGACAAGGCCTGTCACCCATCAGCATCAGGCAGGGACAAAACGAATGTGCTCATCTTTAACTAGTGCTTGGTTATGCTAGGGAGGCTGCCTGCAGCCGAGAATATTTATCAGAGAGGCTGCTGACATGGCAAGTGTCTCATTTCCTGATGAGAAGACCTCATAACACAAAGAGTATGAAAGGGTAGGAGATACCGTAGTCTGGTGTCACTTTGAAATGAACAGAAAATACCCTTGAAATAGGGACCAGGAGAATGCCCCATTTCTGAGAACCTGAGGCACAGGGAGAGGTATTGGAGAGAGAGGCCAGATGGGCCTGGAGAAGGCAGAAGTTTCCAGGCTACAGCATTACTCTCTGTTGGTACATCGTTTAGCTCCCTGTTTCACATTTAGTTTCTAGAAACTGTTTATTGTGAGGATAACTGCCACCCACAGGTACACCAAAGGACACTTTACAGTACAGTCCAAAAAATTATAGAAAAACTTCCCAGACTATTAGCCAGCTTCCAATGCATTTTAAAATCGAGGATTTAATATGCCAAATGTTAGTATTCCAGGCATTGCTGTTTAATTTCCTTTTAACTGAAACAGTCCTCGGGCATGTAGTTCCAGCTGTGTATCGGGTACGCACCAGGAGTTTCCAAGGCTTTGGAAACAGGCTGGGACATTACTAGGTTTTACAGGACAATGGAGTCACAGCAATTCTCATTGTAACAAAGATAACTAGCATCACTGGATGCTTTTAATAAAGCCTTGGCAGTAAACCACTGAACAATCTTGACGCCACAGCCACCTCCAGCCTTCAGGGATACCAGGCAAATGAGGTACGGCTGGAAGCTCTTGCTTTGCTGAAGCCAGTGATTCCAGGTTTCTGCCAAGCAACACTGCCGGGCCGTGCGGGCACGCTCGCGGGGGTGAGGCCGCGGGGAGCTGGGTCAGGCCCCGGTGCCCGTTCTGACCACAGGCAGCACCCGGCCTGCACGCCCAGCCGCAGCCAGGCCACGCACAAGCTGCGGCCGCACTCGCGGCGGTTTCCACACATCGCCCCCCCGGCACTTCGGCTCCTGCCGCCCCCACTCCCGCCCGCGCCCGTTCTCCAGGCTCGGGCTGAGCACCTCGCACCCCCGCTAACGCGGCTGCGGCCCGCGCAGGCTGGAAACGGCCCGCGGCCTGCTGCCGCCTGCCCCGAGCGCCGGGGGCGCCGCTCGCCGCAACCACGCCCGCAGCCGGTGCCCGCAGCCGGGAGGCGCGGCGCGGCGCGGTGCGGCGGGCCGGGCTGCTGAGCGGCGCGGCGGGGCAGGTGGCGCGGGGCGGGGACTGCGGGGGGCCTCGGGCTTCCCCACCCCTTCCCCGCTTCTCGCGAGGCTTCTGCCGGCGCGCCGGGGGCTCCGTCCGCCGGTCGCTGGGGCGGAGCGGCGGTCATGGCCGCCTTGCGCGCCCTGCTGCGGTGGCGCCGCCGCTTGGGCCCCGCGCCCGCTGCGCAGCCGGCGCGGCGGCTCTGGGCCGGCGGCGGGGCCGGGGCGGCGGGGCTGAGGCGCTGGCGGCGGGAGCTGGGCTGGGCGGCGGGGGGGGCTCTCGCCGGGTACGTGGGGTACCGGCTGTCCGAGCGGCGGCGGGAGGCCTCCCGGGAGCCGGCAGCCGCCGAGCCGGGCGGGGCCCGGGCGCTGCTCTCCATCCCCGTGGCGGCCGCTGCCAAGGAGACGGTAGGTGTGTGCGCGCCGCGCCCCTCCCGCCTGGCGGCCCGGCGGCCTCGGCCGCTCGCCGCGGCCTCGCTCCGTGCCGCGCCCGGCGGGGCCGCTCGGGGTGCCGGGGCCGCGCCGGGCGCCGTCAGCTGCCTGGGGCACCGGCCGCAGCCGGCGGGCATGGGGCAACGTCGCTTCCCGCCCTTTCGCTGTGGAAACGTCCGTGCGAGGCGGCGGCGGAGCCGCTGCTCGGGCAGTGTCGCAGAGGTGACCCTGCGTGGAGCCGGCCCCGGGCCGGGAGGCGAGGCGGGCGGCCGAGCAGGGCCCGCGGCGGATGAGGGCAGAGGCAGGGGCTGTAACCCGGCCTCCGTCGGGAGCCCAGAGCTGTCACTGCAGCGCGGTGGCCGGCGGCAGCACTGGCGCTGCGCCTCGGGATGTGCACCCTGCGTGTGCCGCTGCGCTGCTGGTCGCCTCTGGAGCTGGCCTGTTCAAGCCCTTCTTTTTCTTTAATAGAAAATAATATTTTGCAAATGGAACCACAGTTGATAGTGCAAAACCTGTGTTCATCTTTTTCATATTTAGGGCAATTACCTTTGTAATACAAAATTTTCTGTGGAGTGAAAGGTTATGCAGAGCTTCATAAGAAGTGATAGCACTCGGTGCAAGTAAGTAATGCTTCAGTTGGACAGGGTCAGCGATAACGTTGGTTGACTAGCCATGGGTAACAAAAAACAGTTGACATGAACCTGGAAAATGAAGTTTCCTTTGGTGGGGAGACAGTCCTGCACTGTGCCTGATATAATGTATGGTAGTGATAGATGTTTTTTCATTAAAAAATTAGGTATTTTTAAAAACGTCAAGAGCAGTGATTAGGTGCTTTGTCAGTATGACATCTGCTAAGATTGGAAATCGGTGGTGCAAATGTCCTGCTTTCTATACATCAAATTTGTCTTACAATCTGTTTGGGAAGAGGTTCTGCATTTTTACAGTGGAGTCCTTGGGCTTAAGTGTGGACGTTGTTAGCCCTTTTGCCCAGGGTTGTGAGCCAAAAGGCAGATTCTGTGGGCAGCATCCTTTATGAAAGGAAGTTGAGCCAGGTATTTTTCATTATTCATGTACTTGTTGTCTTGCGTGTGGTACTATGGCACAGAGGACCTCTTTCAGCTTTTCATACTGTTTTGATTTGACAGAACTTTGCATTGTTTTACTTAGCCAGTCTTAATCTTCACTCTTCCTTTGGGGGAAATATGGTTGCTGCACCTTTGAAAAGTCAAGAATTTTAGTGTGATGTGTAATTAATCAATTTTCACACACATTGCTATAAAAGCATTGGGGTTGTGAAGTCAGAATTAAGGTTATATTTGAATCAATGTAAAATAAAAAAATGTATAAAATATATCTTCTATGTATATTCTGGCAGTTTTTTAAAGACAAACACCATGCTACAATGTGGAAAAGGGCTGTAATTAATTCAGTTTCCCATTTGCATAGCAGAAAGTTTGAAAAATTAATTATTATTAATAATTATTTTCAAATATTTTTGTAGTATATATACTATGAAATATATATTTATATATTATATAAATAGTATATTTCCAAATAGCAGATCTGAGTGCTCAGCATTCCTGAAAAAAATACCTTTTCAGTTGAAGTACCCCCCAAAATGGAGGTCGAATAACTGGAATTTTTGGTCTGAGGTGGTGGGATCCTGTGCTTTTTTTATTATTGACTGTCATGCTGCAGAAAGGCTTGTGTGGCAATGGGGAAAGACCATAGTTTAATGCCGGATCTAGCGGCTGAGCTACCATAGTAGTTTGACCATGAACTCCATCGGTGATCAGTACTTCATTTGTGATCGCCCTCTAGACTTGTGGTGACCACGAACTCTTTCATTACAGGTTTCTAAAACACCTCCAGAGGTGTCTTCTAGGGGAAAAAAAGAATGCAAATGCTGTTTTCAAATTGCATTGAATGGTATTAATGGTATTCGGCAACGGTATTGTGTTGTAACATCCTTTATTAGAAAGCTGAATTGATTTTGCCTGAGTGACAATAACTCAATTCTCAATTATAAGTGCTGAGCTTGCAACCTTAGTAGTGTTTAACAGTTTAAAAAACGTATTAACATTTGAAGTAAAAAAGTCTTTCATGGAAAGTCATTTAAGTGTCAGTGTTACTAGGATCAAGGGTGGAGCTCTTGATCTGCTGCAGAGTGTGTTTAGGAGTAGTGGCTGGAGAATGGTAACCTGCAGTTTCTGTATAGATTAATTTGATGGAAATGTGATGCATGTTTTGCTAGGAGGTTTTTATGATTCTGTCATGTACTGACCAGCAAAGAATGATGAGGCTCAAGTATCTTGGGACCCTCTCCAGCTGCTTTTGGAAGGTCAAGGAGTAGCCAGAGATGTTTCTCCTTTATTCTTGATGCACAGAGTCTGACACTGTTTTCTGGGGCTTTCTAGGTTTGTCTTTCCCCTGCTTTCCTATTTCCCTAGCTCCCCATTTCATATCCAGTCTCAGTCTGCTTTTCATTCTATCAAGGCAAATCATGCAACATCTTTTTTTTTTTTTTCCCTTCCATCCAATCCAAACTTTTCTACTTCATCCTAATAGTTCCATTTGCGTGCTTCTTCCTTAATCTTGCCTTCAGCAGGACACTTTTCCCTGATGCTATTTACTTGGATCATCAGAAGCAAGGAGCAGGTGGTGTGGTGTCTCTGCACTCTGTGTCTTGCTCTAGAGATCTACAGCAGCTGGTAGAAGCAGTTACACTGAATGTTTCTTGCATCACCCCTGGGGCTCTTACCAGAAATGACCAAGTTGAAATTTTGCAGGTTGAAATTTTGCAGGAGGACCTAGCTAACATGATATTAATGTTAATTAATAATTATATAATATATATATAATATATAGAATATATATATTATATATAATATATATATAATTATAATAAATAATTAATAATAAATGAATATTTCTGGGTGAGGGTTTCTGTAGGCTCGTAACTTACTTCTTAACAGAACAACCACTAAAAAAACCCCAGTCCTGACACTGAAGCGACCAGCCCTTGCAAAACCTGAAATCTTTTCCTTTAAAATGTGGAATTGCTGGAGATTCTTTTTACGATGTTCTAATGTGGGCAAAACAAAATGTATCTTCTCCCATAGTTTTTGGTTCCATTAACAAATCCATCCTGAAACATTAATGGACAATGGAGAATTAAATTTTTAATGGTTAATGTGTAGTAAGTTTTTAACTGAAAACAGTATCACACGGCAAAGTATTCAGATAGTCAGTGTTCAAGACTATTCAATATAGCTGTGCCTGTCTCATCCTTATTGTTGGGGTTTAACCCTGGCCAGCAGCCACCACACAGCCCCACACCGCCGCTCACTTAACCTCCAGAGGGAGATGGGGGGGAGAAGTGGAAGGGCAAAAGTGAGAAAACTCCTGGGTTGAGATAATGACAGGTTTAATAGGTGAAGCAAAAGCCGCACACACAAGCAAAGCAAACCAAGGAATTAATTCACTTCTTCCCATGGGCAGGCAGGTGTTCAGCCATCTCCAGGAAAGCAGGGCTCCAGCACGCATAACAGTTACTTTGGAAGACAGACACCTTAACTCTCTGAATGTCCCGTCCCCCACCAGCTTTTTATTGCTGAGCATGATGCCATATGGTATGGGATATCTCTGGCCAGCTGGAGCCAGATGTCTCGGCTGTTTTCCCTCCCAGTTTCTTGCACAGCCCCAGCCTGCTTGCTGTGGGGTGGTGCAAGGAGCAGAAAAGGCCTTGACACTGTGTAAACACTGCTCAGCAGTGACGAAAACATCCCTGAATTATCAACACTGGTTTTGTCACAAATCCATAACTTGGCACCATACCAGCTACTGTGAAGAAAGTTAACTATCCCAGCCAAAACCAGTAGACATATCTAGTCTTGAATTCCTATGTCTTTCTTATTTCTTGAGATGAATTTTCATAAAAGTGTAATAAGTGGAATGGCCTTGTTTCATCCAGGCAGCTCCAGCAGACAACAGAATAGGTTTCTGATCCACCTAAACGCTAACCCCCCCAAAAAAAAAAACAACAAAAACAACCCAAACAAAAACCGGGAGGCAGGTGGGCAGGGAGTTTAAACCAGCTTACATCTTGACTTTCACAGAACAACTTTCTTCTTGCAGGTCACCTGCTTCCAGATAATGTTCATATGACCTGTGAAAGTATCTTGAGAGTTGTGCTGGTTCCAGTTAGTACCCCTACAGGTTACTTTTCTTCAGATTCTATCACTGAGTTCAAATAATGCTTGGCAGTGGTGATGGAATGCTTAAGAATAAGTTTATAATATACACCTTGGTAATTAGTTGCTTTGTCCTACTGCTGTCATCTGGTATTTACTGATGCTCTAGTATTTGTAGAACAAATAAGTTTTAGATTCCAGGACTAACACTGATGATCGCACATATGTTGAGGGGACACTTTCCCATTCTTGGCCAGTTAAGAAATGAGGTACATCATTGAGAGTAACAGAAAAAAAAACTATGAGTCTCTGAGAAACAAGTGTCAGAGTGGTCTGCAGGTGTTTCTCCCTGTTCTGTGAAACTCCTACAATGTGAAACCTGATGAGCAGCAAATTCGTGAATTTATGTACAGGTGACTAAGAAGTGCTTTGTTAAAAGTCAAGCTATGATATGTGTCACCAACATGAGGTCAGTGGTGTGGCAAACTTTCTGAACAGATAGATCTCACGTGGTCAGTACTAAAAAATGTGTGCTTGACCAAGCATATCATTGGAGGTGTTCTCATAGAGAGTAAGATTTGTTACAGAAGCAGCAGGAAACTAAGCTCCCTACAGGATTCCCTTTTCCCAAGAGGCTTTCTGAGAATGATCCCCAGTCCTGACTAGCGTTGCTGCCACATAACATTTCAGAACCAAAGTAAAATTCTGCACTCAGAGCTGCTGAGTTTTTGTCTGAAGGTTTTGGTGAAGACTGGGAGCACTCTTCTAGCAGCTCCTTTAGGAGATGCTTATGCAGAGCAGCAAACTGTTTGAAAGCACTGTTATTTTGATACAGATTCTCTGTACTGACAGCTCAGAGCAGTATTGACCCAAGAAGAGTTGTGCTCCAACATACTGATTGTGGAGATTTTACCTTGCCGGAACATCTGTGTATCGTATTTTTGCAGCAAAATATAACAGTTTTAGAAAAACATAATCCACTGTCAGAATTCCTTAGAGGAATTAATACTTGTCCTCTAGTTCCTTGCTTCCATGTTCCTTCCAAAATTCCAGTGTCATTTGTAAAGCATATTAAAATGATCTTGGAAATACTAATGATGCCTCTTTGCACTCCAAAGTGATCTCTTCTCTAATCCTATTGTCATTGTATAAAGGTAGTGAGCACTGAGTCTCTTTATTTTTATAAAATACTCTGAGGATCACTTCCTTTAGAGGTGAATTTGGAATTAAAAGGGGGTCAGGGAGAGACAGACCCAGAATATGTACTTTATCATGTTTTTCTGAAGGCACAGTCATTTTCAGGAGAAGGAAGCTGTATGCTTCGAATGTTTCCAGAGGTTTTTTTCCTAGTACCTCAGCGGTACTGTCAAACTCCCTCTTTGTGAAAATACTCGAAAGGTCAAGTTTATTTGTAGCAGCACATTTCTAAGTGGATTACATCATGTATTTCCATCTCTGTGAAATGAAAATCAAGACTTTTAACTCCAAAAAGTAAGGCAAACTCCCCTGGGGAGGAGATTCTCCTGCCTGCTCAAAGAGGAATGCCATTCCAAGAGACAAATAAAGCATTATTTTTACAAGAACCACTTGCAACTAACCTTTTTTTCACAAGCGTTGTGCATTTCGTGTCATAGGTCAATTCCAAATGTAGGAAGATGGATTGCTCTTTGGCTGATGGCATCTGAAGTTCCTCACTGTCATCATCCTGAGGACGCTGCTTACCAGCCAGCTGAAGAAAAAGGAGGGTTTACCTTTTGGCATTAGTTCTGTGTTCCTCAAGATGTTAAAAAAGGATGATACATGTTTGGGACAGACAGGTCCAGCTACTAGTGTGTTTCAGTCTTGCGTGCGGTGAAGCATATGGATATGTATAGCAGGATATACGCTTCTTGAAGAACTGCTAGAAGTTAAGTAACTTCTGCATGAAACTAATGTAAGAACGACTGTTGGAGAATATTTTAGCATTATACTTATTCTGGAAAATTTCTGGAAAAGCTGTGCTTACAGATAAACGTTGTTACCCCAAGGATTTCCTGTAACAGAATTGAACAGGACCCTTTTTACAGCATTTTAAACACATTCCAGCTTCCTATGCTTGTAAATATTTTACTATAATAGTATCCTTATCTTAGTGAAGCAGGATCAACTAACAGAATTGTTGGCTGTACTACATCTAAGTAGTCTGCTAGAAATACAACTTCAGTAAGCATCAAAACAGTTTTGTCTACTTTGGGATTTTCCCACACTGGGAACTTGACGTTTAACCTTTTGGCCACCCAGCATGAAAACAAAATTGTGCTACTTTTATCTACATGGGAGCATATTAAATAAGCCTGAAGTCAAATATAAATGAAGGAAGTAAGGAACAGTGTTGCTTTGAAAACCTTTTTATTTTAATAATTTGCACAGATTCTCATTGATGGAAGACAGATTACCTTGCAAGCAAAAATTCAAAGAAACTCACTCACTTGAAATAAATTAGTTAAAGATTAAACTACTGTAACAGAACATACTTTTGACTGCGAGCAAAAGGCACTTTTAGTAGTAAATGTTGGCTTCTTTAGTTAAAATAGTCTCACCTTTATCTAAGTTGGAAAAAGCAAGAGAACACTGATTTGACTTGGAACACAGCAGAGTTGTGGGGTTTATGTGTGATATTGTTGGAGCTTTTTGCCTCATACATGCATCCACAGCATGTATATATTTTACCTATTTGTTTTGTGAAATATTTTACACTATTGGTAGATACTCCCAGAATCTGGGAGTTGGGAGTATTGTTCTGGGTGTTGATAATGGATACTTGCAGATTGCTTCTGCAGAGCTTCAGGAGCTTGTAGGCATCAGTTTTTCTAATTTTCAAGTGAAGAATCTTGTATCTGGCATTTAAGCTTGTCTCCATGGGAAAACTAGATCTTTTGCCACAGAATAAAACTTCTGAATTACTGACAACGTAGTATGAGACTAACACTTGGCAAAGTACATTTCTTTTGTGTTTTTTAATAGAAAGGGTAATGATGACAAGTTTAATCTTCTGCAGTTCCACTGAACCTGGGATATATCATTACCAATCGTTGATATTTTCAGATAGTTTGGGGTCATAACTACTGCAAAATTTTAGTATTTTGATGTCACTCTGAGCTTCTGTCTTGTGTTAGACCATCTTGTGGCAACGTAGAGTTACTGCATGGATTTCACTGGGAGGCCATACAGGTTGATCCATGCTATACAAAATTCAGACAGACCATATCTCTGAGGTAAGAGAGCCAGTAAGACAAACATGGGACCAGAAATGGAGATGAGCCCATGCTTCAAGGAAGTTCAGGTACTATTTAGAGAAACTTTTGGTGAGAGCACAAGGTTTACGGGGCATTTTGACTTGTGTCCATTGGAAGATGCAGTGCATGAGAGATGAACCCAAAATGGGAATGGGTTTTGGACGCTAATTTTGCTTAATAAAAAGCCTAGGATTTCTTCACTCAAGTTTTTGCTGTGAGTAGAGGGAGAAAATACAGAGGGGTATCACTTTAAAGGAGGTTTTGCAAGGAATGCTGTCAAAGTTGACCTAAAAATGTTGAGTGTCCTTAACAAAGACCTTCATCTAAAGGACTGCTGCTGTATGAGACACTTTGTGGTATTACTGTTGCTTTAGATGGCCCCCTCTAAATACAGTACTTCTAGAAAACAGGAATTATCTTAAGTCCTTGAAATATGTGAGTGAGAGAGAATTATCATCATATTTTCATTTGCATAGTAAATTTGAAAATTTTGAGGCCTTTTCCAGATATTTTAGGCCATTTGGAATATGCGTAGCGTAGATTTACAAAGGAAGCACGCAGAACTGAAGAGTGATACTCTGCATTCAGAGAAGTACCCTGCCAAGTTAATATTTGGTCTTCAATTTAATTTTTACTTACCTTTTTTTATAAGCTGATGTTAAAATGGACATTCTTATGGGAAATATTTCCCTCTTGTTTCCTTTGCCTGGTGACGGTTTGCATGTCAATGCTGAATACATTTAATTAATTTTAGAAACTGCTTTGAAATGTCTCCCCTGTGAGAATGTCTCTCCTCTGTGAGAATTAGGCATGTGTGTATATATTTCTGTGTTGGGGAACAGCAAGAAAGTACGTCAGGATAATTTTTTCTCTTCAGCTGATTTCAACTTAGCTTATCCAAGCCACAGAGTCTCTGTTCTTCATTTTGCAAAAGGCAGATGAAAGCCAAGACCGCGCATAGCAGCGCCCCAGAAAGCTGCTGTGCTCCTGCTGCAGGCCTTTTACAAGGGTATGACACAGGAAGGCACGGGGTGGAAGGTAAAGGCATAGCAACAAGGTACCAGAGTTTGAGGGAGGAAGAGCAGAAGGATGATAACCATGAGCTGTTTGATTAGAACTATTAACATGTAGATTTTTTTGAGAATAGGGAAAAGATAAGGCATTGTTCATGAGTGCTGATGGGCTTCAGTCTTGCCTCTTTTTATTTACTTCATGAGGTTGGAAGGATGGAAGTTCTGGC
Source organism: Falco punctatus (assembly GCF_963210335.1). Lineage (NCBI taxonomy): Eukaryota > Metazoa > Chordata > Aves > Falconiformes > Falconidae > Falco > Falco punctatus. The sequence continues at coordinate 61,187,215 of NC_137580.1, forward strand.
TACCAGCTAGATTGTTGATTTCAGCTGTGGGGCTCTTTTTTTTCCCCCTAGAAATTCTAATAACAAAGTAGGTTGGTGTACATGTGTAGGTAAACCAGAGCTAACCTGCTACACCTAAAATTAAGATAATACTGTCATTGGGAGAATTGTGACATTCTGCTTGAAGGAAATGTCCGTGTCCAGTTTTTAAAAGGCAGAGAACCATAACATGTTACAACATCATAGTAATTAGTAGGCAGGGTTGCCAAGAGGATTAGTAAACAGAAGCATAAAAAAATCTCCCCTCTTTTGTTTGTCAAAGAGATGTACTTTCATGAAAGTTTTTGAAGATTGTTGATAATTACAGAGAGATTTAGTCTGGATAAGCTCTTGAAACTTCAAATAGAAATTGGAATCTTACTGAATCCTGTTCACTCCTTCACCAACAGTACCTTCCCTGAGGTACTCAACGTCTACTTTCTGTGTCTTGTTTATGTGTCCATTGGATTTGATACTGATGCTGCTACAATAAGATTGCCTAACCTGGGCATAAATATGAAATAAATCACTTGAGAGCAATTGGCATCACTAAGGTTCTCATACTTGCCTCTCTGGATTATGATCTGCTGATGCTGGGGAAAACAGGAGACATTTCATCGTTGTGTGGAGACAAATTTCTTAAATGAATGCCTGAAGAGATGTGAATTGATGTCATACTTCAGACTGGCTTGGCATTTAATCGGCATATTGATTAGTTCCTAATAATTGCAGCTTTTATGCAAGATACTTAAAAGTTGTTGTATGTTACATAAATTGATTAGCAGTAATAGAAGAAGAAAAGCTCTGAACAGGAATTTGGGAAAAAAAAATATTCCCAGAGATGGTATTATTTGTCACTTTGCTAAGGTGTGTGCCTGCAGTCTTCTGCAGCCAAACCTTGCTTTTATTTGGACATTCAGTGAATGGACCAGTGATTTAATGCATGTTAAGCTCTGTGTACATTTGTTTGAAACCGTGTTGGATCAGTAGCAGAAACAACTTATTTTGATTCTTTCAAATAAAACAACAAAGTTCAAAATGAAGTGGTATTTTTATTTCTTGGAATAAAATTATGCTTAAGTTTGCATTTCCCCTTCACTTTAACTTGAGGTAGATGGAGCTTGCTGTTGGAACAGGTGACATTTTCTTTTCTGCTGCAAAGCTGCACCTTCAGGTGGCCTAGGTTTTGAAACAAATAACTGTTCTTTGTAGATCAGGCATTTATCTGGGTAAAAAAATAACCACCAAAACAGAAGTTCTCAGTCAGACCAGCTCCCTGATCCAGTTTGATGTTTGGAGAAATGAAAAGTGCCAGAGCAAGTGCACGCAGGGTATGGAGAGTTAGGGAGGTACTGCTCTTTTTGGTGGCAGGCTGTATTCATACCAGGTTACAATGACTTTGAGCCACAGCGTGAAGTGCTGGCATTGCTATATAATGAGAGAGAAACTAAAATGAGGCAGAAATTAAGGTTTTGCAGACCTGAGTACTGACATGAGTTAAGTTTAAGCATGTATTGAGAAGTCCATATTTGCAGTATATTTTATGCTTATAGTAGCATAGAGTACTTAAGATAATGTTGAAATATGTGTCTGAGAATTTAGCAAATGCTTTTCCAAGTGTCTCAAGCAAAGCATTAAGCAGTAGTACCCCAGATACTATGAATTTCTTGAGAGAGCAAAGAATCTCAACATGCTTTGCAAATACTAACAGTGATCAAAACTACAATGATATTTCTGGAGTGATACATTATCCACAGATTTTCCTGATTAGGTATGATTGATTATGACTGACTACTATCAATTATACATACTGCATGTGTAATATGGCCTTGAAGCAGTTTATTTTCTGAAAATTGACTTTGCAGAAATACTGCTGTATTACTTATGCTTACAACCTGCATATATTCAAAAGCACGTTTGTAATAGTGATAAAATAACATATGTATCAAATATACGATAGATTATTAAACTTCAGATACAGGGATAATCAGTTATGTAGCTACAAGCTCTATCAAAACAATTGAGTTGTGTAAATCTCACGTGAAGGCATAGCTTGAATGCCACTGGACTGCTGAAGGATTAGAAGGACCACGATACTTAAATTGTGAGATAGGACAGAAATATTTTGGCTTGCATGTGAGTATGTCAGAAGAGAATTCAGCTTTTTTCTGTCATTTTAAGGTGAGTTTGTAGGTCTGGCTGTTAGATTTTATTTTTTTCTCCCCATATTTAATTTGATAATCATTTGAAAATGATTAAAAACACAAAGATTAGGTTTAAAGCTGCTTCTCGGGTAGAGGTGCAGAATGCTTGTATATAAAGCGGTCTACTGATAATGAAATGATCGTATAAATATTTCTGTTACTCTTATTTTCTATGTCAGTTTTTTCCACTGCAATAAACCATTTTCTCTCACAGACTCATAGAAACAATAATTTCAAAAAGACTATAGAGACCATCCAGAAAGAGAACTACACAGTCTTTCCTTCTAGAAAGCTGGTTAAAGCATCCTAGCTAAACCATTGAAGTACTAACACCAAATGCATAAAATCAAGAAACTGCGAGTCTTCTGTTACACTGTGATTATACATACGAGGTTTTTTGTTTTTTCCAAATAGAAAGCGTTTGACCTCTTCTAGACACATTGGGTTTTGGTGTGTCTATTTTACAAGCATAATTTAATCTCCTAGTTACAACTGAGGCCATAAAATTTTGACTTCCCAATATAAATGTGCCTTTGCTTCTGATTGCTGAAATCTGAAACCTATTTTTAGAATGGTTTTGGAAAACCAATTTCCATTTGTAGTTGAGGACTGTTACCTCTTAGCTGACAGCAACTGCAGACACCTCACAACTCTGTGTTTAGTTGCCTCTCTGAAAAAAAAACGGTTTTGTTTTCTTAGTTGTTAAAAGAAAACATAAACATTAGTTAAACATGCATTTTCTTAGTTTGACACCTGAAGAATTTTAGGGATATTGTATGAAATGACAAGAATAGCGAGGACCATGGCAGCTTGGGATATTTCATTGATAAGATGCTGCATTCCTAATTTAACATACTGGGAGAAGTTAGCTATATCATTGATCTTCCTTTTATGAAACAGTTTGGGTTTGGTTTTTTCATCTCCGAAAAAAATTCAAGATACTTACACTTTCTTCAAGGTACTGATTCCACAGAGGAGCTTGCCTCATTAAAGGCTAAAAAATGTTTTCAGATAGTGGTAGCATGTTTTCTGTTAGAAGGTTTGACAGTGTAACACAAAGATGTAGTAATTTAGAACACAGTTTTCTACTACTGAGTTTACATGTAAATCTGGTGGATAGTAATTATACCAGGAATTATCCTGACATCTATAAACTCTCATGATGTGTGAACTTAATGCCATGTAGTAGTTCTGTAGCTCTGGAAGGATAATTATGCTCTTCTTTTCTTGTGTTCCCCCAGGTATGGTAGCTTTAATTGCATTGCGTACTTGAAATAGCAGTATACATAGAGGATTTACGCTGGAGTATATTATAGAGGTGTTTTGCCTATTACTGTCAACAGCTATGTTCTACACTAAGAAGCAGTATTAAGAAAAGTGTTATTCCATTCTCTTCTGGAAATGTCAGACAACTGAAATAATTTTAGGAGAGTTGTTTAAAGCCTGACTGCTGAAGTTACATGGACTTCCTTGAGTTAGCTGCCCCTTTTTCTGTGGTTCAAGAGCCTAGAGTTCCACTTTTTTTTTTTTTTCCTGAGCTCAGGTAGTGTCAACAATTTCAGTGCATGAAGATTTATTGCTAAAACTGTAGAAGACTGAAAATGAAATTAAATCCTGATTGTAGTTTCAATCTTACCACACAAAAATATTTGGATGCATTTGACTTCACAAATTATCACCTTTACATTTACAGTTTATTTATGGTGAATGGCAGTGACAATTGTAAACCAAAACTTTTTTCATACATTAAAATTGTTTCCTTCTGTCTTTGAAGGTTACAGAAAACAGATCAGACTTTGAAGATTTACACCTTTATGCAACTCCTCGGGAGCAACGGTTTCGTAGGTTTGCCAGTTTAGAGTTTGAAGGACAGCTATATATGACTCCATATGACTTCATTCAGGCTGTCACAAGTGATGAACCCAAACGTAAGCAGAAGTTTTATATTGATAAAATCGCTAGGGAAAACAGTGGTGTATGTTGTTTTTCCATTTGCTTTTGATAACTACCTTCTGTTCCTGATTGTGGTAAAAACGTACTACATCTTCCAGAATTTTTTTTTAAATGGTATCCAAGTGCATACAATCAGTATCCTGATTGTTATTAGATTGTAAATATCTGCATACTAGTAATTATTTAAATGTTCTTGTCTTAGAGGTCATAGACAGCTCAACAGGCATGAAAGAGAAGGAGTTCATTTGTACCATTTGCATCGACAGTTACAGTTACGGTTTCTTTCTAAGCAGGCCAGTATTGTAAAACTCTTGCCTCCTCCTCCTCCTCTGTATAGTTTGTGTGTAAGCTGGCAGGCAAGATATGAGTTCTCTAAATAATTTAGGATAAGATTTTTTTGCAGTTTTTGCCATCTTAAATTGTCATTTGCTATCATGTTGGGGTTTTTTTGCCCTACAGAGATTTTATAACCATACCACGGCTTTCTAAATAACATGCTTTGAGTAAGAGTTTCAGTCCCCCAGGGGATACACTTTCTACACTTAAAAGTTGCCAGAGTTAGCACTATGTGTTAATTAAATTAATGAAAAATAAACTATCAACTTTAGTTCTCTTACTGTAAAATTTTTGCTTTAAGTATCAAAGAGCGACTAAATAGTAAGGTGATCCATTTCTGATCTGGTTTGATTTCCTGGCCCTCAGGCTTGCAGTGCATTTGTAGTAGTGCACAACTTTTGGAGAAAGTGAGTATCTTTGCTCAGGTGTGATGTGTATAATAACTCACCTTAGGTCTTTCTTCCTAAAGCCTACCCCACAAAGCTAGTATAGAGAATAGTCAAAAGCAGCCAGAAGTCAGAGAAGAGCTTAAAGCTCTGTGCAGATGTTGGATTTTTCCCCTTTGTTCTCTTAACAGTAATGAAACAAGAGGAAAGAATTCAGCCATGGCATATCAGTGATCAAAACTTCTATAACTTTTGAGTAAAGATATAATCTTGTTGTAACAGTGAAGGCAGAAGATAGAGCTTAGGTGGTGAAAACTTGCGAAACTTTGAAACTGTTACCAGAAAGCAAATCTTCATTCTCTTTTTGCTCTGCAGTTAAAAAGAAAGGAAGCAGATTTCTTATCACAGAAGTTAATACAAATACACATCAGCACTTTATAGCTACTTCCTCTGCCTAGATCTCCAGGTCTTCCTTTTTTTGTTACTGTGGAATTTGGTTTCACCGTGAAGCATTCGTGCCACATACTGGACATGACTTAAACATTTTGTTTTAACTCCATTTTATGACAGTTTGACTGGTTTGTGGACAGTGTATATGTGGTTTGCTATTAAGACACTTCCGTGCTAATGAAATGTATGCTTCCTTCTCTCTCACAGCGAGTATTCAAATTTTAAAAACAAGTCCAAACCAAAAAGCGCTAAGCTCACAAGGACATTCTGTTCATATGCCGAAGGAGAAGTGATCTGGGGTTTAATAGTGAGGCATACTTCTGAGTTCAGTTCAGCAAACCTTGTCTGTTTCAAAATCTTTCCCATGCATCCAGTTCATCTCTGAGACTGAAAGCAAAACTAACCTGGATGTCCTTTAGTTTTATAGACAGTATCAGAGATTGCATGACTCAGATAACTATTTTAAGAGGCTGTAACTGAAGTAGAAGTGGATGATGTTATTATATTGAAAGTCATATTGTCTGGGACATTTGGACAGAAGGCTGAACAAGTAGGAAGTAATAGGTGAAGTGGCTGACCTGCAGATTACCGCTTCCAGCTTCTGATCCCTGACTATATTAATTTTAACCTTTGTACTTCAGCTTTGTCTAAGTACCGCTTTGCCTGTTTAGGCAAGTCTTAATTTTCTGGTTTGCTCTGTTGAAGGTAGTAAGTTTAAGGAAGATATTTTTCTGAATGAAATGATACATTCTAAACATCTTATTTTGTATTTTTGAATCATTTTGTAAATAAGTTGCAAGTTGTAAATAATTGGGTCCATCCAGGCTGACATACTAGAGCATCTGTTTTTTTGCAGAAAAAAACCTCCAGAACATACACCTGTATTTTTTTATGGATGAAGATTAGAAAGGTCTTGAGTTTTGTAAAAAGCAGAAATGCCCTTTGAAGGGTAATAATAGTAGCTCTTTATGTCTGCTTTATAGAAAAGCTAATACTACTAGACCTGAATGAGATTTGTGATGGAGTGAATGCGTCTATTGTGATTGATTTACTTTGGAAATCTTGTAAACCCTACAAAAGTCAAGAGGGTGTTCACTTCCTTTTTTTGATTAAACACTAACTAATACTGTAGGAGTATATTTTCTTCTATAAAATATAACTTTTGACTCCAGGCAGTTATTATAAAAAATATAAAATAAATGCTATAATTAACTTGTTGCTGCTTTCCATATGTTGCAGGCTTTCATTTGGAGAAGTACAATATTTTTAACAGTCATGCTTGATAAGTATACCTGAATATATTTTTATGTATTTATAAAGCAAATTAAGAGAAGAGGAAATAGATGTTGTTCCCTTTAGCTCTAACTGCAGTAATTTTAGCCTAATACTGAGCTGTAAGAAGTATGTATAAACGCATAAATCTTCAATTGCTTGTCTAGAAGGAAAACTTATATGTAATGATGAGACTGGAAAATTACCTGATTGGAAAGTTAGAAATACTTATTCCCCAAATTTCTTATTATAGGCATAAACATATATGAATTTGTATAGTAAATGAGGTTGTTTGGGCGGGGGGTTCATTTAGTATTTTGAGACAATACTTTAACTGACATTAAAAAATTAAACTGAAAAGTATATGAAAATGTGTTATCTCGTGTAATGATGTTGCTTGATAGAACTCCGCCATACTTAGAGTGGGATTTGCGGACAGTCTTGGTGCTGACCTTTACCAAGATGTAAAAGTAAAATTTCAGTGAGTTTCTAACATGAACTAATGAAAGAGCATAGTGAGTAGCATCTGTATCATGACAATTATTTAATGGAGCATGGATTTCATAATGAGGAAGGGATTTCTAATACCACAGAGTGTTTTGCTCTATAAAAAGGAGCCTTTACCAACCAAAAAGTTAGGGATGCGACCACATACCGTGCCACTTTTTGTACCTTTGTGAATTCTGATGTTCACAGTGCTTTATCTTAATAGTGAATCTGTACAAATGTTTGTCTTGTGAGGGTGGCAATGAACCTCAGGTTTTGAATTCTTGGATGGTTGCGCACAACTGTTGTCGAACGAGAGTATCTTTCTCTGCTCCTGGAGTCTGCCATGTAAAGCGTTAGGAAGAAAGCATCTGCTCAGCCTTGCTCATCAGTTTTTAGTGTTAGCAAGCAGTTCCGGTTCTGAACTGGAGGCCCTCTGCAGCTGCTCTGTTAAAACTACTTACAAAAAAGTGAGCCTGACAGCGGCTGTAAAAGGAAGCATGAATCTTGAGTTGTTGGGAATGGCTGAAGGGAGTCTTAGCACCCAGTGTAGTTTCAAGTATTTTTTTTCTGTATTTGCTTTAAAAAGGTGTTAGTAGTCCCTCAAGCAAGGGTCAGAATCCAGGTCTCCCTACAATCTGCATGGTAATGCTACTGCTATGAAATAATCATTTCAGAATATTGAACCACAGGTTAACATGAATGCCCTCTGTTTCCTGTGTAATGTTTTAATGGTGTATTTTGGAGGAAGAAGGTCTTTGCTCTCACTGAAGCTGAGCTGGATTAAAAGCTGTACATCTCAATTGGTTCTTTAAAGTTAGGAGTTTAGGTATGTATTAAGCTAATTGTTTTTTTAATAACGTAAAGAGAATTTTTTTGGAACCAGGTTGAAGATTATCCTGATGAAGTTGGGAAAATGCCTCTTCTTTGGCTAGAAAACACAGTATAGATGCAGTCAAATTTTTGTGACACCACACTGACATAACTAAATTCATGACTTTGTCTTTGGTTGCAGGTGCTAAAAAGTGGCGATCCCTTTCAAAGCAGGTGGGCAATAGTTCCTGTACTGTCTTGTAACCATAGTTAACTTTCTTTCATGATGTAAACTTAGTCACGGGAGAAATCAGAGAATTTTTTCATCTTTAGTAAAAAAAAAAAAAAAAAAGACAGACTTCAATTTCTTTCGTTTTGTCACTTAAGACTCAGCTGAATCCAGAATCTCAAAGATACTTGACCAGCTTTGCCTGTTATGTTGGATTTACTGACTTTTTCAAGCTTTTGTCAGTTCCTTCCTCAGCCTGTATCTGAGTTTCTTTAGTGCCTACAGGTGTATCTAAAGCTGCCTGGAATACTTATCCCACTGTCTACCTTTTGTGATGTTTAAGTGCCTCTTACCTCTTTTTTTTATTTTTTTTTTTAACATTTGTACAACTGCGAAAGAACTGTGTCTGTATCCCTGTATTTTAAGTGAAGTACATTCATATTCGTGGGTGAAGTTTGCCTTAGTTCAGACTGAGAGATTTCAAAGAACAGTTGCTTGGAGCTTGTATGAAAACCTTGCTGAAATCCAGGGTGACTTATCCTTGGCTTCAGCGAGTATGAGCAGTGGTGAATAATTTCAGCAACAAATATGTTACACGTGTCTCTCTGACTCTGCAAACACTTAGCATTCATGCAGATGAGCAATTTTTGGAATAATTACGTGTACAAAATTTATATATGTGCTTGAGGACTTCCAAAGTCATTGTTGCAAACTGAAGTTAAATTAGCTGGTAGATTTGTATGCCGTTCCTTGTGTTTTATATTGATATGCTAGCATTTAATCTGTTAACTGCTTCATTAAATATTTAAATATATACTTTTATCTTTTTTAATCTTATATTCTAGGAACTGAATCAGATCCTTATGGAGACGCCACCAGTTTGGAAAGGATCATCCAAACTTTTCCGTAACCTTAATGAGAAAGGTGAGGGATAAAAATTTATTTTCCCAAACTGAATTATTGCTTATATTAACCTGTTGTGGCTAAAGTGGTGTTGTACTTTAATCTTAGTCACATCTTCAAAAAGATAAAAAATGTCTGTTGCTTTTTACATTTTGCAGCATGAAAAGTTCCCTTTAGTCTCTGCAGTGTTTAATCATGCCGTCTTAGAGCTAGCCTTTTTAAGTGAATTGGTATCTTAAGAGTTTGTTAAACTGATGTTTGAAAGTTTCAGGTTCAGTTTATTGTAGTGAAGAAAGCTCTATAGCCCATAGATAGAATATTCTAATAAAAACACTATCTCTTTTTTAATACGTTCAGTGATGCGATTATTTTTAAAGACAGTAATTGTATCTTAGATCACTGAATAAGCATTTTCTTGACAACACAAAGAGATGGTTTCAGAAACGCTACATATATCTAGATATATATATCTTTAAGTTCTGCAGATGAGGCTTGTAAAACTCACACTATTGGTAAAGGAAGAGCCAAGAGCCACTCCTGGTCTCCTTTTTCTTATTTCCCTCCCCCTTAATAAGTTCTATTAGTTCAAAAACAAAAAACGCAGAAAAACCCACCTATGATGGCTTGTATGTAGACATTTTAAAGCTATATTATTTATGATAAATAATCCACATATTCCTTTGCTTATATTCAGAGTGGCAAAGTTGTGATGGAGCATTTTAAATATGTTTAAAAGCAGCCACAAGAATTTGGTATAAAATAAAGATATTTTATGAATGTTTAAAATAAGCATGCCAGCAACAAAATTCCAAGCAAACATGTGCATGTAATTGATGAATCAAATTCAAAGGCATCTCAAATTTATTAAAGGAGTAAGTATGCGTCTACTGTCAGAGGAGGGTCCTGGGCTCAAATCTGCAGCGCATGGGGGCAGAAACCGGCACATCTTTGCACTCTATTTCCTTGTATATCTTTGCTCTAGGCTGCTCTATATATAGTCAGAACAGCTGACTTTTGAAAGATAAATTATATAAAAATTCAGCTTCAGAATCTGTTAAATCAATATATTATTGGTTTAAAAATATAACCTGGATGTTGCTTATTAAGTCTGTAAGAAAATGTCTGCAACATGTACAGTCTTGATTCAACAGTATCTTACTCCAGTTTTCTGCCAGTAAACTCTACGGAAGTTGATAGAATTAAGAGGAGTCAAAACCGGTATAATAAGCTGGTAAAATTAGTAATAGACTTTAGCACTTATGTAGATTTTCAGCATGCTTTACTAGAAAGTGAGTTCTGTTATCCCATTTTATAGGCAATATGAGAAAACATGATGGATGTTAAAGCTGATAAGATCATTCAGTAAGCCAGTAAAAGGAATGGGAATAGAATTCAGGTGTCCCTAATTCTAATCTAGTAGCTTTTTTTTATTATTAATTGACTCATTTTCTTTAAAACATGCACATTTTAATGTGAAGCAAATAGCTAAAGGCTACGTCTATTTATTTTGCTGTAGATTTATTTAAATCGGATGAGCCGCATAGATTTATGCCAGTTGTCCTTAAGTTTTATTTTTATTTTTTACCCTTGGGTGACCTCCCTCTCTTCTTTCTGGTCTTGGGGTAAGCTTTTCTTTCCATTCAGTCCTCTTTTCGGAGCCTCTCTCCCATAACACTCAGAGCAATCAACCAGAACTGTCTGCAGCTACAATATACCAGTACAAACAAAAGGAGAGACCTTTTTCAAGGCCTTTTATATTGCTGTCTTCATAGCAGTGATGGACTACTTGACAACCACACTTTCTTCCTCCATTTTACAACAAAGAAGGTGTCATCAAACAAACAAAAATACATATTTACATTTATTGACTGGCTATTAAAGAACATTTTACATCACTGAATAAGAACCTTTGAGGTATCTGATTTCTTGATAGCTGCTTGTCCAAACAGATTCAAGCAGGCCTTTGAAAACAAAATTTCTGCAAGCTGCTGTATGAAGTCAAGAAGATAAAGCGTAGAGCATGTGTTACTTAAATGCCTGCATTTAATCTTTGCTAATCTTCAGTGTAGAGCTATGTGTAAATTGAGGAAAAGAATAGGTGGTATTAAAAATTCTTAGTAGCCTTCCTAACTAGATGTACTTGCAGTAGTAAAATCTAGGTTCTGAAGATTTAAATTTGCTCTTGAATCAAAAGATGGAAAAATACCTCTTTTTCCCCCATGAATGGAATGGAAGTTGGGAAGGCAGCGTTTCATCTGGTAAAGGTTGAGGGTTTTAGTGATTCTTTATAGTATGTCATTTGGTTCCAAAGACAATTTAGTTAACATTGTTTCTTTTGTATTGCCTTTATATTCCAGTCTCTGTGATATCTGTGGAGATCTCTGTGGCTGGTTATTTTTTTCTGTTGTGTTTAATGATAGGAGACCTGATTCTCTTGAAGGTGCTCCTCTTTCGGGACAGTTGGCTTTTAGGAAGGAAATTTGTATGATCGAAGGTTTGGGGAGGCATTTGGACAGATCCAAGAGAAATATAGCTGAGAGTTTTATCTCTCAGCTGTTCACAAGGACAGAAAGTCCCTCCTGAGTATTATTTCAGAATAGAATTAATTTAGAACTTTTTGTGCTGTAAATACTAGTTGAAAATGCCAAAGTTTCTTGCTTTGGCAGTGTTGGAAGTGTTGATGTTAAATGTGTTCAATAATTGTAAAATCCACATGAATAATGATGTTTTGAGTTTGCAGGTTTTTCAGTGAAAAAAAAAAATCAGATTACTGTTTACATAGTTTGTCACATATTCAGTTAAGTCAGGTTTTAAAAGATATTTAAATATCCAAAGATGAGCTGTTTTTCTAAAAACTTTTGCACCTGACTTGGACTGAAATCAAGGAGACAGCCAGCAACTTTTGAAAATCCCAGCTGATAGACATCTTTACTCTCAGGCATCTAAATACTTTTTCTTTACTCTCTTGAAATAGTCTAATATTGTGGACAGACTTAACACTTTAGGTTTTGGAGGACAGACAAAATCAACTTGCTAGAAATCAGGAACCAGTTTTGCTAGTTCAGCCTCAAAGATCATTAGAGCTAAGGGCTTTTGGAAGAGCGGCAAGTCACTGTTTTTCGTTCTTACTGAACTGTAAGCTGCTTCTTTCCATTGGTACTGTGGGCGTTCTGCAAGGTTGCCTATTCACCCCAGGGCTAGAAAAGCAGAAGTGCAGCTTATCGTACCAGATATATTATTTGGATATTGACTTCAGTTCTAATTTAAACTTTGCCAAGATCACTTCTGAAGAGAAAAGGAAGTGCCAGTTGACACTTCTGTGAATGTGATCGCCTTTTGCCATCTAACCAAAATTGGCAATCTTAGAATATATTCCTTACAGATCTTCTGAATGTAGAAGAACAGACACCACAAATGTCTCTAACAGGATTTAAAAATATTTAACAAAATTTACACATTTATTTAGTAGGGGTTGTAATATAAATTTCAGGTGAAGGTTATGAAAATGTGCATATAAAAACAACTCAAAAGCCCAGATCTGTTTTCATAAGTAACATGAGGACAAGTTTTCAATTAATATAGGACATGCGCTTACAATGCGCATATTACAAGTCAAGAACTGTATTCAAATGGTACCTTTCAGGAGGGAGCACTATTAATGTTCTTAGGGTAAATGGTCTCGTACTGTTAAGAGAGTGCTGTCATGAATTATTGGTTGGGTTTTTGAAAAAAAAAATTATATTAGTTTTTAAGAATTTAGCCAGCTTTTAATGAGCCATTCTCTGCTGATTGTAGTTATCTGCCATGTTTAATGTATTCCTCCCCTAAAATACTCACACCCCCCCCAAAAAAAAACTCCTCACCCTATAGATCAATATTTTAGACAAATAATTACTTGACCAGGTTGAATAGTCACATGTACACAAGTATGAATGTACATATGCACATGTACAAATATTCTCCTTCTTATACATAGATTTAATGTTTTCAATTTTCAGATGTGAAGACAAGGTGCAACTAATATGGCATAACTTTTTTTTTTGTCTTCAGGTGTGATATCTTACACAGAATATTTATTCCTCTTATGTATTTTAACAAGTAAGTATTTTTGGAGAAAAAAAACCCAAAACATCCTTACAAGTTTCTAATCACAATGTGTTACTGTAGATTACAATACTCTTTGTTTTCTTTTTCTTTTTTTTTTTTTTTCCCTCTCTCCTGCTTATCCCAGGGGAAAAAAATGTGTCATGCATCTCTTATGGCTATTTGAGCCTCTTCTGTCCCACTCCCCTACTGGAATATTGTGTTATGTTTTAAGTGCTTTATTATCTAGAACGCCTTTTACTGACTGTTGAGAAAGTTGAGCCATGCACTTTAGCTAAAACCTAGTTAAGAGCTTAAATTTATTTTTTTCTTTGAAATTCCTACAAAATTTCTAGCTGAATTTACTGAAGTTCATGGAGGACGCTGAATATAGAGAAGAGAAAGATAGACATTGTTACTGGTTTGTTTCACCAGTTAGTGCATAATGCGTGACACCAATGAGACAATGATAAAATACAGAATATAAAATCCGTCAGACTAAAGTAAATGTTTAATTATGTTAGAAAACACTAACAAAATTGAATACTTATTCTTCTACCACCCATAAAAACTAAGTAGAATAACTTAAACTAAGCCTGATACAGACTTTGTTTTGTTATTTTAAGAGGTGTTTTTTGGGAAGGAGTGAAGTGTTTTGCTTGTCTTTAATTTGTATGTAATTAAAACATTTCTGTTGGATTCATGAGGGTTTTTTTGAGACATGATCTGGATTCTTAGTCAGAGGAGGAGCTTGACTGTGAACTCTTAAGTCCCTAACTGCTGGATCAATGGATACTCTTCCATCATTTCTTTGTTATCTTGACTAACTTTTGGCCATAATTCATCCATATTGCAAATCACTGAGTATCACCAAAATGTTTCCTAAAGGCTTCACTTACAGTGACCTTCAAAGTCCCCACGTTTCAGAAATAATTTGAAGTTCTAACCTGATCTCAAATGTCAATGATTCTAAGCATCTAAACAAGAAAAATCTGGGTCTCTTTCAACACATGATTTGTTTTGACCAGAAGTTGCATCTTGTACTTTTTTTGCAAAACTTTTAAGTGTCTTTTCAAACAGTCTTTTCATAGAAAATTTTCTACAAATTTGTATTTTTTAACATAACATGGACTCTAGTTATGAACTAACACTCTTAACTACCCAACCAGCCATTACTGTGAGATATTTTTCTTGGTTATTTTATATTCTATTTCTACTGTCTTATTTCCCCTGATGTATGAATTTGTGAGCATGACTTCTGTTTTCGTAACATGGGTAATACTGTTTTACTGATGTTATGATTTGCATTTACTATGTGTACAAACATGCCAATTTAAATTACTTGTGGATATGCCTTTTATAAATAGACACTAAATAACTTTTTAGACATTTATATTTGCTTTCTTTCCAAGGAAATAAATAATTGAATGGGCTTCTTTTTGGCAGAGCCACATGCAGGTTTTAGAATTGCTTTCAACATGTTTGACACTGATGGCAATGAGATGGTGGACAAAAAGGAGTTCTTAGTGGTACGTATAATTTTCAGTCTTTGAACATTTTGATGTAATCTTGGAAATTAATCTTTTTTTCTTGATTGGGACTCATGATGATTTCAATGATCATGAGAACATAAGCTATTCTTCATTGAGTGCAGTTGTTTATTTCCTTTATTTAGTGTAAATAGTAAATTTAGTGTAATGTAAATGGTAAATAGTAGTTTCTTATTACAATGTGTAGGTGTGTCGTATATTATGATTTTTGAAGCTTAATTCCAGTTTTTATTCTGGATCTCTTTAGTTGCTACTGCATTCAAAGATAATTAGGCTATTAAAGTAATACTGCTGTATCAATGGTCAGCAGAATTATTTAATTACCATAATGATGGAGGGACTTGCAAAAGAATCTTTTCCAGCTGCTCAGCCAGTCCCCCAGCCGTGATCAGTGGCCCCTGGCCAACCCTCCCAGTTTATATACTGAGCATGATGTTCTAGCGTATGGAATATCCCTTTGGCTAGTTCGGGTCAGCTGTCCTGGCTCTGCTCCCTCCCAGCTTTTTGTGCACCTGCTCACTGGCAGAGCATGGGAAAGTTGAAAAGTCCTTGACTTAAAGTAAGCACTACTTAGCCACAACTAAAACATCACTGTGTTATCAACATTATTCTCATACTAAATCCAGAACACAGCACCGTACCAGCTACTGAGAAGAAAACTAGTTTTATCCAGCAAAAACCAGGACACTCACTCAACATTAGGGCTTCTGATTTTACAGTGACTACGTGGCTTTATATTAACAAACTGCAGTATACAGTATAAATCAAGAATTTTCTAAATTAGTGATGTCCATATGCAGCAGATGTCTGGGATTACACTGAAACACACAGTTATGGCAAACAGGTTTTGATGCATCTTTAGAAATGAACATTTAAAATTTTGTGGTTTGTTGGTTTAGATAAGCTTTCTGAAGACAGCACAAGATCTTTATTTTCTACTGATCAAGTACAGGTGACTAATTGAATAAAAATTATAAGAATTGAATCAGATGTTTGTAAAAAAAGGTATTTGCAGGAGACATCAATTTTTATCTTCATATGTCTTTTGTGTTGTTGAGTTTATAAATAAATACAGTAAATACATGAGAAAAAGCCCACTGCCTTACTGAAGAAGAAGATGGAGCAAAATATAAGGAATCAAACATACATATGAACAGACACATGGAACAGACACTGATTTAAATGTCAGACCAGAATTTATTTAAAACAAAGACACCCTAATTTCCTGTGTGCTGTTTCTTAATGGTTTTCAAATCAAGTTATAAGCCTTGATTTAGGTAAGCTGTGCTAACCTAAAGAAAACTGAAATGTGAAAGAAACTGTCCTCAACACAGTGAACTTCCCTCAAGTCTCCTTTTCAATGAAATGAGATCTGAGATCTGGGGTCTTGTTTTCTGGTGGCATAGCTGAAGCAGAACAGGTCTGATTTATTTTGGAAACTGTAACCACTTGCAAATTGTGGCATGCTGATCATTTTTTTTTTGTGTTCTAATACTAAATGTACAGATCCTTATATTTGCTAATTCCTAATAACTATGTCCTACAGTTGGGGGAAAAAGCCAGCAAAGATTGGATTAATTGGCCAAAGGAAAACTAGAGGAAAAAGAAAAAAAAGGAAAAAAAAAGTCTTTTATGAGTCAATAAAATGGAATGTGGTGGACTGACAACTTTAGAAAAAAAAAAAAAGGCTTCCATTACAACAGTTAAGTGTGAGGAAATTGAAGCAGGAGGTTTTGTCTTTCAAAAACTGATGCTGCAGATGAAATCAAATAGGTATATAAGGCAGGAAGCAAAGACAATATTCAACTATGGATATTGCATCTTTCTTTCTAATTATGCTTTTATATTCCTCTTTTTATTTGTTTTTTTTATAACATCCTACTTTTTATTTGTTCTCTGTCATGGCCCCTGATAAAAATTTCTCCTTCTTATTCTTCTTCTGTTACCAGATTTGATGGATAGAAGAAAGAAAGGAGAATTTGCAAACACTAGCTATACTGTTCTCCACCTATTTTATTTAACAAATTTGTATAGATTAAACCTGACCCTAACTGCTTGATTACTGTGTCAGTGAACCTTTAAAAATTAGGTCAAATCCCATAAGTTGGAATGGTAGATCTGAACTGAGAAAGACTAAAATAGATAGATAGGTAAATTGATAATGTCTGTGTAAATAAAACTAAATATGAAAATAAAATTTCATTCAGTGATGCTGGAGCTGTGACAGACCCAGGCCCAGAACATACATTTGGCATCTGTAGTGAGTGACCTTGCTTGGGTACACATCATCTCCTGTGTGCCTGGAAGCAGGAGATTGTAAGTGTTGCCATTTGAACAATATCCAGCATTTGCAAAATACTTCTCCACTGATTACAGTCAGCTGTCATAATACTTGAAGTATTGTTAATAATACTCAGTTTTGCAAATAAAGAGAGTTTGAAGAGATTGGTGTAGGGATCACATGTTATGTGATTCTTGTAGAGAGAAGTAGGGGTAGTGAAGAGTCAAAAAATACTTAATTTTTCTGGTAACAGGTTTAGTGTTTTTGTAACCTAATTCTATGGTGTTTGCGCTTTCCTCTTTGCTTATGTCATAGGGGTGAGGTCAGGGAACAGAAGGATTGTGTTGCCTTGTTACAGGAGATCTTGTTTTTCCTGCTTTCAGCAGTCAATCTCATTATCCTGTTTCAAACAGTGTTCCTATGAAAGTATTCCTAAATCCTTTTTGTATTCACTTTTCTACTCCCCGGTATCCTATAGCACTCCTTCTGAACAAAAGATCCATTTCCATAAGTTTAGCAAGTGCTCTAATGATGAGTGCAACAGAATCTTACTCCCTTTGCCTCTGTGGCAGGGGAAATACATCCAAGGATGCATTGCTTTTTACTGGTTTGGTGTTTGTTTTTTTTTTTTTTTTTTTGGTTTTTCAGTTACTGCCACTCTTCTCTCCTAGTTGATGGCTTGTCACTTCACTTTTCACAAGGGTTTTTTTTTTTTTACTTCTCTTCATTTACCTTTTTTCTTTCCACAGTTTTGAATTGCAGACTGTGTAGTACTCTAGACCATCCACCTAAATGTCTTATCATGACTTTTTCCTTGTCGGCATAGGTTACAGTAATTTGTGCCTGTAGGTTTGCAAAGAATTAGAAAAAACATACCAAGGTCTGTAAATTGATCCCGTACTCAAAAATAGATACAATGACACACAATATTCTGGTCTGTATTTGCTGTATAGGCAATTCTAGAACACAATAGTAAATTTTGAAAATTCATAAAATGTTATTTATAAATGCATTTGCTATTTAATCACTAAACAGTGTATTCATTTGCTTCAGTGTTGTCATACCCCTGCAGCAGAGCTGGCCTGATCCCTTTGTCTTAGTCATCTGCCTTCCCTGAAATTAAATTTGGAAAATTTGCTGGCAAAATTTATCACACTTACTTTACCTTTCACATTCCAATCCCAGGGAGTTCTGTATGTATCATTAGAGTATCAGGTCTTTATCTGTGGATATCTACAGTATCTACAGACTTCTGGTAGGTAAAATCAGGTCTTTGAAACCACTGCCACAATTGTGTCTGTCTACCATGATGTTTGGTTCTGAAAATACTGTATTCTAGATAGGACAGTTTTGTCAGCCAGGGTGTTTGTTCTTTTTTGCAGCCTACTTTGAGATTAGCAAATGCTGCAAGTGGCAGTACATTTTTTCACATGCAGTTTTTGAAAAGCTGAAGTCCACTGGCAGAGATACAGGTGGCACCATAGTTAATACTATGTGAAGAGTAAACACACTTTTCTCTAATGGTTTGGAATATTAATAAGTATTACTATAAATAAAAATATCTAGATAAAACAGATACTTACAAAGAAAGATAAGTCCAGACCACTCCTTACTCTGAAGAGTTTATATAATTTCAAAAAATAAATATGCTCAAGAATCTGTATGTTTTAGGTCTCGTATTTGAGGTTTTCTCAGAAGTCATGTTTTAAGCTCTTAACGTAGAGAAGTTTTACAAGACCTGGAGGTATTCTTTGAACAGACTTGAAAAAAGAAAGGGGCGCTTGATAAATTACTCTGGAGTAGTAGTTTGTTGCTGATGAAGGGGAATGTTTCACCCCCACCAGGTGTTTCCACCCCTCCCTTGTACCAGCAGGAGTAAGACCTGATCTAGTGGAAACTAA
The DNA here is from genome assembly GCF_963210335.1 of Falco punctatus. Lineage (NCBI taxonomy): Eukaryota > Metazoa > Chordata > Aves > Falconiformes > Falconidae > Falco > Falco punctatus. Next base: position 61,206,080 of record NC_137580.1, read on the forward strand.
CAATATGAAAAAGATTGATCCAGCTGACTACATAGGCACACAGGTACTAATTAGTACCCTACAAGAAATGATGTGCCTAGAGGTGGTGAAAAATGCTGGAACTCCTTCTTTTTGTATAGGCTGGATTGGCTAAAATGTAAAGCTACATAATGATGTTCTTACTATTGTGCTCCCAATTAGGATTATTAACCTTACTTTGTGGAAGATATATTTCCTTTTTCTTTTCTGTGTGATGGTTAAGGTCACAGAGTGAACATGCAGGCATGAATATGAGCAATAAAGCATCATTGAAACACTGATAATTTAATTAAAAACTAAATTTTAATAGTTTTCAGTGTTTCTCGTGATGAAGGATTGTTATGCATATGAAATAGCTTGAAAACTAAGTAAGAATAAAATGGTTTGTTTTTTAGCTACAAGAGATTTTCAGGAAAAAAAATGAGAAGAGAGAAAGGAAAGGAGATGAAGAAAAACGTGCACTGCTGGTAAGTAAAATCGGAATAGTTGCAGCTGGTAGTTGGGTTGTCCTCTTCGATGTAGGACAAAATTGTGTGTGTATATATTTCACTTTCAATGTTTTCTTCAAACAGTAAATTCATATCATTAAAAAATATTCAAAATATTCGTAACTTTATATATAGAAAAAAGCAATATTTAGCCTAAACTGCAGCTATTGAAAAAAAAATAGTCAAGTGGTCTATAGAAAGGAAAAAAATAGCATTTGAATACTGTATTGCATATTATGACATTAACATTTGGAGGCTATAAATTTAGGAAAAAGTGAATAGTAATGACCCAGTATTATTGTCTATAAGAGTGAGAGATCTCAGTGGCAAGACCAAACTATAATCCTGCCCTCATAACTAACTGAAGCTGTTTATGTAGACATACTGATCCTGATGCTTGTTATTAACATAGTGGTTTTAAAATAACTGATGAAATGTTAGAAGTTGACTTCAATTTTATGTTCAGATTTAATTTTTTTATTAAATACTGCTTATGATCAATGCAAAATGTTTTTATTGTTTATATTCTCTAAATAGATTTTTGTGGAATATTGAATGCTCATATAATGTTAAATTTGCATTTCTGATGTGTATAAGAAAGGTAAGTCAGAATTAGACAAGTCTGTGATGGTTTGTCTGGAGGATGGCAGCAGTAGCAGAAACTTATTTTACTGTTGGACAACTAAAAATCAGGGACAAGTCCCTGTCAAGCCCACAACGGAAAAAAATATGTTTGTTTGTGATTTGTGTATTTACAGCAAAAATTCCTCTTTTTTTTCTTTTTTTGTTTTTGACACATTTGCAAAGCTTCTCATAGTGCCCATTATCCTTTTGGGACCATACGTGCTTGATCTCAGATCTTTATCCCTGAAACCATAGGAAGTTTGAATTTCAAGAATTAATACTTTTTAAACCTTCCCTAAACATAAAAAGGGATCTTTTCTTCCCACCCGGAGACCTGTCCTTCTCAACTCTTCAAAACTGTAGGTCAATTGTTGAACCTCTCACACCCTGACTATGCTGAACAAAGGGAACTTACACCCAAAGGAGGAGCTTTTGGAAAAAGTAAAGATTGCAAAATGGAACATTTCTCCTCAGAGTAATCTGTGCAACTCTGTACTTCTCTTTTGAAAATATGAAGAATGAGATTGAAGATAAACCATTTTTTTCTTCACTGTCTTTTTAAAACCAGGCAAATGAGAAAATCTAATAATATATAAAATAAAGCTTTGCTTATTGTAACTTATTCTGTTGTCTTCTTTTTCCCCCCCTCTTTTGACTTCACTCTGACATGTGATACTTGGCTTGGCCTGTTCTTGCTGTATGTCAGCGTCTTCAACTTTATGGATATCATACTTCTACTAACAGTGTATGTACTCTAATTATTTTCAATTTATGCAGTCTTAACCAGTGAGGTGAAACAATATTTTATAAGAAAATTTACTATATTTATCTTTTTCATCAAGTAAATTCTGCTTCAGTAAAAATGTGATGGATCTTTTACTTGCATAAAAGATTGTGCATGCTTGTTGCACGGATTCTGAAACATGAATTCCTACCAGGAGGAAAGATTGCTGTATTTATATAAAATGAAGGAAACAGTATTTTTAAGGGAAAGGACAAAATGTATCTTAAAAAATTACGGACTTGTTTTTAATTAATGTACGTAAATTAAATCAACCTGCATGAGTCATTTGATCCAGGTCTGTCTTGTCTCCTTGTGTATAATGTGAAGTAATAGTGAAAGGAATCCTTCACCTCTTTGTTTCCCCCTACCCCAAAAAAAAGAAACCAGAAGAGAGCTTTTATATTTTGGTGCTTCACTTACAGAACAAGTAAGAACTTTCAGCAATGACCTAGAATAGGATTTTACAGAAAATAGTCCCTGTATTATGTAGGTGACAGCAAAGTTATTTTCAATCATTTTGAAGGATTGGAAGAGAGAATCAGCAAGGGGAGAGGTCTTCTGCATTTTTTTTATGTTTTCGTCATGGCCTGATTAATTTTTGGGACACAGCAGAAGTAAAACTGTGGTAATAAAAGATGATTTTATGTTAAAGTAGAAGAATTAAACTTGTTTTGGTATGATAGTCGTGATATTCAAAGTGAGGGGAGGGAACCTATGAGAATTAGTGACTAGTGAGTTTCCAGCTGTAAAGTCTGTTTCTTTATATAGTCGTTCACAGGAACGCACAGGTTTGTTTCCTGTGAAGTTAGCACCCACAATTTGGGCAGTATGCAGAAAGGAATTCTGTTGAATGAAAAGGTGCAGTGATACAATGTAGGTGCTGCAATGTTGTGAGAACCATGTAGTAGGAGGTGTGAGCCCTTAAGATTAAATGGATTTTAGGTAAGGCTTTGCTGCAGTGAAAGGTGCTGTGCAGTGGTTGCCATATTCCTCTGCTACCACCTGTTTTACAGTGAAACCAAACTAGTTAGGCTTTCCTGCTCATGCAGTAATTCTCAGCTTAAGTAAATAATTCACCTTCTAGACTAGCCGCATCCAGACTTTTTGTCAAAATGATGCCCAGGTGTGCACCATCCTTTTCTGCCCTCCTGCTGCCTGAGTGGAGATCTCCATGCAAAGGAGACTCAGGTGTTTAGGAATTCACAGTATCCAGCAAATCCCCCACCCCAGGAAAATTGGGATTTCTATTTCTCCTACTGAAACAAGAAGTGTAGCAGCCTTTTCAGTTTCTCCTGATGTCCTGGGGAGTTGAAAATACTCAAGACCAAGGAGATGGAACCCTAAAATGTCTGGGGTGATCTGAAATGCTGAGGGCCCCTCTCCTCACTTCATCCTTCAGAACAGCTCTAATTTTTTGAGAAGTGTCAAGGTCTGTAAGCCATAGAGTGCATACAGTGATGTTTTAAATAGGTTAAATATTTTTGCATTTTTATTTGCATAGGTTAATTCTTTCAAATCATGTTCTGGTGCATAGTGTATTTGTGTATTAAGGCTACTTCAGCATGTGTTGCATGAGTGCGTTCACTAGCCAAATGCCAACCAGAACATGATAGTTATAGGGAGATGCATGTAAGGAAAGTGAAATGTGCACGCCCAGAAGTACTAATTTCATTGACTAAAGTACATCTCCAGTAAGAGAACAAATTCAGTGACTACTTAAAATAGATAATTGCAGAATTGTATGCATAAAAGAATGAGGTAGTGTTTATTCACATGACCCAGTAAACATCAATGGGATAAATAAGTCTAAGAGAGAAACTGCTAAGGACCTAATCCTGCACACACTCCAGTAAACAAGTTTAAGTTTAGCAATTTAGGATGGTATGGAGTACAGTGGCCACGACATAGGAACAGAAAGATAAAACCAGAATTTTTCAAAAGTGAGACAAAAGTATAATACACATTAAGCGTGGGTATAATTCCTGGTAGTTTTATCATGTTTCTGTGATGGCAATTTACAGAAAGAGCTGAGTTGAATTAGTTAGTGAGGAAGTATGTAACAGAACTTCTAGAAGCAGTACATACAATGTGTTGACATAATGTAAAATACGTAGAGACAGTAAACCTTCAACTCTGAACAGTCTTCTTTATGATAACTGATTTTACACATTGCAGTGTAAATCTTCTGAGAGAACAATATGTGCTGAGTTAAAAAAAATGGGTTTAATTTCTAGTTAGGAGATTAAACTCATTTTTTTGTCTTGCCTGCCCAGATGGACATGGGAGGGGAGCTGTGAAAGTAGCTGTAGTTTAGATTAACTTGTGGAGAGAAAGGGGAAAATCCATTCAGTTGCAATAACCCTACCCAAGTTAAAATAGCCTTCTGCTGCCTTTAGCGTCACCTCCCCAAGATTCTTTGGCGGGGTGGTGGGGGAGTATTGTGTATCTCTTCCAAGACTAATTGCAAGATAAGGGAAGACCTGTTTTAAAAAGGAAAATTTTTTAGGCTTCAAAAAATGAAACATTTCAGAGCAAAAAGGTAAGCATATTTTCCTTGGACAGATTAAACACATATTTTCTATCTAAACAAGGTAAGTTTGATCATCTGGTGGGCATAGCATTTCCTTGATAAGTATATTACAGTTGAAGCTGGACTTAATTAGGCTTGGGTTTTTGCATTTCTGCATCGGTGCAAGAATATCATCCTGATTATTGCATGAAATTAATTTTATATAACTAGTTGTATGGTGATACCTATTTTGACCAATGGGAAAACAAATTTCATAAGTATTTAATATTTTTTTGCAACAGAATTGTTAGAAAAAACAACAGCAATATACTGAGTTTAGATGGACATTTTCACATATACTTTTAATATTTTCAGTTTACATTTTCTCTATTTTGTTTGGGAGAGTGGAGTCTGGTGATACTTTTGGCACAGCCAAGTTATGAGTGATAAGCAAGTATCTGTAATAGTCCAGTGTTACCTTCATGTACAAAGTGTCATGTAGCTGGGTAGAAATTTCTCTGTGTAGAAGCAGAAGAATCAAGGCATGCTTTTGAAGATCAGTTGAAAAAGATTTTAAAGTCTGTAGTGGTTGTTTTATTGTTTTTTGGTTTTCAAACAATTGTGCTTCTTGAAACTTCTGCAGGTTCTTAAAACAGAAGGAGAGGACCTTGTCCCCAGAAGCTATTGGGATACTTTGAGACGTAGCACAAGCCAAGCACTCTTTTCGGACCTTGCGGAGGTATAAGACAACCTCTGTCTCTGGTCCATAAACAGACTGCTATTTTATTTATTTATGTTCTGATTATTTTCCTGTTTTATGCACTTTGTTTCTTCTCTTTCTTTTAACTATTATTTTTTTAAACCTTAAAGTTCTCAGATGAAATGGATTTGGTTCTGTGCAATGTGATAATTGAAAGTTGTCATTTCCAAGTAAAAGCAAAGTTGTATTTTGAAAGAGTTGGAAGATCAAGTCCTCTTCACTCCTTACCATAAGAAACATTTTTCTAATGCTAGTAGTGACAATATTTCACAGTTAGAGAAGTAATTCAGGAAACCTTTGTAATTTAAGCTTGGTCGAGTGGTATGACAACTTGAGTGAGAGTTGCAGCCCTTTAAGCTTTAGGTCCTTAATGTGCTTTTTATGTATGTTATCAGAGCTTATCTTCACAAAACCAGTGTCATGCAGAGATTGTTTTAATTCTTGAATTAAATCAGGAATTTTAAAGTAACCAAAACATTGATCAACCTTTTTTAATATTACATGATCATTATGGAGAAGTAGTAATATCACTGAGCTGTGAAATTGATTTCCATAGTGCTTTAAAGTCCGATAAGATTCTTGTTTCATGATCTGCTTTCAGATAATTAAGACATTTATTTTTATTGATCATTTAAGAGGGTCAGAAAACTAGATCATTGAGGCTTTTCTGTGCCCCATACAGTGAGGGTGATTGCTCTGCTGGTTGTGGCATTAAAGGACATACAGCAACTCCCCACTGACTCTGGTCTCAAGTCCCATGTTTCATAAGCAGGATCATAATGAAAAAAGAACAAGGAACTGAAACCGACCTCTGGGGTAAAACAGTCTTTTTCTTTGCTTCATAAGCAATGTGTGCTCCATATTAAAAGTAATTAGCATTTTGTCCCTGCTGTTGTTCTGCAGAAGCTATTGAATAACCTGAGGACTTGGATGGGCTTTTTCTAATTTCCAGGCTACATTTACTCATAGTCCCTTTATATCAGTCTGTTGTCCCTTAATTCTCATAGGGCTTTTTCTTCTTTAGTGTTAATCTTCTTACGGTTGTGTTTATAAATGCAGTCATAGCCCAGTTTATCAGTTTTAATTTTCATAGGCTGAACACAACAAGGTCTTTGATTTTTCTCTTAAGTTAGAACCCAGGTATCAAATAGGCCTTCTCTGTACCTCTCAGCTCGAGTTCATTTGCCTTTGAACAAAACAAAATGTAGTGTTACAGAATTGAGTTTTGTAGCAATATTCACAGTAATAATACATTTGTAGTGATCTTGCAATAAAGCAGTATAACCAACCTTTGTTCCCTTGCTTTTAAAGTGATGAGCTCCTAAACTACTAGTCCAGTTATCAGTCCTTATTTATGCCACCAGATTTTAAACCCCAGGACATCAGTGTTCCTGTCTAGTCATCTAAGGGAGATGTAAAGGGGAGACAGGGCTGCTCTTCTCATTGACTGTTTAAGGAGCTTGGGGCACTGAGTTTTCTGAATTAACTGTCTTAATTTACATCTGATACCTCAGACTAGTATCTGTAACTACAATGTAGTGGAGGTTTAACAGCAGCTGTAATAAGCATTGATTTAAAATGTCTGTAAAATGCATAAAAAGTCTCTTTGCTCACTTGTAAATAATTTTACGAAGAAAGATCATGTCCTGCATTTGCTCCACTGACAATTTCTCACTTCTCACCATAATCATCATTATCATGCTTGGTTTAAGTTTGATCCAGCTGGCTTTCATCCATATTCTTATCTCTCCCAGGTACTCTCACATCTGAATAATAATATAGCCATCTGTACTAAGAAAGTGGCATAAAGCTAGGTGACACTAAAGTCTGTGTTTTTTCATAGCCTTTTGAGAAAGCCGTGTGTAAACTGAAAAGGAGAGTAAATAAAGTTTGTTATTGTGGGGATCAACTTACAAGGTCTCTTTGGGGGGAAAAGAAGTTACTCACCACATCCAGTTTCTTTCTAGGACAGCTTACAGTGCTGTTTCTGCTATTTCTCATTTAGCAACTACACCATCCTGTTGGAATATGCCAGTTATTGCTGAATTCAGTTTGTGGGTTTATTCTTAAATTACTAAGTGAAACTGGAAATGAGTAGATTTATTGCTATAAATATTGAAAAATCAGGGACTTGCACTAAGAAAGTTCTTTTTAATTTAGCGCATTATATGCATACTTTATTCTCAGAATATGTTCCTTCAAGTGGACCATTGTTCTTGAGTATAACTTCCTTTTAGTCAACCCTCTTTAATCAAAAGCTAGAAATTAATTTTGCAGAAAATACATTAAAAAAATAGATTTCCTTCTCTTCAGGTTAGGAAATTGAGAGGAAAAGATGTTGCCATTATGCTGCAAGCCAGTAATGCAACTGAAACACTTTACCTGTATTTGTATTAAGAGTTAGTGTAAAGATAAATAAGGCAGGGTTTTATTCTTATGTAAATGACTGCAGAATATATTAGATCAAAATAGAGGCTTACATTTTTATATATGTAAATAGGTGTGATCATTTCATTTTCACTGATCTAAAATACGAAATTCACTTTATTATGAACAGTAAATAATAGTTTTAAATTATTAAGGCTTTTATTTTTATCCTTACCCCTTAAGAGAGAGAATGTCTTTAATGCTATCAATGCAGAAGGAGCACAGGAATAGTTTTCAGTTGCCTGCGGTTCTGCCGAGAAGCATACTGGGTTGAGTTTCTGGGGTGAGGTTTTTGTTTGGGTTTGTTTCATTTAGTGAGGCTGACCAAATGGGAATTGTGAAAAGACTTACAGATTGTATTTTTTTTAAATGGTTCTTTAGATATGGGTGAATGCAACCTAAGTCTAAGGTTTTGAAATGTTTTTGCAAGATGAAAGGCTGTAATTTAACATTTGATATCTTTTCAGTGTACTTGAGGGAAATTGTTTGAATGTGCTTAGGGATTTAATTGCTTAAAAGACATAAGAAATCAGGGTATCTGCATTTCAGTATATTGTGTTCTGTAGTGGAGGGTAACAATATTAAAAGACAAATAGTGATTACTTTTCTGAATTAGTTTGCTCACTCGAAGAGCAGTGCTGTCTTAATGGAAGGACATGAAATATCTCTCTACCTATATATACACTATGTCATCTTATTTCTCCCTGGAGAAGAATATGAGAATAAAGAGGAAGCTAGAGCACACGTAATACAATCTTGAGAATCCTGAACTGATTATACTGAAGTACAGAAAAGTCTCTCTCATTTCTTTAGTTCTTGGATGTTGAAAGGATCAGTATTTTTACTGCCTCATTTTTTCCTTGTTGTTGATACAGAAATACTTTTAATGGATATTGCATTTTATATTTTTTACAAATCAGTGTGTACATTTGAAATTAATAGAGTATATTGCAGAGAATGTAGCTGTGAAATGGTTTTTCATGGTACATGACGTTGAACTGCTGCATAGTGTTCAAAATGTCTTCCTAGTTTCTTCATTTAGAGTTTCTCCATCTGTTATAAATTTATAGCCTCTTCAGTTATGAAATCAAGTCAGACCTAAAGGACTCTTTGAGTGCAGCTTGCAGGTTTGTATATGCAGATCTTTATAGATCTGTATAAACTGTTTCCTATACTTAGAATAAATCCCGTAGGTTTGTAAACTATCGTTATGGTGATAAATTAGTACTACTACATCTCCCGTATACTTACTAGGTTGCCGTACTGTATATTCTGTTCTGTACATTTCACAGTAGAGTTGGCAGGCACACTTCCACAAAAATATGGTGTTGCTGATGGGTGGTAGCTTGCACAGGCAGAGCAAAAACTACTGGCTCCCACTCTTTGCTTTTGGTAGGATCTTGTCTTTGCAAGAAAAATGAGAGCACAGACAGAAGGTTCTCCCTAGGCATGTGCAGCAGGGAGACTAAATGTGTTACTTTTTCAATTTCAAATGTTGGCAGATGCATGTTAATGCCAGAAGGACATTGCCATGGTGGAATACTATGGCTTGCTTAGGAGCCTTATATTACTGAATTATTTTTCTAGCTTTTCAGTATATCAAGAGACTCTTTGTAAAAGAGCTTAAATCAATGCACATACGTGACACTTATGGATAATGAATATGTAGTAAAAAAGTACAGTGTTGCACAATCAGGTGGTAGTTACTTCTGTTTATATGCATATCTTCCTATTTACAATTTGAGCTATTACATATGCTCAAAATTAGTTGGTGTTACTACTCTAATTCTGTGCCTTCAAAGTCGATATTTTTTAAGGAAAGAGAATTAGTACATGTTCAGAGATTCTTGTTTGATGCATAGACCACAGACCTAGTGGATAAGGAACGTTCTTGAGAGAATGACTCAAAATATTACTTTGTGATTTCAAAATTTTTTCAGTTCTATTATTTTACATATATTTGGGCAATAAAATTTAAACTGTAGACATCTGCTGCTTACAGAAGAGAATCATACAAAGTACACCTGACTGATGTGAGTAGTTTTGGAATACAATCCCATATTAATAATTTTGAAATATAAAATAAAAGTATATGAAGTAATGTCCCTTAGTTTCTTTGTAGTTGCACATTAGAAGGGAAAGGAGATTTTGTCTGAATGGAGTTATTTTTATGGTTTTCAGAAATGACTAGAAATTCTTTTTCTCAAGAGTTTCTGGTTTTATTTTTCATGCTTCCCCCCCTTCATTGCAGCTTCCTTTATATTGTTGTTGTAAGTGTTTTCTACTAAATGCAATTAACAACCTAATGCCATTTTGTGTGAAAATTGCATGACTATATTAATTTAAAGGATTTTAATGCTGAAGTTTTTCTTAAGACTGCAAACATAAAATGAACTCTTCTAATAGAAAGGTCTATTGTGAGGATAGGCATTCTCAGATTATAGTTCTGTAACTGATCCAATCATGGCCTTTAATTTCTTTTATTCTAATATTTAAGCGTACTGATGATATGTCAAGTTCACTGTCAGATACTACACTGCTTGTACACTTTTTCGGCAAGAGAGGAAAAGCTGAACTGAACTTTGAAGATTTTTATAGGTGAGTCTCAATTTTATTTAATTCCTTGTAAAAAATACTTGCATGCTTGTTCCACTTAATGTGTATTGTATTACTATACACATAGTTTATGCAGGCATGTATAATAGTTTATGTTCCCTTTGTGTGTGTTATATGCAAAGAGCAAAATAAAACAGTAAGTGGACCAGCAAGAAAAAGTCCTGTACTAATGCTGCTGCATTGGCAACTTTTGATAGCACTTGTGTGCGTAGTTGGCTTGGGGTGGAGAGGTTATACCCCAACCCTGTTCTTACTGGTATGTAGGAATTTCTTCTTGGTTTTGAATTATTTTTATTGTTTCCCCTGTTTGTCAGTGCTTTAAAAAAAATTTTGTGCGTGCATCTCTGCTCTTGGGGACATCTTTAAATGTAACAATTTTTCTGAAGATACCATGTAGGCACCCTAGAACAAGCTTCTTTGGGAAAAAGTGAAAACACAGTGGAAGCCATTGGCTTAATCGTTACTCCAGTTAAAATAGAATTCAAAAATATAGGGAGAGTGCCATAGAAACAGAGCCATAAAACTGTATGTTTTTGTGTAACTGAAAGAGATGGTATTTGGTTATTGTTTCCTCAGTAAATACTCCCAATACATATTGTCTTTATAATTACCACCTAACTACGCATTCTAATAAATCAGATGTTTGCAAAATACTTTGCCTTAAAATTATGTCATGAAAAGTGTTCAGTATTTCACATTATATGTAAACTATCTCATCAAGTGAAATCATGATGTGAGTTCAAAACAAGAACCAGAAAAGAAGGTACTTTTTCAAAAGGCATCTAGTTAAAATGTACAGCTATTGCTGTAAGATGTGAATGCTAAAGAGATCAAAACCTAGCAGTTGTTTAATGAAAGAGGGATCCATCAAGTTTTATTCACTACTTCACCAGCTCAAAAGATCATTAAACTATGGACTGGTGAGGGAAATGCGGTTGTACATTTACCTTGCACTTAGACGTTTGCCTAGACATCCCTTTGATTTGAGCTCCTCATAGTTCTTAGAAGTCAAGTTATATATCAGGAGGGAGTGTTGCAGGCAATGTCTACAGGATGGGGACTCTTGAGAACCTGTAACAGGGAAATGTCACAGGTTGTGATTGTCAATCAGATGAACATGAGCTCCCGGTGCAGTACTGTGACTGGAGACCTTATTTCATCCTTGGTTGTATAACTAGAACATCAAGCAGAATCAGGGAAGTTATATTTCCTTTTTATATGTAGCTGGTTTTATATATACTTTATATATACCTCTTAACCAATTTTGGTGTCCAGAAGATACTAAATATGTTGCTAAGTTGGGAAGAGTTTATAGAAAAATCACAAGAATAGTGAAGTATTAAAAAAAAATAATAGTTTAGATAGAAAGGCTGCAAGACTTCGTCATACTTAGCTTGTTAAGAAGAGAAAGGTAAGGTTTGATTGCAATCTGTAAGTAGCTATATGGGGAGTAAATTTTGGGAATTAATTTAGTACCATGACGGAATTTTTGACATAAGTAAATATCAGTGACCCACTGAAGAAGAAAATGAAGCAAACACAAACTAGAAGTAAATCAGAAATGTAAGTAGTAAGTCATTCTAATCCTTAATAAAACACTTCATCTTTGAGTTGATTGATGTATTGTTTAGAAAATGTGTCAACATAGATAAGAGATTTACCAAAATTGCCATCAGTGCTATGAAGAGGGAACTAACTTGCATAATGCTGTTCGGCTTCATATTCTACGACTCTTTTAAGGACATGAATAGTAGAAATACAAGGTATTATTATTTATTCATATTTATGTTTGTGTTTTAGATTTATGGATAACCTACAAACTGAGGTTCTAGAGATAGAATTTCTTTCCTACTCTAATGGGATGAACACCATCAGTGAGGAAGACTTTGCCCATATTCTTTTGAGGTATACAAATGTGGAAAATACATCAAGTTACCTGGAAAACATGCGCTGCAGGATTCCTGAAGAAAAGGTAATTGTTTAGCTAGAACAGCAGTGGGCCACAGCATCCAGTCCCAGTGTCATCAAGATGAGAACATAGCCTTGTTGGACTGAATGAGATTCTGTCACTGAATTAACTACCACCAGGATTTTATTCTGATCATAAGCTGTGTCTGTCACGTTTTTCAGATTACTTACTGAATAGAGGTAGAAGAGTAAATAGCGTGGACTTAGGTTCCATAGGATGTAGCTAGTAGTATTTTTGAAGTTTAGGTGACAAAGCTTTGTACTATATGGCATTTCAATTTAAACACCATAAACTGTAAGACTTGATAAAGAACAGTTTTCTAACAATGAAGCATTAAAAGAACTATTTTTCTTCTCTTTTGCACTGCCGCTGGAATAGCACGTCCTCAGAAATAACCTTGACACCTCTTACAGAGTCGTTTTATAGTCTTAAGAACAGATCACTTGTATATAGTATATTATTAATGGCTGAAGAGATAGAAAAGATAATAAAAACAGTAAACGTCATGAGGTAGATAGTCCATTTGTTTCACAACAAATGAGTTGTCAGAAGTGTATCTGAGAGAAATGTCGTGGCAACTATGCATCAATGGAAATCAATAGGATAATGTTGAAAGGGATGTTTTGGATATACTCCTGTTTGTGTTTACAGAACGAGATCAGATTAATCTGTCCTGGAAATCGTAACTTTTTCAATAGCTATTTATTTTAATAGCATTGGCAGCAGAGTTTTGAAGAAAAGTAATAGATTGGTTTGGACAGGGTTTTTTTTTGTTTTGTTGTTTGATTTTGTGTTGGTTTTTTATTTGAGAAATTACGTTGTCATTTTAGTCTACAAAGTAAGAGAAATCAGCTGACCCGATAGAAGCACATTCCGAAAATCAACAGTTTTCTCTTAAAATACCTGGATTATTTGATTCTTCCCATGGTTGTACAGCATTTAGGTCCACTGAGAGATAAACATAGCTGTGGAGTAGAAAGGGAAATCAGGGCTGTCTTTTTTGCACCAGTTTAGGTGTAAGATGAAGTGGTAATAACTGGGATCAGGGTTCCTGTGCAGTGACCCCTTCTGAGTTCCCAGGTGAGCCACTGAGGCGCTCAGTTCTAACTACTCTAAAAGGCATATGTAGCTTTCAATATTCAAAGCCAAGACAGTGCAACAGAAGTGGTATAAAGCCCTTTTGGCATGGTTCCCAGATGTTTTTTGTTTAGGGGTAAGTCTGAAAAAGAAAAAAACACAACAAACTTTGAGGCTTGTGTAACGACGACACAAGTATAACTTGGGTAACTGAAAAATAATGACAGTTGTAGGTATAGAGAAATACTTCTTTGAATGGCAAAAATGAAGTCGATTAAGTAAATATAAATACAGACTTTCTTTTAAACACAAAGAAGTATTCTTTGAAGTTCCTCTCTTAAGGCTTCCAATGCCACTGTTCGGATACAAGGTCTTCCACAGTAGTTCTTGGTCTCTGGTGGGACCACCAGCTAAAGCAAACTTCCACATAGAAGGCAGTCTCAGTTACTGGTTTGCTTATGGTGTGTTTGGGGACTATCCTGGCACTTGACCAGTGCCATATAGCTGTATGTCATATGCTATACCTCCATTAAGTAAAACAAGACATTGCCATTTTCTGTAGCTCCGTATCACTGGCTTGGTAAATGTGCTGTCAGTGGAAAAAGTAAACCCCTGTGACGTCTCTTGTGCTGGCCCCAGGCTTTTGAGAATGGGATTTTGCCTCTTTATTGCCATGGAGGTGGTGTTCATATGTTTGCACTTTGTTACACTTGTAATAACATTATAATTCAAAACCTCATTATTACAGTGATATGCTGCAATACTAATACGAATCAGAGGATTCCATTTAGAAGAAAATTTAGCCTAGCCTGTCAAGTAATAGGCAGCTACTTTTGCAGTTGAAAATGTTAATCTTTTTTGGCGCTGTATGTAGAAGCCTCTAAAGCAACACGATGATCATTTGGTGTACTGAAGTCACGTTAAAATGTTCAGCTGGCAGGCTGCCTGCTCACAGGATGTTTTCCTCCCTTTACTAACTAGATGCCAAGCAGTGATTCATTTAAGCTGGCACATTGAATTACTACAAATATCAGCTCCTAAAGAAAGTCTACGCATTCTAACAGTGTTGGTGCATTAATGTAACAGTTTTATTCGCTGTAGTAAAATATAATCTGTCCAAATAAATAAAAGTTGGCTTCCTTTTACATAGAAAAGAAATAGTTTCCAGTAGGAAAATTCTGGGTTATCTACACATAGATAATTTCCTATGTCAAAATGCAAAACATATGGCAAATTGATAAATGTTTTTACAATTACCAGTTGAACAGAATATGGCCCTAGGAAAGGAGAGGGACAGTAGAATGCTGTATGCCCAACTCTCTTTGAGTGTCATTTTGTCTGCCCTTCTGCCTCTTTTGTGTCCTTTGCTGGCTTTCCTTGAGAGGAAATGGTTACAGATGATTTCAGCAGAAGCTGTAGAAGTCTAAAATTAAGCCAGAGATCTTTTTCATTGCTAAAATGTTTTGGAATTTGTACCGTTTAGCCATGGACTGCAGGTGTGGCTCCTTTATTTTGCTGCTTCATCTCCAGCGTAAACTCGTGGCAGCAGTTTTCATCACAAGTAGAAACACTGAAGCACAACGGCTTGTTTGTAGACCAGCAGTTCTCAGCCTTTCCTACACAAGGGCTACATTCCATCTAGACTGGTCATCTCCTGCCTAGTTACAGGGAAGGAGCCAGGATTTTTGCAGTAGCCTGACCTCTTACAGTATCTCTCACATTCAGAAACTTCACAGACAAATTGGTGCAAATTAAGGATTTGTAAAGATTATTGTGAACTTAAAAATGGCAGCTCAAGACTTTGATGGCCGTTTTCTGTTATTGCTGTTTTGCCATAGTACTGAGAGTCCTCACCAGGGGACTGAAGTTTCACTGATCTTGGTATTTCACAAATATATTACAAAAACCCCAGCGAGTTTTCAGTCTAAACAGTGCAAGAAACAGAACTTGGACTTACAAGTTTGATGTCATATTAGATGTCAAATGCAACAAAACAAGAAGACAGTGTTGGTTAATATTAGTAAATTAAGCTGTTAAGATAAAAATTTTAAAGAGAATAGGGCGGTGGTTTGGCTGGTGTCTATGAGAGTTTCCTCCCAATTGCAAAGGGTGAAACAGAGAATAAATATGCTTGTTGAGAAAAGCAATTCATGATGGAGATATGTCAAGCTCTCCAATCAAACTGTTTAAAAATCTTAGCTAGAGCTTAGATAGGATCACTTAAGCAGTGGTTTACACCTCAAGTGTCTGGAGGCCCATTAAAATCTTTTATTTTAACAATATTATATTGCTCTCCACATTTACCACACTGCTTGCTGTCTTATATGGGTTTGTGCCCAACCTCTGCCACTTTCTGCTCTGCCACAAACCTGCGGTATATTCCGCCATACTGTGATGACTGTGTATATCTTGGAGGAGAGACATAGGTCAAGACTTCAGTTTGAACAGAAAGGCTTGCAGGCCTTTCTGTTATCTTCAGGTTTGTTTTCAGAGAGACATAATTCAATAGGACAAAAGGATAAAAACAGACACAAGAATAGCCACGAATGATACTTAAGGGAGGCCAGGGAGATCAAGGTTTGACAAAAGAGTGCCATCCCATGTTCAGAATGGCCGACAGACCATGGAGAATGAGATACAGGCAGTGGTCCTGGCTTAATTCAAAGTCTCTGTTTAAGGTCTCGTTCAAAATTGATTTAGAGGTAGTTATCAGGTCTTTGAATTTGTAGCTAAGATGAGAGAAAAGCAGAA
Organism: Falco punctatus; assembly: GCF_963210335.1. Taxonomy (NCBI): domain Eukaryota; kingdom Metazoa; phylum Chordata; class Aves; order Falconiformes; family Falconidae; genus Falco; species Falco punctatus. The sequence goes on from NC_137580.1 coordinate 61,222,103, forward strand.
CAAGTAAGTATCTTTAAAGGAAGAAGAAAAAATAAGGCCTTTTAACAACAGCATTTTCAGAGAAAATTTCTCACAAGATTCCCTGAAGTCTGGTTAAAATGCAAAAGGATTTTTTTAAAAAGCAGGACAAACCTTGCAATACCTGATACGTGGAGTATCAGCTGAAGAGACAGGTATCTAAATCTGGATATGTAAAAACTTCATCTTAAAGTAGAGGACTTAAGTTAGGTCATAACTTATATTTATGAATTCATTCAATGTATTTATGTGAGTGCACATACTCACATATATATAATAGTGGTTTGCAGGTTTTCAATAGTAAGCATGCTCCAATAATCATGCAATCCTAGACTCTTACTCTCAATATTAACTGCTGTATCATAATAATCCTGGAATTCCTAAAGATTGCCTTAAGCAATGAAACAATATTTTTGACTGCTTTTTGGGTAAGAATTGCTATCCATTGCAGTGGCAAAGAGGGAAGACATCTTGCATTCCTCAGGAGACTCCCAGTTCTTTACTTTATTGACTTTCAGTACAAATCTGTATTTTTTCAATGTGTGCAGTATCTATTCTTAATTGAAGTAGACATATGTAACTGCAAGGTGTATTTATTCAGTTGTCATCACTGCTGATAATTCTTACGGTGTGTATTCTTCTGTTTTTTAGGGTATCACGTTTGATGAGTTTAGATCATTTTTCCAATTCTTGAACAACCTAGAAGACTTCACAATTGCAATGCAAATGTATAATTTTGCAAGTCGTTCCATAGGTCAAGGTAAGTATTTATATTATTATAAAAATCTGTTGATAAAGATAGAGAACTGTTGACAAAAATACAAAATATTTTGTAATTCTAGTTTGGAGTTTTAATGCCTCAGGTAAAATGCTAAAAAGCCTGGGGCTCCAGCTTTGAGAGGAGAAGGCTTGGTCATACTGTCAGAGATACAATAAAGCTTTACAAAGTCACGTAAGACGTGGATAAGCTGAATGCAGAATAGTTGATCACCAGATCCTACCATACAAGAGTCAAGAGGCACTAGATGACACCAATAAGAGATCAGTTTAAAGCAAACAAAAGCATTTATTTACACAGTGGGCATATAGAATCTGGCCTGCTACAAAGGCTGCAAGAAGGAAACGGTGTCTGAAGGTCCAAAGAGGGATTAGACAGATTGTTTTTAACAAATCAGTAAGTGGGTACTGAAAGAACTAGGTAGGTGTGTACTGCCTAAAATCCTTAATACAACAGTTGAGTTGCTTGGGGGCTGCAAGGTGAACAATATGTGAAGTGGTCAGACTTCTGTGCTCTCCTCAAGGAGCACCATCATGGGTCTGACACAGTAACACCAGCCTAGTGCTTCCTTACATAGCCTTGCCGAAGCAGTATGCTGGCTTCTCTGCGCTCTGTTTCTTAGGTTCTGTTATGTGTCAATTGAGTCCATCAGTATATATATAACAATTTTAATTATAATATGATTTTCTAATTCTGTCATTGTAGTGTAGTATATGGACTGTTGTGTTGTGTAAAAGAGTTGACAGCAATTAAGCAGTATCATTTTATATCAGTTGAGAACTACTTGGTTTAGAACTGTGAAACAGTCCTAATTTTCACATTTTCTTATTTAGTGTTTAAATGTGAAAACTGAAGTTAAAAGTCGACTTGTATTTCATAATATGTTGTCTACAAAGTAGGATGAAATTTTTATATTTTATTTTTTCTTCTGGTGTCTTTTTATGCAGATGAATTCAAACGTGCTGTGTATGTAGCCACAGGTGTGAAGCTTTCACCACATCTGGTGAACACAGTGTTCAAGATTTTTGATGTTGACAGAGATGACCAATTGAGTTATAAAGAATTTATCGGCATTATGAAAGACAGACTCAATCGAGGGTTTAGGGTAAGGATTCTAATTTTTATAGTTATCTTAGTTGACTTTATTACTTGCCACTACTTACTTCAGCACCTATAGCATGAGTAGGTTGCAAACCATCAGTGCATATGTTTAAAGAAATATGTTTTACAGAAATCTTGAAGCAGTCTGTAAGATAAATTGCTTCTCAAATTCTTGATTTTTTAATTAGAAATTAATACATAGAGGACATAATGTACCTTTGTAATACACAAACCAAAATGGAGATGAGAAATCCTCTGTATACTGTCATTTCTTCTGTATTGTGTGACTGATAGATTTGGCATTAAGAATTTTAACAAGGGTAGCAATTATGTCCGGGTTGTTTGCAGGGAAAAGAGAGTTTGTCTCTCTCAAACTCGGACAGTTTAGTTAAAGGTCAGCCACTGGCTCTTCTAAAACTTATTTAAAATACCAAGTATTGATAAGGACTGTTGAAAAGAGTTGCAGCAGAAGATAGCTTTAATTTTCAAATAAAGAATTAGTGAAGTGGTGCTGAACAATGCTATGTTCTAGTTCAAAGCTGCTTTTGATAATTTAACCCTGTATCTAATATATTAAATTACAGTAAGCTAGAGGGCAGGAAATTACTTGCAGAAAATTTTCATAGGGAACAAGCTTGTAAATCACGCTTTGCCTTTTAGGTGAACGTATAGGCCTTGCTGCCCTCTTCAGGTTCTGTGTAGTACAGGGGAATTCTGTAATAGCAGAAAAAGTTTTAGTGAAGAGCATAATCAATAAAAGACACATTTTTTTGTTCATACATCAGGTGTTAACATATTTAACTAAATGTAAAATAGTGTTCTTACTGACAACCTAATCACTTAGACATAAATCTTAAAGTGTATTATGGTTCCTAAATTCACATTTCAGTATGTTATTTCTGTAATGTAATTTTAGTCATTTTTAGTTAGCTTCCTATATATGATTTTAGAACTTTCTACTAAGTGGTGTTGAGTCTAATAGTTTACTTGTTATTTTTGTAGTATTATGATCAAACATAAAATGTGGATAACAACCACTGCATTTGTAACAACTTATTTCCTTGTTGGTCCTCAGTTCCTTTTATTATGGTGTGGGAATTTTGATTGTTTCATAACTGTTTCAAGATGTTCAGCTATATGTTTTAATTGTTTACTAATTGTAAGTGTGCAGTGTATGTTAATTTAACCAGAAAACAGTCTGCTTACTAAGTAATTCCTGTAAATGTATTACATGTTTCTATTTCACAAAATGCATGACAGAAATCTCATATAATCCTTAAGAATCTATATCATCCACCACTATTCAGTCTTAGGCATGTATGTTTCTTTCGCCTAGGCCCCTATAAAATATGCCAGTGGACTGTAACAGAACCATAGAGAATAGCCGTGGATGTTTAGAATAATAGCACCATCCTTAACAAACGATACATCTAGTTTTAATTAGATCTGTCTCCTGGATTGCATAGGAGATGGTCATGATTTGATCCTATAAGTCAGTTACATTCAGACATGCCTACATGCAGACTTCTTAGATTATTCAGAAAAATGCATTCCCTTCACTAATCAATAGTATTCCAAGACAATTACATTACCACAAGAAAACACGTAAGAACTTTTTGCCCAGAACAAATTGGCAGAAAGTGTCATTCATTGCTTTCTAATGTTTGTACTTTAAAAGTTACACAGTATTTGGTGTGGCTGAAATAAGTAAAAATTTACCTTCTTCCTGCTACAATGTGGAAGGCTCAAATGTTGTCTTGTGCTAAATCAAAACTAACAAATCACTAATCTTTTTTTTGTTAATTACTGTTTTGAATCCATATTAATATTTGGTCAGTTCCATTATACAGATAAAAGAACGTTATATGCAGTATTTTGTAGCAATATGGAAATTTTTGCCGTGAGAAATTTCAACCTGTTTATAAAGTGTAAATGCCTGATTTTAATGCTAAGTATCCTACAATTAATGTCTGCCCAAATCAAATGTAGTCTCTTGATTATCACTCTAAAAACATCTAAAAATAACAGTTTAGAATAGGCCTATGATTTGAAGTGTGATTTTTAAATTAACATCGTATACTTAGTAATTCTGCTTTTTTAAAAGTTGTTTTACTAAAATGTTTGCCCAGAAGAATCTTTAGGGCATCACAGAGCTTGGTACTAGGACCGTATATTTTAGAAAAGGGAATTTTGTAGTTATATAGTCTGACTAAAGCAAGCATATTTAAGAGCAAAGAATTACACAATTCCAGTGAAACATGAGTTCTGAAAGGTTGGTCAGTACCTACCAGCTCTGTCCCATTTAAAAGCTTAGCTATAAAATCAGAAACTTGAGGTAGGGCAGGTACTGCCCCTTAGAGGAATGTAATAAAAATATTAATTTTTAACTTTTATTTTAGTTATGGTTTTGGAAAAGTAAATGTCCTAAAGAGTTTGTCAAATGGAATGTGTCTCCTTCTGGAACATGGTATTATAATCTGAAACCTTTTTTGGTTTTAATAATTTGAAACCAACTAGTATATTAAGCTGCCATCAAGTGGTCAGTCAGAGTATTACCATGAACTTACTAAAATGTGCAGACATGAAAAGCTTTATTATTGCTTGCTGTTTGGTTTAAAATAGTTATTTCCTTTTTTAAAAAAAAATTATATATATATATATAAAAGAACATTCCCTTTCCTATATAAATTCCATTTTTAAACTGAAATATTTGGAACTTAATGACTAAATGATAAACATTTTACCTAGTACACACTATACTGTATCTTCTAGCTATTCGTCACTTAAAGCCATTTTTTTGTAATTTCATGGTACTGTTGTCTTATGCGTACTTCTGGCTGCCTTCACATGTCGTCTGCATCTGCGCACTTCTCCATCTTCTGCTCCACAGGGCTACAAACCTATACAGAGGTATACTACTTTCAAATCCTGCGTGAGGAAGGAGCTCTATAGCAGATAAATGACGGTATGTGTTAGCTGCCCAGTCTGAGTGTGCTGGCATGCTTACAGGAATGGCTGAATGTTAAATTGTTGCTGCTTTGCTTCCCGTTCCAAAGATTCAGCAATAGGTTACCTGACTGTGAGCAACGTAGTAGCTCAAAGTGTCATGTTGTGATTTTGACAAGCAGTAGAATTTTATTCTGGAGTTGGCAATGGCTGACTCACACTGTCACTGTTTTGTACGCCAGCTGCAATTTTGTGCTGTGTTTGAAACAAGGAAAAGTTCTCTTTCATGGTTTCTGTTGCTGTTTTCTGTCTGTCCTGTGACCACTTTTCAGATAATTTCTCAGGTACCTATAGCTAGTAAATACTTGCCAATGAAGACTCTAGAGGCAGATTTTTCTTCCTGAGATGCTGTTCGTAACTTGATTCTACTTTGATTTATACAGTTACGGTTTTGAAAAAAATAACACATTTTTTGCTTGATTAATGCTATACCAGCAATTTTCAAAAATTGGCACTGTTGCCGATGTTACCATGGCTGTTGCTGTGTATCCACTACATGAATATTCATTCTTACAATTAGATCGTACTGTGGGTTTCAGTGTAAAAACTGGGGTGTGCGTATTCTGTAGCCGTATTGTGGAACTGTTTGTCACACGGTGGACACAGCAGAAATGCGTTCGTAGATGTTTCTGTTCTTACGTAGGGCAAGAGCTTGCGATTTGAGGTTTTGGTGCCAGCACTTTTTTCCTGTTTATATTTATATAGTGGTTGCCACAAAGGCTGTTAATGGCTAATGTAGGTCCCAGGTGTATTACTTTGCAGAGGGGAGGAACAAAGAAATATACACCATGACAAACAAGTCCCCATGGCCAGTGGTCTGGTATGAGGACTCCATGGGGCAGCCAGCACACCTCGTGCTCCTGAGCCAGGAGGGTTGACTGTCATTCCCCCACTGTTTTTAGTTCTGAGGCACAATATGAAGCTGAGATTTTTTTGTTGAATAACTCGATGCCTCCCTACATTATCATATTGCCCTCTGACCTTCTGAATCCTCCTCTTTCCTATCATACGCTTCTTTGAGCACTTGTATGCCACTGAGCATGCTGGGCCTCTGGTTTTAATCTTTCTTCCCTAATTCTGAAAGAGCCTGGCAGGAAAGCAAAGTGAAGAAACTTGGATCCTGTTTATCTGGAGTGATGGCTGCCTTCCAGCAACAGTGTGAAATCTAAGGCTGTAAGGAAGAGAGGTGGGGTGCCTTCCCCAGGGGTGGCAGCCCACCAGCTCTTCATCCTGACTGATGTTTTTCTTTTGTAGACCCCTGTGCAAGACCAGTAAGGGAGAGGGAATATATCTAAACAATTGACCTGTTCCTGTGGCACAACATGTCAAGTATCACAAACTGTGTTCTTTGGAACTTTTCAGACCGTGTTTTTTCAGTGAAGTGTCACATCTGTTGAACAGGCTGGTTCTTTGAAATTTAGCAGTAAAGATGGCTTAGGGCATGTCCAGGCTTATGCAGCCGATTTGTCCTCCCTGAAGGAAGACAAGAGTTCTGTTTGATCTGCATATGATTTTCTCATACATATAACATTTAGCAGCCATAGGATTATTTATTTATTATTTTGATTAACTCTTAACTTTTTTTTAATTATACTTTATAAGTATAATCCAAATCCTGAAGTATTATACTAATGTGTGAGGAACAGAACAGGTAATTTGATCTTAACAAACAAAGCACCTGGTTTCTCCACTTGATTAGTGGAAAGTGTTAATGGTTAATGAAATAGTTAAACAACATTTTAGTAATCTAACTCACCAGTCACATAAGAGGAAAATCACGGCTTTAGATCAATTTTATGTAACTTCACCTCTTTGAAGCTTCTGCGTCTTAAAGCTTCCTTTCTTTTTTTTCCTGTGTCTTTTTAAAAATCATTTTTAGCAGTACTTTGTCTTTTTGTCCCCACCAATTCTGCCACAACCTACTTTGTGGTTGCATATCAAATATTGTTTAAACCGTAAACTTTTCAAGATACGGAACAGCTCTTCCAGAAAACTGGCAAAATGCCACACAGTCATGATGCTTCCCTAATAATTTCAGTGCAGGGTAAGTGATCAAGTGAAACAAAATGCAGTGACACAAAAGAATCCAATAACTAATTATCAAGCCTAATAAAATTAGCTTGGTGGCAGAAAGAGAGACTGTGGTAAAACCATCAAGTTGACACACATCGACGCCTTGGCAGAGATCTGAATTTAGGCAGTAAATTAATTAATTCATATATTGAGATGGTGTAAACTGGGAAAAAAAATAAGATTTTGTTCACTCTGAATAAAGTCTTTCTAATGAAAAAAAATTAAAATTAAATTCAAGTATGTGTACACCATGTGCTGGGAGGCAGAGAAACCAGGTTAGTCCTCAGTGCGTAGACTTGGCTGCAGGCAGCCTCACTGACATAGCGTAGAGGTTGCTGGTTATTTACGCTGCTCTTCGTTCCACGTGAAGCTCCTGAATACTTCAGAAATGCTTCTTGTACCTAAACTTGCTTGTGTAGGTCTGTGTCAACTGTTTCCGGTGCACTGAAGAATAAATACAGTGTAAGCCTCATATAGATATATATATAAAATTCCCCTTTTCCCTGCAAACACGTTAGTCAGCTGCTGCTCTTCACCTGAGCAACTGCCTCTTGTTTCTTTGACATGAATTACAGTGACGTATCCCTTTGTTAGCTATTCAGAGTTCCTTTTTGTGCAAAAAAATTATTTACATTATTTCTTCAGATTTGTTGTAAACTTCTATTAAAGTTTGTTGCAAGTGTCGGTTAATGGAAATGGAAACTTTAGCCAAAATACATGTGAAGTGATTTGGAGTTAGTTACTGTGGAGGAGAACAGAAATAGTTATGTCTTTGCCATACAGAGAGGAGTAGAAGTGGATTTACATAATTCTAAAAATAACTATTTTCCACTTAGTTTATAAATTGAAAAGATAATAAAAATTGAATAATTGGATAACTGAAATTGAACAACTTCAGTTGGGTAGTGAAATTTCAGTCTGATGTACAAACACAGAAATGTACGTGAAATGCAAAAATCTGCTGCAACTACATCCCAAAGTTAGGTGCAGTACAATTACTATTGGTTTTATTTGTTCCAAATATGAATGTACAGATCATTGTGCTTTGATACGCTTTCTGTGGTGAACTTAGAACTCTGATGAAAGAGATTAAGATACTTGGCATACGTACCGCAGGTTATACCGTACTTTGAATCTGCGGCCTGAAAAGGGATAAACAGCACATCGTGCTGTATGTTACCTATCTCTAAATTGCACTAAAGCAATTTACTATAGCCTTATAATAAATAACGAAAATCTGTCCTTGGGGAACAACTGTACAAGCTGTGTGTGGTCCGAACAGCTGGCAGTGTTCTTGGAGAGCTTGGCTTTCAGCAGGGCTCTCCGGAGCTGCAGGGCACACAGCCCGACCCGGCAGCAGCAGGTACTGCTTTGCGCACACTGCGGGGAGAAGAGAAAAGAGCACACGTTTGAGAGCCGCCTCGCAGAGCTAACGCTGCTTCGAAAGCCTTGTGGAAGGGTTATCTAGGAAATGTCTAACAAAGTCCTTCCAGAATTAATTTCTGAAAAGGGATCCTAGAGACCAGTTCAGGAGGGGTTCGAGTCCATCTGAAAGTACTGGTTGCTAAACTATTTGTGTGCACAGGAGTTAGATAATTAAGCTATGAGTCTGATTTTGTTGACTTCTAAAGTGTAATTATTATGTCACAAATGTACATCTAGAGATTTAAGTTGGATGTCCCAGTAATTTCTTGAAAATCATACGATTTTTGCATTAAAAGAACTGTTTTCTAGGTGTTCTGAGGTTTGTGGGTTTTCTAAATTTCTGATTAAAGGTTTTTAGGAAGTAATAGTTAATAGTTAAAACCGGTATCTTGGGACTGATTGAGGAAGGAAATTTCATTTTGAGAAAGACGTGAAAGACTCCGGCATAGATTCTGAACCTCATTTCCAACCATGTTCCAGCAATACGTTGCTGTCTTCTGTAAATATTTCATTCATTCATCCATGTGAGAGTAAATTTGTCATGTAGTATAATTTTGAAAGCTTTTAATTTCCATACTGTGAGCTTTAGTTCACAGCAGTTGAATACATCTATCATAAGAGATAGCTTTGAAAAAAAAAGCAGAGGCTGTTGCTGACTAGTTGAAAAGACTGTTGCTTACCTCGCCTTCTAAAGCAGATAAAGTGTGGAGTGTGTGACAGGTACGCCTTAGTGACTCACAAAAATAATTGGAAATTACAGAACCCAGACTTTTGATCCTAAACCTGTCTAGAACCTTAAAAACATGCCTGGATACAGTGAGAGGAAAATGTTCCAGTGAAATGTGAAAGCGTTGCGGAGTTGTGGACACAATGTTCTTTCTATGGATTTGGTACACTGAGAATAGATACAACAATGCATACATTGGAAATAAGTGGATGAACAGTTAATATACTTCAGTTTTTCTTTTAATGATTTTCATGAACATTTCTCTCAACGTGTTTCATAAAAAAGAAATGCATATCTTAAAGCACTGGTTAATCAACTGAATGTGCTTTAGCTAAATAATGCAATGCATTTTGCAAGTAATGCGTTTTTTTCGTAAGATTGACTATAAATCTCAAATTGTGCATTCATGTAAGTATTGTTTCTAGTACTTCATTTAAAGTGTGTATTATATACTGGTGTGGATTAGATTGTTTTCTGAGTATTTACAACCTCTCTATAAGATTCTGTGCTTTTTAATTATACAAGATGAGTGATAAGAATAAATGGATGTAGGCTTCACTAATGGTTGGGTTTAATGTACTGCAGTGTTGCAGTATTTTAACATCCTCACTCGATTCAACCAAAACAAGCTGTCAGGCAATTTCTCACCCTGTGTCCTGGTTCCAGCTGGGATAGAGTTCATTTTCTTCCTAGTAGCTGGTATAGTCTTGTGGATCGGATTTAGATTGAGATTAATGTTGGTAAGACACTGATGTTTTTAGTTGTCACTGAGCAGTGCTCACATAGTCTCAAGGGCTTCTCTGCCCGTCACCTCAGCCCAGCAGCGAGCAGGCTGGGGGGGCACAAGGAGCTGGGAGGGGGCACAGCCGAGACATCTGACCCCAGATGTCAAAGGGATATTCCATACCATAAGGCGCCATGCTCAGTATATAAATTAGGGGGAAAGCTGGCCGTGGGCTGTTCCTCAGGAACTGGTTGAGCATCGGTCGTCATCACTTCTTTTGTATATTTTAATTCTTTTATCGTTATTGCTATTATTGTTATTGTTATCCCTTCTTTCTCTGTCCTGTTAAACTCTTTTTATCTCAACTCCCAAATTTTACTTTTTTTTCCTTCCCTGATCCTCTCCCCTATCCCACTGGGGGCGGGGGGGAGGGGGAGCAGTCAGCTGCGTGGTCTTTAGCTGCCTGCCAGGTTAAACCACAACACCTTGACACTGTAACTGTTTGCCTCCAGGTACTGGACTTCAGTTGTAATCCATCTTAGAAATTAAAATTACTTCTAAATGCTTCTGAAATTATAATTCCAGTTCCTCCCTTAGCTTCTTGCCCCAGCTGCTCTAATATTTAGTCTCTCTCCATCTTTCTATACTTACTATCAAAATAGGCTTGTGAAGTTAGGAACAGTGGAAGAAATAATGAGATCCAGTGGTAACTACAGATAATGAATCTCCCAGTATGAATCTAGTGAATCTCCCAGGCCAGCCCGTGGTTAGTATTCCTCTCCGTTCAAGGGGCACTTCCTAACATCACTGAACTACCGCGCAGTTTAGAATTAAGGTAACCTGGTATAAAGAAGCTTTCATATCATCTGCCCTTATTGAGTTTGGCTTTTGCCAAAGCCTCAGTTTCATGAACATCAATATTTCTATGCTTTTTATTTCGTGTTTTAGGTGAACTTTTTAGTACAGTGTCAACTCAAAGGGGCAAGAAACAAAACTAGAGAGAGCAGGACATACCTGAAAAAAAGATAAAATCCTTTCTTGCAGCTTTTAATATAAATAAGCTATTTGTTGAATGCTAATTGTGTGCTATGAGGTGAAATACATTTTGCGTACTTAACCTGTGTATGGATTTATAACCTTCATTTTACAAAAGTATTTCTGAGCTATAGAAGTACTTGATCTTTCATGATTTTAATACTAAAACATACACCTAGTGTGTATGAATCTGAGTAAAATTTAAAGTAGTGTTAAGGAATTTAGTGAATGATGTATTTTTTCCAATTGTATGTTTTTCACTTTTAACAGGAGACTCCGAAGTATGGTTGGAAGGAATATTATTCTTGTGTGATGACTGTAACCAGTGAACATCTCAGAGATCTATGGAAGCAATTTCGGAGACGAGATACACTGAGATGAAGGAAGAAGGATTATCTGCACTGGAGGGAACTGTTTATCCCTATGAATTCTTAATGAAGAACAAACTAAACCAGGTGAATTGTGTATCTTCCATCTGCAATAGAAAACATGGGACTTCTTTTCCACTTAGTGTAGTGAACATCAACTCTTACAGCTGCTTTTCAGTATGTATTTTATTTAAATGACAAACTAATTATCACCTGATTGGCAAAAGCGGGGTTTTTTAAGAATACATTTTGAAAATTATTTTTTACTATTTCGAGATGTTTGTCATTTAAAGCAAAACAAAAATTAGGTTTACATTTATTAAGTAGGCAAACATTTTGGCAATTAAGAGAAACTGCCTGCATCATCAATAGAACTGTGAATTTGCTTTCAGAAGAGCACTAATAAAAGTTTGTGCTAAATTGGGAATGAGAATACACTAAGTAGCGTAACAATTATATACAAGTTCAATGGACAAATTAAACTCTTAGAAACATTGTTTTAAAAAGAATAAAGCTGTTAAGGTTATAATGTGAATGATAGGTGTTTACCTAGGAAAGGTACTGTATGGACTATAAAGTTCAGATTCTCCAAGTCTTACTATTATGTTTATTAATTTTTCTTTGAAGAGGATAGCACAGATTTTAAGATGTCTTACAAGCAGTATGTCAAAGAAAAGTCAAAATGTTTGAATTCATTTTAAGTAAAACACACTTTGTAATATTTAATATAAATTTTATCACCATGCATATAAATTCACTGATATGTTTCTGGTAGAATAAAACTTCATGTGTTTCTTGTGAACAGTGCACTTTTATATGAAGTGGCACTGAGTAGAAACTATAGTTGCCTAATTTTTTACTCTGGAATGTAGTATCTGAAAAATAGTTAAATAACGTGTTTGTGTCAAACAAAAAAGCAAAACAAAACACAAATGCATGCAGCAGTATAAAGCAACACTCACTAAGTAATATTATTTGAATATTACACATCAAGTAGTGGACATAAGTTAGGCGTTGCAAAGGTTTCGGAGACTACAGGCAATCAGTAGCCACTATGCCCTTTCATGCCATGCAGAGTCACTGCAACAGTGGTAAGGACACTGTTACATTAATTTTTCATATCCTCTAATTTTTTTCTTTGCTGTTCAGTAGCAGTGTTTTTCCTTACTCGGTTGCAAGATTGTTGTTAGGTGGTATGAATTAAACCCAAACAAACATGAACACATACTTCTTGTATCCTTCTTGGAAAGGTTCACTGGGCATTAAGTAAGTCTGTATCTATTTAGGAACAAGCTGTGCCTTGAAATATTTATAGCTGAATACACACATGCACGCTAATGTCAATAAATCACTATCTGAAAGGCATATATTTGGTGGAGTCAGACAATTAAAATGGAACTAAAATAATAGCTTTAAATCTTTATTACTCTAAATACATGAAAGCAAACTTTTCAAAATTGTATTTAGTGCACATGATGCTCAAATACCATCTTATTTCACATGTGAGCAGAAAAGATGTATAGTATCTAAGTACACCTAAGTTTAGAAATGCTTGATCTATAATGAGATTCATCTCTGCTAACAAATAAAAACAAAACGTGAAGGAAGCTCTTTTTTAAGAAATTCCACACTGGGAATTTTAGAAAAAATGTGTGGCTTTTATCTGAGAAAAAGCCAGTTCAGAAAGTTTTTGAAGGATGCTACTTCGTTTAATACTTCATGATAAATACTTAGGAAATTTCCACCTTGATGTCCTTAAACGACTGACAACAAGAAAAGTCAAATAAATTGGGATAAAGGTTCTTGAATTGACACAACAGAACATGGGTAAGCTGCAATCCCTGTGTGATCATTTAGGGAATCAATTGTATTTAATGTATCGTCTTGGTACGCAGAATTGTCTCACTGCTTCTTGTCAGCATATGCAAAACTCAGTTTGCTACTTCAGTGATGAAGGTCAAAAAAAGGGAAGAAAAGCTAGGGAACTACTGAAGGGGTTCCTGTCCTTCCTCTTCATTCGCTACTGCCCACTCATGGTGATCCTGTCCTGGGAGGAAGCAGTACCATCATCGTTTTGCTCCTCCCCTGCCCTAGGCAATAGTGCACTTTGCTTTTATGGCTGGCTTGAGACAATTTTATCATTTTTCTATATATTTCATAACTGTAGTCACTTAATATAAAATAGAATGTGAAAGTGTCAGATTAGTTTTTAAAAGTATTTTTCTCATGTTTAATAATAAGTTATTTAATATAAATATGAATATATGCATATAATATTGTTATTTCAAAATAAATGCAGTTGAAACTAGTTTTCTTTGCAGTGTATGTCACTCATTCTGTTTTTTCATATAAAAATCTTTTTTTGCATAACATGAATGTACAAGCGCTTTGAATTAGAGCATCTCACCATCACAAAAAAATAGACTCATTTGCTTCTTTTGGTCATTTCTATAGATAGCTTTGCTTTTCTGCCACAGAATTCTGCATAAAAGAGCTAGAAGTGCAAGGACAGACAGGTGAAAACAAGGCAGGGTAATGGGGCATGCCATCTGCTATAGAGGCACCCCTCGGATAGGCAGCAGTTACTGTGCTCAATAAAACCTTATTCCAAATCTGCCAGATTCTTGGTAACAAAAAAAAAATGTGTGGGCTGCACCTAAATTATGTGAAAAAGTTGCATAAATGAAGGATTTTTTAAAAATAGTCTCTTGTTCTCTTCTGTAAGTTAACAAAACTCTAATAATGTAAGAAGATACTCAGAGGATGCTTAGGAACTGCCCACTGATGCCCAGACCAGCTGTAAATTGTGATAAAATGGTAACTATTAAACCTACAGCTTGGGGTAACTTCGTGATACTAACGAACTTTTGTGTGATCTCTGATGAATTACTAGTTCCTGGGAGAATATCCTGTACTGCAAGTGGCTCCCTGCTAATCTTCTTCTGATTTTTAAGATCACAGTGGCAATTTCCCTCCTTACACATTTTGGCAGTAAGTCAATATAAATTACTTCCACTGCAGATTCTTGTGTTGTATGACACGGAAATGTACCAGCCTGAAGAAAAAGGAATGCTATTTAACAGTGACTTGCAACATATTGATGGTTATGCTGCCTGGTTTCTATAGTTACTTGATCTCTTCCACCTAAATATCAGGATAAGGATGCATTGAAATAAAATGGGAAAAAAAATTATAGAGGAATTATATATTTAATCACTTCGATTAGACATGGCATAATATCCTTTATGTAACAATGTGTCTTGCTCTCTTGTCCCACTGAGGCCACTTTCAAGACAGTTTCTAGCTAAAGAACAGCAGACTAATATTTGCAGAAGGAAAAGAATCAGACCACAAGCTCACTATTAAAAAATTAATCTGAACCTAAATTTGTAGCAATACCAAGTTTGGACTCCCCTTAAAACCAAGCCAAAATAATACGAATATTTTTAAATATATGTGAGGTCTGAATGTACAGTATTTTTCCCTGTATCTGAAAATCCATGAAAGCATTTGGCACCCTGAAACTGTCAGCAGATGGTGCCCTTGGATATATTACATTCTTTTTCCTACACACACAATTAAATACATAAGGGTGTGCTTTAATCTTGAATGGGTAATGTTAATTTTTACTACTAGTTTGACTTACAAATTCCTCCCACAGAGGAACATTATTATTAGCTAGGAGTGTTCCATAAAAATGTTAGTACCTGCTTGAAAATATTAGTATAAAATACCTAATTTTGATATATATGCATGTTCATAGAAACAGCAACATATTAAATGTATTTTAATTTTAGTAATATGTTTCTGTTTATTCAGTATAATCAAATAAACCATTACTCCTGAGGGTTTTTTTAGAAGTACATAGAGCTGAGTTACCTATTTATATGTCCTCTATAATTTAAACATAAATGAAATTAAATTAAATCAATATCATTGAAAAGGAACTTTTCCAGTTCCTGATTCATAGCTATCCACTGCAAGTAACTTTTCATTTACACTTTTTTTCTGACAATACATTTATAATCCTTCTCCTTTTTAAGCAGCCATACCTGTATGCCATGTTTTTTTCAATAAGTAGTTTTACTGTTAAGTGCATTTAGGTTATTTGCCTAAGGTTGTATGTTCTGGTTTAAAACAATGAACTTTAACTTGCTCTAACCCTGATTCAGAAGCTGCAATCTAGATTCAAATGAGCGTAGTGCTATAAAAATAAGCTTTAATTATATTCAAATCTCTGCAATAAAATACGAAGTTAATCACCTGGGCTGTCCAAAAAAATGCATGCAGAGAATTGCATGAGATCCAGAAATGCCACAAACTGTTTTAAATTGGCAAACTAGCAAGTTAACCAGGACATCGTAAGCCGTTGCTCCTGGGAGCTGTGCATTCTCACGTGCTTTCCTTCATGGCCAGTAGCATGTCTGTGAAGGGGGGTGAGACGGCTCAGTTAGACAGGAACACAGCCAAAAACCTCACACACGTAGTACAGATGTGATTCAATGAAAACAGCTCCCCATTACAAAAGTGCTGTGGACAGCGCATGAGAAGGGGTGGAAATACATCGTCTTTCTCTGGTACTGTGAATCTTGCATCCTTTTCTGTATCATTTCATAATGAGAGTGGACAAATTTCCAGAACTGGCTTACAGATTGGCAATTAAAACACTTCCATGGGAAGTGGAAAGAAATTAACTGTGACTGCTGCTGCTGCACTTTGTGCAAAGACATGCTCTGAGGATCCCCAGCAATAGAAAGCATGAACATGGGCAGGTAGATCATCCCTGGACAATGGCCAAACCTAGATGTATGACCAAGGCACTGAGTGGCTCAGCTCTGTTGAGGCATTTCAAGGCATTAGCTGTAAAAGAGGGTTTACGTGATCTAAAAAACCACCCAGGTTGTTGGACTGAGAGTTTTACATTTAGATGCCTGCTTTTGGAGTCAACCATTAAGCCACATAACTTCGGCACCAAAGGGCAGAAAGCCCAGGATTGGTGCACAGAGCATGGGACATCACCAGGTGAGATAAGGTTTCTTACATACAGCTCTTTAGGGGCTTTCTGCTCCAGGGATCATGATTTTTTGCCTAAGCAGAGGCATGCCTTGGGGCACTGTACAGATCTCCATTGCACCAGAACTAGTACTGGTTTGATTTCCCATGTTTCCCACCTTAAGTGACAAAAGGGGAAGCAGCAGTGGAATTAAAACTCTTAAGATTAATATATCTGGGAAAAAACAACACAATGAAAAAGTTACTGCTGAAAGTGACAGAAGAGTGGGTGGATAATGAGCCCAAATAGGACTTTAAACAGCTTCCCTGAAGGCAGACTGATAAATACAGTGCTGTATCAATCCAGGGGTAGGAACCAAAAAGTTCCAGGCAAGGACATTGTTACTTGAAGAGGAGCTAAATGAGCCTCTCCTGTGGAGAACCAGGCAAATTTCCATACTGTGGAAAAGTAAAAACAAACAAAAATACCCCAAAAACCAACAACAAAAAACAAGCATACAACAACAGTTAGGTTTGGGTATCCAAACAGTTGCAAATAATTAAGTATCTAGTTAGGGTGAAGGGAGAGCAAAAGGATGAGTATAGCTGGGCCAGCCCTTCAATCAAAATACATCTGCCAGCTAGACTGGGACTGGAGATGGTACTAAGCTGCTTGTTTTCATGTAGCTGGGAGCCACAAACTATACACAGATGGTACTTGACTCCAGCTGGGATACAACATCTATTTTCTAAGTGGTATCACGCCAGAGTTGTTGCAGAGTTTTCTTTTTCTGTGTGTGGTAAGTGTGGTCCAACATCCAAACATTCTGGAGAGAAGCAAGCGGTGTGGTCACTGTGAAGGTCAGGGAGCATCCCTCTAGAGCCACTGGTTCACCTAATTAGCGCCGTATGCCTGTTTGTCTGTGTCTACATGTATGCTTGTTTCTAGCTGCTGGTCTGTGTATTGCCCTTGTGTGAGAGAGCAACTATTTATACTCCTGGTGTACTGTCCCTCCTCCTCTTGCTGCTCCACTGAATTTGCGGGATGTGGTGGGGGAGAAAGTATTCCACCATATCAGATTGCCTGCGCAGAGGAGATGTTCAGAATCTGTAAGTTCCAAGTGCCTAGTCTGAAAAATAGTTCTTAAATTAAGACCATTTTTCATTTGTGTTTATTTATCATTCACTGTATTCTGCATATACTTACTTCGGGATTTTTTTAATTGTCCAAATAATGAAAGAAATACTGTGCTTAAAATGATCAGAAGGTTATTATGATAGTATAAAATGAATCATGCTTTATAATTTTCAAACTACTCTAGTACAGTAAATCCAAGACATCTTAAAATGATGTAACAACATGAAGACTTACTTTTCCACAGTCAGTTGCCGTAAGGGTAGCCTTATGAGCTGAGTGTAATTTTATAGCTGAAGTGTAATGAGCTAGATACACATAGAGTATTTCCAGTTACTGATCATAACCTATGAATGGACGGTAAACGTGAACGTTTCTGGCCAGCCTTGGATATTAAATCCACAAGAGGCTAGATGAATGCTAAAGTAATTCCTTGACAAATGCTGTCTTAACTGCAGTACTGTGGTATTCAGTTCGCTGCACATTAAGGAGAACACTGCTATTTTCATAATCACTTTTCTTTTGTTTCTTTTGTGACTCATTTTACTTTTTTATTCTTACTGTTTTGAAATTTTATGACCTTTCAAACTGGTACAAAACTGAGCTCCAAAGAGACTCACTGTGCTAGATTATAGGTAACAGACAGTTTTTCTCTGCCATATGTTAAACATCCTCGCTTTAAATTTCCTTCCATTTTGCAACTGTTATTTTATGAAGTTGATTATCAGGAACTGTTTGTCACATCTTAAGAAAATACATTCAAGAAATCTGTGTAACTTCATTAGACGTGTGTGAACCTTCTACTACTGTTTACTAACATCAGATTTCCTATTAGTTCCTTACTTCTTAAATGCACCAAAATGCTCTTAACTGCTACCCATATACAGTGAGCACTGTGGAAATGCAGCAGCATCTGACTATAAGTAGCAAAGAACTTTTAATGTCAGCAATTAGAACTACAATTTAAAGGTAGTTCAACAAAGCAGAGCCCCCTGGACTTGCACAGGGGGAGTTTTTAATTAGGACTGCATGCTAGGGTACCGAGATGCTTTCCTTCAGAAAGAGGCGCTATTTCCACTCTCCACTTCTGTATCTGAACCCAGCTGGAATCTAACTGTCAGTACATGTGGAAGGAGAGAGCACCTGCTTTGTTAACCAGCTTCTGATCAAGAACCTTGTCAAGTGGAATGATGAGGAGAAGGGAGGAAGCCAAACATGCAGAGGCACAAACCCAACCAAACAATGCTCAGAGAGACAACAGCAGGGAACAGCCCTGGTCAGCCAGACTGATCAATAAGGGTATGTGGAGCAGGAGGATGCTTGTTTCAGCCAGATCAGCTGGACAAAGACCTTATCAAAATGCAGGGAGCACCAAGCTGGACCAGCTGGTGAGTACGGGACCACTGAGCAGGTAAGAGGGCCGGGGGTTCAGGCAGAGGTGTCAGACAGCCAAGGAGGCTGTGCCTATACTCGGGGATGTGCAACTGCATGTGTACTTGTGAGCACAGAGAGGAGGGTGTGTGTGCGTGGTTTCACTAGTGTACCTCCGCCCTGACAGCTGAAGGGGAGAAAGGGACTTGGATGTTGGTACTTGAGTGAGTCCTGTATGTAGGTGCTGTTCAAGTTGCCACTGGTTGAGCAGGAAAGCAGCGGCCACATCCAACAGCCTGGGATGGAGACACCAGGTCCCAGGCTGGGCTCCAGCTGCCTGGCAAGAGGATGCCTGGCCCCAGAGCTGCAGGTGGCAGCCCCTTCTTGTAACATCCCTTCTCACTACCTAGGTCACAGAACCCGAGACAGAAAATAGTCAGACATGGTAATGTTAGAAGTACCCATACGGATTCCAGGAAAGACACTTAAAAAATAAAATCCACCAGCAACACCTTGCATATACCTTGTCTGAGGGGAAAAGCTGAGTGGTTCTGCTTATGACAAGAACATTTTGGTTTGATTTGCCAAACACTCAAGCCTCCTCCTCAAACCCCAGCTACCTTTAGCCCAGCTTCTGACAAGAAAAGCCTGTAAATAACCTTTGTTTCCTCTTTTTCTTGTGAACATTTCATACAAACATCAATAAACTGTGCCCCAGATAACCTCTCTCATTGTTGAGAGAGGCTGCCCCAGTACAGTCATTTGGGAAATCTGTCCATGAATGGTTTAGATCATCCCAGAATTTATTTCTGCCATAATGCGATGATCCTTTGAATATGCTTGCTCTTGAGGTTTTTTTGCTGTTACGTAAAATTTCTGCAGGTGGTACCACAGAGAGAGGAAGAAAGGCACAGAAGGAAAGGGTCTCTCATGACCCATCTGGACAGTGATAAGAGTCGTGGAGGGAATAGCAAAGAACTGTGGGCACGAAGGCGAGCTAGAGAGCCCATGTCCATGGGGAAAAGCCACAAGCTCAAGAGGACAGAGGGATTCTTTAGAGCTCTCTGACCAAGGGGTGCTCCAAGGTAATTGGGAGCATCAGTCAAGGCAGGCTCTTTTGTCCCAACTAAATTAAAGTGAGGTTTGGCTGTTTAGTTCACTAAACAGGCTAATTTTGAACCAGAATGACAATGATTTGGGGACTCTGGTAAACAGTATGCTATAATTATCATTAATGTAATTATTAGCATACTAAATAAGAAAATTCTGATTATTGTGAAATCTTAGCAGTGAGAAGAAGGTGGTAGTGGTCATGGGAAAGTTAGAAAGCTGGACTACTCAAGCTCATTTGACCAGATATTTTATGATATAATTTGAGGTCTTAGTAACACACGATTTTTTTTCTTATTCTCACCTCTCTGGCAAACTGCCACCTCTCTATATACATAATTTGTATAATAGCTATTATTTCAAATAATTAATTACTATACTAAAGAGTTTTCTCTAACTTCTACTATGTTTACCTGGCATGTGTAGTTGTTAATAAGCCCCGTATCACATACAGCATTTTAAAATGGTTTATAGGAGAAAGATTTTCATAGCCCCCAGGTGCGATGCAAAACCTACATCCTTATATGTACAGCATCCAGCTGCTAACTTCTCATGGTACAGCCACGTATCCCTGGAAACACACAACAAGTTAGATGCGTTATCCTTTGTATCTGAGAGAAGTCACTGTCAGCTGTTTCCAAATAAGTGAGAAAAGCCATCAAATGAAATCAATTGCCTTCATTTCTTTTCACTTTTGCCAGTAAAGCACAGAGTATGCATTCAGGCAGCAGTAATCTTGTTCCTTATACTTTTAAAATCTGTTTTGAATAACCTTTAAATGGTCTATTAAAATGTTGGCCTTAGCAGTGACTTGCATAATTAATTCAGGTAAAATAAAGTGCTTTTATTGTCTATGTCATGTTGGGTTTGGTCCTTTCCTCTTGTTTTATGAAATACAGTATGCAGGAACATCAGATCTCTTTTTTAAAGCACCATTCACAGTATCTCCACCTTTTTAACGTATAATATGTAATTCCCCATTATGCAGAATCTTAAGCTATTATAGTCCAATCTTTCTATGGCATATTTCATTCGTTTCTCTTCTATAATAGCTATACGTTGCAGAGATGTTTCACTGAGCCATTCACGGTGATATATTTTCTTGCATAGGCGAAGATGATTTACTGCCATGGGCTATGTAATATTCCTCTCAATACATCACTCTCTATTGCTCATTCACCCGGTTCACCGTGGCTAACGGAAATTCCTCAGCCTAAACTTACAATAATGAGGGGTGCATGATTCTGCATTACAGAAAAATGCTGCAGCCATATGGTCAACTTCTTTTTCCCTCTCTTCAATAAACATGCTAGCAACTCCGCTTCATACTGTGGAACCTGGCAGCACACCTACTACCGTTTTAGTCATATTTTCCGGTTTGTTGGTTTTTTTTTCTCCTCTCTCTCACAGCTTGTTTCTTAACCAACAGCAGTCATACGCCTTCCAGGTTGTGATTACTTTGCTCCATGCGTAGTCTCCCATGTGAGATACTACACAAGCCTTTTTTCAAAGTCCAAACACATTTTAATCAACCAGCTCCGTCCTACCTGCCACGCTGCTGTTGCTCCCAGAGATGAGCAGATTGCAGCAATGCTGCGGCCGCGCTCGGCATTTCTAATTCTGGAAGGATAATTGAGCAACAATTTTGGTGTACATCCTGCAACGTGCTCTGGGTTTACTACGTTTCACAAAAGTTTCATTACCGCAACATAATGCCTTTTCGGGAAAGAGTGAGTCAGCACAGCCCCACGCCGCTGTCCCTTGGCCCGACACCCGCGGGGCGCAGGCCCGGCCACCGCGGCCCGCCGCGCTCTCGGTGCCTTACGCCGTCGCCCTGAAGCAGTGTTTGCCGGCGGGGCAGCACTTATCTTAGCCAAGTGTGCCGAGGCCTTTCCCGGGGCGGCTGGGTGCCGCCGCCCCGTGCCGGAGGGAAGGAACCGGGCGGCTCCCGCCCCGCCACGCACCGGCGCTGCCGCACGTGCCTCGGGGCGCTCCGTGGCGGGCGGCGCTGCCCCTCGGCGGCGGCTGCTCAGGCCCCTCAGCCCCGCCACAGGGGAGGCGAGCGCGGCCCCTCTCACGGCCGCCACGGCGGGGGCGAGCGCGGCCCCTCTCACGGCGGCGCAGGCTGCCGGAGCGCCCCTGCCCCGCGGCCCCACCTCGAGGGGACGCTGCGGCCGCTCGGGCGGCCCTTCCCCCCGGCCTACCGCTGCCCTGCCCTGCCCGGGGGGAGCGGCGGGCGGGCGGGCGGTGGGAGGAGCGGCCCTGCCGGAGAGCCCTGTCAGCGCGGGAGGGAGGGACCGGGGCGGGCTCCGGCGGGGTGCGCGGCCGGAGCCCGGGCACCCGGAGCGAGCGGCCGGGATGCGGTGCGGGAAGATGGCGGCGGCGCCGCCGCCAGCCGGGGCGGCGGGCGACTGGGGCGGCGTGCGGCGGCGCTGCCAGCGGCTGCTCTACTGGGTGCCGGTGCTCTTCATCTCCAGCATCCTCTGCTGGTCCTACTACGCTTATGTCACCCAGCTCTGCCTGCGTGAGTGCCGCCGCGGCGGGCGGGGGGCGCGGCGGGCTCCGGCGGGACGGGGGTGGGCGCCGCCGCCGCCGCCCCTGCACCTGCTGGCGGAGCGAAGCCGGGCTCCTGCCGGGACGGGGCCGCGGGGCGGCGGTTACTGTTGTTCGTTGGCCCGGGGCCGCCACGCCCGCGGGCCGGGCTGGGGCTGGGGCTGGGGCCGGGGCCGGGGTCCGCGGCTGCGCCGCCTCACGCTGCCGGCCGAGGCTGGGCTGGGCTGGAGGCTGGCGGAGGGACCCGCGTCCCAGTCGGCCGCAGGTGGCCGGGGTCACGCTGGGCCTCCTCACCGCCTTGTCCCTCCGCCGCTCGGCCGCGCGTGGTCCCCAGCCCCACGCGAGGAGGCAGCCGCGCGCACGGGGGCTCTCGCGCGGGAGTTTTCCTCCGCGGCGCGTGCGCCGTCCCGTCCCGTCCCGTCCCATCCCGGGCAGGGGCTCCCGGTGCAGGTCGGCGTGAGCGAAGTTAGCCGCCCCTTGGCTTTCCTCCCCTGGGTGACGGCACACACGCATACACGTATGTACATACACACACGCATACACGTATGTACATACACGCACGCAGGGTGCTCTGCCAGCTGGTGTGGAAGCCAGAACAGGTAACACGAAATCCTCGTCTCTCCCCGTGCCGCTCTTCAGTCCTCTGGAAAATGCCCGGCTGCCAGAACTTCGTGGTCCTTCCTTGGCATCAGCGGCCTGCCGTTCATTCAGAAGTCATCCTGACTGTGCACCTTGGCGGGTCCTCGGTGTCGGGCAAATAATGAATCACGTGCTGGAGATGGGTTGTGATCTGAGTATTTCTGTGAACTTGAGCTGTTGAGCCAGAAGGAGTTATTAAATGACCAGCTCACTAGGCTCGCTGGAATTAATTTTAGGTTCAGTTGCGGTATATAGCTGGTAGAAAAACAATTTAATCTTTGAATTTTAGAGGCTGATGCACAGCATACTGATGTTTCATGAACAGTATTATAATAATGGCACAAAGGAATACGAGTTAGCTGTTGTTTCCCCTTTCCCTTCTACTGTAGGTGAGGTTCTTTGTGGCTACTGGTCATTTAGCATCTGTTTAAGGAACAGCGGTGAGGGGAAAATACCCAAGTCAAGCTGAGTGCATTTATGTGCCAATATAACTTGGCCAGACTTCAGCTATTCGTGTCGAAAATCTCAGCAGTCTGGTACCTAATTTTGGACTACTGTTTGTTGGGTTTTTTTAACAGAAGGCTGTGATCAAATTTCTGTCTCACAGATGCTTGGCTGAGCAGTTGAGACATTAAGCAAAAAATGATTGCCAGGCCTAGCACCTCTGTTTTGGAGGGAGCTGTGAAGACTTGATGTGGTTTCTATATTGGAGGTTGGCTTTTTATGTCTTCTTTTCACTAACAGCAATCAGATCTGTTAGTTTTAAATGCTGCTTTTCAACTAGAAGCTGGGTCTTGAGTTGCTGTGCCTTCATGAGAAGAGGACTAAAGTGTCTACTTCCAGCACAAGCAAGTGAGTTTTCTGGAAGGTGGTGGGAAAAACTGACAAAGCAAGCCTGGAAAGGGGAGCTGTGAGCTGACATGAGGAGGGCAAGGATGTTCCGGGTCAAAGTGACCCTATAGTTAACATCTGTCCTAACGTACATGGCGCTGTGATGCTTACACAGTACAATAGGCTTGATTTGGGCACTACTGTTTGAATGGTCTACTGTATTATTTCTTCTGTGTGATTCTGTATAACAGAATTCTGAGTTTTAGCTTACCTGAAAGTGAGTACCTCTTAAGGAAATGGCATGCTTGAAACCGGCTTCAAAGTATAAACCGTGGTGCTGTAATTCCTTGAGAACTGCTCAAAGCAAAAGGCCTGTAATGGGAGGGGAGGAAGAAGGAATCCTGGGGCTCTGCTAAAACATCTTTTAGTTAATTCCTTTCTATGGACATAGGTGATTTTTTGGTTTGTTTCTTTGTTTGTTTGTTTCATCCCACCCCCCTTCCCCATTCTGCCTGGCTCACCAGTTTTTGAATTCAGCTTAGCAGTTGTCCGCAAATTCCACTAATTCCATCTTTTATTTATATCTGGATGTTTTCCCTTGGTTTTGGCATATTAAGATAAAATAAAATTACGTCTTGTCTTACTAATGAATATTTAGTGTAAACAACAGAAGGAATAGCTAACAACTCTGAGAACGAAAGCCAACGGCAGGAATAGACTGTAAGCATTTCAGTGCTTTGAAGCCAGCCTGTCTGCTCAGTGCATCTTTTATTCCTGCAGCACTGCCTGCTAAAGAGGACGTATATAGCTGCTTATTTTACTGCATCTACTACCATTGACGCTAACGACAACGTACAGGAAACAGCGTTAACCATTGTGCATTGGGACTCCACAGAGTTATAACGCAGGTGGTCTATTTGAGCTTTTAGTAATGAGAAAGTGTTTCAAATGTAGTATTTTGAATATTTTCTGCAATTTCAACTGAGTGTTGTAGGAGAGACATTGTATCTTTTTTTAGAAGGGAAGAAAAAGTACTAAGGTGTTTCCTTTCTTCCCTAAAGCCGAGTAGTTACAATACTGAGCAGCATTTTAGAAACAAAAAGGTTTTAGAAACAGAAAAAGGAATTCACAGACTTTAACTGTAGTGTTACTATGTCTAGAGTTCTGTCTCTTATTAGTGGATTCGGTTAAGTGCTTGTGCTGCTTTAACCTTTTAAGGAAAAAGAGAAAGTTATTGAACACTAGCAAGCAGTTTTCTTCCTGCTGGTTGTAGAATACTGGAGTTAAATGTGTAAATGAATTGGTTTTAAAACACCTGACTACAAATTGCTTCTCTCTAATTTAGTTCCATTATCTTGATTTTGATGGTACTGTCATCTCACAACCCCTGTCTGGCAGTAGTAATTGTCTTTTTCACCCAAATAACTTCCTCTGTGTTTAAAATTAATGGGCCTTTAAGTGTTAATCTTTAATGTGTTTATCAAAACCTGAGGGTTACAGATTTATTGTTCTTCCTCTAAAAAAGATGAGGAAATACAGGCAATGTACAGTGAGTACATTGAACTTTGACAGCTGAAGCTATTCAAATTTTGACCTAGGATATATGGAACAACAGTAACCTGAAGTGCAAATGGAATTCTTTCCTTTGGCATCCACATGTCTGTACTCAGAAAACATGAATTTAATTCAGTAAACTATATGCAAAGAAAATAATTATTCTTACGTCTTCCTTCTTGGGTGTCTCTAACTCCGGTTAGTAGAACTGTAATGGACTTGGAGTAGCTACCCACTCCATGCTTTGGGAAAGGCAGAATCAGTAGTAATTTGCAGTTTCTGACAGTTGTTTGTCAGAACTGTTCTTGATGAACTTTGATGTTGAGATCCTTTTGGGGGTTTTGTTCTGTTTGTTTTATTTTCCTGCCAGTTTGTGATTTGGAATTGCATGTAAGAAGGAATGCGTGAAAATCTGACAGTGCTGTGACAGATGTTTTTAGTGAAAATACCAACTGGGCTGATGAAAGGGTTATCCAATAAATAGGAATTAGTTGTATATGTTCAGTTTTGATCCATAATTACATGTCACTGATTTTAATTTTAAGGTTTTGCTCAGGGAATCCTGTCTGAAAATATAGCTTGAGTTTATAATTTTGAAGAAGGAAAATAAATTTCCTGTGGAACATAGAAATGAGCAATAAGCATTTTCTGAACTACTTCAGTGGAGGGAAAGGGAGGAACCATTGCCACCTGGTGAGTGATGTGCCTCATTTGGGAAAGAGTTAGTGACTTCAGCACAGTTGAAGAGGGCGACAAGACATTCACAGTACAGTCTGGAGAGCTTATAAACCACATATTTGTTTTTGAGGATCTGTCCACAGCTACCTTCATTATGGAACAGAAAAACATGGAATGACATCCAGCTGCTAAAGATGTTAATAGTCATGGAAGATTTTTGCTGGAGGATCAGATTGATTAATGCTGAATTGAGTTTTTGAGTCTGTGTAACATCAGTGGAATGGAATTAAAGCAGGATAAAAAGCTGCTTAATTCATCACAGTGTAGAGGCAGAATTAATGCATGCCCTGTAGGCATGGCACAGTATCATCAGAGGATCAGAAATGGGAGAAAATGTGAAGATAGAAGCTGATAGAGGGAAAAAAAAGAGAGGGAGAAAAAACAAAAAAAAGATGAGGCCCAAGATTAGGTCAGCTGGATTTTGGCTTTGAGCTCTTTGCTCAGTATGTTCTCCAAATGGATCAAAGGATTTATGGTACTTGCTGATCATGTCTTGTAATCACCTACGTTTTTTACAATGTACTTATATTTCTATAGCCAAATATAATATTGCAGTTGGCTGTTGTCAAATACCAGTTAAATACCCTGTCTTTAAATTGGCTGCTAAGGCAGCAATGGACTTTGGTCAAAGCAAATTTGTATTTTTATACAGTATTTTGCAAACCCTATGTTTTTTCCTTTTCTGAGATCCCTGGTTACTTTATGAAAAGTTTCAAAACTGACTGCTGAAGTAAAATTGGCTTCTGAATTTGAGCCAGCAGTACTCCTGTGCGTTTCCCAAATTTCATTTGATTTCTTTCTCAGACTTCCAGAGGCGGCTGCCATTCTCCACTTCTGAAATTGAATTGAAGCCTGTGTTAAGTATGACTGATTATCTCTCTGTGTAGTGCCAAGTGTACTACCTATAGGTTTTGTGCCTTGAAATTTAAACCATGGCTTTAAGTTGAAAACATAAGGTCTGTTAGGAAGATACAATTACTTACTATATATGATTGTGTTTTCAGTTAAAGATTTAAAACACTGCTTGATACATAGTGACTAGAATAGATGTTCTTGTCAGGGTGTACTCTGTCTGCTAAAAAGTATCTGGTTATACAGCTTCTCTAGAAGTAGTCTTTGCTCTGCAGTTAGTCCTTGTGACTTAAAAAGTAAACGGGAAGTTCGTAAAGAAGAACTATTCAATTCTTAGTCATAGTCAAATCAAAAGGAGTGGGTTTGTGTGCTTAACTTGAAAGGTACCAAATAGCAGCTTGCTGCTCAGTAGGTGGGCAGTAACGTAGCTTGATGGGCACAGGGTTAAAATGAATTTACTGAAACATTCACAAATATTGTCAAATCCAAATGTATGGGTTATTGATGACTACTTATGCCAACCTTAAATCTCCAAGAAATACTTCTGTTACTTTTGTTCTGAAGCGAAGCACTGGTGGCAAAGTCTCGGTGGTGTTTATTGCAAGCACTGATACTGCAGACAACAATAGAACACTTATAACTATAAAACATTTGTATGTGTAGAGAGCTGAGTTAAATGGCATCTATAGATCAGTGGCTTACAGCTTCACATATGCTATAAAGATAAAATACACTCTTAGTTTTGTGAATCAGGTCCAAGATATTAAACTGTGTAAAAGTTTGAGAGAAACAGCTATTTATGGATGTGGCTGCAGAGTCTCTGAATCAGATGTATCTTATGTTCCCATTCCAAAGTTTTAAGTACTTAAAAAATGTGCATAAAATATGGAAGCAAGAATTTTTATATTCACTTCCATCAAAGCTGCTTTTAAAAAAAAACGTTTCTCTAGTCTTTTTTCTCTCTTTTTTTTAATTTTTTTATTTTTTTATTTATTCCCCCTTCCCCCCCCCCCCCCCCCCCCCCAATCTAACCATTACATTTACTGTTCAGGAACTTTGATTTTGGGTTTAAAAGTCAAGCAAAATTTAATATTAGAAAACGAATGCAAATTCTTTACATGGATTTTTATCTTCCAGAATCTTTGGGTTTTTTTGGTAGCAATGTGTCTTACCACGTCTGTAGCTACATGGAGACAGATGCCTACTTAATTTTTTCCATGGGTGAGTGAGAATAAAGATTTCTAGAGAAAATTAGCCATAGTTAAAGAAGTGGCAAATCCATTTCTGTCACTGAATTAAGGTCTGACCCAGTGCAAGGTGCCTAGCAATGTAGCTCCTCTTGGCAAACTGATTTGGTGATGGAGTGGTAGCAGGCAGTTTTGAGATATTGTGGTGCCTCTTTGCTTGCCAAGGCAGCATTCCTAGTGCTGCATTGGTTGTCTCCCAGTGAGGAAGACTACGAGCAAGTGTGGGATGAATCCCCCAAGCTTCTCTGGGTGTCCTTTCCATCCTGGATTTTTTCCTGTCTTTTGTAACACAACTTTCTGTCCTCAGTCACTGTTGTTTTTTGCAAGCGCAGGCAGTTTAGCAGCATTGACTACTGAATGTGCTGTTCCTGATTCTGGCTGCCTGCAGCTCAGGGCAAGCAGGGAATGATGTTTCTGGCTCAGGAAATTGGCACCTACATTGGCTGAAGTCCCGCATATGTCCCAGCCTGATCCCTGATTCTGATGAGCACCGTCTGCAAGCTGTGTGATGAAACAGAGAGGCTCTAATTATGTGATAGTCTGCTAGTGGCTATAACTGTAAATGGCATCCTGATGCTTTAGCAGTGGAAGGCTGATTCTTAATGAAATTGGTCCCTGCAGTAGCTCAGGCAAACAGAACTGTAACTTTTTAATGATTTCTTGAAGACAGGTCATGGTTTTATAATTATCTCCATCTCTAAATGTATGGGAGTATCATTCCATTCCTCTCTCAATCAGTTTTACCTTGTTTTCTCCCTGATCATAGAAATTGCTTAACAGTTGGGATTGGTGTGTCCTTGGTGTTTATTTTAGTCATTATAGACATAAATGCTTTTTACCCTTATTATTTGTATGCTATTGGACTACCAGTAAGTGAATTTGCAGCGTGTAAGCTGATATTTATTAATGACAGGATGCACAGTCTGACCTACTTTTCTGTGCACTACCAGCAGTGAATATAACCCCTTGGAAGAGAAATGAGAAAACTGCCAGGAAGACTGGTATAAATGATTCACAGTAGACTATATCATCAAATACTATTGAATAATATAGCTAAGCTGTATCACTGAATCTACTGAAAAATGTAAAATTTGTTTTAAATAAATACATCACGTGCTGTTCAGAAAGTGGGGAAACGTTTCTTTGATCAAGTCCAAAATTAAAGGATTTTTTTTTTTTTATGTTAGAAAGTTATTTTCCATGCACTTAAATAGTGTGATTTTAGAATTATAAGCATATGGTGGTTATCCTAAAATGTCTTTGTATCATGGTCATTCTATAAATAGAGAAAGTTTAATTTTTAAGAGAAATTTAAGAGATAGTATGATTTATAAGAGGTTTTTTGTTTGTTTGCTTTTTCGTATTTTGTTTTCTGCTGGTCAATTCTGCTACAATTGTGAAAAAACAAAGAAACAAACAGAAAACAAAACCAAACGAAGTGAACCAAAAAACCCCCTTTATTTCCTCCCTGGTCCTGTGTTATTGCAGATGTCTGTCCAATAGTTTCCCACACATTATACCTCCTTCATGGAGCCTTCATCAAAGGTGATTTAAAAAGGCACAAGCAGGAGGAGTAGTACTTCACTTTGTGAAAAGCTGCAGGTTGTTGGATATCTTGGATGTTCCCCTGTGTCACCAGCGCAGCCAGTCTCCTTGTAAACACCAGCTGCAGTAAATGTGGAGAAAAAAAGATGATAAGATCGAAGATACTTGACATCTCTGTTCAGCCTTGCCTCTTCTACTTCGGTGTCTTACAGCAGTTGCAACTCAGGAGCTTATGAAATAACTCTAAGTTATATTCAGGTGGTAAAAGAGATTAAAATGACAACAAGATATATCAAAAAACCCTAGTTCTCACTCTGCTGGGATTAACTGGACATCTTTGGGCATTTGCGTTTCAGCCTTCATGGTCTGCAGCTCCTGACTGTCAGAAGCACTTTGCTTCCAAGCCAGACGCCGCAAAAGCTGAAAAGACAGTCCACCATGCAGGTGCAGATGCCAAAGAGTGCATTTGTCTCAGAGGTGAACAGAAGATTTGAAAAGCTGTAGGCTTGCAGTCAGTTAGAAGTTATTAAATCATGGATTTATTAGTTGTGTTGGTCCACTTACAGACATGTGGAAAAGTTAAAAGTCTCAAGCACGTTAATTAAGAAATTTTATCCAGCGTTAAGGAGGAAGAAATATGACAGCTGCTTTCACAGCAATGTTCTATGCCATTCCCATGTTTGGAGAGAAAAATACCCCAAAATGTTGTGAAAGGTTGGTTAGGTAGATTTTAGTTTGAAATTGGTGATTCTGCAGTGTATGCTTGGCTATGGGTTTGTAATCAGCAGAGAGTAGTTACTCCAAGACGACTGGCAAAATTTCTGCACACCTTGCTGACCATACAAGGAGGAAGAAAATCAGAATTTTGAGTAGTGGCTAGTTTGTCCTAATCTGAGAGCTCCAGCACTTTTAGATTACATATCAGCTCTCAAGATGTCTTCTTTTTTTTCTGGTGAATGACTGTTTATCTACAATTTTACAGTTCTTGTGCATTATTGTACTGCAGCATTTCTGCTTCTCTGAGTCAAATGTATATACATGTTCCATCAGCTTCTCTCCTGCAGTTGTCTAGATGGATATTCAGCTTACCAAGTTCTAAAGATTTCTCTTAGCTGAACTAGAAAACTGAGGGCAGAATAGAGTTTTCTTTACAGTGGTTTATGCAACTTCTGTGGCGTCTTTCTGGTTTTTGTAAAGATCTTTCTAAACACAGTTATTTACCATCTTCCCTCAGGTAAGGTTGATGCTCTTTTTGCTAGAGCTACAGTCAGATCTCCATTTTACTAGACCTATTTTAGGATTATAGTTGTGGAATAATTCATTTGTATTTGAGAGGACCTTAGCTCATCTAGTCCCACCTCCTAATCAAAGCAGGGTTAGATGTGAGGTCAGACCAGGTTGTTCAGGGTTTTGTCTGGCTGTGGCTTGAAAAGCTCCAGAGATGGATGGAGCCTGTACAACATGGCTGGGCAGCTTGCTCCACTGGTGGACTGTTCTCATGGTGGAAAAGTTTTCCCTTGTATCAAATCTGATCCTCTTGTTTCAACTTATACATGCTGGCTCTTGTCCTTCCACCCTGTGCCATTATGAAGAACCCAACTGTCTCGACCTCCTTGATGCCTCCCTGGAGGTCCTGTTAGGTCCTCCCAAAGTTATGTCTTATGCAGGCTGAACAAGCCCTGGCCATGCAGCCTCTGCTTAGAGGATGAGTGATCTGGTCCCTACCAGCTTGGTTGCTTTCCCCAGGACTTATGTTGTGCTGGGGGGCCCAAAGCCCCACGATGTTCTGGTTGTGGTCTAATGAATGCTGCGTCGAGGGGGATAAGCCCTTCCTTTCCCAGGCTGTGCCTCTGCTAATGCAGCCCAGGAGGCTGGTGGCCCTCTCAGCTGCCCAGGTGCTGCCCACCAGCACCCCCACGTCCTCTTCCACGGAGCTGCTCCACCCAGCAGTGCCCAGGCTGTATCGTTGCAGGCGGTTGTTTCTTTACAGGTGCAGGATTTGGCCTTTGCCCTCGCTGAATTTTGTAAGGGTCCTGCTGGCCCACTCCTCCAGCCTGTCTGGGTCCATCTAGATGGCAGTCCTGCACACAAGCATTTCAGCTGGTGTCCCCTGGGTGGTGTCACCTATAAACTTGATGAGTGTTTGCTCTTCCAGAGCATTAGTTAAGGTGTTGAGCAGCGCTGGCCCCACAGTACATTCTGGGACTGTGCTGGATCTCATTAGTGACTTTCACTCTATCAACAAGGCCTAAGTTTAATACATCAAAGTAGGATGGCGTGGCTGCTTGGCCTTTCAGTAGGAGTTGCCTTGTGGCCGCTGTTTGAAGACCAGCCTTGTGCAGCCATTTTTATTAGGAAAGCAAGAGTGGATGAGAGATCCATATAGGTACTCTCCTCTCGCTCACAGCCGTAGGTGCCAGCATATTATGGGTTTTAGGCCTCTTAATTGGGATGGATAAATGTGTGGTGGAGTGGTTTGGGTGGAAAGGGAAGAGCACCATGAGGTTTTGATCACTTCGGAGTTTCTGATCTTTCAGAGATATCTGTTGTGGGGTGGTTAGTTTTTTTTTAAATAATGTAACCAAGAGTGGAATATAGGTGTAAGAAAAAGATTTATTATTTTTCATAAATGCAGTGACTGATACACGATACCAGCGTACTCCATGTCTGACATATTTGCATCTTTCTTACTCTCTTACTATCCCTGAATCCTGTAATCTGTAGGCAGTTTCTTAAAGGAAATGCAGCTTTTGTCTACTTTCAATTTTTATGCCTTAGCGATCTAAAGTATCAAAAAGTACTGCTGTCAAAACCAGTTCTGGAGTCTGACACCTCCACCTCAAGAACAGAATGAACAGTAAAACCTGTACAACCTCAGTTAAAGAAGTTACTGTTCTTCAGAGGTGGCTTTTCTTGGGGCTAAGCTTGGGCAGCATTAGATAGATGAAGGTGCTAGTTCTCAGGAACCAAGCCTGGGAATGGGAGCTAAAATACCTTGTAAGCAATTGGTATTGTCTACCTATTTTTGTGATGAATGTACACAGCATAAAAGCTTGATGGTGTGGCCTTCTGTCTTTGGTTGAAAAACAAAAGTTCAAGATATTCAGTTATGTCATTTGCTATTTAAACATCATTTTTATGCTTTCCTTTTTTCTCATTTTTCAGTGACAATGGCAAATATTGGAGAAAAAGGTAAGATTTTTATTAGCTGTTTATAAGTGGGATTTATATATCAGGGCAATATAGTAGCTTACTGGTAGAACTGAGATACAGACCTAACCTGTTTTAAATAAGTGTATATTTTGTGTTCCTCAGCTCCTTTTATTATCCTGCTGTTCCTGAATATTGCTTTCACCATTCCAAATAAAGATGAGAAAAATTAGAACTTTGTACTCTTCTTACTGGCTTTCTGAAGTGTCAATTAAAATAATCCTTATATTCTGGTTTTAAAAATTTTTCTTCATAACAAGGAAGACTCTTGTAAAACCAGGACTTCTAAAGGTGAGCAAGGTGCATGTTGCACTCTGCACAAACTTAACTGGGAGGTGAATTTTTTCTGCAGTTTCTTTTTAACCAGCATCTTTGAAGAAACAGAAGAATCCTTCAGATACCTAACCTTTTCAAAAATAATAAAACTACCTGATTAGCTGTTATGAGAGCTTCTACCCCAAGACTGTAGCATGTTTAGATTGCTTTTGCAGATAATATTTTAATACTACAGCACAACATGGAAATGTGAAGTGTGAGGCTGTGGAGCTTTTGGAGGGAAGGGGTTGGGGGTTAGGAGGCAAACTATGCTTGTGTAATTCCATCAGGTTTTATTAAGTCATTTACGACTCCCTCACTTAGAAAAAGTAGTTCCCAATTAGGAAATACTTGATTGAAAAACTTTTTTCAGTTCAGTGATCTCTTCCCCCTTATGAGTGCATAAGTTTATCTGCAAACTTCATCACCTGCAGGCTTAGAAATAATTCTAGTTTCTTGCTGCTCCGTAGTGTGTGGGGGAGATCAGCAAAATGCATTGGGGAACTGTAAATTTCCTTATTTTTAGCTGCTCAAACCTTGGTGAGCTTCAGCCAGTCAGGAGAATTTTACCCTGGCTGTACTTCTGCCCTAAGTGTTTTCAGGGATGAAAACTGAGCAAATGGGGCTCAGCCCTACTACAGGTTGCTGCAAACTTCCAGACAACTCTAGCTACGCTAGCTATTTGTAAATGGGTTGCCTTCAAGCAAGGGATACAGTGGTTGGTTGGTTGGTTGGTTGGTTGGTTGCTTGGTGGGGCTGGGTTTTTTTTTCCAGAAAAAGTATAAAACTGGATTTCTGCCTAAGGAGCTGTGGATAGCTCTTATTTATCTGTCTTAAGGGAACTGAGGTTCATATGTTGGATTCTCAACACCCACAGACCCAGCGGAGCAGCTAGGGAACCTAGGGTTTCCATTGTGGTGCAGGGAAACTGGTTTGTAGGTAACCTGGGAGAAGTGACCAGTTGGGACCTGCGCCAGGTTGGAAGACAGATGCAAGAGCAAGCAAGAAGAGCTTAAGTTGTGTGCAGACTTTAATGGGGAAACAGGGGATAATGTCTTTAGGCTAGAATTCTTCCTCCAGTAGTCTTTTATTTTAATATATGAAAAAGGAATTTTCTTATCAATCTCAGTTACCATTATTCTTACAACA
The DNA here is from genome assembly GCF_963210335.1 of Falco punctatus. NCBI lineage: Eukaryota > Metazoa > Chordata > Aves > Falconiformes > Falconidae > Falco > Falco punctatus. The sequence continues at coordinate 61,256,599 of NC_137580.1, forward strand.
ATAAAATATAGATGCAGATTAGTAAATGCGTAGTGTACAGAACTGGTGTAACTTGCCCTAGCTTGCCCTCACTTTATGCCATGAATATACTGTTGTTTTAAAAGTACCGATTTTTGAGTTTGAGTAAATCAGCTTTTTTTAGAGTTGACAGAAATATTCTCATTAAAATGTAGACTGTTCCTGCCAGACGCTTGCAATAGCAACATGGTCATTTAGTGTATTGTGCTTGATGTGGAGACCAGTTCTATCACTTATACTGATGAGATTTTTTTCAGTTTATAGACATGGCATATGGCTTTTTTCCCCTGTCATCCCAAAAGCTTTGTACAGTGTCGCTCCTCAGATTTCGTTAGCTTTTGTTTATTAATTTTTTAACTGCCTAGTGACTAAGAATAAATATTTACTGCGTTGCTGCTTTTTTGAGTAAACAAACTTCAACACCAGGAACATTTATTCAGCGTTACTTTTGAGGCAAAATTACCAAAAATAAGAACATGCTGAGCTACTGTTCCTGTATTTATACACACCATCATGCATGTGCTATGGAAAATTCTCTAGCACTGCATAGCATTACATATATAAAAACATGGACTAACAATATGAGGGCAGTATATCAGATTGTGTAGTGAAAGTACACGTTTCCCTTTATGATTTCTTTGACTATCCTGCAAATTAAGTTATATAAAGACTATTTGACCATGTAGCTTCCTTATAATCTTGAATTGTCTGTGATCTGAGTTCATCTGTATAGCAGGGAAATATTTTTCACTGTTGCTTTCCTAGCTGTCCTTTATTTGCTGCTTTCCTGACTGAGGAAGAAAAATCCAAGGAAATACTCTTCCTTGTGCGTTAGAGCAAGTTAATCAGGGGATATGAGTTTTGGATTCACTATTTACTGGGGTGAATTGCTTAGTACAGTAAGAGGTTTTCAATGGAAACACCTACCCATCCATGGCAGGCTGTTTGGAAAAGTTAATGTTACCTTCTATATTCTAGTAAAACTACTCATCATGGTAAATGTTGATTGGCATCTATTTTTAAAAAGTCTAAGAATAAATCAGTGGCTGTGAAGAATATAAAGTGGTGAATGAACATTTGAATGTAAAGAACCTGCAGGTTTTTAAAAACCACCCTACTTACTGTCCTCCCTCTTAAGCATCCAGCAAAACAAATTAACTGGTTATGGTTACTGCTTAGGTGTTGTATGCATATCCACTCAAAGGCTCCCCTGGCTCTAGTATTTCTTTAGGTAGCTATACTTCTTTCAGGTGGGGGTGGGTCGGGGTGTGTGTGGAGGTGTTGGTGGGTTTTTTGTTTGTTTGGGGGTTTTTGCATGGCTAGCAGTCTCCCTACATGGCTTATAAAGCTAAAAAGCAGAGATGCATCAGTTAAGTAGTATTTAACAAATGCATAAAGGGAGAGTGCTTGCTAAATGATTATGGGACTCTAATAGGCTATTAACCATTCCCTTCAAACTTTTGTAATACATGTAGCCTGTATCATGAGTTTCCCCACACAGTCTGTATTTGTCTCATGTAAAGTTGCAGTGCAGTATTTTTGTTGCAAAGCTTTTGCAGAGCCTCTGTATTTTACATCTGTTGGAGTAACTATTTGTGATATGTACAGCATCCGTTTGTAAGTACTATAATATCACTGGTCTGTTTGTATTAATTCTGTTCCTTTTTGATTTTAGTTGTGTGCCTGGTTGCTTACCACATATTTTTCATGCTGTTCGTCTGGTCATATTGGAAAACAATCTTTACGCTACCAATGAATCCTTCAAAAGAAGTAAGATAAACTTAAATTTTGTTTCTGAAATAGACTAATCAAATGCCGGATTTTGTAGTATTTGAGTAACTTAGACTCTGATCTCATGTAGTTTTACACTGTGTAGAAAAATACAGATGGTAGTTACAGCTTCTTAGTAGAAGTAAGTCAGATTGCAAACAGTGTAATGACCAAGACAAAAAAAATTACACCTTCTCAAAGTTTTAAAGGTTTTTTAATAGCATTTTAAAATTAGATAATATTCATGATATTAAGAAGAAAAAACCTCTCCACTTGAAAATATGAGTTACTTGAACTAGCAGCTTAAATCTTTGCATGGGAATATAGTACTTTTGTGTGGGGGAAAAAATGTATTTCTGTGCGTTTAAGACTTATATTGCCTGTCAGCATCTGTCTATTGTCCTCTGAATGAAAGCTTCCTCATCTGTTTCGGTATGAAGGAACTTGGGGGTTGTGGTATGAGCATACAACAGGTAAGCTGATGCTGGGAAGCCACAAATGGCTAAGCACGATGAGACCTAGTATAGTACAGCTGCATGGAAAAGAGATCTGAGTAAATGTATACCCCAAGTCTTAAGTCCAGCTTGTACAGAAGTGTTAAAGAAGGATCCAGTTGCCTTGGAGAATATTAAGGTACAAAACCAAGTTCAACATGATGTAGCCTCAAGATAATTGCTTTTAGTACAGTATTGTTTATTTTTAATTTTAATTTCACGTTCTTTCTAATATTAAAAAAAAAAAAAAAAAAAAGAAAACTGTCAGTAGCCTTGATGAAAATCCTCCCCATGCAGCTTGGTACAACCAGCATAACTTCTTGGCCTCTTCCATCCTGTCTTTGTACAGAAACCCCACAATCCTCAGTAGGTGCAAATTTACACAACCTCTGATGTCAAAATGAATCATGCTATGGCTGCTCTGAAGTTTGAAATATCCACAAAGCCAATACTTATTTTGACATGGACTCATAACTCTAGCTCATGTAACTACCATGTCAACAACAAAATAAATAGCTTGTGATTTCTACTGTCTGTTGTGCACAGGTTCTTTTCTGAATAGTTTTCATTCACTAATAAGATATGTAATTGTGGAAACAAGTAAATAATTCAAAGTAATTGGCAGCTTCCTTGAATTTCACACTGCAGTCTTTAATACAGCTCGAGGAAGAGAGGAGCAAAATAAAAAGATAATTGGAAGGGTTTTCAAATCACGGGGCTGATGCCAATAAAAGACTTCCAAAACATTTTGACAAATCCTTAGTAATTATAGTGGGATTCCAAAGCCATCATACAATGCTACTGAGGAACTTGAAATGGGATATTAAAAGTATTTAAGTTGGGTAATAGAAAGCAATGTGTAGTGTTTCTGTGTTCTTTGAATTTACACAATGTTACTGGCAGTAAGTGACATATCTTTGTTGTTCCATGTCTTTTTCCTAATCTACTAAAGCAGTATTTTTAAAATTTAATTAGGGTATTTTGTAATGTTAAGTTACTGCTTGGCTTTCAGTTCTAGAATGAAGTCTCTAAATGTAAAAGGATGTATTTTCAGCTTAACTGAACTGACTTACCAACTATAGCAAATACTGGTTTGAAGACTGAAAACCAGATAAATATTCTGCATTTTGTTTTCATGAATACTGCAGCTGGTAAAAACCACATAGCCTGTATATTTTTTTTTCTCTTATTTCAACTTTTTTCACGTATGAAAAGCACTAAAGTTCTGGCTGCAGTTTATCTTTAAAAGACTTTGAGGGACTTCACTTTAGTGTGTGCCTTTCTATACCTGTGTGTACCAGCTATATACAGGCATTGCATGAAGGTGGGAGAGAAGATGGGTTTCCCAGGCAGGAAGGTTTTGTAGACTTAGGACTACTCTGAGAACCAATACAAAATGATGGAGCAATAGCTCTGTGTACATCAAACAGGAAACATTAAGGAAAAAAAGTATTCTGAACTAAGTTTCTGCAGTGAGAAATCCTATGTATCCTAATGTAAATCAATTCAGATGTTGGCAAGAGTGTGTTCTTGCTGGGGAAAAAGTGAAAGGTGACCTAAGAAACTCACAGTAAACAGTGAACCTCCAGCTTCTGCTGAAAGATTGTGAACTTTGTCAGAAAGGCAGACTGGTGCCTCCTCTATGGAGGTGAGAATAGGCTCCTAACTGTATGTTTCTTCTCAGTTTTACATGCATCACTTTCATTTAGGAAAAAAAAAAAAAATTATTGTAATAACTAGCCTTTCTGTAGACATAAATGCTACACAGAGGGCTTCTGTTTCAAGTACAGGTCAGAGACAGGCACTTTTCCTGCCAAATACAAAGTTCTTTTCAGAGGTGATTTTGTATCCTGTTTCTCTGATGGAGATACCAAAGACTTCTGTATCTGCCTGTTTCTAGAAGCTACAGTGACAAAGCTGACTATGTTGCTGTGTTGCAGAGGACTTTCAGAGTATAAGAAATTTGGACTACTTCATTTATACCGTGCATCTCTTTCAGTAATTTTTACCCTCTCAGCTCTTACTAGAGCAATGTTTGTTGTTGCCATTTTGGGCAGTGACAGAAATTGTCCTTTTATTCAGGAAGATGTTAAGCCATGGTTATTCTGTCAAACAGGACACCCGTCTCTTCCTTCTCTCAGCCATCTCTGAAGTAAAAACACACGCTAAGACCTGCATGAGGAGAACAGCAACTCTCCAGTGGCAAAGAATAAAAGGGAGGATGACAGACACCAGAAGAGAAATAAAACTATCTTTTCTGCTATTACTAGTAGCGTATTTTCTTTCGGTTAAAGACTGACATACCTCACTTATATTCACTAGCTAATATTTAGTATTACAGAATTAAATCAACTGACCTTTCAAAGTAATGGTAAGCTCTTGATCCTCTCCTTAAACAGTGTCACTTACTACTTCTGGAAGCATTCAGCATTGCATCAATACCAAATCAGAAATAATCTTAATTTTGTCTTCAGTTGCCATAAACAAATTAGTGGTATTAGGAACACAGGTTATTTGCTGTAATACCTTGTAGATGCTAATAATCCATCTTTATATAATGAATATTTATGTCTCTTTACATCTCTATAGCTACTTAACTTAACTTGAGATTTGCTAACATATCTTTGATTTTTAAAATTATTCCAGTTTCATCTATCATACTCAGACAAGGAGTCCCTAGAGAGAGAGCCTAGAGGTGAATCCCAGCAAGAAGTCTTAAGACGGGCAGCCAAGGATCTTCCTATCTATACACGGACAATGTCTGGAGGTAAATAGGTGTTCAGGGGACCATCAGAGACAGGGTGTGCTACCTAAACTAATAAAATAAAAAAATTCAAGGGTTTGGATTGTAGGGAAGAATTGCTTTTTATACTTCATAAAATAACAAAGTGACCCAAGAACTTAACTTTAATGTAGTTTTATGCAGCTACATTTACTCAGTTGAAAAATTGTTGGAAAGTAAATTGCTGCATACAATTTAAGATTTCAAAATGCAGTGACAATGCCTTGCTAAATGTTTGCAAACTGACATGAACAGATAGCTTGTAGTACTAACAAACTACAGCAGAGGCCTTAGCAGTGTTTAACTGCATAGATTTCTTCTTATATATGAAAAAAAATTAAATTAATCACTCTCTGCATGTCATGCATCGGTAGATAGATCACAGTAAGAAACTTATCGGTTTACTTGCTGGTTGTTCAGTTGCAAGACCAAAAATTCTTCCAAACGAAGAGTTAATCTTAACCTACTGATATTGTAAATTTGTGAATGCTGGCTAGCTAAGCAAATCCAAGAGATAATCTTATATAGTAGATTAAATCTGTTAGAATAATAGCTTAAAATAGCTATATTGTTGAACAGTCTTTAAAGGTTTTCCAGTCTAGTGAGGGTTTTGTGAGTTTTGTTGGTTCACTGGTTGTTCTGCAGAGCTGAGGGGTTTGGAAGAAAAAACCCTGATTAGCATAATTAGCAGAGATTGCAAAAACTGAGCTTTTGGGGTTCACTCTGCTAGATTCAGCATTGCAAGTACTTTAAGAATGCTTCAATATTTGCAACTACTTCTGATCATGCTGAAATGCATTCCTGGGGGTACTGCTGGGCTGAGCTGCTGGTATTTGCTTTTGTGCAGACTTCAGGAATCAAAATGTGTAACTGTACATTGAGATCTAATCTTGGAACTTTTTTCTTTAGCAATCAGATACTGTGACAGATGCCATCTTGTAAAACCAGATCGTTGCCATCACTGTTCTGTATGCGACAAGTAAGAAAATATTTTAAATAAGTGATTTTCTGTTTAATGAATTTTTGTCTTGACACAGAAGCTTTTATTTTTTTATGCATAGGTTTTTCAGGTTTAATGTTTTGGCAGATAAGTGGGGTTTTTTCCCTTAGAATTTTTTCAGATTTAGTTTTTATTTACTTATTTGTAAGGAAGTCTGTAACTTACTCTAATTCATTTGATGGCTTTCTTGATGCCAGCATGGATTACATGGTCTTATACATTCTTTATAATGGTTAAAAATTATGAATATTAGTAAAGAATTTCCTTAAGAATATAATAAAAAATAGCTGATAAACAAAAATGTGCTTCTTTTGTTAGAATCTGAATAAAGATCACTAACCATCTCAATCTAATCATGGTGTCACTTACATCTTATCTGAGGTAATAAACTTCATATCCTATTTTTCATTGGATAACTTGCAGGTTATTTTTGTTCAAAGAAAGAAACAATCAAGCATCCCCCGTTTCTAACTGAAGCTGTAAAATAAAGTTTTTGTTTGTCTAACACAAAAGGAAGTCCACATTCATATTCCCCAGAAGTGTAATTGCTTTCTAATTTCATCTTTCTTTCAGCTGTTCTCTCTGACCTTTCTCCAGCTAGCTTGGATGTCTGTATGTTTCTCTGCTCTTGCCCTCAGTGATTTAGATTTCAAACATTAAGAGAATAGGCTTCCTCAAAGGCTGATTTATTCTTAGCTTTCATGCTGTACCACATACACTTCAGCTGATCAAACCTTCCAACATGATTGTGAGGCAGGAGACAGCAGAGCCGCTGAAAGAGTAACTGAGTTAAGGCAGAAAGAGGATCTCGGTTTTGTTGTATGGGATGGTGGTTGCAATGTAAGATAGGAACATTCTTGTGTCTGAAGAGGGTGGAGAAAAAGGGTGACCTCTGTTATCCTATGAGATGTGAGTGAAATTTGCAGGATGCCATTAGTTAATATATTTTGCAGAATACCCTAATTTTGTCATTACCTTGTTAATATTCCCTTGCTTCAATTATATCTGATTTTCTTGTGCATGTTTTATTAATGGAGAGTCATTAATCGCAAAAATATTTGGGCATTTTTCAAATCAGGTAAGTTCTTAAAAACTTTATGTGCATCTGTATGTATTTCTATAAAAGCAAACCATGTACTTGCAAACATATTTAGTTATATCACTAAGTATATAATAATTGAAATAGCCCAATTTCTAAGGCTATGTCAGAGGATAAACAATAGTTGAAAAACCTATACAGAATGAGGACCAAATCCTAAAGCTGAAGTCATAGATTGTGTTTTCTTAAATCACTAAGTTCTTGACAGAACAAGTATGTTTGATTTTGGGTTACCTACAGTTTACTTTAGGGAAATTGTATTATGTGAATTTACATAGACAACGTTGTTAAATAGGTTAGGTAACCAATAGTACATATGGGTAATTCTTAATCTGTATGTGAATAATTTAAATCTGACACGTAATTGTGCTTCTGACTTTTTTTTTTCTCCCCTTTTGTAATGATTGGAATTCTGTTGGGGTGTTTTTAAGATGCATTTTGAAAATGGATCATCATTGCCCTTGGTGAGTGTACTATTGGCTTTCTTTTCTCTACTTTCTGATTTGGTAAAATGAACTCTTGATGAGCCTGTTATGAAGGTGATGCTTCTCTATTCCTAGAGTTAGATAAGTGAAGCTGGAAGATTATGTGAAAGTACTGGTCTTGCAGGACCACTCGAGTTATTTACTGTATGTCCTCTTTTCCTAGCATTGAGATGTGGAAAGAAGTTCATATATAATTTTTCTTAGACCTTTGAGTTAGATAACTCCTTGTTTTTACACTTAGGATGAGGTAGACTTCTGGTCAATAAAAAAGCTTCTTTTAAGAATTGCATCTCTTCTTCATGGAAATTGAGTATTACTGTGGCTTAGTTGCATTGAATGTTGAAATGCTGTCCTATGTTAAAAGCCCAAGGGAATGGCTGTGCTTTGTTCCCCTTACTGAAGCTCCCAGGGTAGTTTGAGTGAGCTTGCTGGAAACAGCAGGTTAGCTCTTTTGGTTTTATGGGTTCTTTGTTTTCTTTCATTTTTTTCTCCCCTTTCCCTCCTAGCCTCCCTCATGTTGCTGCTATGTCAGCCTGCGCAGTGGTTTTGTTTACCTGTCTATTCTCAGCAGCCCTTGGACATTGTGGGTAGACAGGATATGTAATAAATTTTTAAAGAATCATAGAATGGTTTGGGTTGGAAGGGACCTTAAAGATCATCCAGTTCCAACCCCCCTGCCATGGGCAGGGACACCTTCCACTAGACCAGGTTGCTCAAAGCCCCATCCAGCCTGGCCTTGCACACTGCCAGGGATGGGGCATCCACAGCTGCTCTGGGCAACCTGTTCCTGTGCCTCACCACCCTCATAGTGACATTTTATGTCAGTTTGGCAGGTATCTCACAGAAATAATTAAAGTCAATTGTTTAGTAAGGTCCCAGTTTAGAGGACTAAGTGGCAGATGGCAGTTCTTCACCACATGAAACTGATCAGAAAAGAATAATCTCCTGTGTTGGTCAAACTGAATAGTAGATGGTTCTAAGCAGCTGTTTTCACCTTCTTAAATCAAATTTCTGGGCAGAGGAGACTCTGTCCTGTGAGGAGGAAAGGCTGCTGGGCTCCTCCTGTTTTTCTTGGTTCTGACTAAAGCCTCTTACATAATGCAATATGATTTAAGAATCTTCCTTTATTTGGCAGCTGCATGGCAGATACAATTGAAATTAAATATTTAACAATATAGGGCAGAGTTCCTTCCTACATATTTTTTTGCTGTAGGGATATTGGCATGTGAAAGTTGATGATGCTTAGTATTAGTTGTGTGCTTCTTAAAAAAGCCAAAAAACACACACATCCCAACTTCCCCCCCCTCCCCCCAACCCCAAAACAGATAAAAAACTGTTGAATTGTTGAATGCAGAACAAATTTTTTAGAAGAAAAACAGCTGTTCCCTTTTTTTGGCTCTCTTATAACCATCTTGTAGAAAGCTACAAGAAAAATAGCTGTCAGGCTATTCCTGATAAAATATCAGTGAAAGGTTTTAATATTACTTTTATTATTCATTATTATACACACTTCTTACAAGCTTTATGGTCTGTTTAGGATTTTTTGGGTTGTCCAGCCTTAGGATACTACATGAAAATACCCATGAAGTAAACTTCAATTTCAGAATAAAAAAACCTTTGCATCAAATAACAAATCATAAACAGAGCACTTCAGTGTTGTGTAAAGGGACAGCGAAGTGGTATTTCACTAGGGCATAGACTTCTAGAAGAATAAACCCAGTTTTCCTCTCAGTGGCATTTGCTTATTTTATGTATTTACAGACTGTTCGTATCCAAACAACATAAACATATCCAGTTGAGGGAGGTTTTACATTGCTCATTGTTTTTAATCTTATAAGCAATGGGTGCAAAAAGAAAAAACAGAAATTGAGAGGATACTTGAAACGCATGTAATGCTTCTTGATGGAGAACTGATCCTTTATAGTTTCCTTTAATAAAGACTCATGTTCAGAGGTTCTTTGGGAAATATCATATGGCTCTTTTGCCAACAAAAGCAAGGGTGAAAATTGTACAATAGGTAGTTTTCAGCACACACACACACAAAAACCCCCACATCATTAGGTCCACCTCTGCTTTTCGTGTTGGGATTTTTTGGTTGGAGCAAGTTTGGTGGGAAAAAAAAAACGTATAATGCTTAGGGAGAGCAGGCAGACATTAATGGGAATTACACTATTTTAACATTCTGCTAGAAGAAGCATTTCTGGAGAGAGGACGGGTAAAAATAAGCTAAGGAAGGTAAGGTGAAACATTGGGAAGGCAGATATAGTAAGCTGGTAGTCATGTCCTAGCCCCAGGTCAGCTATCTTCTGCTTTTTAGGAGGCTTTGTATTGGCTATGCGCCTGTGCTAATGGAAGTGCTGTGATAAATGGAAATACTTATTGCTAACGGCCATCTAACTACACTAAAATGTTTAAGTGATGCAGAAATAAAAGCATTAGTGATTTCTATGCTAGTGCTGCTGCTACTCATACTATAATATAGATGGAGCTGCAGACAGGAATGTGATGGCTTGAGACATCACCAAAAATATAATTTGTGTGTAACAACTCTAATACTAACAAGGTGCATTAGGAACACTTTAAGAATAATTTGAAACATCTTTCCTTTGTCTTTTGAGTCATCTGAAAATAATTTAGCATCTCCTTAGTTCTGTGATGCTTTTTAACTGAGTTGCATCACCGTCAGTGCCTTGCAAGTTATTTCTTTGCCTGCATTTTCAGTAAGCTAACTCTTGAGACACAAAGGGTATTTCTTCTTATTCTACTTAAAAATTAAGTGTTTAAAATGTTATCTGTAACCGATATTGTTAACCTGGACTGTTCTTCTGTATGAATGTTTCACTGCAATAGCACACCGTTATTTAGTCAGTTTTCAGTACATTTATCCATTTTACTCTTCATCAAAAATGTTAGACTTCAAATCTAACCACTGTTCTTGGGTTTTATGATTTGATACTGTATGTTCAAATAGTGCAATTACAATTACCTATGAACTCTTCTCTTCCAGTAACAACTCCTCAGTCTGGGGCTTTTTCAAAATTGAAGGGAGCAGAATAATTTATGAAAGTTCATTTTAATATGTGTACTCTATGCAGTAGTGTGAAAGAACAATGAGAAAGAAATCTGTCTTTGATTCAAGAAGTTTCATCTTTGGAGAATAACATTTCACTTCATACTTCTCATACTAAACAGTGTCATAAAGTAAAAACTGTCCTAAAATAAATACCATGAAAGGAAAATAGGGTTATCATAGAAACTTTGAATCTGAATTGCTTGCAGCTTATCATGGCTTTGCTTACTTTGACATGCTTAATGAAAAAGAACACTTCACTGTGGAAAGTTGTGAATGTACTTTCCAGTAAGAATCATCCTTATGGGTCAAGATAAAGGCAGTTTAATGAAGCAATAGCAAAAGTTGCATGTGTGGAAGTGAAGGAAAACAAAAGATGTTATTCTCTGCTTCCCATCAGCAGGTGATGTTCAGCCACCTCCCGGGAAGCAGGGCTTCGGTACGCATAGTGGTTGCTCGGGAAGACAAACTTCATAAATAACAAATGCCCCCCCTTCCTCCTCCTTTCTCTTAGCTTTTATATCTGGGCAGGTGTCACATGGTGTGGGATATCCCTTTGGTCACTTTGGGTCAGCTGTCCTGGCTGTGTCCCCTCCCAAGGTCTTGCCCACCCCCAGCCTACTGGTGGTGCTGGTGGGGAGGCTGGAGAGCCAGCCCTGATGCTGTGCGAGCGCTGCTCAGCAGCAGCCAAACCACCGGTGTGTTATCACCACCTTCCCAGCTACCAACACCAGCGCAGCGCTGGGAGGGCTGCTGTGGGCTCACAGTATTATTTTTCTTTAATTCGTATGTAGAGTTATGTCAAAGTTAGCCGTGTGGTGATAACTGTGGTTAGCTTCTTAATGCAACCAAATAAAAGGAAGAGGAAGCTGTTTACCAATAATCTGTTTGTGGGCGGTTCTCCAGTATTTTTAATTTGGTAGATGTAATATAATTACATGTTTAATAGAGCTCTGAAGTTCACAATACATAATGTATTGTCTCTAATGGGAAGATGCTATGGTACTAAATAGACCTTAATCGCGTCTTTCTGATGAGTGTATACTAGTTGCTCATTATCATGTATAAATTTTTAAAAAATTGGAAACAAGTGAACCTGAAGCCCATAAGTAGAAATGATAAAATGACAATTATTTTAACATTTGGATGTGTATTTGCATGTTGCTAATCTCTTTTATTTGCTGTCATGTTGCCATTGATATGGAGTATGTTCTGTTTATTCAACAGTAGTATTTCTCTCATTATTTTGTGTAAATGTAAGTATTTTAAGGAATCTCCTATGAATACTCTTCAAAATCTTACTGAGAAGTTTTAGTATGTAGTACGCTTAATGAAGGATTATGTGAATTAAATAAGACTGCTTTTATTTTCACCAAATTCAGTTGAGATTCAAATTCTTGGCTTGTACCTGTCCAGTTATATGCAGTGTGCTGAATGGTAAAACATGGATACTTAAACTTACCTACAAACTAAAAAAGGAACTGTAACTGCAATCTGGTTACATCTGATGTACTGGGAACAGATTTCATACCATAAGTGAAAACTGAATTTCAGTAAGCTGTTGAAAGTGATATTACCTGATAGAGTTCTCTGGGTTCTCTGGGTTTTTGTGGTGGTGGTGGTGGTTTGGTGGTTTTGTTGGTTTTTTTTGTTTTGGCTAAAATTACTAATTTGGGAGTTGAAGCTAAATACATTTCAGTAGCTTGAGGCACCAGAGATAGGAAGCAAAAATTGATTTACATGCTGATACTAAAATTTTTAGAGTAACTAAGTTTAATTTTACATTGAGTGAAAGCAAAGAAAATAACTTCCATTACATTCCATTTTTACTTTTCCTTTTTTTTTTTTTTTTGTTATCAGGGTGAACAACTGTGTAGGATTCTCCAATTACAAATTTTTTCTTCTTTTCTTGGCTTATTCGCTACTGTATTGCCTTTTCATTGCTGCAACAGATTTACAGTATTTTATCAAGTTTTGGACAGTAAGTACCCTATTCTATATACTGTCTTTAAGTGTGTGAAGTTACCAAAGTGCAAGAATTCTACAACCTGATACATTGTAATCTAGTATCTCCTAATATGAGGTACAAAATTTTATCTAATAACCATAGCTGTCTATTTTTTTATTTATCATGGTTTATGAAATTTCACTTGATTCTTCATTATTCTGAAGCTGCATAGAACAAGTATGCAATTATTTTACAAGGGAATGTTTATTATAGATAGGTTTTGTTAACTTTGTTTAATGCTATGCTATGAAAAAGCTTCAGAGAAATTTTCTAGTATTTTGATTATGATTATCTGGGTTTACACATTAGGATATTACCTTCTTAGATTTGCAATATTTTTGCTATGAATATTCTGAAAAGGCTAATTAAACAAGACAGTTTTTTAAAGGTAAATTATTCTTCACTAAAAGACACTTCAAACCAGATCCAAATTTCAGATTCTTATTGCCAGTATTTATACTTCATCAAGAAAGGGCCTGTTTCTTTAACTTAGATGCTATCACCAACCTAATTGCGTGGCCGTAGGTACATAGAAGGTGTGTAAATCATTTATTCAGACTCTTGCCGTGTAGTACATTTGTGTCTCCACTGATTTGATATGGCTGAATACAGCGTTATTAATAATGCAACTAAACAGCTATTTCCCCAATTCTAATGGCATGATTTTTTTTCATTTTATTTTTAGAATGGTCTTCCTGATACTCAAGCCAAGTTCCACATCATGTTTTTATTCTTTGCTGCAGCAATGTTTTCTGTCAGTCTGTCCTCTCTCTTTGGCTATCACTGTTGGCTTGTCAGCAAGAATAAGTCTACATTAGGTAAATAGATTTGATGCTTCTGTGTTTGACAGCAAAAAGTAAATAATAAAGGTATATTATATGTATGTGGGTAATGGAAAAAGCAGGCAATCCTATAGAGATAAGTTCCTTGGATCCTGGTTAGAAGTGCCCGGATCTGGCGATGTCCAGTACTGACTCCCTAGTTCTGCTGCTCCCTGGAAATTTGGACTCTTTTCCTCTTGCCCCAAGGGGCCGAGCTGTTAATGAACTTAGCCTCTTCCTTCCATTTCCTCCCATTCACAGCTTGTTAACAGAAACTGAATAAACAGGAAAAAAAAAAAATTGAGGACACTTTGTAATAAGTGTTTGACACATTAATGCATGCTCACACAAGTGCTTCTTGATTGGCGTTCTCAGCTCCCGGGTCAGAGTCCTCTTAATGCAGTGTCTCAATCAGGGCAGTGCCTCCAGCACTACTTTCCCACCCCTGACCCTCTCTTCTTCTAAACTATTGCACATGCAGTAGTTTAGTAACGAAGCCATGACAGCTTTAAGTGGGAGTGCTTAAATCATCCTGGGACCTGTTTTCCTAGCCTAACACGGGCATCTGAAAGGGTATTGCTATTTTCCCTTCCCCCTTCTTTAAAACACCTTGTAAATGAAGCATAATCCATGTTAAAGGTAATTTCTAGCAGTTCAGAAGGACAGTTTCTGCATGGTTCCAGCATGGTTTGTGTGAGCTGTACTATCAGGACATCAGGACGTGGTTTGCCTACTATATATATCCAGTTAAGGGAACTAAATCAGCCACTTGGTGGAAAGTGTATGAGTTTTCTGCTTCAGGCACTTTGCAACACTTGAAGCTATATTTAGCTCTCTTCTCCGGAAATTTAGGTTGGGCGTCCATGGGGAATAATCTGGGTCTACGAGTAAAGTGCTTTCTTTATGCAGCTGTAAAAACACACAATGTTTTCATACCCCAGGGTGTTATAAGCTAGTCCTACTACTAAAGTAGGTTAAGCTTTTCTTCTTTTCCACGACTCTTTCTGTAGTAAACCCTTTGTGTAGATTTTTCTTTCTTGAACACTGTGGTATAGTCACATGCTGAAATCTTCATATAACATGTCAAGCCTTCTTAAAAATTGAGTTCCTCACTTTTCCTTGCCTTGATTAGGGAGGAGGCTGAAGAAGGCTTCCACCCTTCCTCAGCCTTAGCACCTCCTCTGCACGCATGGTAACTGTGAGCACTGACTGGCTTTCATGAGTAGACTAGCATTCTGTTATTTGGGCAGTACAGCCTTTTTTCTTGGATGATGGTATGTATCATCAATGCAATTGCCTAAACATCAGTGTGAAAATTAAACATGCCATCTTGCGAAGAGCTCTAATCTTTTTTTTTTGCTTTTAAGAGGTATTCAGAGCTCCCATATTTCGTCACAGAACAGACAAGAATGGCTTTAGCTTGGGCTTCAGCAAAAACCTAAGGCAGGTGTTTGGTGATGAGAAGAAATACTGGTTGCTACCTGTGTTTTCAAGGTACGCTCAGTTTTTAATGCTTCATTTGTTGAAACTGTTGAACAATCAGGATCTGCAGGGTTTGGGGGAGGGCGGGTGTTAGTTTTTTGAAATACAGTAATATTCACTTTAGAAAAAAGTTCTTCAAATTTTTTTTTTTTTTTAATTACGACACTAATTCTGAATTTTTCAGTCTAGGGGATGGCTGCTCCTTCCCAACTTGCCTTGTTAATCAGGATCCTGAGCAAGCTTCCACACCTGTTGGTCTTAATTCAACATCCAAAAAGTAATCTGCTCTCTGTTACTCATTTTAAATAGTCGATACTCTGGTTTTTCCTGTGCACATATAAATAGAACTATGTGTAAGCTACTTAAAAGTGGTAAGCAAATGAAGAGTGTACTATTAATAAATACAAGTCAGATTTGTCGGATTTTAAACTGCTAGACTGTAATTCAGCTAATGCTCAGATTTCTATTTAAAGTTATGGAAATAAGGTGGGGGTTTTATGCACACACACACACACCCCATCCCCCCCATGTGCTTTGCCTCAGTTTAGTGGCATCCCAGGACCTGAATTTTCCACACCTGCCTAACATTCAGTATCAGCAACATTCTGTTCTGCATCAGAGGCAGTTAGTCAGTGTGTCTCTGATATGCATGTGTCACCTTGCAAGGCTTTCGGGGGAGGCCTGGCTTTGTCATATCTGGTGAAAGATGCTTTGCATGAGGGAATCCCAGGCCTCAGCACTTGTGCCAAAGCACAGGAAGCTGCATGTTAAATACATGTGTGTTGTTTCTGCTGATAATAGGACATATTTTCTCAATTCTTATTCTTTATGGACATGACATTTTTAGTGTAAAAAGTATGCAGATACCTTTAAATAAATAAATATAGTAGTTTAATATTTCATATTGTAACAACTTTGCCACATTTATGTGATGACGTGTGATAAGTATAGTAGACTTGAATATGTGACTAAGAAATCATAATGGGCTCATGCTGACAGTCTTTTTTTCATAAGAGAATTACATGATGTTTCAGCTAGCTTTTTATTGATGTTTTAAATCTCACTTCAGTCATCCATAACTTATATTAGGCAAGAGATTTTGGAGATGTTCTCTCCACTATTTATTATGTCAGGTTTGTTGTAATGGGAGAGAATATGGATAGAGTGCGTTTCAAACTGAAGTACATGTATTACTATATAATAGCTGTCCAAAAAAAAAAATCAGAATGTTTTCCTGTTCTGAGCTAGGGAGTTGCTTTTTAGATTGCGCTTGCATCTGTGACAACTACAGTGTAATGATGTATGTAATGATAAAAGTGTAGTGATTCATCAGAAGAGAAGCAAGGTAAGATGGGGAAAATGCTGTGTACAACAAACTGTAATGTGTGGTAAGATAATGAAAAATTACTGTAGTTTACTGATGTTCTTTTTATTGGCGTTACAGTGAGAACCACCTGTTCCCTGCAAAGCCATTGCGTGATTCCCAGAGCCACCTGCTTACAGATACACCGTCTTGGTCAGAAACTGGTGTGAAGGCTGAAAAGGGCAAAGTTGGTAAGGAATTGATTTATGTTGCAATAATTACTTTTGTAATGAACTAGTTTTGGAGGATATAGTATAAAAACAACCAAGGTCACTTGGCTTGCATTCATGAACCAAAATTCATAGGAGCTTATTTTAAGCGCATGTTTGTAGGAAGTTCCATGTTACCATGCTGCTGTGCCCTTCCCAGTTAAACCTGACCAAGAGATACTGAGAACACTAACACCAGTAGACGCTGATTACGTTTTAGGCTGAGTCTGATAGTTCTTTTGGCGACAAACTGCATATACCAGGATATGATGACACCTTGTTGTGACAGTGAAAAGCTGTGTAATGAACACAGGATAGGAATAGACTCGGTAATAGTGGAATGAAATTAAGATGGATTGTTAATTAAATTAGGGTGCATTATTTGCTGAATTAGGCATGAACCTTTTCCTGTGGAAATATCGTTGTTTGTCTTTACAGGTATGAGCAATCCTGCATTAACCATGGAAAATGAAACCTAATTTCCCTTAAAAGAAATATGTGAATATGTAAGGAAAGGTATGTTAATATTCTCTGTACCCAATATGTTATTCCATGATTTCTTACCACTTGAAGAATGCACAAAAGAAAATTACTAAAGCACCTCCTGTTTTCTTATTTATTATTTAATTCTTTTTACCATGAGTAGTAGCAGATGAATTCATAGTTTTAAACTAAACCTCCTATTTCTTGATGTGTCATGCTTGCAAGATAGTTTGACCTTTATACCCATTGCTTTTAGGTAATATTCAAAAATATTACTATTATTCCTTTCCTTACAATAATGAATTTGTGACTATTCAAGCTGTCCAGCAAATATTTATAAAGCAAAGTCTGAAAATGATGTTAGTTCTTAACACAACAGTCATAACTCAGCCTTCTAAAGTAGGTAAAGGTCTACCAGATGATGAAGGAAAAAAGAAAAAAGATTTATTCTAATACATAAGCTATTAGAAGCTTGTTCTTCTATGCCAGGTACTTGGCTGCATCCTATTTAATAATCACAAAGTGTTGCCTACTGAAGACAAAATGTGTCCATATGACTTGCTGAGTATTTAGTCACCTATTGTCAAAACCAGCTGAGATTTGATTTCTTGCATTGATATTTTGCAGCACAGAGTTCATAGAAGGCAGGTTTGACAAGCAGCTAGTAAATCCTGTTAACATACCTAAGAGGAGACCTTAACTCGGTTGCAGGCAATGAACACAATTGATCATCATAGTCACTTTAGTATTTGAAGATTTCTAACACCTCCAAAGCTTATGGAAATCAATTATTTCATATTTAAAGCTGGATAAAAGCTTTTACTCCAACCCTAAGAGTTTCAGCATACCAAGTAATTTACTATTTTCCAACAACATTGGAGGAGTTACTCCAGCGAGGTCATTTCCATCTTTGCTATTGGAAGCACGCTTATCAGTCAGCCTGAAAAAGTGTCTCAAGTGGATGTCCTTCATTTGTGTGTGACTTGCTTCCTGGACATGCTGTCATGGCTCTCAGGTTGCTCTCGATCACTCCTGGAGGAATTAGGAGGCGTGGAAAGCCATCAGAGAACTGCAGTGATCATTACTAGAGACCCATCAGGCATGGTATTGCACTGTCAAGGCAGATCATGAAAATAGTAGGTGTGCAGATACTAACAGGTGGCCTGTAGCTTGGACCAAAAAGGTCCCAAAAGCTCAGTTGGATTCATCAGAGAAAATTCTTGAGCCTTACTTTCTGGTTTTGTGCTAAGTGGTGGATGAAGACACAGATGGTTCCAGATATAGGTACATCTACAAACTTGATGATGGTGTGAAGTGTTAAAGTGTTGAAAACGTGGGAGTCAAATGAACAGAGTTAAGCAGACGAGCGAATGAAACTTTGAGATTGGTTGTACCCTTAGCTCTGTCTATATGGCACTTAAAAGACTCTGGAGATGTAACAAAAAACCTATATTACTGTATGTATACATATATATATTTCTATATATATCTGACATACAGTCGCTGGAATAAGAGCCCTTATATAAAAACTGGTTTACTTTTTTTTTTAAACTACTTTGCATTTAACTTCATTACTTTATTGTCAGTATTTGAGTTATATTTGTTCCTAGGGAGGGAATAGAATACTTTAATAAAGACGCTGAAGTCACAACAACAAAACAAACAAATTTAATCTTTGACATGAAAAACACAGGCCACAGCCCCTGCCAGTGTATTAGAAATTTGAATTTCTGTCCCAGCTAAGGGTATGTTCAACATTCTGTAACCTGCGATGCTTTATAGTTAATCAGGGGACTAATTACTGAGATTGCCAGATGTGGTTTACATTAATGTAATTGAGAATTAATTTTTAATGATATTGGTACCTGGAAGCACTGTAAAAATAGCTCACTTCATATTATAAACCGGTGGCCTGCTTGCTATGTAGTCGGTTTTTAATCACTGTCATCCTGAGGTGAATTAATAACCTAACTGTGAACGGTCTGTGTTTCCCTTCATTCAGCTGTTGTTCACTTTCCCCTTCGAGCTGATAAGACTCATTACAATAACTTAATTTTTAAGTGTTCTTCAATTCTAACAACTTATTTTGTGACGAACTTTCTCTTCCAGTTCAAGAAAAAGCTGTCGCTGGAGGAAAACAGATTCTTCCAAATATCAGCCCTGTTGGCCAGCTGCTCCTGTCTGCTCCTGTGTGGATGTGCTCAGAAAACAAACTGACAGATGATTAGCTGTCTCCATGTCACTGCTTGAAACATGAAACTAAACATACTATTTCTGAACCATATAAAATGTTTCAACTTAAAGTTACTGACTTTGAATGGTGAAGGGTGACTGAGTATTAGGAAATGAAAACAAAGAAATGGAGTCTGAGTTTACAGTTGTAAAAATTCAATGGCTGGTTTTACTTCAGCATTCAGCACAAGATGTGACCTTCTTATGTATCAGTCCATGTTCTTGCCTTGGTTTTGAAAATTCACCTGATAATTCAAATTGCTGTAAGTAGTTTACTTTAAAATCAAATTTTTGCACTACTGGCTTTATGAACTGGGAGAATGCCAGTGTTGATCAGAAATAATTTAGTGGTTTAGTGGACTGTATTTTCTTTGGAGTGCTTGATAGGTGACTTTTGAAGATAAGAACACCCAAGTGAAGTGTCTGACTATTTTTGGAACATTTTTGGAAAACATTGCAAAAGCTCAATTTTTCCCTCAGATCTGCACTATCGATAGTTTGAAAAGCTGTGGAGGGGAAAAAATCTCCTTTGTTAATTGAATGCTACAGTGGGTCACTGGTGAGTGGAGCGATAAAAAGCCTGCATTCAGATAGGGAATATATAAATGAAGCTGGCGAGCTGGGGATTTTGATGGGATCTATACAGGGAAGTGCTGAAACGGGGATTTTTTTGTCTCATTTGGAGCCGTTAACACATTCAGGAAATTAATGTTGGCACATAACTTTGATCCAAAAGGCTTTTTACCAACCTATGTTCCTGAGGGCCACTGTCTTTCAAAATCCTAGTTTCTTATTAATCAGTAGTTGTCTCAGATTTCTTTTTCCACTTATTAAGACACTGCCTTTCTTACTGCATAACTTAATGAATATCCTGTAAAATCAAGCAGACTTACTGTTATAACTTGTGATATTTGCATTTACAGGATAACAGATGTTTGATTGCAATACCAAAAAGCCAAGCTGCTGCACACAGGAAACCCCCTTCAGTTAAGTTAGGAAGTAGCAGCTTTCTTAGGATCAGAGTTTAATGGCCAGATAATAAATAGCATTACCAACTTTAAAAGTCAAGGAATTTTCAGCAACACAAATCTAATTGTCTTGTGCCTTTCGTATACACTACATTTATGGTATCAGTGTTTACATTTAAATGCAAATTGTTATTCTGGAAACAACTTTAGGAGGAACTTTGTTATGCTTTCTAGGTGGCTAGATAGAGACTAGTCAAAAAAAAAAAAAAAGTGAAAACCTCTCAGACTAAGCTTAGTTCAGTTGGAGCAGAAAAGTACTTCTGTTATCAACTGAGTTACTTAGCAGGTTGGCTTGCAGTGTAAAGATGCCAATTGTTTGTTAAGAAAACTGGCAGCAGGACTAAGTGACCAATCTCAGAAAGCAAACGTCTTACCATTAACTCTTCTACAGGCAGATAACTTTAAAATTTGTCTTTCCTGGGTTTACAACTTAAGTGATAGCTGTTGGAGCACAAATGTGGCTTTTTTTCCTAGTGAGGGAAAATGTATTTATTTTACTTTTTTTAAAAAAAAAAGAACTCAAAATTTTACCAGCCTGAAAACACGTGTTTCTTGCCAGAAGTGCCAGAGTGTGGATCCCTTTACATAGAACACCTTTTTTAAACTAGCATGAAGGTAGCATACAGTTTACATGATGCCTGCAGACATCTAGCAACCAAAAGTTTTTCGCAGCTATTTATTCAGTATTGTTCTGTCAGCTACACCTGGTATTAGTGTTTGTTTAAAGGCTAACTTGTCAAGGGATAATCAGGGGAGAGGGAAAATATATTTTTTTAACACTTCAGGTTCTCTATCATCTGTAGAGTCTTGTTTTTTAAGCAGTTAGTCACAGGGTGGTTTGTCATGGAGCGTGCCTGTGAAAATACTGAGTAAAAAGTTGAAATTCAGCTTCAGTGTTACTTGCTCCATGTTTTTATGTAAAGAAAAAGTACAGGTTTCTTCCCCAGCAAAACTTGTAATGGAAATGGATCCCTCCAGTACAGATGTCAGGCTCCCTGGCTGTGTCCAGGGCTCTGAGAGCTCTGGGTAAGGCTAGGGACAACGTAGGGAAAGGGCAGGGATAAAGGATCAAGAAATGCCTGGCTTCTCCATGTCTCAGAAAGCACTTGGAAAGCACAATAGCCCTAAATAATCTGCAGCTTCGATGCAGCCAGAGGCTGTCCCTCTAGCAGAAGACAGATGGAGGCATGGGAAACACACTGACGAAGGGAGAAGGGGAAAGAGAAATGACAGTAGCTCTGAAGTAAATGTTAGCAGAGCTGAGCCGGAGGGCTGTAACTGCAGCGGTGCTCAGGGTGGTCACGAGCCGTGCCTCTGTGTAGAGCACTGTCGACAGGCTTTTGAGGGTTCCTTGCAGTTCTGACTGTGTAGAATATGGACAAAAGTGAGCTAATCGTGCTCCAAAGTATAATTTCTGATATTACTATGTTCTTGGCTTTAAGCTCTCTAATACTTTATATAGCAAAGTGAAAATGGGTCTTTTTCACATATTGTCATTGAGCATTGATGCTGTTACAATGCACGCAGGAGAATTTGCAAAGAGGTAAGGGGAGGAAGGATGCAGTGTTTGTCTGCTTGCACTGATTCCCCTGTTCTTTATATATTCTTGCTAGGCACTTTACTACAGCCTTTTGTGTAATTTCTGTATTTTTTTTAAAGACTGCTTTTTACCTATTGTACAGTTACTAATCTACTTTTTTGCTAAAAACAAAATAATAGCCCTGATATTGTCCAGCAGTATGACTGCATCTCAAGCTTCAGTGGAAGCTGGATAAATTCTACAGACCTCTCAGACGGGCCCGAGTCCCTAATGACAACACAATTGAATTTATTTTGTATATATGTAAACAGCCATATGAATCGTAGCCCCTCACACGCGTAAGAAGCTTCCTTAATATGTAGGTTAGAACAAGTCCCATACATGTCTGCACCAGAAGTGGTGGTTCTAAGTCAGTTGATGTACTGGTGGTAGAGTCTGCACGGAGAACTATTTTTATTAAGAAAATGGAACACCTAGATGTTGGCAAGCTCCTCCTGCTGAGCAAATAGACACAGCTGCTACTATGCACTTTAATTCTTGAGAGAAAAACACTGTCCACTTTAAGCTGCAGATGGAAAGGTCTTTAGTAACCTGTAGCTGCGGCAGGTAATTAATGAAACACTGCTAATTATTTTTAACTATGTACTTAAAATCAGGGCCTTCAAGCAAGGGTTCAGGAAGGTTGCAAGGAAGCAAGTTTATTTTAGTGCGTGGTATGCTGTAGCTGTTAAACAGTATTTGGACTGAGAGTTCTTGCCCAGATTCAGTTGACTGGTGTTCTGGAATGGGGGAGGAATATATTTCTACATAAATTTAGTGTATAACTTTGCCACTTGTTAAAGTATTGCTCACATAAATAAATGCTTCATGTTCAGCATTTCACGTACACAGTAGTCATTGGACACACCGCTTTCAGTTTACTGGCAGCGTGCCTGAACAGCAGAACAGGATCACAAATACGGCTTCATTAACAGCATCGCTGCTCCGAGTGTGCCCTCTCACCCCTCCACCAGCTGCCTTCAACTTTTCTGGGCGAGTTTTCCCTCCCCAGTGCCGTTGCTAGATCCCTAGCACCTCACACAGCACCCACACTGTGAAACGGGGTAAGGGAGAAACAGAAGCCTTCTCAGTCTTTCATGGGTGAAATGCTCCGTGCCTTCATGCTGGCAGAGCAGAGCTGTACTCCTTTGGATACTGTTGAAGGCCATCAAGATGGAATTTTGTCCCAAAAAATAGGGGGCTCTTAAGCCCACCTTGCTTTATAGAACTGAGGTGCAAGGAAGGGAAGTGCATTACCAGGGTTGTCACCCACAGCAGCTTTGCTTTGTGAGGGCTCTCCCATCCTTCCCCCAGCAGACTCCTCTCATCTGCCTGACTTACCCCTCCTTGCACTTTACTAACAGTCTCCCCTAGGAAAGCACTGGATCCAAACCTGGTGTGAGTGGAATGAAACTGTGTACTGTGGGGCCTCTAAAAATGCAGGACCAGGGCTGTAAAGGTGAAAGCACCTCTCACTTGTCCCAGTTCAGGTGTCACTGCAGGATATGCTCAAAGTTTCTCCCACTTTTTATTTAAAACCCTTCCATAAATATTTGTATTGAACCATATGCAAACATTCTCATCCAAAATAAGACTAAAAGAACATGCTGCTATAGTGTATGGGTGGGGGGTGGCTGTTGCCATTTCCCTTGCAGCCAGCTAGCACTTGTTCATCTGTGACCTGGTAAGAAGACAGGAAAAGCAGCAGCAGCCTTGTGGGGTGAAATTTTGAGCAGGTGACATCTGATATAACCAAGGAATGCCTTGCCTACTTTCCCTTTGCAGTTTTTCTTTGTTCTGTTTTTAATTTTTTGATCATCATTCATCTCTCTCTTCCCCTTCCCTTCCACAGATTGTACATTTCAAAGTGGAACTTTTCAATTGGTATCCTCTTTATTCTTTGCCCTCCCAAGGTTTATTCCAGAGATGTAATATCTTCATTTCTGCAAGTTTTCCTAATGGCACCCATCACTGAGATACAGTAACTCAGTCATCCTGAAATCTGGCTGCGTAGTTTCCAGTATTTGGGGCAATGATTACATGCTTCAGCTTAGATCACTGTAATCTTCTCAAGCAGATGGGCCCAACAGTTTGATTGCAGCAGTTGGAATAGTGTGCTGTGAGCCACGTCCCCTTTCCCACCTCCTGCACACTCACAGTTTAACTGATTGGCATAACTGGAACAGACCCAACACTTCCTGACAGTCACCATTTTATGAAGTCATTTGCCTTTTTTTCTTCTGAAAACAGGGTGATTCTCAGTTCACCTAAGAAGGAGCCCGAGGTGCAAAGACAAAATAGACTGTACGCAAACAAGTGTCACAGCCTGAATGACAGGAACCTATTTCCAGGTATTTTCTCTATTGTATCCCAGATTAAACTGACCCGTACTTTAGAGAAAAGCAGTAGCTTAGTGATGGTATAAGCACACTAGCAATTAACCTTCACATAAAGCACTACTGAAGATACTACAGGATAGACTCAGAGGGACAAGAATGAAGGAAAACAGAGCACCTGCAAAGCTCAGCTATTACGTGATGAAAGGTAAATAAAAGATACTGCCAACTGTAACCACAGCTCTGATTTGCTGCCCTGTAAGAGATAAAGCATAATCTCTGTAATGCAGCTCAAAAAGTTCAGCTGTTGCCAGTTTCCACCTGATGCAGAGAAGGGAAGGCTTCCTCTGCCTCCCTCCATCTCTTTCCCTAAGATTATTCCAACACAGGTAATGGAGGCAAGTGACTCATGAACGCAGGAAAGAGCAGGCTCAGGCAAGGCAATTCTCCCACTTCAGCAGAGGCAGGAGGAAAGGGGAAAGAAAGAAAGAAGGGAAAAAAAAAAAAAAAAAAAAAAGAGAAGCCTGATCTGTGCTGGCAGAAAAAGGACAATCCAAGCCTCTGCAGAAATTGGATCTTCACAGTTGGCACCAATAAGCACATTTCATTCCCAACCCAAGACTGCTAAAAACCCAGGAGAATCCTCCTCATTTCTCTACTACACCTAGTCAGGCAAGAGGGAGGAAGACACCAAAACAGTCTCCTATAAACTAACAAAGGTACACAAGTTCAGATATAGCCAAAAGAGAACGTCATGGTATGACTAGGAAAGTATGCTGTGACAACTGATGCCTATAAAAAAAAAAAATTGAGTTGTTTTGTTTGTGAGATCTTGTTCAAACTCTACAATTTGTGGTAGTCAGACAAATACCAGTAGCTCCATTGGAGGCTTTTGGCTTTCTTTGCTGTCACTGAGTTGGTGGTGTCTAATAAAAACCTCAAGAAGCCAATTTTATTTAGAAATTCATTACTTTGAATAATTACAAGTTAATAAACTGGCATAAACCCCTGCCATCCTAAATCCATTAACACAATGTGAATCTTAAACTCCCAGGGAACTTCTACAAACTGATTTGCTACAGAATCCATTTCTTCCTTTCAATGCACTTAACTAGTTCAGGTGAGTTGTTAGTTAATTCAAGGTTGAGAACCCAATTGGGAGTTTAAAACAGAGGACACAAACACACGTTCTCAAGTAAAAATTACATGTCAGCAAAACAAAAACAGATACACCATTGGGAAGTTTAGGTGAAGACACAGGGGCTTAAGTCTGAAGCCCCCCCCCCCCCCCCCCCATCTTTGAATGGCATATTTGTTAGTATGTAGCACATTTAAAATAAATAAAACCAGCAACATTTGGCTTTATGAAGCCACTTCCATTCTGTGACTGGTCAATGAACCCCTTCAATGAAAGGCAGCTCCGAGAAATACAGGCAAGGATGGTGTGCTCATGAAGCTCAGAAAAGAACGTAGGCAGTGACCACAGCTGTCACCAAAGAAACTGATCTCAACACCAAGGGGACCAGAGACAGTCTTTGCAGTAAACAGACAGCTGTATCAGTTGAGTGGGTCAACTGGTTACGTAGCTGGCCTTTCCCAAAATCATCAACAGAAAGTATCATCTTCCTGAGCCAGCCACACCAACATGGGGGCATGTGGAGGTGGCCCAGCCCAACAGAGTGAAAAACTGAACATCCAGTAAAACCAGCTCCGAGGAGAGCAATGGGCTTGAGCTGGCTTCACCCCGTGTGTTCCTTCCTGGCAACTGGGATCATCCCACACTGATGGTGAGCATGGCACAGAGATCGGTAAAGGGAATGATGTTCGTATTGCGATTCAGCCATATATACACAATTGCTATGTTGTTTGTGTTGTGATTTCAGCATAATGCTGTATCACTTCTCTAAATCAAAATCCCACATAAATTATCTTCAACTAAGTGCGTTTGTACTGAAGCATTAAGCCTTCCTCATGTGGAATATCTAAAACCACCTCACCAGGGAGCACTGGACTAACACACTCACTTTGCCAGCTGATTCAGTTGGCCCATCGCCTATTTTTTCTAAGCAACTGCTAAAGGATTATGCAAGAGTTTCATAGACCTGAACAAGTATGTTAAAGTTCTTACTCACGAACATTCAGCCAGCATGACTGAATGCAAGACTTCTGAAGGACCAGTATTTATAAGCTAGGTTACTTGAAACTATTAAATGAAAATACTATAAAATTATATTATCTGCTATGTGGGCTTATGAGACGACACCTCAAAAGAGAGGTTTGATTCTGTAACTTTGGTTCTGAAGTACACGCTTACTTAAGGTGGTATTTAAGGTTACTCACCCAGCATAAAAATTAGTATACACCAGTGCCGTGCAATTAGCAGAAACACAACTTTTAACCCAGCAGAAATAATTCTCAGCTAGACGTACGCACAGCTAAACGTTCTTGTTATCAACCAGCTTCTCCCACCGTAACTAACCCTCCTTTTAAGACATTGCTTGCTCTCTGTAGTTGTTTAGGCTCCCACATTTCAAGCACTACGAGTGGAATTATCTTTGATACAGTAACATTAAACTGAAAAAAAATTAAGGAACAGCAACCCATTCCCCAAGGCACACTGTCTCTTTTACTTCAAGAACTTGACGTGCCCCGTTACCTGAAAGTGGAATCAACCACATCTCTTGCTCTTTCAGCAAAAAACAACATTGAAAAGCAAAAGCCTACATGAGGAGGCAAAGCATGGACCTGGAACAGAACAGGCTGGCTGCATGCATTACGTCTTCCAGTACGTGCTATACGACATGAAGGAACCAGTCTTCATTGCGTGGGCTGTCCTCCGGGTGACCAATAAGCCCACGTACCTTGGGGGTGCAGAACACCCACACTTACACCTCTGACACAAGGATCCAGAGCAGGCTACGTTAGTGTAGACTCAGTGTGCTCTAGTGTCACGGAAGAGTTGGCACTGGAAGGGACCTGTGGCCATCTAGTTCAATATACCTGCTCAAAAGGAAAGTAAAATACAGCAAGCTAGTCAGAAATTATTTCCCCTTCATAAATCCAGGCTGCCTGCTTCCAACCAGCTTCTTAATCCTAGAAACCACTTCCAAACACAGAACAGCTATCTGCTCTATCACCTTCCCAGGGATCGAGGTGAGGTTGACTGGCCTACAGCACCCTGCATTCTCCTTGCCCTTCTTGAAGGAAGGGGTGACATCTTCCACTCCTCAGGAAACTATCCTGTCACCACGGCCAGTCAAAGATAATGAGAGCAGCCTCGCAATGACATCAGCCAGCTCCCTCAGCACTGGTGGGTGCACCTTAACAGGTCCTCCAAAGTTCTTTATGCCCAATTTGTTTGTATGTTCCTAACCTGAACCTCCGCTACCAAGGATAAGTCTTCCTTGTTCCGGACTGTCCTCAGACCTGGAATTCCAGAAGGCAAGCCTTAAGAGTAAAAGCTAAAGCAAAGGCAGCATTGAGGACCTTGACCTTTCTCACGTCCTTTGTCACTACATCTCCTGCTGCCATTCAGCAGTGGTCTCACATTTTATCTTTCCTTGCTCCTGATGTCCCTGTAGAAGCTTTTCTTATTGCTCCCTCACCAGATTCAACTCCAGGTAGACTCTGGTTTTCTTAACCTTCAGTGACAGTGTCATCTGTCCGTGCTTCCATCTTCTGTACACTTTTCCTGTGTTTCACTTTAGTCAAAAGCTCCTTGCTCATCAATGCAGCCTTCTTCCCACTTCTGTTTGATTTCCTGCGTGAGGGAATTAAGCATTCTTGAGCTTGGAGCAACCAGTCAGATTTGATTAGAGAAAGTTCTTGGATGTCAGAGGTTATAGGTCATCCCCAAATTCATACGGGGAAAAGCCTCAACTACTCTGAATGTTCCAGCCTTACTTTCTTCCATCTCAAAAGATCCTTCTTGCCTAATTTCAATGAGCAAAGGGATTAAATGCTTACGCATCTGACTCCAAAAGCCAAAAATACAAATAACTAAAAAAAAAAAATAAATCAAAGGTTTTGATACTGCCTTTCTTCTGACAAACCTACTCAAAACAACAATGTATTTTAAACTGATTGGAAAGAGCAGAGGCCTGGAAAGAGTATTCTTGTCTCTGAACAAAAAAAGGTACATATCTAGACAGCTGGAACCGTGCACGCACATTTATTTTTGCAAAAGCAATTAAAGCTGTCCACTTTGGAAACAGATTTCAGGCTCTGCAGTTTACAAGTAACAGTCCTACACATAAGAAGTTACTTTTTTCATAATCTCTACAGTTTACCATTTAAATCACTCCCTAATGGAAACTAAATTAATTTTGCCACAGAAACTGAATGATGCACATATGTCCCCCCAGCTGTAAGCAACTCTCAACAGATTACACTGATCAGACCAAGAGCTCTCACACAGAATAAAGCATAATCTTAGTTTCACACTGATCAGTGGCTTTTGAGAAAATCTTTTCTCACATGAAATACACTAAAGAGTAGAATTAAAGTCAAATGCCTCATGAGAATTTTAGGCTAGGGCTTAAGCAAACTCAGCCTGATCCTGCAGACTGCATGCTCATTAGCAGCAGGGACAAGAGACACACACCTGTTGTGCATCTTTGGGTTTAACTTCCTCCCAAAGGAGTCCAAGCTCTGAAATATTCATGACTGGAAGCACAGAGAAGCATAGCACGGCACATGGGATGCTCAGCAGTCACTTCAAAAGCACATGCCACTCTGAACTAAAACTTAGTGTAGGCACACATTTAGAGGCCTCTAAACACTTCCTTTCATCCACAACGAAAAAGTTACTTAAAAACAAACCCCCGAAGTTCTTCGAAGAGTCATTCCCTTCAAAAGTTCCCCACAGACAGCTGCATCTGTATGTTTTAGGCAAAGCTACTAAACTTTAAAGCAAATGCATCGAAACTTCAGGGGTTCTTCATTCCACGCGTATGCAAGTTTTCCACATAAGCCACAAAAAGAATCCATCCTGTTTTCCAGTTAAGATAGTCCCAACGTTACCAAAGCCAAAGATAACCAAAGTTAAAGCTAGTCACCATCATCTAATGGATAATGGTATTAAAACAACTTACTAATGGGATTTGGATGCCTCAGTTGTACATTATAATTACCACTCTTGCAACTCAGGTCAGTGGGAATGAAGTGATGGGAAACAC
Organism: Falco punctatus; assembly: GCF_963210335.1. Classification (NCBI taxonomy): domain Eukaryota; kingdom Metazoa; phylum Chordata; class Aves; order Falconiformes; family Falconidae; genus Falco; species Falco punctatus. Next base: position 61,286,035 of record NC_137580.1, read on the forward strand.
ATGTACGGAATTCTGCTCTGGAAGTGGAATCAGTCAGCGAGCAGCAAGTTCAGTCATTTTATAAGGACCTGGAAGAGAACTATCATGCCTAAACAAAACAGAATACAGAACTGAATTGGCTAAATACACACATTCCTGGAAAAATTTTGCAACAAAACCACCAGTCTGTTGTTATGTAAGAAAACATTTCTTAGGCCTTTATTTACAAAAGCTTTAAAAACAAATACCCTCTGTTATGCAAATTATTTGTTGTTTAAAAAGGACCACCCGGTTACATCATTGTAACTCAATGAAAAAAGGTGTTTGATTTTTTGTTGTTAAGTACAAGGTAGAACAGAGTAATTTGGTGAACACTTGGGAGATTTGTCTACTATTGATTTCCATGTCAAACACGCACACACATACACGCACGCACACACAGGCACACAATGTTGCACATTCCGTCATTTCAGGCTAGTATTTTAGCTATTCAATACCAAAAATCCTTCCTGCACAACTGCTCTGTACACATGCTATGCAGAGTTAAGAACATACTTTAGGGTCCTTTAAAACAATACATCTAAAATATATTGCTAAGATATACTCAAAAATAAACTAGCATTACACTCCTCAGGTAACTTTATTAGCTATAAGTTATTTATATGTTGTTGTTTTACAACAAATATCTGTAACATCTGTCTTCGTAGCAACTACAAAACCCCACGATTTAATTGTCCTTCTAATTCAACCAAATAGTAATTTTTTCAGATCTTTGGGTTTTATCTTCAACTAAACTTACTTTCAAAAATCATGAAATCAAGTACATAATAAATATGACTTCATAAAAAACATCTGAGGTGTACATCACTAGAATAAAAGCTAGCAAGTTAATCAAGGGAAGTGTGCCATTACAAAACTCCTACTATTCCAATACCCTTCGATGCTTATTGGCAAAAATGCTAAAGTCATAGCTGTTCTTTTCCTGAAGGGTGTAAAGCTGTTTTTTCAAGCTTCTTTCCCCCATCACAGAGCGGTTTTAAAGCAGCAAGCCAACCAGAAGTTGACATGTGCAGGATGTGTCTGAAGATGACTTGAACACTAGTAAAATAACAGCAGTTACTATGATTTCAGTAGTCTGTTGTGCTTCAACAAACGGAGGTTGTGCAGCAAGTCGTGGTCTGTGGGTTGAGATACCAAGGAAATACAGCATGAAGCTGTTTAACTTGGCAGATGATTGTTTTCTAGCTGAGGGCAAAAGAAAAACCAAAACAAAACTTCAAATAAAACAGAGGATCTGAGTCAGAGTCACTCTCTAAAGTGCAAATTTGATGGTCCACAATCTTGAATAGCTAAAACGCCTGCATACTGGAAGGAACAGACATGAAAGTGGAAGTTAGTTACAATCAGTGCCAGTTAATTTGGAGGCGGGAGGGGAAAGAGACAAAAACTAGATCATCAATATAGTTAAGTTTACCAGACTATTCATTATGATTTAACTTTCTCCTCTCTGCCACACTGATTCTATACATGCTTCTTTACAAATGGGCTAGTTATGAGGCCAAAACGTAATCCAGAAAATTTTACATATCAATATTAAGATCAAAATCTGTGATAAGAACAGTCAGGTTTAGTATGTAGAAAGGCAGAAAAGAAAGTGTGCTGAGAAAAGGGGAAAAAAAGCCTTATTGTCCAAGGGGTTCAACCAGAGATAAAACCTATATACAAGCATGTGGAGGTCAAAAAGATGGCCTTTCATTTCATGTCATGACTGTTTGTTGGCTTCTTCTTCATATGCATTTCCTGTGCCGTTTTGTACATAAGATGACCCCGAACCAAGGCCGTATAAGTGGCCACAATATTTGGCATCGTCAATGTGATCTTCAAAGAACATCTAAAAAGTTAAGACAGACACAAATTATTGGCAAAGAAAAGGCTCAGTTTAAACAACTACAGAAAAGCTTTAAAATGTTACTTTCTTTTTAACATCAGATACCAAATCCCAAGGCGCAAAAGATAATATAATTAACACGGTAACGCACTTAATCTCAACACATTATCAAAATGTGCTACGTGACATGATTCTTTAAAGTAAATCTGCCAAGGAATACAATCAGCCCTCCTGTGCACCTTTCCTGATGAAATGGCCAAATGCAATGTGTTGATAATTTTGTATTATCAGTTATCACTTTTCTGCAAGTGCAACAAAGATATTTCTCCAACTGATTTCTGCGGAGTTTCTTGCAACAGGCATGTGCTTGGCACTCATCTGTGCCCATACCCTACCTACACCTCAGCGCTGCGATTTTCATCATGCTCTGTCTTTAAATGGAGGTATGCCGTGATGTATACTATAGAGGTTTGGGGGCAGGGACAATGTTTGATCACAACACCCATTACAAAGTTTAGAGAAATGCAGAAAGATGCATTTCCAGCTAGCTCCTCACACAGAGGGTGACTTTATTTAATAAGGAACAGCAAAATTAAAGTAAATGCCATACTAAGACTGCATTTACACCTCGCAAGAACTGCAAACAGAACCTTTCAGTGGAAGACACATGAAACCCCGTAATATTCTGATATTGTGTGAAGACACACATGTACGCAAAAATTTTTTACCCTAAAAACTTCACAGCAACCCTGGATATCCCAGTGGTTAACATTCTGAGTCATCGCCAGAATCATGCAGAAGCAGGGTGAATGCAATACACAGTCTAAACACAGAGGACTGCATATACCACACAAGCTGAAAACTTCCTTCAAGCTTTGCTCTTAGCAGCATGGTCTGAACGGAAAGTTCTGTACTGTAGGAATTGGAGACCTCAATTAAAAGTTTTAAAGCCCCTAGCAGCTCTCGAAGAAATAAACAGGTAGGGAAACCCTAGAACAACAGCTCTGCTGTAGTAGTATCAGTATTTAAGTATTTCTGATGGGGGGAAAAAAAAAAATAAAAAATATCAGTAACTTTTTGGCTGGCCCTCCAATACCCAGCAAGTTGCAACTCCAGCACAGCAAGTAGTAACAACATTTTATACCTCCAGAAGCATTGAAACAAAACTTTTTCACTCAAACTTATTGTTTAACAATCAGCTCTACTGAAGAGGCTTTAAAAATACACATTAAATCCATTTCCTCTGCTGACTGCTGTACCCTTATTTAGAAATACTGTATTTGCAAAGAATCTCTGAAAGTACTGAAAAAAATCATCATCGTTAATCTATCTCTGTTGGCTTATTTAAACAAGTGTTTTGCACTAAAACCCCCTCAGATTTCTACTTTTCCCAATAACAGCTTTTGGTGAACAAATTCAAGCAGCTAATTTGCCATCTAACACAAATGGCACCTCATTAAAGAAACAATCATAGGTTTCAACCTTTTCCTCTCCAAGCCTAAGATACTGCCTTTCCAGTTAGTTATGTTTATCATACACACATTTCCCCTTCCCCTTTATTTGCTCTGGATTTTGTTTCAAATTAAAGAGTGAAAGATTAACAATACCAGGCAGATGGCAGCGAGCCACGCTGGGCTGGGCTTGGACTGCACCAGAAACGCAATCCTCTCTATTGCATCTGCAGCCCATGGCCCGCTTGTAATTGTGGGTCCCAGCTGAGGCAGAACAGCGTGTTACGATGAGCACACCAGCTTAAGTCACAACATGACCTGTTCTCTCACCAGTATTTGTCAGAAACTTGTGGTCACTTTCTCCTTTATACAGAAGGTAGGTACCCAGCATACAATACTAAACCTATGACATTTGCTATTGCCATCTGTTTTGACATGGTAAATGACACTGAATGCCACGTTCAGATGCACTGGCATTTGTCCAGTGCAACTGCTTTCCAGAAGAGGCCTGTTCAACATTTGTTTGCTCTGCTAAAGGAGAATATCTTCCTGCTGTATGCAGACAAGTAGCAAGGAAATATGAAACTTGTAAGACCCGATTTCCCTTGCTGCAAACCTTGAATTGACTGAAGTACAATCTTTTAGAACCTCAGTTAATCTGTGCTTTGCTCAATAGTAAAGGAACAAATGCATGGACATCTTCCACAGCAGCCTGAAAGTCATTATTTAATATACCTGCAGCCTGGCACAGTCTAGAAACGGGAAGCAATACTCACTCAGAGCAGCTAAGCTGGGAATCAGCAGGGCTGGTTCACACTTACTCTGGGGAAAGCACAGGTGGTCTTATTTTTGTCAAGAGAAGTGGAACCCCTGAAGCCCTTCAGAGACCTCCCTAAAATATGGCAGACTTATTGGAATCAGCAATTCCATCTGACTATCACAGCACGTTACTATCATGGAGATAAACCCAATACATCCACCTACTTCTCTCATTTTGAAAAAGGCCATTCCTGTGAGTAAAGAATCAGATCCTGCCTGATGCTGTGGTCCTATCCTTTCCAGCTCTAACTGCTCAGCCACTTCTTGTAATCCACCCTGAAAAAGAAAACGTTCTTGTTAACTGCTGAAAAAAAATAAATCAGAAAACTGAACAGCTATATTTGGGAAAAAATCCGTTACATAAGTCATACAACCTCAGGTATATTATAACAATTGCACAGTAGCTGAAACAGTCATTATAGTAGATAAATACACACCTGGATAATCAGACTTTCAGTATCAATAGAAGCATTAGAATTCTGTATCAGTATTGATTAAATAAAGCCACATCTGTGACCAACGGAACTACTACTCTCTCATGTTCCATCCTCTCCAGTAACCAGCTGTCATTACTTAAGAAAACAATTTCTTCAAGATGCTGAAAAGAATGGCAACACTGAAGAAAACATGGTGTTCCTGCGCTCCTTCTATTCGAATGAAAATTTAGAAGGTAAAAACCTTGTTCTACAAACAGAAGGATTTGAGTGCTTAGAAACAAAGCACCCATATGCCTCCATGTGTTAGTATCGAGGTTTCCTTTGCAACAGACATTTTTCTTTCCACTTACCTTTCAACAATTGAGGCATTTTCAACTTCCCTTCACAAAAACTGAGAATATCCTTAAGTATCTAGAAGACTACAGGGAGTCCACAAAAATGGTTTCTAAACACCTGCTCTGTAACAAGTGGTTAAGTCAAAAGAGGAAGGAAGTGCCCGCTCCATCTCTACAAGACATTCTATCCCTCTCTAAAGTTTGTTTCATTAGCTGCCATAAGAGGACAGGGATAAAAACACGGGGGAGAATCCATCGCCTGCAACTATTTTCCAAGATACTGCAAATTCCATGGCCTAGCCAGCTTTTCTGTTAGAGATGTATATTTAATAGTCATACATATAATGAAACCTACTGCTTAAAAAGTATATAAACATCTCACATAAAAAAAAGGGAACAGTTTAAAACAGTCATTGCCTACTTTGAATGTTAATACACGGTTTAAAAGGACAGGCTGTGAAGCTGTAGACATCACTCCAAAGCTGCAAACCTACCTGCTCTTAAAAGTAAAACTTCTCCAGTTTTGAAGCAAATATTCCTCCCAACAAGCTTATGTCCCCTTAACTGCAGCGACTATATACACCTCTTTTAGTGCCCCCCAAACGGTAACGAAGCAAACCCATCAGAAGTTGATTTGGTTTTACACAGGTAACAGATCAGTTGCAGGAGAGACATGTTAGAGCATTAAAAGATTGCAGTTACAGTATAAGTACATAATTTTGTACATCAACTCTTTCTGTCAATCATTAAGCCATAAAGCTACTGGAAATAAGACTAAAGCACATGCACATTCTTTAAGATCTAGGAAGATCAAAAAAACCAAAGACAAAATCATTAGCGCTGCCACGATCTTTGCAACATGAAAATGTTGCACAGAGGCAATGCTTTGAAAGACAGGCTGCCTAATATCCAAGTTCAACTTTCCTTGTACTCTTAACCTGTTTCAAGTACAGGAAGGAAAGCAGTAAGAGGCAAAAGTGTTACAGTCAAAGTTAAAACTTACAGAACAATAAAAGTAAAGTCTGCCCTCTAAATCAGATCAGACGCTATTAAAATTCCTGTGAATCTTACGGCAACAGGTTTGGGTCCAGGTTTTTTTTTTTTGTTTAAGAAGAGGGAAGCTTCAGCAATGATGTTTCTAAGCAATGTCAACAAACCAACATGAAAACCTCGTACTGGTAAAGCTAGTTTTATTCTAGCTTGAGCAGCAGCAATAGTTTACGGAAGTTTAAAATAAGAGTGAGTCTATACACCACATAGTTAAGCACTGAAGCTAGCTTGTTTTCTTTATGAGCTTGGATACAACATTTCAACACTGCAAACCTGCTCAAGTTAATTAACTGACATTGTCCAAAACGTTCTGCAGGTTGGTGGGCAGCACAAAGAGGTGCACCTCAGATACAAGTACGTTCTCTGCTAACTTCAATAATGAGCTGTTAGAGGTTAGCACCAGCAGTTAGGCCCACACCCTTCCAAGGCACCATTTCCTACACCTAAACCATCTACTTCCACAAGCTATGAAGCAGCAGTGCCATCAGGTTCTGCTAGCTGAAAGAACATCTACTGTAGCTTCAAATAACTTTGAAGAAAAAGCACTTAAGAATAAAAATCAGTAGTATCTACACAGCAGCTGCAAGCTCTGGAATGTAGACTTAGTAATTCAAAATTTACATTAACAGCAGCCTATAGAAAAATGCTCTGAAAATAGTGCTTTTAATGTTATATATCTATTTGTAAATACATCACACACCACTTGTGTGTGGAACTTAGTCTGTAACTGGAATAATTACGGAATAAAATTTGGTTGCCTCTGAAGATTAGTAGGCTATTGAAATTCTTTCAGACAAGACTTCTGCACTCCAGATAGAACATTTTACTCTTGGAGGAAGAGGACTATTTCCTAATTTTCAGAGCATTGGTCTTTCAAGGAAAGGCCACAGAATGATTTACACAATCACACAACCACAGTCAACACAAGACCCGTTCAAACTCTTGCTTCATGGCACTGGTAACAGAGTTCATTGTTCTGTACAAACCCCCATATTAAAGTCTAGTTTCCAACAAGGTCTATAAGCCTACGTTACTTAGAGTTGCCATTACCATCAAAAAGTTTGCAGCTTTTCAGAGAAAAAGCAAGTGTTTAACCTATACTACGTTACTATCTCAAGTCGATTCCCAGTCTGCATGCCAGTAGAGTACATTCACACCCATGCAAGTTAAAGAGTAACATACTGTAAATTCACAGACTACCTAATTCCACAATAACAGCATCAAACAGCTTCCCAATCCAGAAAGGTATTTCTGTTCTCAATGCCAAAAATTCTTTTTGGGGTCTGCGGGGGCAGGGAGTAGGTAGGGGACCTACAGCAGGTCAGTGACTTTCTTATGAAAAGTTAAGACAAGTCAATAAAGGACAACTGCACAGCAGTTCAATTCACTGCAATTTAATAGAGATTGAAAGTGACACACATTAGGAGACAGTGCATGCATTTTTAGAGTCACAACACTGAACGTTTAGCAATTTGTTTCAGACAGCTACGCAGTACAGTACAAGTCAACCATCATTTCCTTGCTGGTAAATATGGAGGGGTAGGATAATTCACATCCCTTCCCCTGCTGATTACCAGCCTGCAGGTTAGGTGACAGGATCAAGATTTATTGCAGGAAAGCTGACCTTTTCAGCTCTGAAAAAGCAAAACGCTTATTCTTAAGCTTTGTTGAAATAAGACCTGTGAAGGCTTTTTTTTTGTTCCCCCCAAAAAAAACATTAGTGTCCTAAACAATACAGGCCACACACAACTGTTTTAATGAAATGACAGGAATTACAATCTCCTCCTTCCCAACCCCCCTGGGACTGTCACTCTGGAATGGTGACACAAAACATCATTCTGTCACCTTTCCTACATGGCTAAAGTTGGATTATGCTTTCTGTTCCTGTTAAGTGTGTTGCCATCACTAAGACACCAGATGCTTCATTCAGAGTAAGAAAGTGAAGGTGTTTTTTGTTTGGTGTTCCCCCCAATCCTCCCTTAAGACTTCTGAAGTTTATGAACATTTTTTCTTCTGGCCTCTGTACAAAAAAAAAAAACCAACTTGTTTCTACATGTTCTCTAATACTCAGCCATTTCCCCAGCTGATTACACCAATAACAACTCTAGATGAACACAGGTAGGTGTATTTTTCTTACTAACTGGAAGGGAGGTCTTAATTCTCAACATTAATTTGATTAACAACAGGATTCACACAATTTACTTCCCACACAAGTAGGCTGCTACTTAGAAGTAATACACTATTAGTTTATCTCAAAAACAAAGAGGACTACAAACCCCACACAGATCACTAGTTCAGCATGACACAGTGACAAGCGATGCCTTAGTTAGGATTTGGTTGTACTACAGTCAGTGTTCTCTTTTTCCTGCACGTTCTTATTAAGAAAGCCTAGAGAATTGAGTTACTTTCCATAAAAGCAGCAAGTCATTAATTGCCTCTGATGAACGATGCACCTCATTCCAGTAGCAGTCCAGACTGTTAAAAGTTCTTTGGCAAGTAAAGCTGTTAACAATCCCTGCAGCATCTTTCTTTCACTTGCTGTCTTCCCCTTCACAAACTTAAGTTCCAGTTTCCATTCCTCCTCCAGTCCAATAAAGCATCCAAATTTTATGTCTGATACAGTAAGCCAATTAGTAGCCCCGCTGGCCTGACACGAGAGATTAGTTTCTAGTACTGCATTTTTTTCTCCTAGAAGTCACATGTTGTCCCTGAACATACGCTGTTGTTTATCTTTCCTTACGGGGCCATCTGAAACATTCTTCGCTCCATTCCTCTTCCCAAGACACTTCCACAGCATCATCGTTGCAATTACCTTTGCCAAGGCGACTGCAGTCCTTTAGTGGACTGCACAATAAGGAAATAAGATTACATGAAACCCATCAATTCTTATAGCTTAAGAAGTGAAAGATTAATTCCAAACATGGGTTTATCATCTGTCAGCAAAAACCTGGCACTGCAAATATAGTATCAACATGTTATTTTTAATGGGTAAGAAGTTACAAAAATTGCTCCTGCCTCCTTCTATCAATAGCCTTTAATATTAAATATACAAAGCTTCAGACAATGGTTAATAGGTATTGCCAAAACAAAACCAGAAAATAAAAATATAAAACCTAAGTATTTTTAAGCACGAAGTACTCTGTCTTCAAACCCAAAATTTGTTCTGAACCATTAATAAATTACCTACCTTCAGATTTTTGCAGCTCTTCATGAGATATTTTACGTCGTAAATGACAGGGAAAAACAATCGCAGTATCTCAAAGAAGTCCAGCTCTTCTTCAGGTAAATTAGAGTTTGTCAGGATTTTGATTAGATAGCCGAAGTCATATCCGCTGCAAATTAATATCAAAAACAATATAAGCACATAACTTAGAAGCATCCTTCTCACTTCCTACAAGACTTTATTACACATTAACAGGCCATTTTGCTTAATTTTGATGCAATTAAGACTGACTCTTACAAAAGACTAAACCTCAGTGCAAATGGCCCCATTGCACATTCCAGAGAAAACATTTTAATTTAGTCTTAATGAGGCCAAGTGAAACAGCAAACAGATCTGCCTAGAGGAGTTTCTCTAAATCCTGAAACAAGGTAGTGCTGCTGGGGCTTCATCTGGTAACAAAAACTTACACCAGAAAGACTCCTAGCTGTTTCCTTTGACACAGACTAGAATTTCTTACTACAAACTGAGCAAAGACAGAGACTTCTGCAGTTTTTGAAAACTGAAAGATTCAAGAGTTTCCAGAGCAAACCCATGTTTATGTCTGGAGGCAAGTTTCACTCTCAGCAACTAAGAAAAGGTGACTGTCTTTCAACTTCCCCAGTTAAATCAGCACAGTCAGACAACTGAAACCTTTAATATCTTGTAAATGATTACTCTTTTTGGAGGCAAGGACAGAGTAAATTGAAAAAATTTTGTGTGCATGCGTAAGCAGAAAGCAGCAAGATAACAGAGCATTACAAGTTTGGTAGAAGAAGCTGAGTGTGTGCGTGGTGGAGAGAAGAGTTTGGAAAGACCTTCTCAATAGCTTGACTGAGGAAGGAGGACACAGGAACGAGGTATGGCAGTAAAAGGGGAAAATGTACTTTTACAAAGGGTTATGAGAGGAAACAAAGGATTTAAAAGCACAGGAAAGACAGATGCTAAATATTAAGCTGGACAGAACACCACAACAAAAAGCAGTGATAACTAGTTATCTTTTTCCCTAGGAAGGCAGAAATTACACAACAGATTATTCACGATCTGATCGTGATTCAGACTGGTTCTGATCCCTTGTACTTGCAGGACTGCTCATGCACAAACGCACAGAGATAGACAGGGGACTGATGTTCTGTTGGTTATTAGGTCTGCATCGAACGAAATCAGTTCCTAGACTTCACTAACATGGAATTTTAAAAATGCCCGTACTAACAAAAATTGAGACATGCAGTGTGGCTGCCTCTACTGAAGGCTGCATCAGTTTTGCTGCTTGAAGTTTAGCATATAGCTGAGAGAATTCAAGTGAACTGGTGGTCACCACAGACTCCGAATTCCCAGTTTAAGACTTCATGTTTGTTCTTGGTTATAAGAGGATCATACTTAAACCCAAGAATTTAGCAACATGGTGAATACTGACCTAGATCACTGCGATGAACTAGAACTCTGAGATCAGCAATACAGAACACAAATCAGTTAAGAGCCCTGTACTACTGATACTGTGGATATTTAGCACGCACAAAGAATGGTGACTTCTGATGTAGCTCAAGGCTTTAGCTTGCCTACCCAATGTAAAGAGGATTGCTTTTTCTACCTTTTGTATACAATGGGATTCTCTGCGTTATCTCTATCTTAAGAATTTCTAGACAAAGGGTAGAAAGTCTTGAATATACTGGGAATGAATGGTTTTCTAGAAGTCCATTAATGCAAAATATACAAAAAGTACAAACTACTGCAGTTCTCCCATGGGGGTTTCCAGTGCTCTGAACAGGAATTTCATGTCAAATGAATTCTGCACTGCATCTGGTGCTTTGAAGCTGTACTGGCAGCACTCCAATCTCCATAGCAGCAGCCACTGGCCAGGGAGCAAAGGAGTCAAAGATAAAGAAGGATTTCAGCCAAGTCTCACAAAGTAAAAACCTGTAGTATACTTGCAAAACAGTAGTTCAGAAGGTTAATTTTATTAGATCACCTATTGGGCAGGGAGGGAGGAAGAGATAGGGAAGCCTGTATCAGCATAAAGCCCTCTATAGAAAAAGAAAATAAAAGTGCCACATGAGCAAAAAAGACTGTTCAGGATTAAGGAGACATATGACATGCTCCTCTAGAGATTAGAGAGCTTATTAACTCCCTGAGTTCCTGACACCAGTCATCCTTGTGGCTCAAGTGTAACAGCCATATTAAAACTTTTACACTGAATAAACAGTGCTCATGCTTCTTTTCTTAAAAGAGTTATGTTTTTTACTCCCCTCCTCTTCCAAAAAACAAACACACAAACAAAAAGATTAATTTACTATTTGTATTGAGAGGGAGCAGGCTATCACAAATTTGCAATTTCTACAAATAATTTCCCCCCTCCCTCCCCTGGAGATTGTAACAGATTCTTTCATTCTGGGTCTGCATGCAGAAAGAGGGAACAGTGGATTTAACAGGTATGACTACCCTTGCATGACAGCATTCAGTCAGGTATCTGTTCCTGGATCCCAAGCATGGGTTAGTTTTAGTGAGCTCAGCCAAATGACGTCTCACATTCTTTAAGTTCCACCTGCTTACACTTAGTTCCATTGTGCTCCTCCCTACAATCATCACAAACCACACTATATTTACTATCACAATGCAGTATCAAGGCATTTGCTTAATCTTTTTAGTATACTTTCCAGGGGCAGTATGCTACAGTCATCCAAGTTTACACAAACATAAGAACTGTTACCCCAATTCAAGACTAATACATACCTAGTTCAAAAATCTTTGAGTGACCACTGCTGAAAGCTAACAGAAGGGTAAGAAAGTCCAGCGAGCAATTATGGAATTACCTGCTCATTAAAGAAGTTTTCTTCTGATCCTTGAACAGGCAATTAGCGGTTGGTTTACACCCTGAAGCACACAGGCTTCCTTTCCTTGAAAAGCTTTCACCATTTCCACTATGATCACCTAAAGTTACTTAGTGCAGCTTGCCACAATCCCTGGAGCTATACAGCAACTTAAACACCCTTACAGCCACGTTTCACTCTTTTTTTACTGAACAGGAACCGCTGTAGGCAACAAGACCATAGAAAAGATCAAACATATCTGTATTTCTTTCCCTTACTATACGGAAATAATTCAGATAGCCAATTAACAATGACTTCTACTCAAGCACCAACCATCTCTGACATAAATCAAAACCTGACAGAGCTGAGAAAGCTTTACTTCATTTTATAACTGGCTAATAGAAATGAGCCAACAGATAAAATTTTTCTGAATTCAGTTAGACACACATGATAATTGAAGTAGAATAGCTTGGAACTTTCCAGATTCCCAAAACCCTCTGGGTTAAGAGACATGTTTGCACAGAGCCTCCAGAGGTAGACTGAGGAGGCTGCACACAGGTGGACACTCAAAGCTTCAGCAGACCAATCAACTGAACAGCCACAAAAGCAGCATCTGAGCTGTTCTGTTTTATAATTCGTTAAGACTGCCAAAACACTCAAGCTCTCTTGACTGTGACAAGAATCAGGAATCCTGGGCTTTTCCCTTCTCTTCCATCAACTCAAATACATTTTAAACACACACAAAAAAATTGTTATATACGGCAACTGCATCAACCTGTGACAGTGCAAATGTTTCTTTGCTCATGCCTGGCAGAACTGCAGGTCCACACAGATTTGCCAATAGGTCAGGATGCCAAGGGAGCTACATCAAACACAGAGATGAAATGCACACAAATGAAATTATCTGAGAACCTAAAAGCTTAGAAGCAAGCTATGTAAGAGTTCAAGGAAATCAAAGACTGGGAAATGAAACTAAAACATAACCTCACAATGAGAAGGAAGTAATTCCCCTCTGCCCACTTCCTAAGAAACTCATAAATTTTGAGGGTTAGTAGATATTAAAGCATTTTAAGGAAATAGCTGCTGACTGTGCTATTGCTGCTATCAAGCACAGTTTTTCCAGTAGTCAAAGAAATATTGCAAGGAAAGTCTACATGAAAAATTTTCAAATGAGCTCTCCCCCGTTTAACTTTCCAATGGTAGAACATAATCAGCCCAAGACACATTTAGAAACAGCTGTTTACTGTTCTTTGTGGCACATTTTATGTGACCCAAACTCATTTATAGCTTTGTGCCATCTTAGCTTCCTCAGAACATAACCCACCACCCCAGGGTTTTGTGCTGCAGATGGTAACAACATGCTCTGTCAAGCACAAAAGCCTTTAAAACACTCTCTGACTTGAAGCAGGCTTGCAGATAATCAATGTTTGACAAACACTTGCTGGAATAGCTGTCTTCAGAGGATTTCTGAAGAGATTTCCAGTCAAGTACACAGCAGAAACTCATTTTAATACAGACGACACTGGACTTCTAATAAAGCCATCCCAAAAACCCTCCACAAGTGCACTAGCTAAAATGGTATTATTGCACATAGTATACACTACACTTCAACCAGCATACTAGCTGGGAATCATGCACAATCAATATAATTATGCTTTAAAAAGAATCTCTAGTGTAGAAATGGCTCGGGTATTCTTTTGCTAGGATAGCTTACCCTGGGCCCTTAAAGCTATCATGCAATATTCAAAAACCACCACTTTGTAGCTGTAGCTGCTTCTACGTGGCAGTGTCTGTTGATGTACCGGTCACACACCTAACACGCCTCTGCGGCCCTTCTCCTGAACCATCCAAGTTACTTTACTGTAGTCAAGTGTAAATCACAAATACACATGTAAGAGCCTATAATAATGGGTTTAAGAAGTTGAAAGGAACTTAATTCACTAATTTAGCCTTTGTAGTTATTTTTGACACAGTTCATGGCATTCTTGTTCCAGTACTTTTCCCCAGGATGCTACCCTAGTAGCAAGAGAGCAAGAGTAAGATTATTTTGGAGTCATATTGTGAGTTGAGACAGCTGCAAGTGGAAGATCTAGGCAGATTAGGTGACAAGCATACTCAAAAGAGGATTCCCTTTTTTTTTTTTTTAACTGTCTCTTCTTTTTTTCTCCCCTCCCTGTGGGAAGGTAGTCTAACACTTTCTACAGAGCAAGTCAAAATGATGACTTCTGCAACAGGCTGTTATATGCACCTTTCTACTACTATTTTACATTCCTTGCTGAAGCAATCCTTATTTTTCAGTTGGTTAGTAACAAACATTTCTCTAATTCCATGTGACTTTCTCTCCTCCAAACCCCCCTCCAAGATTTAATACTTAAAGATGAAGAATTTGAGTTTTTTCTAATTTAGTCATCTCCATATTACCACCTACTACCAATGTAGCATGCATGATAGGAATAAGGCTGTAAGGAAATGGCTAGTCTCAACTAGAGATTCAACTACCTTTGTTGACTTGCTTGGCAGCCAGCATTTAAGATGTCAACTTGATGTCACTACATAGCAACAAGCCTTTAAAGACACTGTTGCTTGCAAAAAGTGCAAAATACCTCTGGCATATAGTTGACTATACAATGACTACTGCCTGAGTTTTAAAGTGTTAGATCTTACTAACACCCAAAGATCTTTTGCAACTTGATAGATTAGCATTCGCATTTCTGCTTCTACTTGGAAGATGAGTTCCTGTGATGGAATAAATAGTAAAATATATTAATTACTGCAGCTAGAATTAAGGCTTATCAGAGCTCTCCTTCCAAACAGTAATTTTCAGCTGTCCAGATTATCAGGAGATTAAAAACAAATTTAAAAGTGCTTTATAAAACTCTTCACTGATAAGTCTGCAGTCTCTCCCATGAGACAAACAATATTTGCTCACGAATCACTTAGGAATAGTTTGCTTTTATCGTTGTTATTAGTACTTGCACGTGTGATACTAAAACGTACAGTGCCACCTGCTGGGTTAGGAGTTTCATGGTTTTCTGGTTTACTGTTCCCTGGTTCCAGCATAAACACCAAAAATAAAACACCAGTATAACCCTGCATGGTCTATACTTCTGATACAGAATGGTGCTATAGGTATTACAGCAGAAGTATTTTCTAAGTCTTGCCAACCAAGATATACCACTCAACACAATATGCGAAATCCAAGCTCTCGAACTCAATAATCAAAATTGAAAACACAAATACTTAACATGCAGAATTTACCTGTGAAAGGAAAGCCACTTGACTCCTTCACACAGTACAACTCCTGATGTCATAAGCAGTTCCGCAAAGTACTGTGTCTCAATTCCTTCTTCTTCATGCTTTTTAAACTGAATACCAGATGTCGTCAACAGTTCGATAGAGTCCTGGGCATACATATCTTCTCTAGAGAGAGAGAAAGGAAAAGTAAAAAGCTCAAGTGATTACAAACCTACCGATATTTCTTTTTGGTGTTCATTCCACAGACTTCACCAGGACAGAGCAGGAACAATTTGACTTTGTTCTGTGATAACTGCAGAACCAACCAACTAGCATTTCACCATTCCCAGCACCTCCATTCTCACCCTCTTCATAATTATCTAGTTCCTCCTACTCTTCCAGTTACCTAGAATTTCCCTTTCACAAATTCACAGAGGAAAGTGAACACATGAAAGCAGCTATTTCAGCTAATAAGATCCATTACTTGAACTACACCAAATGTAAATGTTTAGACACATGCTCATCAAAGTTTCCTTCTCCCTGCAACTGGAAACTGAGTACCTGCTCCATTTAGTCAATCCTTAAAATTCAGATAGCCTAATGTTTTCTTTCTAAACAACCAACCTCAATTTTAATAGCCATGTTTTGGACCTGAAATTTAACAGAATAGAAAAAAATTCTTCTACGCCTTGTATGATCCCCTCTTATCCCTGTATTTATTCCCTTTACCACTAACATTTTTGAAAACTCTTAAGGATTCTGTGATGAAATGGATGGTGGTCTTTTTTTTTTTCCCTAAGGTTTTATCTATAGCATCATAACAGATACACAGAATGGTTAACTGAAAAAACAAATGCAAAAGTGGGTCTATTTAGAAGATTATTTGCATTACTGTTCACAACATACTATTCCACAAAGTATCTTCAGTGTAGTTTTCAGTTCTAATAAAAAAACAACCAAAACAAAACACAAATAACCTAACATAGACAAAACAACCAATATATCAAACAAATATTAGATTCCGTCATAAACGTAATATTCCTTATTCCTAATAGCAAGTCATCATTCAACAGAACACAGCTATGTTCTCAAGATGTGTTGTATTTTTTGCCTTCCCTCCCACACAGCTGCTCATTCCGTCTCCAGCTTTAAGAAATTAGATTCCCAACACCTGTCTATCTCCATAACATATTAAAGAACTCATCCAAAACAAACATGCCTGTTTTACAAAACAAAATTTTAATTCTAGTTTGTTGCTCTGCACTAATCAGGTGGATAGTTAGTTTAGAGAAATATTTATGCTCTTTAAGAAGCACACTAGAACAAGATCTGGCTGGAACCACACACAAAAAAAATACCTTCTAGGAACAGCCAACAGCTGTTTTGCTTTAGGAGCAGAACACTTGGCATAGTGCCACTTCCCAAAAGGAAGTTTAGAAACAGACAAAAATAAGTCATTTCTTCACCCACGTGAAAAAAAGCAAACCCTCATGTTCCATGCAGCACTTACCTGGTTTACCTTTTTGTAAAAAATCCCCCCAGTGAACTAGTACCAAGTTAGTTAGGCGACTACCTGTATCTTGCCTTACTGAGCTGTCCTATCTATGCAGCATCTAGCACAAACAGATGGAAAACGACTTTTGTTTTCAGTTGCTTGACATTAAGTAGACCTTTGAAGGTCACTCAGAAAATAAAACATAACAGAGGCTCTTCTTCCCAGATCACAGTCTGGAATTTATTCATTCCTCCTCCTTCTCTGTAGTTAGCAGAGTTAGTGTATTCTTCTATCGAGACAATAGATAATGTCTACCCAGCATTTATATGGCCAGGTAAGTTTAGAGATACCAAAATATCCAATCTGCACTTCCTTTTAAGAGGTGCTTCAAACAAAACTAAAAAGACTATGACATTCTTCAGACAAAATTGATTTGTGACAAGCCACAGGAATGCTTATTTCAACAAGCAGAAAGATCAAGGGAGCGCGCAGCAGATTTTTTCCTTTTAAGAACCCTGATTACTTTGAAAACAAGTCTTTTTATCTGCAGAAAAGAAAAGGTCTGTTCTCTAAACCTCCTTTGTAGACTGCAGTTTTAACTCATGTATATCAAGCTGTCCAGTGATCAGCTTGTAACACAACTGCCAAAAACCTAAAGCCTTCAACACATTTAGGTTTGAGAAGTGTTTGCACTGATAGGCAGGCCCTATGAAAACCAATTATGTTTACTTTGGGCAAAAAATTCAAGATACTACTAACCTTGTCAACTACCTGCTAAAGATATGATTAGAACTCCACCCCACATTAGAACTGTCTCATCCCGCTGGAACAGTTAAGTTGATCACTGATAAAAACCACATTGTGAAATAAGGTTCACAAGACTATTCCCACAGATAGCAAAAATCTTTTTTTAAACGGGAAATATCAACTTTTAATTAATTTTAATTTTCAATTAACCAACAAAATGCAGAACAAAAGTCTCCACAGGAGTTATGCTATAGAATCAATAACCCCTTTCAACCTATTATGGAAGAAAATTAAAATAAAGCAGCTTAATAGCATCAGTTGGTTTGAAAACACAAGAAAAGCTGCTGCAGTATTAAAAGGTTGACAGTATTTTACCTAGAATATTATCTAGAACTTGATGTGAGTCTTTTAGCAAGAACAATGTTATTTTAAAGAGAACAGAGCACAGTTTGGAACTTGCTGATAGCATTTGTAACACTCAGTAACTTTACTTTTTTTTCCTTCACAAGTTGGTATTTCCGATTTATAAAATATTCAAAGAAACAAGTGACTTCTGTAACAACTAGTAAGAGTTAAACCAAGTTAAGGTAGAAGCACTCTGAAACATTAAATATGAGAATGCAGAGCTAAATCTTGCGCTAAGTATAAATGCCTTTTTAAAGCTTCTATTGAAATTGCTTCGCATAGTTTTACCAAATTACCAACAGTAAAGAGACTACACAGAAGTGAGGGAAGAAAACACATGTTCGGCTGACAAAAGTTTTCCTCACATAAAGAATCTATGGTATTCCAATCAGACAGAAAGAATTGTTATAGCTTTCACAACTTGTAATACATTTCAGTAAGCCAGAAACATACATTCAACAGCACAGACATTTAACACTTACGTTAAATTAAATTTAAAATTGAACTGCCAAGTTGAAGTTCCTGGAGGGTATTCTCCTTGCTCGTTCATAAATGTCAGTCCTAGTTGAATTATTTTTAGCAAGTCTACATTGCAGCGTAGTAACTGGTACTGATAGTCGGCATTGCTCCTGAATTCTCCAATAGGCCTTGCAACTACTCCTGGGAATTCTGTATCCTGTAAGAACAGAATTAAAACTTCAACTTCAATAAAAAATTACCTTGACCATTTTTAATAAAACATACTTTAAGCATCTAACAGTTTAATAGCTGAGGAGCACTGTGTGTAGATTTAGCTTTCAAAAAGGCAATCGATTAGGCTACTCATGCTCCTACAGCATTAGTTCAACATTAAGAATCCATTATTCTTTCAACGAAAAGGGATGAACAAGTTTATAGCTTCATTTTACTAACATAAGATTAAGTAAACACTTTTTTTCCAGTAACGTGCCAGATAAACACGAAGTGCCCACCTACCATAGCTACATAGTTATACTTCCGTATAACTTGGCGAATTTTCTTCATCTCTTCATCCAAGTTACAAGCCCAAACTTCACAGATTCTTTGGCTATGGTCTACGGTAGCTGCTGGCATAGTGGGGGGCTTTAGAGACCATACATCAAAAGTTACACTTGACCGAGGATCAGTTTCATAAAGAGGACTTTATATTTTTAACCTAAGACACAAAGAAAGTATCAAAGTGTAAATTTTTATTCTTCATAAATCCAAAACGATACTTAAAACACCAGGATGGAGCTTTACTCTTCAGAATTTCATAAAAGCAACACAACATCACCACCGATACCACGCCAACTTTAGTTGGGGGAGCTCAGATTACTATCCGGAACTAAAACCCTACGATTTTGTTACTAACTTTATCTCTCGCACAAAGCCAGGCAAACCAGCAAGGCGCACTAGTTCAACAGATAACTGCGATACCTGACCCCACAAGCGTTAACTCCCCCCCGGCTTCGAAGAGCAGCACGTTCCTGCGGATCCCGCGGCTGCGCGCAACATGAAACGAAGCGGCAAAGCGACTGTTAGCGCCGCGCCAGGCTGGGGGGCATTGCGGACGAGAAACGGCCGCCCAAGCGGGCGCCTCCCCAGCCAACAGGGGCTCTTCCAGCTCGTTACAGGCCCCACCAAACCGGCGAGGGGAGCCAAGGGCCCGAACCGCGGCGCGAACGCCTCGGACCCGCGCCCCGCCTGGGCTCCCGGGCGCCTCCCTGCGCGTACGGGGCCTTAAGAGCGCCCGCGGCGCCGCGGAGCCCGCCCCGCACGGCGGCGCCCCTCCACGGGGGCAATTAGGGCGAGGCCGGCCCGGCTCACGCCCCCCGGCCCCGACCCAGCGCGGACAGGCTCCGCTCCCGCCCCCGCCGGCAGCCGCGCGGCCCGCCAAGCCATCCCCCCGCGGGCCGTAGCGGCTGCCGGCCGGGCCGCAGGGCCTCCGCGGGGCTGCCTCGGCCCCGAGCGGGGCACGGCTAGGCCGAAGGGAGAGGGGTACCGGGCAGCTCTCGGGCCGCTCCCCCCGCCCGCCCCCGCCCCCCGCTCACTCACGCTGTCGGCCGGGCCGGGCCGGGCCGCGGCGGGTCTGGCGAGGCCCCGCGGCGGCCCCCGACGCCCCACAGCCGCCAGTCGCCGCGCGAGACGCAGGAAGCGCTGCCCCCGCCGCACAAAGCCATTACATCATCGCCGCGCCGCGGCCTTTCCCCCCTCACCTCTGACCGGCGGCGGGGGCGCCAATCACCGGCCGCAGCGCGCTCCCTCCGCCCCGCCCCCTCTCCTCCGCCCCGCCACGGCGCGGGTCACGGGCGCGCGGCGCTGACGCTGCCCGCGTGCCACCGGGGGCGGGGCGCCGCTGCCCGGCTGCGGGGCGGGGCGGGGCGCCGCCGCGCGTGCGCCAGCACCGGAGCGAGGCCGGGCCGCGGTGCCGCCGGTGCCCCCGCGCCCGCCGGGCGCCGCCGCGGCGAGGATGAACTGGCTGTTCCCCTTCGCCAAGGGCGGCGGCTCCACCTCGCCCGCCGCGCCGCTGCCCGCCCGCACCAGCCTGCAGCAGCAGAAGCAGCGGCAGATCGAGTCTCTGCGCGGCGCCCACGCCTCGTGAGTGGCCGCGGCCGCGGCGGGGGGGACAGGGCGGGACTCGGCGGCGGCCTGTGAGCCCCGACCCGGGCCCGGCGCCCCCTGCGCCGCCGGGCCTCGGTGTCCCGCAGGCACTGCCGGGCGCGGTGCCGCCCCTTCCCCTCCCGGTGCGGCCCGGCTGGGTCCCGCCGGCCATCGGCCGCGGCGGCGCCTCCGGGTAAACAGGAAGCGGAGTCGCTCCGGTGCGGCCGGGGCCGGCCGAGCCCCGCGGCGCTTCGGGGGCCAGGGCCCCGGCGGGGCGGGTGCTGCGCTGGGAAGCGGGCGGGGCGGGCCGGCCTCACCGGCGGGGCTGCGGCAGAGCCGTGCTCGGCTGCGCCGGCCGCCGCTCCGGGAAGGCAGCGTGGGTAGTTGATGGGGTTTAACGCCCGCAGAGAGCTGCGGAGCGCGTGTGCGGCGGTACCGCCCGCTTTGCGGGAGCTGGCGGTAGGAGCGCGGTTCTTCCAAGGCTAAGGATGAACCGGGCGGGGGGGGGGGGGGGCGTGTGTCGCGGCGCTCTCGCCGGCAGCGGCACAGCAGCGCTGCCGGCTCTGCAAACTGGTTTTCCATGTGCAGTGCGAACTTGCTCGTGCCTGACTGTTCCACAGAAACTGGTGCGATTTAGAGGCTCACCGGCGGGTTTTTGACGCCTGTTCAACAGCCACGCTTTTTACGGCAAAACACCTTCCTTTATCCCGAGACGCCCCAGCTGGGCAGCATGCTGGCCAGTTTTGCCTACTTCTCAGTCTTCTTAAAAGTGTTCATATTTTAAAAGGTGACCCACCATTCATGTATTTCGAGGTATATTTTCAGTGAGCGTGTAAGCGTTCATCGTGCTTCCTAGGAGGTCTGTTGAGGTGTGATGTTTATGTCTGTCTAGGATGTCTGTTGTAGTGGAATGGTAGATGCCTTCAAAATGGTCCAGAAAAAGGAAGGAGAATGTTCTCTGGTATGTCAGACTGAGACTAGGTGTGGAAGAGATACTTACTGTATTTCCAAGGTTAGTAATTGCAGGTGGCTAGATATCCTAATATTCTGAATTATCACACAGGGCATGTAAGTATGGCACTACTGCCAAGTATTGTTGCTCGCTTAATCTGTTTGGAGCCGGTTTCACAAATGGTTTTGAAACACAGCTCACTTTTTGAGGGAGCTGTCTTTGTGGAGATGCAGCAGCCTAACTAAGAAAGTTTTGCTGTACTGGCCTTACTTGGCCTTTTATTTCTTTTTTTTTTTTTTTTTTTTTTTTGTAACAGGGAGTTTAGCTCACCTCAAGCTAAGTCCTCACAAAAGGTGATCGTTTTTTTGTCAGTTGGCTTGCTGAACTGGGTTGCTAACTGTTTGTGTAGGTGCCAGTTCAAGCACAGACAGAGAGCGAATGGACCCTGCAGCCAGGAATGGAGAGCAGTCTTGGGGAGACAGTAGCTGCTCAAATGTGACTTTGCAGCTGTGTTTTCTAGCATACCTGATCTCTCTTGACAGTAGGTATAGAACACCCAAAAATTAGGCAAGGGAAGGAATACATTCTGGCAGAGTGTACTCTTCTGTTAAGAGAAACTTATTACTGAATAAATCTGAGTAACAGCGCCTCAGATGCTGGTGCTTTTTTAAAGGTGTGGCTATTTGTGCAAGTTTTCAGAAGTGCAAAGTTTTTTTGGGGTGGGACCCATGTGCTTGCTTATGGACTCCATAGCAACACAGACCTATAGGATAAGAATATGCATTAAGCATTGCAATACAGTTGTTTCCTAAGCAATGATTGAATAATTGTCATTCTAGGGCTTGTTTTGTCCGATAAGTATATTTAATCATTCATTTATGTGTGTGCCAGCTGTTACTCATTAAATGCTCAAAATAAAATTCTTAGCATGGTGTGTTACCTGAGTTAGGTAAGTTTGTTTTGTGTTGTCTTAAGTCATAAAAGCCCAGTTACATGTGATCTTAATTTTGTTAATGTAGCTAGTCTTCCTTTTCAGGATCTGTTATGGGTTAGAAGCTTGATACCAAGTTTTTGTGAAAAAACTGTTTTCTTGTGATTGCTGCTGTTTTAGCCAAAGTTAAAATGTGTGATTTTTCCAGTGTACCCATTCCCACTTGGGGAAGGGACAACTAACTTTGTCGGTTCAAGGTTTTGCTTAAATGAGGTTAGAACAGTTCGAACAGTTCTGGAGATTCTCGATTTCTTGTTTCTCTCTCCTTGTTCTCTCCCCAGTTCCTACAGGTTTTGCACATGAGTGGAACATAATTATATACCCTTCTCTAAAGGATTTTGTAGCAGGCTATTATAATGCATAACAGATGATTACAGGGCAGGAATGTGGTTGAGAGATTCCAGGAGAATCCTTCAGTTAATAATGAGGAGGTGGTGATTTCAGTGGGTGGTGTATCACAGTAGAGCCCTGAACTCCGATGTGAATGGTCCTGTGCTGAAGATACCTGATAGTTTCTTCAAACAGCGAGTCGTTTCACAGGGAAAGAGCAGATGCTGAGTTGCCTGTGAGAGGAGTAAGGTCAGGCTGCAGAAAGCAAGGTGCATAGCTACGTTTGTGTCTTACTCCATTTATTCCCAAAATCCTGAAAACCACAGTTTTAAATTCTGTGCATAAATAATGCTTTGGAGGGGTACAGAATACTACTAGCACTACGCTTAACACACATTTGCAGGTAATGTGTTTGGGGTTTCTTGAAGAAGTAATTGTATGGAGGGGCATTTCTGAAGCTGGGTGCAAAGAGGCTTTCTGGGAACACCAAGCTGCCATTATTGCCTTTTGGAGCTCTGTTCCCTCCATTCATAAGGTGGCCTTAGAGAGGTGAGGGAGGAGAATATTATTGACCAGGTACAGGCAGGAAATATACATGGAAGGGGAATCGATCTGCTTTTTAAGTTTGTTTTGGTTGAGGCATTGTTAGATGAAGCTAATTTTCTGTTCTCCTTTCTCTCCCAGTCCCAGCTTAGGTATATCTGTATTGTTCAGAAATTCTGCTTCTGAGCTAAGTCTCCCCCTCCCCCTCCTCCTCCTCCTCCTCCTCCTCCTCCTCTTCATTCTTTGGGATGCCAGCTTTCAGAACAGTCTTGCTGTGCGTACAAATTGTAGAGTGCTTTGAGTATTGAAACAACTTCCTATTAATGCAGCTGATTTAAAGATTTTTCTCAATAACTATCTTGTTCCAGGAGAAGCAAATTTGGATTTGATCTTACCAGATTTCATAAGATACATGTTTCTTCACTTGGTGCTTTTCAGGGGGGTCTTTGTTTTGAGTGTCACTGGATTACAGAGTTTTACATTCTTTCAAGTAGCTCTTCTCCAGATCGTTTATTCTTGAAAATATCTGTGCAAGTGCGTAGAACTTGGTGCACGTGGAAAAAACTACTATTAAATAGTAAGCTAATCTGTTAAGGCAGAAGGCCTAGGGTGATGTATGTTCTAAGTACTGATCTGTAGGCAGTGTTGCAGGACAATAGTTGTGAACCACGTGTAATGCCTTGGCAAAGTAAATGTTTTATCAGAAAAAGTCAGTATATGAAAAAAAATCACTGATCTGGTGGCTTAAATTAAGCCACTAAGTGGAGAAATATAAGTTGAGATTGTTGTCAGATCAGCAAGTAGCACAATTTCTCGTACTGTGTTTCTGTTGCTTGGGATCATGTATACGATCTGAAAGTTGAATCTACTATTTTTTTGTTTTAATCTCAATATTCAGTGTAGCATTCAGAGGCATATTAACCAGCCTTATAAATTTTCTTCTTACAAGGCTTTTCAAAACTAAACTAACTACGAAGGTCTGAGGTGATGCCCTTTTTCAGACTTCGGGCTGTTACATTGACCATGAATCGGATGCTAACAATTTCTTCTTTGACAGCATTGCAGAAATTCAGAAAGATGTGGAATATCGACTGCCGTTCACTGTAAACAACTTGACAATTAATATTAACATGTAAGTAGAGTGAAATGCACATCTTGAAAATTAAAATTGTTCTCAAAAATAAGTAATAATAGAACATAAGTGGCTCCCATCTCATAATTAATTTCAGGAACTGTAACCTGAATTTGCATTAATAGTTGTAGTGATACGGGTGAAACTAGTTCTGTAAAAGATGAAGATGCTGAGCTTAAAGCAAAACTATATTTTGCTGTGCTCAGCTCCTAAGATACCTGTGTGGTTTTAGTTGAAAATAAGTAGGAGAAAAACACTCGAGGGTTTCTGATGACTTTGAATCCCCCTAAAACTGAAACTAACCTTAATTAGTAATTTACTAATCTGCTGTAACTCCTAGCTCTTAACGCAGTGAAGCTTCTGGATCGTAAGAAGTGATTTACTGTAACATTTCCTATTAATTTACTTTGGGTGGTGCTTTTTCTCTGGCAAATATTAATGGTATTCCAGTCACAAGTTTTTTGTTACTTTAGCTTGATAACTTGCCTGATACTCTTGCAGATTACGCTGCATTGTCATTGCAGTAGTAACATTTGTATTAGAAAATAGTTTCGTTATGCTACAGCTTTTTCTTTGTCTGTGGACATAATTGCTTCATTGTTATACTACAATATTGTAGTAAATGCTCTCTTCAGTTCCATGGAAGCCCAGTATTCTAATATGTCTGACTTCCAGTTTTGTAATTGAATAATCCTTTTGTGTGCTTCATTGACTGTATTTCAGAGAATCTAGAACGGTTTGGGTTGGAAGGAACCTTAAAGATCATGTAGTTCTAACACCCCTGCCATGGGCAGAGACATTGCTCCTTAACTCTTATCACAGAAAAGTAATTTTATGTAATTAGTAGTACTTTTTCTTTGCATAAGAAGCCGCCTTGTGCAAACTTCAGCATGGGATGTAGCTGTAGTAATGATTATTCTTGTATTTGCAGCTTGCTTCCACCTCAGTTTCCTCAGGAAAAACCAGTTATCAGTGTTTTCCCACCTGTGAGACATCATTTAATGGACAAGCAGGGAGTGTATGTGACCAGTCCATTAATAAGTAATGTATGTATAATCTGTAGTTTCACATATGTCTACTGTTAATAGCAATTTTAATACATGTCACACTACAGTATTGCTAATACTTCTGGTAAAAAAAGACTAGTGCAGATCCTTATCCCTCTCAAACTGTATTTTGAATGGTCTGAAAACAAAAATTCAGTAGTGTTCAGTATACTACTATTTATTCTCCTACTGTTACTGAGTATTCCATGTATTTAAAACTGTTTTAAGTTACGATGGCTTAGAAAGTTCCTATCACTTTTCTTGTTAGTACCAGTAGCACAGTTCTTGTTTCTGTACAGTGTATTCCAAATAAGGAAGAAGGATGCTTTAAGACTGTTTTGTAATTTAGTTCTTTCTATGCTATTAGAAATAGCATAGTTCTTTCTATGCTATGCTATCTATTAGAAAGATGTCAAGGTTTTGGCTCTAATACTCAGGATTTTAATGTGCTGTTCTTCCTTTTTTTTTCTTTCCCTTTTCTCTGCCAACAAGGATGTAGTAGTTTGGTGGGGTGGGGTGAGGTTATGATTTTTTCAGAGTGCAATTAATGCTTTTTGTCTCAAATCTTGATTTCTCCCCCTCTCCGCCTTTGTTTTCACAAATGTAATTTGGTCAGTAAGGTGGGGGGTTTGGGTTGTTTATTGGAAATGTAATTGATTAATTCTTGATTGGTAATAGAATATACAAAAGTCTCTTAGTTTCTGTTCAGTTCTATGTGGTTTTATCGTTTTATTTGGAGCTTATGTATACACAGTTTATATTAGCTGATATGTCTCTGAAATAGCTTCCAGCACTGCCTTGTGGATATAATAAACAGTCAAGTTCAGCACATTTGGAACTATTGGATTCCAGGTGTAATTTTTCTTTCGCATTGTTTTTTTTTTTACCAGTTTACAATGCACTCGGATCTTGGAAAAATTATTCAAAGTTTACTGGACGAGTTTTGGAAGAATCCTCCAGTTCTGGCTTCTAGTTCAACATCATTTCCATAGTAAGTATCTATAAACATGATGAATGGAACTATGTGTGTTAACTTACTTTTTTTCAAAAGAGATGAAATCAAGTATTAGGAGGGCAGGAACAGACATAATGTAGTGGATGTATTGGGAGACGTAGATTCCCTGCTCTTGTAGCATTTCATGTACATGCTTGATGGCATGATTACTTTGAGAAGAAACACTAGATTCCGTTGGAGTTACTGTATTAACATGCTCATGTAACTTCGTGCTTCTGTTTTCTTGAAAAAGAATAAATGCGTATGTTATCAGATGAAATCTTGAACTTGCTGTAGACCATGATCTGAGCCATTGTGTGTCTTCATGCTCTGGTCATATTCTCCCGGGCTTAACAGCTTCTGTTGCACAACTACGCAAGAGAAATTGTGCAATTTAAAGAACTGTATGAAATACACAAAAGTGGTCTGAGACATTACAGCTTTATCAGTAGAATTATGGTTCTCATGGCTGACAATGATACTGGGTTTAGATGCAGCTGCAGTTGTGAATGTAAAAAAAGAAGTAGTTTGTGTTATTTAGAAGTAATTGTGTGTTGCCCAAGCTGTTAAATGCTATACCATAAATAAGAACTAATGTATGACACAGATGCATTTTTCAGGACTTTTACATGGAAACACTTTGTATTTAAGTTCTCATAATTTTTTGAGAAGTAGTTTTCATTTTAATTAAGAGTGTGAGTGTGTATTTGGCTGCTCTATAAGAGTATAGTTTGATGAAGCTGTGTATTATGTTGCAGTTTAAGACATAAAGTAGACTTACTACATTGGAAGTAACTGGAAACAGACAATGCAAAGTTTATAAAAATTCAATCCTGTGTCATGTATGTGGTGTAGTGATTATAATTCAAATGGTAAGATATGCTGTAAGCAGTTGGTTGCTCATGGTTGTGGTTTTTTATTTGTTTTTAGCCTTTTCAACAAACCGGCTGGAATGCCTCCTTATGCTCCTCAGGGGTTTCCATTTCTTCCTCCATACCCACCTCAAGAAACAAACAGAACAATGGCAGCCGTGCCTGTTGCTGAATCAGTTTCTTCAAGCTACACTACAGACAAGCCTGCTGCTCCCTCTTACGGCTTGATCCCTGATCTGCCGCTACCTGTTCCGACAGCAGAAGCAGTGCTTCAGGTCTGTATGCCAGAGTTTTGGTGCTTAAGCTAAAGCTGTCAGACACTGGGGATAATGGCACACAGGGCATTGCTGCAAAACTCAAGGGAACATTCAGAGTGACTGCACTTCATTGTTTTGCTGGTGCTAGGAAAATAACTGTTATTTTGGCTTTGATGAAAAGTTTTTTAGGGCAAACTTGAACTCAGATTTGTCTTTCTGAGCTTTAATGAAACGCGTTATGGTAAATATCTTTGAATATACTTTTTTTTTGGAGCTGCAGTCCCCCATAGTGCAGCTGTAACTGTTTCTTCAGTCATAGAAAATGAGATTCTTTTCTCTATATGGCATTTCCTGCCCAGAACCTATCAGGTGAGAATGATGTGCAGTCTCAAGCCTTTATGTGAATTTATTTCTCATTTTCATGCTTGAAATAGCTTCGCTTCATGGATCTTGTATGTGTGTACTCACAAATTCCCTTTCACTGATGCACTCTGGAAGGATTTTTTTTAATATCCTCTGTAAAAACTTTACAGCTAAATGTTTGGTTTTTATAAAGTCTTTTCTTTAGAAACGAAAACTTTCTTAATCTTGGAAGATGCTTTTGTGGCTTTGTAGAATTTAAAATTTTTACATTCTGTGAAGACAGACTTTCTTTTCCTTGTCTGAAAACTTTTTCCCATGGGATTATAACTTTAAAACCACATGATAGAGATCAAAATGTCAGTCTCTTTCTCTGTGCTCACTTCCTTGAGTTATAGTCCTCCTATGTGTTTCATGGCTCGTTCAGCTGTTACCAAATGGAGGACGTAGCAAGACAGGCTATTTTCCTCCAAAAGTGACTCATCTTTTGTGACATGCCACCTCAAGCATCCCCAAGTATTTTGTTGCCATGGTTGAGTTGAGACATCTTTTTGGAGACTAGTGCTACTATTCTTTCTGCTTTTCCTACTTTTCTTGTTGCTGGCAAATACTCATCTCCAGTTTTGGATTAATCAGGTTAAATATCACGAAATAGCTCTTTGAAAATCTACTAAGCATTTCTAAACTTCTGTTTAGGTTGGCCAGAATGGATTTACTTACAAGATGCCTGATGTTCCTGAGACATTTCCAGAACTCTCAGAATTAAGGTAAATTTTCAGAAGGTGCCAAAACATTCCGTAGTCATTAAAAGGCAATTACCACTGGTCTGTATCTGATTTTTGTCAAAAGTCTGTATACATCGCTGAAATGTTTTTGTAGATAACATCAATAGGAGAACTACGACTTAACCAAAATTGTAGAGTTAGGAAGTAAGCCAGCCCTGCATTCCAATGTGCTGCTTGTTTAGGATTTTCTCAACAGGAACAATACTTCAGGATTCAACACCAGGTAAAAGAGCATTTATTTTTATATTTCCTAACATACTAGTGTTCTGTTGTCTTCCAGTGACTTAATTTCTGCTAATATGGTAAGCATACCTTTTGAAGGAGGAAAGGGGACAAGGAAATGGACTTGAGACTGGTTTACAGATTGCATTCTCTTAATTCACAAGGACTTTGTGAGCAGCTCAGCATGTGCAGGGCGGTTGGGTCAGGTAAATCCAGGTGGTAAACATGCCAGGTGTCCCAGTGCAAATCACTTCCACATCTAAATACTTCATACACATATTACACAAATATTTTAATCAAAAGCATGTCCTGTCACAATTCAAAAAAATTGTATTAGTTACTGTTCCCAGCAATTTTTTCAGGTCCAATGAGACGGCCTCCTGGATCATTTATCTGGGATTGAACAGATTATACAGATTAGCTATTAATTCTGAAAGGATCTTAGGAAATTGGTTGCTTTCTGATCTCACATATTTATGGTGGTGTCATAGTTCAGCACTTGAAAACTCCTTTCAAAAAAGGAAAAGACCTTTGGTGAGAAGGTCTTCTGTTTTTGGGGGCGTTTTTTGTTTACCTTGACACCTTCCTAAGAGCCGATTTCATTTAGCTAAATCAACTGTAAGTTCTGTTGTGTAGAAGAAAGCTAGGGGTTTGGGGAGGAAGTGTAATTTGTTTTAACAAAACATTCAAATCAAGTTTGGTTCTTTCGAGACGACTGGATTAAAATTCCATGAATCTTCTGATCACAAATGGTAATGCAGCTGTTCTGCGTAGCTCTGTTGTGTGTAGGTGGCAAAGGTTTTGGTAGTTGGGGGGGCTGCATGGGTGGCTTTTGTGAGAAGGGGCTAGGGGCTGCCCCTGTGCTAGGCACAGCCAGCTTGGCAGCAGACCCACTGCAGGACAGCTGAGTCCGTTAGTGAAGTGAGTGGTGCCCCTATGAAAACACATTTAAAGAAGAGCAAAGCCTGCAGAGGCAGTGAGGATTGAGGGGAGGGAGTGGAAAATTGTGAGAATGCTGCAAACAACAAGGTCAGAGAAGAAGGGGAAGGAGGTGATCCAAGTGCCAGAGCAGATACTCATCTGCAGCCCATGGAAGTTTTGGAAAAGACCAGAGTAGAACAGGTGTTTCCCTGTAGCCCGTGGAGAGGACGAGACGGGAGCAGGTATCTACACCGCAGCCCATGGAGCACCCCACACTGGAGCAGGCGGGTATGCCCTGAAGGAAACTGCAGCCGTGGAGAGCCCACACTAGAGCAGGCTGTCCTGCCAGGAACTGCAGCCTGTGATGGAGAGGGACCCGTGCTGGAGTAGGGGAAGAGAGCGAGGAGGCAGGAGCAGCAGAGACAAACTGTTACAGATGGGGACGGCCACACGGGCAATTCCCCTTCCTCCCTGCACTGATGGGGAATGAGAGTGAAGTTGAGCCTGGGGTCAAAGGGGGTGAGGTGTTTTAGTTTTTGTCTTTCTTTTTCATCATCTTAATATAATGGCAATATAATTAATTTTTCCCAACCTGAGTGTGTTTTGCGGGTCATTGTATAATTGGTAAGTGATCTCACTGTCTTTATCTTGACCTACAAGCTTTTCCCCTATATCCTGTTGAGGAGGGAGACTGAGAGAGCAGGTGGGCAGACATCTGGTAAATGGCCACGGTCAACCCACTGCAGTAGCATCAAAAAACACTTCATAGGAAGTAAGGCTTGAAATGAGAGGTACTTTTTAACATTAAAGCTCACTGCTGCAGATAGTAGAACCCACAGTCCAGGAGAAAGGGGAAACATAAGCTCTGGTCATGTTGTATATCTGTAAAGTCCCAATAAATGCCTCAAACTTTTGACTTTTGGCAGAAATTAGTAACTCTACACGTAATGTTTGCTGTTAGCTTTAAATGTGCTTTCTTTCTGTTTGAATGTAGTATATCGCAGCTGACCAGTATGAACGAGCAAGGAGAAGTGCTACTGGAACAGTTTGCAGCTTTACCACAACTGAAGCAAGTCATTACTGATAGAAATGAGTTAGTGAAAAGCATTGAAGAGCTGGCAAGTAAGATGTTAAAACATTAGCATCTGTGTCTGTTCTGCACATTGAATCCTCTAAAAAAAGGCAGTAATAGTGATTTTGTTTTACAGAAAAAAACTTGTTGCTGGAGCCTACTCTCGAGGCAAAAAGACAGATGGTGTTGGATAAAGTAAGTGGACAATAAAATCTTTTTCAAAAATATTAGCTGTAACATTCTGTTTTTTTTCAGGGGGAAAACATTCTTTTTCTTCTTCCTTCCAGTATGAGCAACTGACACAGATGAAAGCAGCCTTTGAAAAAAAGATGCAAAGACAGCATGAACTTAGTGAGGTATAATCTCTATATCATATTATCCTTTAAGACTACTTCAATAAAACTGAAGTTTTGATTGGGATCTTTAACCATAAAGAATATTCTTCTAGTTAAGCCCTTAATTTTATATGAAATAGATTCACATCAAGTATGAAATGAAATGGAATGAAGTACCAAACAGTTGGAAAGCAAAACAGTGTTATGGTTGCACAACTGGGGTTTTGGGTTGTGATTTGGTGGTTTTTTTTTTAATGCTACAATACAAGCAAAGTTGGAAGAGTGTGATGAGCTTTTAGAGCTGTTCATAAGTACAATCCTGGGTCAGACCAGTTTTAAGAATAGAAGGCTTTTTAAAGAAGGTTTGTTTAAGTAATGATAACCACTTAACATAATGAGCTTGTAAAACTGTACCAGATTAAAATGATTCAAACGATTGCTTCAGAAACTTAAATTCTGTGATTCACTGGGTATGCTTAACTGTGGGCAACATGTTATATGTGCTGTCAAACTTTGTACATTCTAAAGAGCAAATAGGGTAAAGTCGTAACTTCAGAAAGCAATTTGGGGAAGGAGAATGATTTCTTAGCATGTTTACCAGAATATGTGTTAGAAGATGTAACTTCTCATAAACAATTTCTGTGCTGAAATCATCATTATTTGCAAGATTTGTCACCTCTTGAGAATACAACCGTCCATCAAAATAACATGCATAGTACCTGAATATCAAAATGTCCACAAAGCAGCAAAATAACAAACAGAAAGTTACGTGACAGCAAACTGAATGATTTCATAGGTGATCTAAATGAATTAAATGATCCCTCACTTGAAAACCAGAATAGTCTGACTCCTATTGCCTCCTTTCTGTGTGATGTAAGTTGGCTTTAAAGTGGGTGGAGGTGTAGTTGGCATTGAGAAACTTTCTGTTTCTGTAAGAAGCCACTTAAAAACAGGACATATTACCCCACTGCTACATTACCTTTTCTTTTGTCTAAGTTAGATTTGCTGGTTGAATTTAACGATTGTTAGGAGACTGTGAGTTGAGGAGTTGCAGATGGATTTTTCTGCTGTTTTTCCACATATGTGCTGTATCTTCATGTATTGATGTTCACTGTACGCTACCTGGTATCTCTTGTTATCTCCCCTTAAAAGTTCCAGACAAGTCTTTTTACTTGTACTGTAGATGAATTTTAGTCATCTTCTATTACAGCAAACAGTCCTTATTTTGCACAAGATTAATTAAACAGGAAATTTCTGATTGCAGTTTTATAGTACCTAAGTAAAATATTTTTCATGGGGTAGATGGAGGGTAGTCCGAGCAACTAAAATCCATAAATACCTTAATTTTGCAGTTCTGGCTCTGTACAGACTCCTACTGAAGACGTGAATCATGTTCTGATTAACTGCCCAAACATATTAGAGGAAAAATAATGAAATTACATGCAATATACACAAGTAAGGTTTGAGGAACAGAAGAATGAGTATACTGGTTTAGATTAGCAGCCCATCTGCTTCTTGAGTAGGTGCTTTTTCCTTTCCTGTCTTCCTCTCCACAGTCATTTCAAGGGTATTTAAAAGCTGAACGGTAAGTGCTATTTTACATTTTTATACTTCTCAGGGTCGCTACTGAGTTTCAAAAGTAGACCCTATGTATTGAAGTCACTTGAAACACTAGTTCTATTCAGAAGTCACATTTCCAAGCTCTCTGCTGTCTGACAGTATAGGGTAAAAGTTGAAAAGCTTTATACATCTTTTAGAATGACTGTGCATGAAGACCTAAACTAGCAATGCTTTTCTCACATTGGATCTTTTCTAGTTTAACAAGCTGTGCTGTTTCTTGGACATTAAGCTTCCATCTGGTCACTTAGGCTTTTATGTAATAATAATGTTCTTCACATAGTTCATGTTTAGTCATTTATCTTTCTTATCGGAAAGGTAGGTTTTGATGGACAGTTCAATATTACATAGGAGTTTTTATTTTCATAGAGTTGCAGTCCAAGTGCTTTGCAGGCCAGACTTAAAGTAGCTGCTCATGAAGCTGAAGAGGAATCTGACACTATTGCAGAAGACTTCTTGGAAGGCAAAACAGAAATAGATGACTTCCTTAGTAGTTTCATGGAAAAGAGAACAGTACGTAATATACAAATTATTCTAATCTGAGAGATCTACAACACATAGTGAATAAATTTAAGACCTAAGAGTTTGAGCAGTTCTGTGGTACACAACAGTGCTTTAATAAGCTTCAACAGAAGAAAATATCCCTAAGTGGCTTCAGTCTGTTTAGAATATAATCTGTGTTGTGAAGGCACAAAGTTTTTAAGGCAGAAGTGCAAAGGTCTCCCGCATTAGACCCTTGTCGTGTGGTGTTGTAGGTTTTTTTGTGCCACTGTCTTCTATAACCTGTATACAGATACAAGGAAGGTAGCCACATGGACAAGTTTAAATTTGGTAAGTTGACATAGAATGACACATTATATTAAGCAACCTTTATGTTTAATTTATTAAACTTCTTAAACTAATTATTCTGTTGATGGCTATCGCCAAATAAGTAACTGAGGTTCAAAACCCACTGCTCTTGCTCATGCTGTGACAAGAGCAATTTACTGGGTAGCATACCTTTCTTTAGAGGTGCCTATAAATGCATTTCATAACATAGGAAACAATTCTCTTGTAAGCAATTGTGAATGGAGTTATCTTACCAATACAGACCGTTGTTCAGCCTGAAGCTTGGAAGGGAGGGGGTTCACAGGGCTTTCTTTTTTTAAAGAGCCCGCAAGGTAGCTAAATTATTAAAGAGAAAACATAGTATGCATTATAGAAATATGCCTTTCAGGATTCACTCTTGCTATGTCTTGTTTTGTAGCTCTGCCACTGTAGAAGAGCCAAAGAGGAAAAACTTCAACAGGCAATAGCAATGCACAGCCAATTTCATGCTCCGCTATAGGTAAACTGCTGCTTTAATATTTGCCGTAAACTTTCTGTTTTTTAAATAATTCACCTCATCGTCACACACCTACAAACTGCTAACTGCAAATGAATTTGTTGCAATGCTCAGTGTTCTAATAATGCTTTCTGTGCAAATCAAGTATGTACTGCATCTGTTGTTATGTTTTAAATAGAACTAACTTCTGGAGAAATTAAAATATCTAATTATAGAAATTTGTCTTTACAGACTTCCTGCAAACTACACCTGCCAAGAGAACAAGTGAAAAACCCAATAAAGCACACTTTTTAATAACTATTATTTGCAAATAAGCATTTCATCTTATGGTTGTATTTATAGAAGAGATTGTATACAGAGTTGGGATGGTTTTTGTACAAATTAGAATGTCTCTTTATATTCTCATTGTACTCAAGAATCCTTCTATTGCAATCTTTGCACTAATTTCTTGTATTTATTGTTGATAGTTCCTACTATATTTAAGTTCCTGCTGCTATACTCCATTCTTCAGAGACTGATTATCTAAACATGTAATTTTGACTAGCTTTTTACATTTTTATAAAAACATAATTCATATCTTTTTTGTATTTTGAATTTTAAGCATAGATTTGGCTTGATCTGTGGAAGAGTTTGAGATAAGTGGTGATAGGGCTTTGGAAAATGAAGAAGTTCATAATTTGAGATTGTTAGTGGATTTGATTCACAAGCTGTCTTTTCTTGAAGCCAAAATGTTTAAGAACAAGTTTTTTACTTTTAAGTAATATTACAGAACTGAGTATAGCCTGTATTGTGTTTTCGATAAGTAGATTTGGATTAAGCAAAGGATGTGTTAGAACAAATTATATTGGAATCAAAACAGAATAAATGATCTCTGTGTAGATTTGGTATGTTGCTCAGTAGCACTGAAGCGCTTGATTTCAGGTGTGGCTTGGTACCTACTACTGTAATTAAACACAATTTTCATCTCAATTTCATTTTCACATTTTTTTTTGCTTATAGGAGAAATAATCAGATCACCTCACAGTTTCTGTTTTATGCAATATGAGTATGTTCATCATGTGAGGAACTCAAAAGCACTTTACAAAAACTAGTTCTGAAGTTCTTTGAAGTAGCAGTTATTTTTTTCCTAATTTTAAGCAGCAAAGAAACTAATTTGGCTGGAGTTGCATAGTGTGTTATGTTAAGGCCAGTGATTAAATTTGGAAGTGAGACTTAATTCTGCCCTTTAATCACTGAACCTTTCTTCTGGTGAGCTGTCTTTTTTTAGGGTGGGGGTATATCTGGTGAGAATGGATAGGACCAAGTGCAGTATTCTATAGGAGAAAAATACAGCCCCTACAGAGATGCATGTGTGGTCTCTCTTGCTGTTGCAAAAAGACTCATTCTTTTTGTCAGCGCATTAGGTTTTCATGGAGATAGTCAAGTTCCAGAAGAACAGAAGAAGTTGTACAGTTCTGAGACATAAATAAGATAAAGCACTGATTAAGTAATGTATCAGGAATCCTGCTTCTTTCTGATCAGGAAGCAGTCTGGAGATAAACCTCTTAGCCAAGACACTGGCTCTGTGTTACCCAGATAGGGTCACAGAACATCACGGATTCAAGTCTTAAACTAAAGCATGTCAATCCAAGCGAACACTTTTCTGTATCACTAATCTTCAGTCAGCCCTAAACTTGAAGCTCTTCTAGCAAAACGCAATAAGGTATTTTTTCTGACTTGGAGAAAAGCAAGTAAATTTTGGAGCTGGGAAAATCACTTTAAGTGCAAGAAGTCTGTTCCACAGGCTAGTGAATCTTCAAATGGGGCTTTAGTCTCAGCCTTATCATACTCTACAGTACTGTGGTTGTCTGTCTTAAGCTACTGCCTTTCAGGGTGAGTAAACTATTCACTGGTACTTGATGGGATTTTTCTTTGTAGAGCTGGTCCAAGTTCTGAGATTAGATGTTCCAAGAAAACAGAACTGTGGTCCACATCAAAGAAGATACTTGGGTGCCTGAAAAAATCAACAGGTTGTATGTGCCGTGGTTAAGCAATAATTTTAGACTATCTTCCAAAAAACATTTCTCCTGACGGTACATAGTACTGCTTGAATATTGACATAGCACTTTTGCTAATGTGCTAACTAAAGCCCTAATTAAAAATGAGATTGCTAAGGTTTCCAAGCAGTTCTGGACTTGGGTCTCTGAGTAGTGGGATTTCTGCAGCTCTGGAGAAAAGTTAGATTTAAGTCATCAGTGTTGCCTTCTTGGCAAACTCCATCTGGCTTTGCGCGCAGTGTGCAAGTTGGTTTGGGTCTTACTCAGAGTATCTAGCCAACAGTCTTTATTAAAGACTAGACACAAATTCTCTACAGGGCTGGCTTTCTGTTGCTGTTTCTTCACTATAAGGAGAGAAAGGTACAGGTGGCCAAACGTCTGGTGCTCTTCCTGAGTTGGGCTAGTATCTTTATACATTCTATAATGGCATGAAATGACAGACTTCTGTCCTCATCTGCTGCCTCCTGTTGAAGGTTGTGTGGTGTATTATGGTGCTCTACTGTGACTGAACTCTCTAGCCAGGTCACCTTCAGGAGATTTGCTTCCCAAACCAGTACAAGTTCTCAACACTTCAGCTTTTCCTTACAGTTTTGTGAGCAAATTTACAAATACAGGACTTCTCCCTGCAGTCCTGATGATAGTGGAGGACAGTCTAGAATAAAATGTCACGATTCAGGGCAAGTTCTTAGTACAGTGTTTCTTCTTCAGGGATATGAAAGTTTAAGGTCTTCTCTTTTCTCCCTTTCTATTCTCTCTCCTATCGTTCCTATTCATAAGATTACTTTTTTCCCATATTTTTTTAGCCCTTTCTGCGGTCACAAACCCATCCTCTAGAAAAGCAGCACAGAAGTCTGTGTTCAGTGGTGTGCTAGGTTAGCTACGGCTATCCTGTCGCACACAGGAGCAGCCAGCCGGTTTTCTGGCCTTTAAAGGACAAGCCAACCTGCTGCTGGTTTGAGGTTGGTTGGTTTGTTTGTTTGTTTTTCTTTTAGTCCTACACTGGTTGTGCCAATGGGAACATTTTTCTTCATAGGTAATCATCATGCTTTTACCAGAAGACTCAGTCGAACACTGATAATGCTCTGTCAAAGTTTTGGGGGGGGTTGGCTTCTAGCAAGTTAAGCGCATTCCTTGCCTTGTTTTGCTGAAACATGGTGAGTAGGTGTGTACCCAGCTTTATAAACAATATCCTATGAAGTGTAACAGAACAGCAGCTGCTGCTAGATGCATATTCTACAATCTTTTAAAATGTGTCAAGCGAACTCTTAAGCAATCTGGAATGGTAGGCTACATACAGTGACTGGTTTCCCGAGAGCCTTGCACTGTGTCGTACTTACGCTGAGGTGTTCTGCCAAGTAGAAAAGTGAAATAAATGAGCGAGAAATAAAAAAGTAAGGAGGTGGGTTGTCTCTTGCGTTGCAGTAGTTTGGGGTGGGGCGAGGGTACATTCTGTATTGTAACTGCTAATTGAGTCTGGGGTTTGCCTAATTTTAATATCTGATCTTACTGCTAAATATTTTCTGTGGCTGAGTTTAGGCCTCTCGTTTCTTCCCTGAGTCTTAAATCCAGAACTGAGTTCTCCATGTAACAGGTGTAACTGATGCTGTTGCAGACCAGAGAAATTTTAAAATGTAAGTCTGAAATCAAGTAGGTTTTGTTTTGGGGTGATCTTGTATACAACTAGTGTTAATGGTACATTCTGCTGAGGCTTACAGAAGAAAGGTTTCCTAGATTTCAGAGTGTATTTGGCATGCTAACCTTTCTGAAAGATGGGGATTATCAGGCACGTACAGCTGTGCTAGCCACTACTACAAGCCAGGAGACTATAATAAAGTTCTAAGCAGTATCTAATGATCTACTGTAGTTCTGTTTGCTCTGTACATACTCCTGCGGTTTTGCCACTTTGGACCTTGACCAGATGTGGACGTTGGAAATCTTTTAGTTTTGTTTTTGTCCAAGTTCCTAGTCCTGCTCCCTTCAAAGACTTAAGATAAATCTTTAAAAAAAAAAAAAAAGAGACCTTCAAGTAAAACTGAATCAAAACGCTGGCAAAAAAGTTAAGTCCGTTATCACAGCCTTACTGTGTACATTATTCTGAACAGTAAATACTGTAATGTGTTAAACTTAGAAATAAAGGCTTTGGGGTTTTTAATATGTCTTGTAATTGTCTAACTTAAAGATAGAGTTGGCCATTGCAGGATACAGAATTGTGTAGGAAATGGATGCAGTAAGCTACTCAAGGACAAACTTCTACTCTTTGCGTGTAGTGATTTGAGCTTTTCCTGTTTAACTCTAATAAAAGCAGTAATTCTTGGAGCCACCTCCACCAAAATGGGCTTTGAAAACTCTTACTCATCTGTGGCTACTGCTTTTCTAAATGCCTTGTTTTGGTCAGATGCCTGTAGAGATCAAATTTATATGTAGTAATAAGCTATAAAGAAAGTTTGTGTAAGGGAATACCTTAACATAAAGAATTGTGTTCTTTAGTCTTCAGAAACAGAATAAATTAATCTGAATAACCATGGCAACCAGCAGACTTAAAAATGAGTCCTTCCCTGATTTCAGTCACAACAGTTCTGGTGGACCTGTAAGAGTTCATTAGCATCTCGCCAGAGTGATTTATATTGAAAGACCACTAAATGTTACTTTAAGATTTAATGTGATTTGATTTGCTGGCTCCAGGTGCTTTACTGGCAATATAAATAATATAAATAAAGTTGAATGCTTATTTTACCTTTCCTTCGCATCACCCCAATCTCTGGCAGTGTTTCTGGCTTCTCTGAAATTGGGGTCTGCTGTATGCTTGGCCGGAGATCTTCGGCAGGTTTTTCACTAGTCTTGGTAATGTGATAAGTTTACCTACTTTTAACTTATCCCACTACACGTTCCTCTCTTCCCAAATAAATTGTCAGTGACTTCACTGTCCTTGGACAATTTTTCAGTCACTGCGGCATTTCCCTGTCTCTGCACTACAGCGCGTAAGGGTGACTAGCTAACCTAATGGCTACACCCAACCTTCAGCCCATGCAACCTTTAGCCCAACCCTGTTGCCTTGACTGTGGTGTTTGTGATATACTTTAGGACTCCTGTGTGTAGATCAGGGCAGCGTCCACATAAAATCATCAAGTTAGCTGGTCAACAGTGGTGAAATGCTTATCTTCATTGCAAAGGCTGCCTCCTTGTTGCTGGATTTTAATTGTTACTAGCTTGTATCATCAGTCTTGCATGCTATGCAAACTGGCTTGCCACAGGCTTCAAAGAATGTGGTTCCCTGCCTTACTGCCAAGGAAGTTTACTTAGAACTTAAAAGTTCTTTACTTACTTAAAAAACTTTAC
Organism: Falco punctatus; assembly: GCF_963210335.1. Classification (NCBI taxonomy): domain Eukaryota; kingdom Metazoa; phylum Chordata; class Aves; order Falconiformes; family Falconidae; genus Falco; species Falco punctatus. Next base: position 61,325,607 of record NC_137580.1, read on the forward strand.
TTAAAAAACTTTAAAGTTCACAAAGAACTTTACTTCCCTGCCTCTCTCCTTTTACTTACTTTTTTCTTTTTCTCTCCTTACTTTTAATGATATTCTTCAGTCTGGGTTGTGCCCTCCAACTTCTTTATTTTTCATCTTTTCAGAATCCATTACCAGTTTACCAGCTTCATCTATGTCTTATATAGAGCTACCTATAAAAGCAGCTAGTAAAGCTTTCTTTCTGTTCTTTAGATGATGACCTTCTGTAGAGGAAACTTCAACTGTTCTATCCCATTGGCATCAGTGTCCTTTAGATGCCCATTTTCATGCTAAAGAACAGCCTGAAGCTATTGAGGCTAAAATGACACCATTGATATCTGTAATGCTCTTTAGTCCTTTCTTCCCAGCAGTTACGTTCCTGTGTGTCCTATTGCAAATTACAGTCAGCTTATGCCAAATTTGCAAGGATTTGCAGCAGAGGGGAGACCCCACAAGGCTATGAGAAATCAATGTAGTTTATAGTGTGGTTTTCTCATGCTTCTTGTTTTGCATTCCCTAAAAAAAACAAACACAACCCCCCCCCCAAAAAAAAAAAAAAAATAAAATAAAATTAACTAAATTCTTAGTTAGATTTCTCCACAGCTTAAACTAAAGGATTCAAGTACTGAAGGAAGGAAGATACAAAAAATCCCTTGATCTCAGTGACAAAGTCACTGGAGTAAATGAACCGTATTACAAAAGTTGGGAAAGCAAACCTTTGTTTCATTCACTGGTGTGAAATAACATACACTAAATGACCCAAGTGTTTATTTGAAAGTGTTTCTCAGCAGGCTAATAATGGCACACATACATACATTACAATGAAAACAGTAGTAGCTAATGCTGAATTCCAAGGACTGAAAGACACATCACAGAGAGCTGCTAAGTAAAGGCATAATATAAAATGTTAATATGTTAATATTGTAGTTGTACAGCTAATTACAAGGAGTTGCATAAGCGACATGAAGACAGTGCTTTGAATCTGCATATATTGCTGTTCTGCATTTATTTCTGGACATGTCTAATAAGGACATAATACAATCATACAGAATTTTACATTTTAAAGATATGCAATAATATTGCACATTTTCAAACTCATTTTTAGGCAGAATATTTGTGAGGTTGTTTTTGTTGCTGACTTTGCAGCATGTTTCTTTAGTTTGAGAAAACCCATTTAAAATCTCCTTTAATACGATAAATTTTACAGGCTGTGTTCAAAATACGAAACATTTTTAAAAGTACGATTAAAATTGGGGCTTCATTAAAAATTCATAAAGATTAAAAAACAGAAGGCTAGATTCTCAACAGAGTATAAATTATAGCTGTATTTATTTCAGCTAAGCTACAGTGATTCATCAAATTGAGTATCTGACCTTTCCAGTATAATACTAAGATAAATTTTGTTCTTAGGTATTGAATTCTTTGTTCAAAGGCAGCAGCTCCCTTAAGAGGGATTTTAATAATACTGAAGTTTACCTAGTCATTTTTAATAACATCAAGTTCCTAGAACAGAATGAAAAGCTATTCCATAAAAGCAGACTGAATAATAAAATCTAGAACTTCTGAACTGAGGTATATTTATATAATTTAGTTCTGCCTGTAAGTCCATATTTGATGGACTAGTATGAAATGCAATCAAATTAAACTTATATTACTACTGCTTTACTTTACTAGAATTCAGTACCACATTGTCTCCAAGCAGGTAAGAGCAGCCATATGAATTATATTTTTAGCTGTGTGCTTTAATTAAAAACAAACAAACAAAAAAAAACCCACCAAACACTTGGAATAATTACATCCCAATATGGAAGCCTTTTTAGTGAATTTCAAAACATCCCAAATCTTAAACATTTTTCAGTGGTTTACTTCCATACCTATGATTATGAAAGCTATTACTCCCACTCTTAAAAAAATATAAAAATTCTTAAACCAAACCAGATTAACCTTTCTGTTATGGTGAATCAGTCTTCTTAAGTTAGCATTGCCATGCTCTGTTCAGGTTGGCAAATGCTAAAAGAGAAATCTTGTGTGAAGATAAAGAAAAACCCCTTGGCTGTAGTTAGTTTATTTTGAACAGTAAAATTTGGAAGAAATAATTGTTTAGAACAGTTCCTTTATGGGCATAACCTTTCTGTAGTTCTGAAAGTGACACTTTCGTAAGTGATTTCTGTAAGTGATTTTTGGATTCCTTGTTCTCTCTACTGTGTATGTACCTCAGTCACACTTAAATAAAACATTTTTAAGTAGGAATCAGATAGGCTGAAGAACTGGGGAGTTTCTTACTTTAAAATTTTACCTTTATATCTTATGTAGGCTGTTTGGAACAAGGGTAAGTTATAAACAATCAAACTTGAGAACAAACCATAAAAGAGGCTAGAGTATACCGCCTAACACACCTTTCATTGTAAGGGATGCTTTATCACAAAGGCTGTAAGTATCGTTATGTTCCTTGAAGTTTTGCTCACAGAAACTACTGAACTTGCAGCACAGGTTGAGAGTTGAGTACACACGGGATGCATTCATGTGCAGCAGCAACAGCTTACTAAAGGCTATTTTTGCAGGATCAAAGCTTCATTTGTCCCCTAAGAAAGCATGTCCATTTGTTAGTTTTACTTTGCTGTAAAGGATTCTAGTAGGAGAATATGCAAAATAATGGTTGGAATTCAAAATGTAACACTTCCCACAAAAAAAAAAAAAATAGGTGAGGAATATACACAATATGTCTGAAGGCAAAAGAACTCTACAAAAAGTAAGTTTTGACTGATTCACCAGTAAGGCTAACACTAATGAATCTTCAACCTTGTCCCTGTGTATAAGAGTGTACTTTGGAATTTCACGTCTTTGGAGAAGAACTATTATTTTGTACAATAAATATTATGGAAATGTACAAAGGAATAATTATGTACAGCACTGATAAAACAAATACTACATTGGCTTGACTACTATATATAACAGCAGTTATTACCTTTCTTTAGCATTATGTCCTAAAACTAATAATGGCTTGTTCTGCTTAGATCTTTACTTACACAATTGCACAGTAGTTCCCTTTCTTTGGGTTATTTCTTTAGGCCACATACCACTCCCATTCTTCACCCCATGAAAAGATGTTGTTCCAGACTGTGAGGGACTCGGCTTCACCTGGATCCTTGCTGTTGCGAAGGTATTTCAGACCACCAGAAACACAGCCTCATCTGAATCCTTGCCACTGTCTTCACTAGGCAAGCAGCCACCCCCGCTTGGGGACCTACAACTTAAGTCCTCCACGCCAGACTCCTGATCACTGTTAGCTGAGAGGTCAGGATCCGAGCTTTTCAGGTTGTCCTGTGTCAAAATCAGGGCTGAATCTTCTTCATCCCCTTGCGAAGGGCTCCGCGATGGGAATGATTTTAGGTCGCTGCTATACTCCTGCGGAGTGTTAGCTAAGCTGTTGCTGGAATTAAAAAGCCCTAACTGTTTGCTTTGGTCTTGTTGCTTACTCTTGTCTTTATCATTGTCTAATTGTGATTTCTGAAGATTCGCCAACCTCTGAAATAAAGGAAATGGTGTATATATTACAGGGATACATTTAGGGCCCAGAAATCCTCCTATGTGTCTTTGCCTTTTAAAAAAAGAAGTAATAATCTGAGTTCAGAGCCCAACCCAGTTAGCAGCCTTTAAAACTGCCTGTTTGCATTTATGGAGTATGAGAAGTGCACAGTTTGTCACAAACTAATGCCAAATTACAGCATCACAATTCCCTCTGAGTTACAGACAGATATAAAACTTCTTCCAGGAGCAGTACTTGGTGCACTGACAGAGGAGAAATTTTATCTCTAAAGAAAAAAAGAAACCACCCCACTGTTGTGTCTAAAATGCAAAATGTTCATACTAATTTGTGTGAGCACAAAGATGATGGCCGAACATCCTCATGGCAGAAAAGAATGTAGCATGTAGGGGACTCCACAGAGTACAGAGTTGGGTTTCAATTTACCATCAGTTGAGTCGGGGACATTGAGATCAAATGTTTATTACCTCTTGTAAGATCCCCAGCTCTTCTTCCAGCTGCTGAGTTTCTTCCTTCACTGCCATCAGGTAGTCAGTAACTGACTGTCGAGGATGCAGCCCCTTTTCAAAGCGGTTGTACATACCGCTCCAGAACCTGGAATTGACAGGCAGGTCAGCAGCTTTCTCATTTGGGGAGGTGGCCTCAGGAGACTGAAATACACACTTATTTTCTCTTCAGACACACATTTTCCTAAATGATCCATCCATGGATTATTTATCATTAGAGTGCATACATGTAAGTTCATTGAATATTTGGTAAGATTTATGGTTCATTTGCATTAACTCTGTCCTGAAGGTGCAACTCTATAGACTTACACAGCTTAAACAAATTCTGATACACAATGGAAAGAAAGGTGAATGCCCCTTTGACTTAGATCATGTGGCTGAGGGTGGTTCACCACTGAACACAAACTTCTGCTGTATTATTTTCTTGTCCTACGCTATGGGCTTTAGAGCAACGGTACCTATAGAGCAGCCAAGGTTAAAGACAGTTTTTTGCAATCCCAGTTCTCAGCTGTTGCTGAGCTTGCCATGAAATCAACCTTGAAATTCTGCATGCTTGTTTTTGTCTGGGGCTGGGGGGTGAGATGCAGCTAGTTAACAGGTTTTTTTCCCCCCTGTAAAGAGTTAAAAATTGGGAGTAAAAACCAGTATGGTGTCCTGTTCTCTTAAAATTTGAACTGGCCTATGGGAAAAGCATATACATTGGCAAGTTGTCTTCCTGTTCTATGGAATTATTTGACAAACCTTTAGTTAAACAGCTGAGTTGATTTTTCATTTTCAGGAGGAAAGTACTCAAACTGTAAGTCCATAGCTTACTCTAGCACTCCTGCTGTCTCCTATCTTTGTGGTAATACATGGCCGCAGCCAGACCCTGAGTATGTAACTAGCTGACCAGACAGGATAAGTAACCGAGAGACCCGCTGCCAGCTGCAGCTGTCCAGCCAAGTAGCTGGCAGATACTTCCAGAGCACATACATGCGCCTTGGTGGTTTATTATTCCTACCCCGTTAGTATACTATTTAAGTCACATTCCCTCTTAAGTTTATAATTTGATAGCTCATGCTTGGAAACCTTTGTGCCCCCACGTATTAACAGGATTACTCATCCGATGGAGGATCAGTACTTCTTTTATAAATCCCACTATCTTAAAGATTACAATTAATGACTGTTTTTAAATTGTTCTAAAGTGGATGTGACCTGGAATAGTAGAGGTGAAAGGATTCTATTTCTGTCATTCAGGATATTTATCGATTTTTTAACAGGTGCTTTTACTTGCAACTGGAAAACAAACTCATCAGTTTTACTTAAACCCCAGTTTTCATGAATTTCTATTCAAGGTCTCCTTAAGTTTGTTAAGATTAATGGCACAATTAATTACTCAAGTCAGAATGAAAATAGTAACATTTCTAAAATTACGGTATTTTGTAACATTTTGAAAAAATTACCAAGTAAAATTCACTGTGTATACTTTGAGGTATAACAACATGGGAAAAGTCTGCTTTTGCTTTTACTAAACGCTTGTTTTAGCAATGAAACCATATGATTTCGTGACATGCCCCTTGTTTTTTTACACCAAATGATCCAAATGAATATCACAAAATCTTGGAGCGGAAGATGAAGCAACTTTACATTTAGAAACCACAGATGTGTACAGAACTGAAAGAGACATTTCTCAGTGGAAGAAATGAGTAACCATGAAATTAGGACACACAACTATCAATATAGCTTTAATCTTAAGCTTCTTTTCAGACTAATACGCTGTTGTGGAATGGCACAGAGGTGTTGACTGACTGTGAGCACACAAAGAACAAACACATCTGAGACTGATTTTATTCTCTGTAAGCTACTTTATGGAATGAGAAATACTTAAATACAAAGACATTCTGTTCTGTACTAACACATCCTACAATTCTCAGTAGCAAGCGATACCACCTACTTGTACAAGAAGTTGCATGGGGCCATCTGTGGGTGCAGGGTCCCTTGGGTTTGACTGTGGTCTGATCTGTACAAAGGATTCAGGTAATCGGCACGGTTCTTCCACAAGTGAGCCCACAGTGAATATGTTCGTTCTTGGATTCTGGGGGGGGTTGGAAATAATAGAAATATAAATTCTCTACTACAATTCAGGTATAGCTAAAGCTTAGACGCAACATTCTAGTGCTCTGTACTACTCATTCGCAATCAGTTTTGTAATTCTTTAACAGAATTAGCCTGAAGTTATAAATGTAGAAAAAAACACAGACCCATATTCCTTTGTTGGTCACTTAAAGGCAAAATCCAATCAACTTTCCATAAAGCCAGAACAGCTGGAGAGAGGAGGTGGAGGGGAGGCTCCTTGGTGAGATGGGGAGGGTCGCTTCCATAAAACTGGTTTTCAGACCAATCTCTACACCAAGGGGATCCCTCCATCTGAAAGCACTCCTACACCATCGAGCTGCAATTTCTCATGGAATTAGGTCTTGAGATATGATGGCCTGTGAAGGTTTTGATTTTTAATGGACTATGGCACTGAGGTTGCCCTGCATCTGAGCAGTGAAAAGGACCAAATGGCAGCAGCAAGCAGTAACTCCCACCTTCCTCCCGTTACTACTGCCGACACGGTCAGCTTGCACCAGAAAAGTGGTGGGTACCGTGATGTACCTGAAGAGCCAGGGCCCTAGGAACCAGACATGAACATCAGCACTGCCAGGAATTACATTAATTGTCTCTGTTTGGGCCTGAGGGCAGGTAGGTTAATTCATAATTGCTTTGGGGCCAGACAGCAGAGGGATAGTTTGCTGACTCAGTCCTAGGGAGGGCTACTAGACAAAAAGGCTGTTCGTAAGAAAGCATCCCAGAGATCAGGGCTACAGTGTCCTCATGTGAGATCCAAAGATAAAACAGAACAGCAGTGACTCTAAACTGAGAACTTACCTAGAGTAAGTATTAGAGCTGCAGTGACAGCTTGCCTCGTATGTTGTTAATGCTGCAATAAAAGCAGGGCCACAGCGCTGAAGGACTAATGCTCTTGTCAGTTTTCACTAATCCCTGTCATGCACACCGTGGATTACACTCCCAGCACAGCCACACTGCAGAGGATCAACTTTTTTTGGTATTAATCTGTGTGGCCAGAAGACAACAGCCAAGAAGCCTACACTGCACCCTGTGCCGTACAAAAGGCACGTACGTGTAGACTGGGAAATGCCTCGACTCTTCAATACACCGCCACCCACAGATCCCACACAGAAATATGCGACTAAATAAAAGACTTCCATACTTCAGCTCTCTTCTCTCCTTTTGGCTGTTACACAGGAAATTCCCAAACTGGCAAGAATAGATATGATGCTGTATGTGGATGAGGAATCTCTCGTTGAATTCAAAGGCACAAGGTAACTGCTCCATTAATTGCCAAACACACTCAATGAACTGGTCAATAACAGGGGATATCTCCTTTGGATCTCCATCTAAATTGCCATACCTGAAACAAAACAAGATACATTCAGTTATAACCTGAAATCCTGTAGGAAATTAACACTAATGAAAACAAACCCCTTGCTTTTAGCGTGCAAGTTATATCGTAGGCATTAATTTCTAAAGTCTCAACCGCTAGTATTGTTTTACTTACAAAAACGATGCAAGATTCATGAAGTAGAATGAGGGCAGAATTTATCCAATACAAACAACAACAAAACCCCTTTTACTGGTGTCTTGCTGTCTTACAGCTACTAACATCTGGCTGCTGCTTAGCCATATGTTAATGCTATTAAGTTATACCACAGGAACAGAAGTTATTGTAAGAAAGACTGCAATGACTTAATAGCAAAAATGTATCTTTGACAGTTTCTTAATGGCAGACCATTCCCAAAACCAGAAAACTGAGCAGGAGAGGAATAGCATAACCAGAAAACTTTTTCAGCTGCCCTCTCTTCGTGAAATTTTTAAAAAGTGGGAAGTGTTTACATGCTACTATAACTCAGGTGAACATCAAACTTTCTGTCTATAAAGATGTCCTGTGGAACCACTTACAATGAAGAAAGGAGCCTGAAAATATAAACCACATAGTAGTAAAAAATATTTTATAAGACTACATAACAGGAAAAAGCATTTTGAATTGATCTGCTTGTCTAGTGTGTGTGTACATATATATGTGCATATATATATCTATCTATATGTGTCAACAGAGTGGAATCCCAGGAACGCCTAAAATTGAAACTTCTAATTCTACTATGAGTATGCATCAAAGAAAATACAGCAATATGGAACTGCAAACCACAGCTATCCGTGGTGATTACATTGCATTATATCTTTCACCACTGATAATAACAGACATCTGAGAGTATCATATTAAATGTAGTAATTCCTGATGGAATTTCACAGGTGGTGTGGAGCTGCACAGGTTTCCTGAAAGTTTTGTTGTGTTTTTTGAAACTAGAACAAATTTATATTCAAATCAAGCAATATGATGTAATTAAATACAAAACCTGATTTTTTTTACTTTTACAGAAACTAGAAGGAAATACAACAAAGAAAGAAAGCGTGGATATTTATCCATGTTTAAAGAAATGAAGTCTTCAAAGATTTTCATTATATTATAGCATTTATATAATGGATGTACAAAATAACTTGTCCAAATAGACGCCTTTCTGCTTTGCTTTACCTGATGTTTCTGAACATATTCTACTGGGTTTTTTAGAACAGAGTGAAATAGGAATGGCATATTTTATGTAATATATAACTCACAGACAAGCCTAAGATTAAGTACCATCCTGGAAGTTGTAGACTTCACTGAACAGAGACCTACATGAGGAGTCTTGGCACTACTGGAAGATCTGTTGGAGTCCAAAGCGATTTTGCAATCCACATACACGCTACTTCTCTCTCGCATGGATCTCTCCATGCTCATAGCAACTACAAGACCAGCACTCAAGATTCCCAACACCAGTCTTGGAGTGGAATTACAAGAAAAAACTGATACAAAAATATTTCACTTTGATTTTTCCCATCAGCTCAATTATAGAATAGGAGAAAAGGGTATGGCGGTTTCCTGAGGGCATTCTGTTGATACGCTTGTAAAGCAACAAGGAAATAATATTGGAATGGCAGCAGATACTAACTACATAAAAACATCTATAGGAAAACCGTAGCACTGCCTTACCTGTGGTTAAATTTGTGACCAAAGGAAACCCAGTCTTTTTCAATCAACACCTAAAATGAGAATATTGCATTCAACGCTGTGGAGCAGAGCTGACACGTGTTGAAGCAGGCAGAAGAGTAGTGTAAACAAGCAGTATTGGAATCCCAGTTAATTCTCAGAATAAGCAGAAAAGTGACAAGCAAGAATGATGCAAGCAAGCAATATTAGAAAAAGCAGAAAAATAATGAATGATTAGCACTGCCGCCAGCTCAAGGGAAAGTGGCACTCTTCATGGATGCAGATAGGATGCTGTTATTTCAGCACATCTTCAATTAGCTTGATTCATCATTTTCCAAAACAGAACCTAAAAACATCTCAAACATCTCTTTAACACATGACCAGTAACTAGATAAGCATTCCTAGATGCTTTACTAATGCTGATTTGCTTGGGAAAGGAACAGATTTTCCAACACAGCTGGTCATCGCAATCTAATATCTAGGGAGCACACACTACTGACACTCAAAACTTCACTGACCCTGAAAATGGAATACACAATCTTGCTTGCATGAAAGCTCCTTGGGCTGCAAGAAAGTTTCTTGGTCAAGGTTAGGAAAAAAAAAAATAAATGGGTGCCCAACTGACCCCCATCTTTGATAACATTTCATACAGAAACTGGGAGACTGTAACTTGGATAGAAAAAAAACCCTTCCGACCGGGAAAAAAAAAGGGTATATTGAAGGAAAATTTCTTTTCCATTAAACCGAAAGATATTAACCTTAAATAATGCCATAATACTTTATTTACTCTGTGAAAAAGAACCTGCTTACCATGAATCCCTTCACAGTTCTGTAATACGGATCCAAAAGAAGGCTTGCTACAGAGCAAACCTGGGCTGTTCTATCCCAGCCATCAGAGCAGTGAACAAGCACACTCACACCTTCCTCAGCCACAGCCTAAGGATACAGAAAAAGTCAGAAATTTCACAAGCAGGGAGAAAAGCAGTGGTAAGAGAGGGACAGTGAGACAGTGCAATATAGAGAATATTAATTTGGGAACAGGGAAACCTTGTTCATTTTTGATTCTGCCACAGAGTTCTTGAATTAAGCTGAGTGTATTCCTCTCCTTTGAAAGGGCTTCATCTCATCTCATCCCATCCCATCCCATCCCATCCCATCCCATCCCATCCCATACAATATGGTGGTTGCAGCCACACCTGTTTATGCTCCGCTACTGGAGCATGTGGGATCCATTTCAATTAACACCCATCAATCTGTCAGAGCAGACAACTACCTAAAGCAGATTCAGATGCGGTGAATCTTCTAACTCACATAGCAGTAACAGAACAGCCATACTTGCAATATGGCTTGTAATTTCTCATCTTGATGGTAGTGTCAGTAACAGCAATGCCTGCTTCTGATGCCAGCAGTAGCACGGATATTGTTACAGCGCGCTGCATTGCACGCTGATGACATACTTGTAAGGGTTTGTGGGGAAGCCTGTGGCAGTGGCAAACTTCCACATCTAATAAACAAGATTATAACAGTATCTTTAATGTAAATAACTGGGGAGAAAGGTTCCCATTTTATATATAAACACATAAAGAAGAGATATACAAAGTTCTCTGAAGTCTGGTGTTGCATTATTTTTGGAACTTGAGGGCTTTTTTTAAATTCTAAGGGTTTTGGCCTTTGTCATTTCTAAAGAGAACTGGATTTAGAATGCAGAGAAATAAAATAGGTTAGGAAAGATATTTCTTAGGAAAACAAACATTTAAGTTAAGTTTGGGCTTAATAGGGAACAAGGAATATTAATAAATTATCTGTTTACCTCAAGAGACAAGTAATTTCTACCAAAATAGAATCCCTGTGGGCAGCAGACCAACAACTGGGAACTGTACAAATAAGCACGGGTCAAAATGCATGTGTAAGGAGGCACAAGGCTAGCAAGCACATGGACAAAGGATAAATTTTTTTGGACAGTATTTTAAGACTAGCCACTGGGGAAAAGTTGGCAAGAGCTAATGTAAATGACCTGACTTCTATAAGCTAATTAAAGCTAGTAGGGCTGGGAGAAATAATAACATGTGCATTCATCCTACAGCTGCTTTTCTGGTAAGAAACTACAGTTGCCTGCTGAGCAGGAAGAAGCAAAGCAAGAGAAGCAGCTACTGAAGAGGGAAACCCATGAAGTTTTATCCATATAGTCATACGTAGCAGTCATGTGAATAAAATGGTCTAGGAGAAATTGTAATACCAATCTCAAAAATAAAAACTGAAATAGTAAAAGGCAGAGCACAAGGAAGGGGGTAATAAAATCAAAACTACTGTTGGTAGATGACAAATACCTGCATTACTCTGGGTGGGATTAGGAGAAATAATTTCTCATCAAAGCCAACAACTGTTTTCTGAAACAGTTTTTGAGTATGTAAGAGTAGAAGCTTCTAGAGAGTTTGGGTGTGGTGATACACAGGAGTTAGTTTAGGGGGTGAATTTCGCTGGTCGCTGAATAACTCAGAGGGGATACCACAGCAGGCAATATTCCTATATGACAACGACCATGCAAAGAAGTAGTCCTCAAACAGAAATCCTCAACAAAGAAAACGTCCAGAAACCAGTTTAGGAGGCAGGGAAAATAGGGAAAGAAACAGTGACAATCACTGCTGGGGAGTAAAGATGGGACAATCAAACATCTTGTATAACAAGATACAGGCTAGTAGAGGCTTTAGTACATTTGAATTCTTCGGTGAAAAGAACAAACTTTTTTTTTTACCATATTAGCAAAATGTCCACATGACAGCATCTAGGAATCACCTCTCCTCGTGTATGAAAGCATTGCAAGATGGGTTTTTTCAGATACAACATAACTGAAGATAGCAGAAGTTACCCACAAATGGAATTTGGGCCTCACTTTCTGTATCTGGTTAGTCCAAGTTTTGGTCTCATTTTACACACTTTACCTTTGCAATGAAAATGCCAGCATCCATAATGGCTTTGATATGCTTCAGCCAGCCAGAATTTTCTAGGCCCCACAGAAAGTCACTCATTGAAGGTGATTTCAGCTCACAAACTGTAAAATAAATTACATCTGAAAAGTACAGTAATTGTAGTCCCTTAAGCTTTCACTGACTGTTGAACCTAGGAGTTATCTCTTCAGATAACCCCTGTATAAAACATTTGTCTTTTGAAAAGAATGGCTGCTTCACAGTCAAATTTTACCACTGAAAAAAAGTATAGATTTAAGAAATGGGGCTGGGTCAAATTTTACCCAACATGTTGATTTAAGTTAAAAAGAGAAGCTGTTACAAAGGCTTTTGCAATCAGTTTACCAAATACATCCTTCTGTGCAGCACAGATTTTCCAAAATTGTGTTGGGAGCAAAGTCTTCAAACCCCTGAGAGGATAACGAGGGCTTGGAAACAGAAAGCACATGATTTCTGCTGTCAGCCAGGCGCTGAACGGTGCCACCGCCTCCCGTCACCAGCCGCGTTCGCTGGTGACGCTCTGAGAGCAGGCCCACCAACCCCAGCCTCAGCATCCCCGCCGATGATGGTGTTTGAGTTAAAGCAATTCACTCAACAATTCTCCATCCCTGAATGAAACCTTACTAAAATTTCACTAGTAGTCAGAAAGTATTCTGATGGTGAGGAAAAGCCATTGTTCATCAAGGAAAATAATTTCCTGAAGACTTTCCAAGCTCTGTGCCATGTCTAAACAAAAAAATTAATTTCCCAGTTTTTACAACATTATTATTTCAGCATTTGTGACATCAGAGGGAAAAAAAGGCAATCAGAATCTAAACCATATACCTCAATTCAGCAGCAAAGAAAGTACAGCATTTGGTGCAATCTGTTTTCAACAGTGAGATACTAAATTCACCCCATAAATAGACTATGCATATATTTTGATCTATGTAGAATTATACTATCTTTTAAGTAAAAAAGATACTAACCAGTGAAACTCCTTCAAAGAATACAGTGAAAAATGTCACAGTTTTTACTGACTTAATGTATGATCTGTGAATTAACAATGTCTTAGTAGGTGTCTTGTCCTGTGGAAATCTTCTAAAAGACTCAGTTAATTATGGCCCTTATGACCAGTGGTGTAACTTTAGTTTCCTTCAGTGTAATAGGAATTTAATTTTACAAACCGAAATCAGAGTTTATACCGCATCTGAACGTATCTGACTGTCTTAACTCCATTTAATTCAGAGGCAAAATAGCCTAACGCATCCATACAAAATTTTGCAATCTTTGTATATAGAGCCTCTTCCAGATGGTTATTTTAAAAGTAATTTTTGAAGGATATTTATAAAAATGCATAGGCAGCAGCACTGAGAACAAACAGCTTTTCACATGATTAATGCCCCTGTGCAGATGGAAGCATGACCAATTAGCAGATGAAGCTGCTGTCTCTGTTTACCAAAGCCCAAGGTAAGGCTGAAATAGTGCTTCGCTCATTCCCACTACCAAATTAGAGTCAATATTTACTGACTACTTCACTGAGCAAAGTTCAGACTGTCCTAAAGGCATATTTCACATGATTTTGGCTACCGATCTGGACCTTAATACTGAGTTCAATTAGTACTTCAATCATGAGGCTTATCCTAAGGAGAAAAGGCATTTCCATCTCAGCAGAAAATGTACCAAAATCTTGGAGAAATAAGGTCTGATGCACCTGCTGGGTGAGCACAGGAAAATCAAGAGCCCTGGGGCAGAGCTCAGAGCAATCCAGTGGTGCTCCCTTCCCCAGGAGGGGAGGAACAAACAAGACCTGGTGGAAACTGCCTCTTCCACCAGCAAACGTGCCAGAGGGGGATGCTGTACCGGTTCCCTATTTCTGGCAGGATGGCCGTAGGTAGAGGAAGGAGTAAATGCTGTGGGCCCAACCCTTATGCTCTCTTTCTGGATGATCCATCTACCGAAGTCCAAGGATCAGAGGGCTGCTCTTACATCAGCACCTACTGCTTCTGGTATGAGAGGAGGAGAAGCTCATATTTGCTGTTTAAATACAGACAGGAGCACCTGGGGTCATCATCTCAATGCACAATGAACGGGGGTCAAGTCTTGGTTGGCCCTGGATGTACGGCAAAGCTCACCCCATCACAGATGCCAAACAGCAGCCTCAGTCAGCCCTCGAATCTTTACTGAGAAAAGTCCTTGTCCAACATTTCCTTCTAATATTAAAAACTGTTTCAAGGAGGTTGTGTGCAGGATCAAAATTATCACAAGGATCTTCATATACACCTCTCTTTAAATGAAAAAAAAAAAAACAAACCCAAACCAAAAACCAACAAAAACCCAAACCCCAATACTTTACTAAAGTAATATGAGGCAGCAGAGAGAAAAGTAAAACATTTTTTTTTTTTCCTGGCAGGAAATTCCAGCATGTTGAAATGCATTTTACTTCCAGAGTACAGTCAAATCTCAACATTCTTTGCATATTCTGAGAAAATTCTCACTATCCTACAAATGTAATCACTTCATAATGCTGATATATTTTGCCAAAATATATTATACAAGAGTAAATACATGTTAAATTTAAAATAAATAAAATTGCTAGAATTACTGTAAAATAAAAAAGCTGAAATCAATTTTTTTTACCTACTCAAATAACTTATTGACAGTATTATAAGTATGAATTAATTTCTTCAGCTTTTCCCTGCAGAAACATCATCGAAAAGAACACATTCCTAATATAAGTGCATTTTCCGATGGAAAACTGAATAGTTACTTTTTGTTCACCTTTCCTCAGCACTGGAAGTTATTTAAAATTATATATTGAAAATAATCTGCAGTCTCTCATGTGAAAAAGATTATCCAAACTTCACTTCTGCTTAATTCCAGTAAGTTAAATAAAATCGCCCTTGCACTCCTGCAACACATCCAACCCGTTATGTCTGGATGTCCTCTTTTCCATGATGCACGCTTTCAAGCAATAACACAACACACATTCAATTAAAATCAGTTTTCATCAGCCTCATTTTTCTTTCCAAAGGTTGTTATGTACCTTATAACATCTCACAACAGATCACGAGCAGCAGACATATTTTGTAATGTTTGTAATGTAACGCGATGCTTTACCTTATTCACCTAGATATGGTGGAGTACTCCTTGATAAAAAATTAAAGCCATGTTAAATATGTTATCAACATCCTTAACAGCCTTTTTGGTTCTGGTCCCCTTTGTATGTGCACATCAGGTAATAAATACCCATTTAAAGGCCACCAAAGAAACAGATGAAGGGACACTGATACCAATGGAAAAATAGAAAAACAATGCAGCACCTTACATGAGAAAACCCCTGCTCTTACACCGAAAGTCATAAGATTAAAAAAAGAAAAAGTACTTGAAAGCCTCAAGTGCTTGAAATCACAGATTTAACTTCTCTAATTCCTAATCATAACAGCCAGGTCACTAAATACGGGATTTCAACAAAGCAGATACAAAAACTATGGAAAAAGCAGATGTTTTGAGCATATGGCTAAGTCACGCTTCCCAAGCAGCCTGAAGTGTTAAATGCTTTAGAAATCACTTTGTTACACGTCAGTTTGGGCCATGGGCCTGTCTCATGAAATCTGGCTCAAAAATAATACACAGCACTGTTCCATGCACCCAGGCTGTTGTTTACCATTTTAACTTTGATGGTCTGAAGCCGAACAAATGAAGGGACAGGTTTACTCACCCAGCCTCTCTCCTAGCCAAACAATTCTTTGCAGTGAACTAAAATTCCTTCTATTTTCCTTCCTGAGACCTTAGACTAAGGAGTTAAGTACAAATACATCATGAAGGGAGTGTTTTACCTGCATCACACTTTACTGATGGTTTTCATAAAGTGCTCTTATTGGAAAATAGAGCACAGATCTCCCATCATGGAAAATTTAAGCCCTTCTTAAATCTAAAATTCACATTTGCATACAGTTGATGGGAGACAGATGAAGAACAAAAGAGCTTGGGCAGAGTGTCAAATCAGGAATAGCTAGATGAAGACAGAAGGTGGTGATTCTATACATGAAAAAAACACAGACATTGTGGAGTGAGCACTATTTACTATTTGCCTATTAAAAATCAACAAGCTTTTGAGGGTCAAGGATGGCTTATTTATCCTTAACCTTCTCCCAGAAGGCCTCTAAACAGTACTATGCTCCAAATATTAAATGGCAGTAGAGATGTGCTGGTTTATACACTGCTAAGTATCTATAAAGAAATTATTATTAATTTCCATGGGATTATGAAGCTGCTGAATGGTTACACATATTGACTGTGAGTTTCAATAAATGGACCTGATGCGACGTGCTCTGTACAGGGCATGAATAACTTTCTATTAAAATTCACAGTCTAAAATGCATGACTACCTTACTGAACACATACAAGAATCAAACCATAGATTTTCTGAGCTTAAAAAAAATTCCCGTATTTTCAACTGGCATCAAAGCCAGCTGTAAGTAATTTTTTTCATTAAACCATCGAAGTGGAAACTGCAACAGAAGATGTAGTAGCAGTAAGATGTATTGAAGTCAAATGAATTTTGTCATTAAAGTAAATGATATCTGGGTTTCACCTATGAAACAAGTGTTTGCACAATTAGGAAATCATCTCTAGTTGCGATGATGCTCCATTGAGCAAGCCCCATTAGCCAGCAGGCAGCTGCATGCAGCTGCAACAGGCAAAGATCTCTTTTCCTGGCTGTTTTCACTGCAGCTGATTTCAGAGCAGTTATCCTGATTTGTATGACAGAAGGATCGAATCTTTCCTCTAGTTTTCAATAAACGGTATTACCTTCAAGCATTTTCTGCAGACTGTTTCTCATGACGTGGATGTTCTCAATGCCTATGAACTGAAACTTGATGTTCGAGTAGTTGTCTTCGTTTTCATATCCTTTCCCTGCTGCTCTGTTTGCTATTGCGTTGAGCTGAAAAAAATAGGGAAAACTGGACGAAAACCAGTAGCAAACAGATTCTTCTCAAAACAAAGCTTGTGGTCTACTGCAATAAATCAGCGTGATTTAAGTCAGGCACAAATAGGAAGCATTTATCTTAGTATCAACACAGCAGGTTAGGAATCGGAAATCTGTTCACAGCCTATTGCAGAGCACTGGGTTGCTGATGCTCTGACCTCCATTTCACACACTTCGAATGAAACTTTGTTAGTGAGGTTAGACACAAAAAACACAGCTTATATAGGGCTCCCCTGCAAGAGCAGAGGTTTTAATTGGTTTCTAAAACGCTATTCTGATTTTATTTTTGACCAGCATTATGCTTACTAGCAGAGTATACCCAGGAGGTGGCAGTGTCTTATCTGCCATGCATACGTACACTGTAACGTTGCCCAAGTTACTGTGTTTTACTGCTCAAATAATAAAAAGTTGATACAGTTTACTCCTTTGAAGCTTGGAATAATGAAGAGAGAGTTGGAGTAGTTTTTCGTAAGTGTATGGTATCTTGGCTTTAGTTCTGTAAGACCATAAAAGATTTAAACTGACAAAATTACCACAAATTTTTTCATCTGCAATGCAGCACTATCAAATATTTTGCTGTGTTTCAGAAAAAAATACATCCAGCTGGAAGCTGGAGTTTTCTCTTTGAATCTGTTACTTGCTTACTGGCATGGGAAAGTCACTAAATGCTTCTTTATTTCAGTTGTCCCAAGCATAAAATTATGGGATTTTTTAATGCTTATTTCCCCCCCTTTTGAGATTCTGGGGGAAAACTATCTGTCAAGGCCCTTATGCCAAATGTTGATTTCTGAGCTGAAAACTAGAGTGGATAGAAGTGAATTAAGTATTTTTACTTTATTACCCTAACTACTAGGTTTGGGTTTTTTAAATTTCCTATAGCAAAATCTCACTGTCCAATAGAAAGAAATTGTCTTTTTGCATGAAGTCCCTGCTCTTCTATGAAATGCACACTGTAAGGCTGGGGGAGCCTTTGAACTTCCTAAGAAATATGAAGGTTCCAGGAGGAACAAAGTGGCCCACATGGCAGAACCTCCGTATCTCCAAACACTTACCAGCTTCTGCGCAGGAAAGATATAAGAATTAAGTAACCATGGATATTGCACATCCAGACTGGAGGGCACTAACAAAGCTTTTGTAGAGACTTTCTGAGGCATCAATTGGACAAAAAAGTGACTAATCTTCATCCCCGTGAGAGCCAATGCTCATGAAAAACCAAAACAAACTATGTCTTAGGCATTGCCTAGGGAACAAGAGGCTATGCAAGTAACTGTTTCCAGTTTATTTCCCAATATTGCAGGCAGTGCTACTTACTTGCTGCTTCAGTGGTTGCTTCTGAAACTCACAATAATATACTTGAGTACTCATCTAGTGGTACCATAAGATACACAAGAATGTGTCCCTTCCTGATCTCTTCCACCCCAGACACACACACTCCCGATACTCAGTTTTAATTTGGAGCTGAACGCATTGCCGTTCAGTGAGCATCACCGACTGTCTGCTGCCAACCTACCTCCAACTGAGATGAACAAGTCTATGTCATATGGCAAGATAGGTTTCCATAGACCAAACTTAATGTGTTAACTTTCAAAGGAAACAGCTAAAGACTAAAACTCTTTATGCCATATAACTTCATTTTAGATGCATAAACAGAGAGGCGAGACCACTTTTCCGTTCTGTTATTCTGTCCAATGTAATACGTGAAGATAGGAGACTTTTTCCCATATTCACACTTCCTAGCACATCCATTCCCATGATGAGAACTTGGCAATAGGAAAACACAGTTACGTTTGTGGACCACCATCAGGAATTGAAACATTGCATGAATTTCATGATAAAACAGAAGAAACCATACTCTAAGATAGGAACCTAGGCAAAAACCCAGCATTTTTCATTTACTCTTGTGGAAAACTCCCTTTAACTTGTAGTATGCTATTCAGGAAGAAGTGCTGGCATAAAAGAATTCTTGTCTATCAACTAGCAGCCTGCTAATGTTTTGACTATCAATGAACAATTAAAAAAAAAGACACAGCCTGTGAAGAGCATGTCCTTTAAGGACAGAGTCCTCAGTGGGACTTGCTAGAAAGATATAAATTATCTGTTGAATCCTGGTATTTCTCTTTTGAAGTGGACGTCTGTGTTCTGGTATAAACAAAATGAAGCAGTCTCTCTCTGCAACAGCATATAGCTTCACAAAGAAAGATCTGTATGCCTGAGTTTAAGCCACCACAACGCCCTGAAACCCTAAATGAAAAAAAAAAATAATAATCTAGCACCTAACTGACCTAGTCATCAGTACAAGAAATGTTGTTAACTGTCTCTACAGCAGAGCAATTTTATAACAGAAATCCTTTCTTTCTGAAATAGCCCTCTTTAAAAGTAAATAAATATCAGGTTAAATTTGCAAGACTTTCTGACACTCATTTATTCTAAATATTGTCAGTTGCCAAACTTTGCAGCTGCCACTAACATTTACTAACATGTTTTCCACATCACCTACCAAAATTCCATCTGTTGCTCTTAAAGTAGTTGTAAAGCACTCTAAATTGTGCCTGTCCTCGTTTAATCTCAGTGAATATGAGGATACAACCTCTACAGGGATAAGACCTCACTTGCCAGATTTCCTGGCATCTCCTTTAATATGGAGGATAACCAAGTCCCGTCTTGTTATAAAGAGTTATAGAACTAATTCGTTTTACTCAGAAACAGTAAGTTTATATCAGCTTCTTCTGTAAACACATAGAGGAAGGAGAAAATTAAGACAGGCAGTAGTCTAAGTAAAACTCTGCATATGGTCATCCTGGTATGTTTAAATGAACTGGAAACAAAGCTTTCTTCTGCAGCCAGATCTTTTGTTTTGAAAATTATCAAGCACAACAAGAGACAGCATAGGAAGAACACTTTGGAATGCTGAATTGAAGGGTCCATCAATATTCATAATCTTCTCAAGGAACCAGTTCTGATGAGAGAAGAGGCAGTTACTTTTTTAGCCTCCTAGAGCAATGGGAAACCTTGCATCAGGCTTGGTATCTTACTTTTGCATTTGTTAAAGGTTCCCTGAGGAATGCCAGGAAGAGCTTGCACTGATACCTATCACTTCCTACATGTTCTAGATTTATATATGCATTAAGAGGTGCAAAACTGTAACAAGGCTGTATTTAGCACCTGGGATCACAGGAGCTTTAGTAAATCAGTCTGTTCTTGCAGCTCAGAGAGA
This sequence comes from Falco punctatus, assembly GCF_963210335.1. Lineage (NCBI taxonomy): Eukaryota > Metazoa > Chordata > Aves > Falconiformes > Falconidae > Falco > Falco punctatus. The sequence goes on from NC_137580.1 coordinate 61,345,952, forward strand.
GGTAGGAATCTGTGTATACACATTTCTTTACATCAAAATCTTTTTTTTCTAGAAAAGTCCAGCAAAAACAGTGTCTCCTGACTGGCTCCTGAAGAAGTCAGCGTTGCTGGAAATATGCCAGCATTCACATCTGAACAAGCCCATTTCACTCTCTCCACTTAAAGTACAAGCTTTTTTCATTGCACACAGGAGGTGTCTCAAAGTCATTTACCAGAAAAGTTTACAGGATGAGACCTTCATGTTAACACCTTGAAAAACATTATTAACAGCCAAGTCAGTAAGTTGTAATAAATCCCATCAGTAAGTGACCTCCTTAATTAGGGCAGAGTACCAGTATCATCAGCCAGGAAACATTATGCTACGTTATGCTGTAACTATTATTACACACAGAAAACTGTTAAACAAGCATTATTTAGGCAGCTAGGTCTGCACTTCTTATCTAAAGCCTGTTCTGAACACAGTGGTACCAGTCCTTCCCTAGTGCTCATCACAATTTGCTTGCTTCAGGACAATGACACATCCTTGTCCTCCCAGTAAAAAAGAGGGAACTGAAGGTCAAAGTCACCAAATTATAAAGTGCGATGGGACATGCCAAGGCCCCGCTTTTCTGTCAGCTGCCTCCCATGACAGCTGCGACTGCCCAACACTTTCTCACCAGCTCCAAGGTCACCAAGCAGACAGGTTCCTTGTTTCTGCCCCAGCTCTGCCAGGTTTGCCCTTCCTTACTCCATCCCTCATGTTTCTCAGCTTCACCCACATTGACCTTTCAGCCTCTGCCTCCTGATGTCACGATACTGAAACAGCTTCCTTGTTCCTTTTCCTCAGGCCTTTGTTCTTTCCCACGCTATAACAAACCTGTATCTATTAGGGATTTTGTGGAGATTTGCCCCTTTGGTTTCTTTTCCTCAGGTGCTTTGTTAACTTCAGCAAGGGAAGATAGTGATAGCGCAAGAACAAATCTCTGCTCCCACCTCCAGACACTGAAGCCCATCTATTCCTCATCGCCTTGAGCTGTTTGCTAGCATGCCAGTTTGGGCACAAGGGGGTTTTTAGCTTCTCTTCCAGATTCTTGCTGAGTTTCTGTGTTCGTGCACAGCATTATGTTTTTCTAAAGCTTTTATCTTTGCCAAGGATTTTTTATTGTATTGTATAAAAAAATATAAATTATATTAATATAATTTGTATATAAAAATTTAATGTATATTAATTATAGATATGGCATCTAAGATCAGTAGTTACCATATTTCAGAGTCTCTCTCAAAAACAAAAAAGTGCTGCAGACATTCAAAGAAGATCTCCTCAATTCTTGTAGCCTCAGTAAATGGTCTTTCCTTAGCCTTATGCAGAGGTTGTTGAGATTTTCCTACTTGCAGGGGAAATCTTGCATGGAAAATTTTAGTATAAGCAGGCAGAGGTTTGCAACATTACAAACAACTGTAAATACAGTTTTATAATGTGAATTATTTTTTGCTAGTAATATAGTTAGTGATAGCTCTGCTGTGTGTGGAAACAGTTACTATTACAAGTTATTTACTATGCTATATCTTTACATTTTGTTAAGAACAAAAAAGATCAAAGCTCAGTGTAAATGACACAACTCTAGAAGAGAGAAAAACGTGGGCAAGGCTCCTAGTTAAGACTCCCCTAATAAATCCTGATTTACCTGTGGAGTTACACAGGTGAAACTAAGACCAGAAGTATGGTCAGTCACTTAGACTGCGCACCTTCCCAAATGTATTCAGCCCAAACTCAGTCTGGCTATGTGTAAGAAATTTAATGTACTTACTTTGGGCCGAGTGTCAACAACATATATGAAATCACCTCCTGGATTTGCTTTTCTAATGGCCTGGAGCATCTGTTCATCCTCAAGGCATCGAGCGCTAAAGCCAGACAAAGGCTGGCTGCTTCTGCATATGGAGGCCTGCAGGAAAACAGACAAAGGAAAAACATCAGCAGAGTTATTAAGCAGAAATTATTTAGCATCCAGAAGCATTTACAAAAATAGTTCATTAGATGTTTTCATATGTGTACAGTTACATGGGAAGGACAGAGTGGTAAAAAGAATTACATGTTAGTAAATACCTTATTTTTAAAAGGCAAGGAAATATTAAAACAATACAACCCCATTGGCCCAAGTCTAGTCTTGAATCCAAGCTTTAAAGATATTTTAAATATAGTATTTCCCTAGTGTGGAATAACACCTGAAAGGTGGTCTCTAGAGGATGTGGTGAGTACAACACTGTAATCACAAAAACACTGATACAACACAAAGAACGGGTCCTTTTGCACTGCCATCCACACTTACCAGTTATGATACTGATTACACCCAACTTACACCAATGCATGCTTTACTTAACAGCCCGAAATCATGAGTCCAAGAAATAAAAATGCCTAACATGCAGCTGGATCACTGACAGTGGAGCATTTTAGCACTGTCTTTGGAGAAAGACCTTACTGCATGGGAAGTGGGTCAGGCAGCCTGACTCCTGGGGTACATTTATTAATCAGTGCTGTTGAAGAAAGCAAGAGTGTTTCACTACAGACCCATCAGGATCAGACCTCCAGGTGAAACTGGGAAAGAAGGAATAGCATATGAAATAGGTGAGCAGGGAGGTTTTTATTTCTGCTAGGCAGAGGGCAGCCAGATTTGTAGAGGGCAAGGGGGCTAATACACGCACTTTCTAAGCACTGAACATAAGCATGAAGTAAATCTGCCTGCTGAAGGTTGTGACCCGTGCAGACTGCCCTACACACCACCTACTACTGTGAGAAAGGACCTGCTCTTTTTCAGCCAAGGCCTGGAGCTATCAGTTGTTCGTCAGTAAAACACGGAACTTTAATACAGTGTTGTGGTTTAACCCCAGCTGGTAACGAAGTGCCACGCGGCCACCCGCTCACTCCCCTTCACCCTGAGGGACGGGGAGGGGAATCAGAAAGGAACGTAAAACTCAAGGGTTGAGATAAGAACAATTCAATAGTTGAAATAAAATAAAAAGGAAAGAACAATAATAATAATAACAGTTAAAATGAAAAGGAGGGAGAGGGGGAGAGGAATGAAATCCAAAGGGAAGGGAGGAAAGAAAACAAGTGATGCACGATACAACTGCTCACCACCCGCTGACCGATGCCCAGCCAGTCCCCTGAGCAACAATCCACCAGGCCCCAGACAGTCCCCCCAGTTTATACACTCAGCATGATGTCCCATGGTATGGAACACCTCTTTGGCTAGTTCAGGTCAGCTGTCCTGGCTGTGTCCCCTCCCAGTTCCCCGTGCCCCCCAGCCCTCTCGCTGGCAGGGCCTGAGAAACTGAACAGTCCTTGACTGAGTATAAACATCACCCAGCAACAACCAAACCCATCAATGTGTTATCAATATTGTTCTTCCACCAAATCCAAACCACAGCACTGCACCAGCTACTAAGAAGAAAATTAACTCTATCCCAGCTGAAACCAGGACATACAGAAACCGTGAATTGTGTAAGAGACTGTTCATATGATTATTAAGTTTTTGCAAACAGATTATTAGTTATCTGGAGTCTTGCCTGCTGATCAGCATACATTCCAGTGATTTAATATATGCTTACATCTCTGTTGCATGAAGGAAAAGGTATGTATTCAAATGTCCACAACCCTCCTCTTTAGCAGAAGGAAGACATGTCTGTCTCATGTGTAGTGTACCAGTCACAAGGCAGATACAGACCTCAAGATTACGCTGAAGTTAGGATTGTGGATGAAGGTTAGGATTCAGGGAAGTATGGGCTGGAGCCCCTTACATTCTATCATCTTGGGGGCCCAAAAGGCTAAGGTATGTGCTGGCACCAGTATGAGACAATTGCTTGTCTGTCAAGTTAGGCTTGGGGTTAAGATCACATTTAGCCTCAGCTCAAGAAACAGCTGCACTGCCAGTACTGCAAAACTAGGAAGATAAGCTGACCTAGTCATCGTTAGGTATTATAAGTGGGAATCATTACCCATGATACCCATGAAAAGGTATCCTGCTGACCCAGACCAATTGCTTAGGATGAGCTACATCTATAACATTTATTGGGCTATGTTTAAGAGTAGGATAAGAGATGAGGTCATGTTTTGCTATTGCACAGACTGAACAGATAGTTTCAGACTTTTATATTATCATATTCACACAGATACTGCAAGACGCAGAATAAGCTGTCACATCATCATTGAATTTGTCAGTACCAAAGAGCTATGGCAAAGTTCTGGATATGAAAGACTGGATGAGTGGCACCCATCTTCCCTGCATGCTGCAGACCTCTCCCCACCCTGCTGTTACCATAGCTGTTCAATGTCTACCATCACAAATCTTACTCCACTCCTGCCCATCACTCTACTAGCTGGCAACTCATGCCAACCTCCAAACTCACAAGACGGTAGTTCCTCCAACATTCCTGACCCTTTTCCTAGCCCTTTGAACTAGGATCATGAAGGAGTAAACACAACACTTCAGACCCTGGTGCTCTGAAACTTGACCTGAATTCCAGCCGCAACAGGGAAAACATCCAGGCTGAAACCATGAAACTCATTCAATTTGGATCACTGTGTATTGGAATCTACCAGATCCCTGAGAGCTTTTCCTTCACTGAGATTTGGAAATGTCCAAGTGTTTTGAATCCTAGATATTTATGTTTGGACTTAGTCCATCATGCAAAGTAATTAACTTTGAAAATTCTGGCCCTAATGAAATATTAAAGGTAACAGTGATTTATGCAGAGACTGTATTTACTATTTAAATCTTCTTATCCTCCTGTTTTGTTGCCAAATTCATAGAACTTTAGGGAAGCAGGATTCTGATGAAATAAGAAGGTAAAGAAGGAGTCAAAACAATGTCTTATTCTTTCCTTCTGAAGCTTAAACCTATGACAGGGGCCACTGTAAAGATAAGATTTCCATGAAGACTGTAGCTTATGATTCCTGCTTGTGACATCCTATGGGAATATCTCCCATCCTGCATGGCAAACCCTGCAGACGCCCTGTAATCCCACACTAGCTCTGTCTCTTGGGAAGTCCTGGCCATCCCTCAGCACTAGGGAAGACCTTTCAATGCATTTGCCAGTCTGGGACTGAAACAGGAGGAGATATTTGGCACACAGATCCTTTGTGAGTGCAAAAGGGGCGCCATTCTCCTAACTGGTACTGACAGCTGAGCTAAGGCAGGTTCGAGGGGGCTGGGGCACAAACATAAAAACACCCAGTCCATGGGATCCTTCAGTGCAAGGGTCTCCTTCACCTCAGCTGCCAGAAACAGAAATGTAAATAGTCTAGGTACAGGTTATTTGCAAATGGTTACAGATAAGTGAGGCAGTTCATCACCTAGCCCTGAGAATACCTGTCACAGAGCAGAAGGTGGGACTCCTCACTCTTACAGACAAGAGCCTCTTCAACAAAGCCATGACATGCTGCTCAGCCAAAATTTGGTTGCCCTTTCATCCATCCTTTTTGGGTCTAGTCACAGATCTTCTCTTGAAAGGCTACTCCTGATTCTCTAATTGCTGCAAGTATAATTTTTCTCCTCCTCACCTTGCTTTCAGCCTGTGGCTACCAGATCCTAAACTGCTCTGTTCTCCTCCCAGTTGCCTGCTAAGCTGCCTGCTACTGCCCTTCACTATTCAGCCACCCATGCTTCAGGACCTTTTGTACAAATCCACTTCCTTGTGACACAGGGATCACACTTCTTTGTGTTAGCTGGATGATGAAGCTGGATAATTAAGTTTAAATGATTGCATTAAATGTCTATTAATGAACTAACCGTAATTCCAGTGTGTGCCCATATGCACAAGCCATGCTAACCAGACTACACTAACAATCTTTTATTTATTTGATAAAACAATCACTGATTTTTTCCTGTGAAAGCTTACTAGAAGCACTATGAAAGCAAGGCCAAAATAAGAAACCACTTCAAAGCTACAAGTTCACACTTACATTGTTATCTTTGCAGAAGTAGGAAAGAGCTGGGAAACGCCTTCGGCTCCGAAATTTAGAGCTCCCCACTATGATGTGTGCAGTTGCAGACTTTGGTACGTACACTTCTGTTGGATAGGAGTCGCAGACCTGTGAATGGAAACTCTGCTTATTTGGCCTAAAAATACAAGTAATGTTAGCCATCTCCACAGCAAAAACAAAATACCAAGGAACTCTAATCTCAGGGAACATTCCATCATTATCATATACACATCACTGACATTTCTGAAAACAGTCTTTTGAAGCTGGAAAGTATTAATTCTAACTTACAGATGGCAAAACTGAAGCAGAAGGGTTGAAGAGCTGTATTTCCAAATGCTAATTCATGCTGTGTTGAGAACAGGCAGATAGAACATACATTCATACCAGAAAAGATTCATTGCTACGCACACCAAGGTTGTATGTACAACTGCAGATTCCTCTGTAGCAGAATTTGGAAGTAAGGATGCATGGCAGTGGGTTAAGGGCTCAGACACCCCTCTCTTATAATGGGAGGGGATTATAGACCCAAATTTTCTAGCAAATTTAGTAACAAAAAAATGATGATCATGATAGGGGCTTGGAGAAAAGAAATTAATCCGTATGAAATGAGGATGCCAAAAGGCAGGCAGCCCTGACAATGCCTACCACTTCTGAAAGGAGTCTAAGGAGCCTGCAAAAAGGCCCAGAAGTTCTTCTGGAGACAAGAGGGACCACAAACGGGGTCCTGGTCTAATTTCCTTTTCCTGATACAGCCTGTGGTGTTCTGGCTGGGGTCAAAAGAATATCCAGTATCTCCCTTAGACTTCCTGAGATGACTAAAAGTATAAGGATGCTCAGGGAGAAATTAGGTTCTGAGAGAGTTAGAGATATATAATGAAAGAAAGAAAAGGAAGGGCTTGTGGTTACAGATGCTGCTGTGGTGAACTGGGTTTTATTCATGATGCCATTTTTCCTACAATTTATCTTTAAAGAGGTCAAACATTTTTTCCACTTGTTTTAACAAAAAGAAAACAAACCCTGACAGCACATTCAGTCTTCTCTGAGAACTTCACAGGCCTTCCTTTACATGGATATGCTCCAGCAACAGAGCCAATGGAGTGCATGGACAAACTTCCTTCAAAAATACTTTGGTTAGTATTTCTCACAATTAATTAATGTTCTAGGGACTTCAATTGTACGAGACTGAACTAAGCAGGACAGCACGCAGCTAGGAAGATATGTCAGATGACTGTGAAAAACACTTAACAGTCAATCACAGAGGCTTCAAAAGGATTGTGAGGATAACCAGTGAGGAAAAAACATTTGCCAAGTTCACTATTTCAAGTAATTTTTTTCTGAAAATTGTAGTAATTTTATATAACCCTACAAGTCAGGAAAATGCTCATTCAGAAACATAACATTCAGTATGATTAAAACTTCTCCCCAGGCAGGCAAGCAGTAACTTTTAAAACACTGAGGGCATGTTTTCTGTGCTTCATTTCTACGCGTGTTAAACGAAGACACACCCTTTCACCCACTATCTGCCTTTTTATGTGAAAGAGTGGAAGAACTGCACCTTACTACACATGTGTACAGCACTGACCACAAAGGAACCCTGCATCTAAGCACTGTGGTAGCCTGGAGTCACACTGCTGATTTACTTCACAGACAGCCTCTTTAACAGAAAAATCAGAACAACTCACTCCATAGTCTCTGTTTACATCGCTAATCTGCCAATAGTTGTTGGGAATACCCATCCGATTATATTCTTCATTGAGATCAATAAGCTTCCAGCCTTGCTCTCGTTCTTCTTTATCTAATTTTGGATTGAATGAGAAACAATACAGCTCTTCGTATTTCACTGAAAAAAAAAAAAAAAAGCAAACAAACAAAACCAGTTAACCGCTTCAGATTTCTCATCCTGAAATGACACTGCAAAACCAAAACTTGCCGTTGCCCTTTATGCAGTTTCTTTTAAAATAGTATGCTTTGCTATGTAAAAGCACATATCCTGGTCTACAACTATTTTAAAGTATACTTCACATTATGCTCTTTTGTTATTTGTATATGTTGCAATATATGTGCCTTATAAATAGCGCTACTTAAAATACACCTCTTCTCTATGAATTGCAAAAGTCTCCCCGAGCCCAAAGACAAAATGCCAGTGATAATATGGTTTCATCCAAAGAAAACTGAAGTCAGTGCCAGAGTAAGCACTTGTTCTGCAAAAGAATTTGCTGGCCAGAAGTAGCTTAGAAGTCCCTTTATTAACTTAACATCTGTCCTGTGACAAAGACTGAAGATCTGAACAATGGACTATGTAACACAGTCTTCCAAAAATTGGACTAACTCAGAAGTCTTTGTCCCTAAATAAGGAAGTTACAAATAGATTAAGTGAAATCTTAGTTTTGTGGACTGCAAAATTCTGTCCTTGCATTATTATCAAAGGCATTCGAGATATAGATGTTGTAATGGCATAGAAATAGCATATGCTGCATCAACCATTTTATCAAGACAGTGAAATTGTTCAAGTAGCTATGCTACCTGTCACCCTTGGTCAAGGACCATATAAAAAGCTTTGCTGGTGCTGGAATTTTTAACCTTTTTTAGGAGTATGTCTGTATTTATGCTAATGAGGGTCTTAATCCTGGTGACCGATGGTAGTCAGACACACATTGCCATTACATGCCAACTGTCACTGATTTGAATAACTATTCAGCATATAGCTTGAAATTAACGCTCTCATTGATACTTATATTGTTATGTTCTGAGGGTATGTTTCATCCTGTTGCTCTAAGTTCCTTAAAACTTTATGACCAACAGGTTTTTAACTTCAGAACTGAAATAAATCACAAGCTAAGTCCTCTCTGATTTCATGGTTCTCTATTGATACACTTGCTCCACAATATAATATTAAAAAGATCAGTAAATTTAAATACTGTGCTTTCTTTTTTAATAATATACACCTAACAAGCAGAGTCTTAGAATACTAGGGTAAGGAACTTTATAGCTATTAAAATAATAACCAGAAAACCAACCACAATATTAATAATAATAAGGCTCCCACCGATTTTATTTTGATTATGCCTTCTAAAGGTTTAATTTAAGTTATGTTTTGCTTTTTAAACTTCTTTAAATTGATTGTATACACACACAGGAGTACGAACACAAGGAAAGAAAACATGTTAACTCTGTCAGCTAAGTACTGAAAGCCAACTAAATCATGAGTAAGGAGGAAGGAAAGAATGGTTTGCACAATATCTGACAGTTTAAACCCTTTCTGTATTCTCTGATTTCAAACTTTTGTCATGGCGCAGATTTGGCAAACATTCTGGTTTATTTCTCACCTGCTAACATGAAGTTTTAACATAATACCTAAATCCAATCTGACCTCTTTTTAATTAATTATTTTTGGTAGCAATTTGAGCTTTTGTTTCCACTGCTTGGTTTTTCTGCATCTGGATTTTCTTTCCAAGTGAACCTGTTATTCACAGGCACATGGGAAGCCTTTAAAAATCCACCTATTAGAATATATCTGGGTTATTTATGACTGAAGTCTGCCTCAACGTTACAAGCATTATTACATGATGGTATCTATAGGTGGTAACAAAAATGTTCAGCTCTTAATAGTCAGTGCCTTAAAGTTCAGTTATCACCTCTTTGCTTGTACTTATTGGACCTTCCTTAATCTTTCATCGTTATTTTGACATAAGCATCTGCAATCCTGCTATTACACTTGTAATAACTGTTACAGTCAGCTTGTTTCACAAAGTGGCTTAATTAAACAGAAAGGCCAAATTCAGGTGACAGCCTGACCTTATTAAAATGCTATTAACAGCTAGCAAGAATAAAATCAAACACAGATTTGCTCCTTTAGTGTAACTAAGACATCAGATAGCATAGAATATATTAAGCCAGTACACAACATGGGCTTCACTCAGGTTCCCCTATGGTGGAATGAATGAAAAGAACAGGCATAAAATGGAAAATAGAGCTTGAATGAGTCGAATTTTCTCTTCACAGAGTAAAGAGTACCTTCTAATGTTAGAGTAACTGTATTACCTAAAAAAAATACAGCTTTGCGCCCAGACAAAATGGCATGGCAGAGCACTGTCAGGGTAATTTGGCTCAACTTGCAATCAGAGACTTCTAGTTTTAAATAAGCAGGATTTTATCCTGCCTCGCATGAAGATCAGATCGTTTGCTGGAGAAGAAAAACTACTGTGCAGCTGAACTACCCAAAGAGCTAGTTCTATGGTGCTCTTATTGCATCTTCTTCATTTGAACCTTCTTGACCATTGCAGGCTGCCACTGGACGTGTATTCAGGGTCCACAGCTATTTTTCTCTTTGCCATTCCGTGTGCCTGTATTGAAGGGTCCTATTCTGGTGCAGAGCAGCACACACACCTCCTCCTGGCTCCAGGGAAACAGCACTACACAATTGCATTCCTTCCAGCATGCACGAACACATACTTACAGCTGTGGTCTGTGGAATTAACCCAGATGTACACAGCAGAACCACTGACTAGATTTGTCTCATTGTTTTTAAATTTATCTGATTACTTTCATCTTGTATAACCTAGCATATCAAGTTAGAACTGCTGCAGTTGCATATTTCTACTAACCTAATTATAGAAGGTACTTTATGAAGTTCAGTAGCTGTGCTGGCTGACACTGCAATTTTTTTCCCCTCTACACAGTAGATAAATTTGGTGTAGTCCTAGCAAGATAAAAATTAAAGCCAGCGTTGTCAGGTTTGTACAGCCTGTGGTAGACATTTTCTTCGCAAACTGTTGAAACAGTAAAGGACAGAGGTTGGTTTTGTATTTCTACAGTTATCATTTAAAATATACAATCCAGAAGCCTTGTCAGCTAGATCTTCGAAGAGCAGCTACAATGCAGAGGATCGGGTTTTGGACTTTGATGCAACATTTGGATTTTCATTGAAAAGAAAAAAGGTTTCAAAAGGATCTTGATTGGAATTCAGAAATTCTAAAAGGGCACACTCAAAATGTAGATAATAACAGGCCGAAACACAGGCAGTCCAGTGGGATAAATCAACTACTTGCTGCAAAACCTTTCACTGATTTCAAGAAATTTATGGACAGCACAGAAAGGAAAAATTCAAATCATGACACGACTGCTAGACATATCATAAGTCTTTTTGTCACAGCAGGAATGTGAAAGTTCCCTGCATTTAGAGGCTTGTTCACACTTACACAAGGCATCCAGTAAACAGTTACACATAAAGTATCATTAGAATGTATTTTATGGCCCATGATACCCTAGGGTATTATTTTAAATAAGAGTTCATGTCATATCATGGAATGAACTACTTGTTATAATGTGCTTTCTTGATGGCTCCATAAATGATTATTCTAATATGTTCTGCTCAGAGACCTTTTGTCTCGTAACACATCTCTAATGAAGCCTTTTCTGCAAAGGACAAAGATGCACAGCTACATTTCTTCCATTACGTTTTCCCTCTTCAGGATGAGGACTGACTTTTGTGTCAGTTTCCTTCCCATACCTGGTCGTGCCAGACGTATCAGAGATATGTAAATGTCATGGCAGTCTCGTTCCTGAGGGATGACCAGCTGGATAACCTGGAAGTTCTTGCAGCGGATCAGTAATGGGCAACCAGTGGCAGTGGTGGCCTGCTTCTCAATAGAGGAAATTTGGCTGTGAAGAACCTGCAAGGGAATTGAAAACATTTATGCCAAGTGATTCAAAACTTTAGGAAGAAAAAGAATTACTTATAATGGCATGCCAAGGCAGGCACAGTAGCTTCCGCTACTGTTTGGGAAAATCCCCACACTCCTCCTCTTGAAGTTTTTACTCCTATCTCCAGTTTCAGGCTCAAGCAGTGCCTGGTACATCACCTACAGACAAAGAAGCGCTTCTGGAGTGCTTCAGCCGCTCAAATATTAGTCTGGTCATGCTATCCAAAGCTTTTTGTTTGTTTGCTTTAGTGTAAGCTAGCGGCTGTCAGGAAAAGAGTTCTTTTCAGCTGTCTGCACAGTGGAAAGATGAACCAACATCAGTTAGATAAGGCTAAAATGTTGGGCTTCCTCACTGGCAGAATGGTAGCCCTGATATAATTCTAAATACTGCATCAGATGAGATGAAACCTTACAATAAAAATTGGGAGGGAATAGTGGGACCAAAAGAGAACGGAGTTAATAATTAGTACAAAAATGGATGAAGGATTCATAATTAAGCTACATAAAAGACTCTCAAAGGGTAAGCCACCGGTGCTTTATCTGTACCTGTCTACATACATGCACCATATGTTATCAATCCATCAAAATACAGAACTCAAAATACTACATTATAAAAAAATCAAAAAATTAAACCAACAAAATCACTGATCCAGCACAAAAGATCAGGGAGAGAGGCAAGAGCTCAGTGAGCGAAGGTAGTAATTCACATTCAAATCATTTATTCTCAGTTCTTCCTGGATGATAGGAGCAATACTGTAGTTTACAGAAGCTCTTCCTCGATCACTCACATCTGGTATTCTTATGGTGAAGGTCCTTCTACTCCTCTTACTGTGTTGTGATATCCAGAATCCATTGACAATTTTCAAAAATTACCAGGCTGGAATTTCACACACTCTGAAGTTCCAAAAGCATCCATACAAACTAATTTACAATGTTTAAACTGTTTTGCAAGTTATTTTCAAATTACCATCAATGAAGTGCCACACACTTACAGCTAACTGGGAAAAAAAAATCATACCCAGGTTTCTTTACGAGTTTCAGAGCCATTCTCCACAAAGATTACATGGGTAGCTGTTAAATACAAGGTTCCCAGTGCAGCTTTTCTTGAAGATAAACGATCAAGTAACCGAACATTTTCCACCTATACAAAGAAATGATACAGAAATAATCAGGCTATGACATAGCTTGCCATAGTGAGTTCTCAACATCCACATTTTGTTCATTACAAAGTTAAGCTCTTTCCGGTACCGTATGAAATGACTTATCAGAAAAGTATAACTATATGAGAAAATGCAATTATATTATGTGATCTATTTCCAGATCTACCTTACTGTTCATTTTCCCCCCTCTTGCGGTACCTCTGTATCCAAAAATCCGTTAGCAAAGACTTCCAAAGATAATTTCTCACTTGACCTCTTTCCTCCTATCTCACCTTACCAAAACCCTGTGATAGCAAGGCAGGGCCCAGCCTTCAGCTAAACTCTAGCTCCACGTCATCCATTCAAGCCATTCCAGAATTATCAGTGATACATAGGAAGCTAAATTAAAATAATGATAATAGTGATAATGATGATGATGATAATAACAACAACAACAACAATAATAATAAGAAGAAGAATAATAACAACAACAATAATAATGTGATAGTGGTAGAGTGTCTTTCTTCAGCAGGCGTGGGAGGGAACACAGCCAGGACAGGTGACCCAAAGTGACCAAAGGGATATTCCACACCATATAACATCTGCTCAGACATAAAGGCTAAGAGAAAGGAAGAGGAAGGGGGGGCATTTGTTATTTACAACGTTTGTCTTCTGGAGCAACCGCTACATGTACCGAAGCCCTGCTTCCCAGGAGGTGGCTGAACATCACCTGCTGATGGGAAGTAGAGAATAACATCTTTTCCTTTGCTTCCATGCATGCAGCTTTTGCTATTGCTTCATTAAACTGCCTTTATCTTGACCCACAAGTTGGGGTTTTTCCGTCTTATTTCCTCCCTCCCTGTTCTGCCAAGGAGGGGAGTGATAGAGTGGCTTGGTGGGCACCTGGTGTCCAGCCAAGGTCAACCCACCACAAACATGGTGGCTCATCTTCTCCACACCCTCTCTTCAACTCTTCACTCAAGACTTACGATTTCTTTTATACACCCAATTATTTTCAGAACTTGGGGCTCATAACTGTTGAAGGGATATGCCCCCATTACAATCAAAAGGGACTAGCCTTGTGTTTGAAATATGGAAGCTGACTTAGGGGGAAGGCATGGGAAGAGCAAAGTTAAAGACCTTACCACTCTTGCATTGAAATCAGTGTAATTTCACACCAATTTCCTGAAAATTAGAATTGGGTGCAACAAATACAAAGAAAAAAAAAAAGGATCAACAAAATCAATTTGCTTTTAATAGTGTAGAGATTCCAGATTAGAATGACAGAAACTTCCCAAAATACCCTCAGAGACGAGATGCAGCCATATATTCTCAAAATTTTGCAGAAATAATTCCACTGAAATAACACCAGAAACAGAATGATGCCAGCACCTAGGAATTACATGTTTACAATGTGTATTCCAAACACATATTGCACTAGTTTAAAAATAGGAATAAAGAAATCTTTAAAACCAAAATAAGCCAGTTTGGTAGCAAAACGCTTAAAATCAAACAATTAGTAAAACCAAGTCTTCTCCCTCAAGGCCAGTTATAGTCTGTCTGCTTTAAACAAAAATAAAACAGCTAGAAAGCAAGGAAAAGTCTTTTCCCAGGACCATCTACTTCAGAGGTCACGTTGTGGGGGGAGGAGGGATGGAAGAAACACAGCATTAACCCAGCCAGCATCCAGTAGTAAGCAAAAGAGGGGATTTAAAAGAGCAGGAAGGATACAAAAGTAAGATCAAATTGAGGTTTGTCTGGACAAAAAAAAAAGGTGCCCAGGTGGCAATGCAGCCAGCAAGGACTCTGCTGCACAGGCACGGACCGCGCGCCAGGGAGCTCAGGCCACCAGACACCAGCAAAGCAGAACCTACGCAGAGGGGCAGGGGCTGAGGGATGAATTTCCAGGCCTCCCAGTCACATCATTTCCCCACTCATCCCTCAGAGACCCACGGCTGAATAATGCTAATGAACAAAGCTCTTGTTTGGGTTGTGGGGTTTGGTGGGGGTTTTTTGGTACAAAGCTATAAATGAAACAACGGTTGGATCCGAATAAACAGGAATAATTGCAATGAGAACCGCACGGTAAATCCTATTTCATTAAAGGAAATACAACGGCTGCACAGAGTGAGATCAGAGATTCACCTGGCCCTGCCGGTCATCTCCCAGAGCAGGCAACTGCAGTTGCTGAGGGAAAAGAGTAACAGGCACGAGTGTGCTGGTGCTCCCTCGGGATGTTATCCGTGTGTTCTAAAAAGCAGCAGCTCTAGGGGCTTCCTAAGCTGAGGTCATAGTTTTTCATATCCCTATCTGCATTTTAATTCCATGAGTTTTGTTACACAACATTTTGAATCCTTGTAACCTACTGGCACCCACCACACCCTGTGAGTGAACTTCACGTTGCTGCTATGCATTGCACACAAAAATCCCTCCCTCTTGCTTGTTTTGAACCTGCCACCTATGGCAGGTGCACCATGCATTTGGCGAACAATTTAGTAAACAGAGAATGTTGCTTCTCATTTGCTTTCTATGTGCTGCACATGCTGTTGCAGATCCTTCCATCCTCACATTCCCAGACTAAAGAGTCACAACTTTATGTAGTTGTGACTTTTATGGAAGCTATTCCAGACAAGCTCTTCCACGCTTCTGATTATCCTGTGAGAGGTCTGTTCCTTGAGAAGAGAGGCCAAAAGCGCAAACAGAATTCAAGATTTGGGTGTACAATAGCTTTGTATAACAGAATGGTAATGTTTGCCGGTTTGTTCTCTATTCGGTTTTTAAGTTTTCAAACCTTGCTTGCTTTTCCGTCCCCTGCCGAGCACAGTGGGGGTTTTATAATTATTTAATTATTTGTTTTTAGAACTAGCAATTGTAACTCCAAGTCACGTCTGCATACATAAATTAAGACCCACCCTCTATGTATATTATCTTATATTTATTAATGATTAATTTTGTCCACCAGTATCATGAGATGTTGCTGCAAGCCCCCGCAGCAATCTTTCATTTCTGCTACCCTGAAAGACGTTGGTACGGTCAGTGAACTTTACCACCTCTGGCATCTCCTCCCCTCCCTGTATCTTTCACAACATTTGAAGTTGAACATAGGGGCTCTTACAGATCTGTTGGATCTCTAGTGACGAGTTCCCTCCATGGCAAAAATGGACAATACTTTCTTACTATTTGTTTCTTATTTTTTAATTAGTTATTAATGAGAGGCCTATACGTCTTATCCTATGATACTTAAGCTTCTTCAAGAGCCTTTGATGAAGGACATGCTCAAATGAGTTTTGGAAGACCAATTAGCTTCTATCAAATGAATCACCCTTGTCCATACATTCAGTTACTTTTCCAAAGAAACTGTAGAGATTCTGGGTTCCTCTATTGAACCTATGCCAGTTCTCCCCCTTTTTATCATACTTATCCATAAATCTAATGACTTAGAAGGGGGCCTATAGAGTATTGCAGCTCCTACCAATTTATCAGATTAGGTGTCATGTTTATCACCTCCATTCTTTTCAGATCAGGAAACTTTTAAGCATTACACCAACATTACTGGCTTGACAGTTTTGTACTTTAGTTCTTTTAACTTGCATGGATACCATCTGGTCCTGGTAATTTTTTACTGCTTATTGCTGCCAGTTTCTTCTGGTACCTTTTCTTACAACACTTTTATTGTTGACAAATCTTCTGATACATTCTTGACAGAGAAATATGCCAGAATGGGCATATCTCTAAATACCTTACATACTTGGATCGTTTATTAATCCTGCAGATTTTGTCAGGATTTTACCTACTTAAAGCCAGCTTGAAAATGGTTTTACTAGTAGTTTTTGCCAAGTTGTTCTTCAAAATCTCTTTTGGCCTGCCTTATTGTGTTTATATATTTAACTTGTTTATGCTTTATTTTCCTCATTTAGGCACAACTTCAACTTGAAGAAAGTCCTTTTAGTTCTAATAAAAGAAGTCTTTTTAATAAAAGACATCCTCTTACTCCTTTACCCTTCTGTTTAGCTATGCAAACCTTTTTTGGGGTCTTTTAAAGCCTTTTTTCTGGAAGTTAATTTGCAGTAAGCTCCCATATTTAAACAATCTTGATGACTCCTATAAACATTCTGAATTTTGGCTCTTTTTCTTTTTAAACAGTTTTCACGTTTTTATGCAGTTTGCTCTTTGAAGATAAACATTGCCATGGGAGAGTTTTTCCCCTTTTCTTGCTGTTTCAAGAATACTGCATCATTAGTTACTGTCACACAGAGGTTCTAGCTGTGTTTTGAATGAAGTCTTTCTGTCATTGTCTAAAACCAGGTCCTAGATTTCTAATTACTTAAAATTGCCTTTTTTTTTTCAAGATTAAAAAAATAGCCTCCATATAAGCAATTATTTAAAGAACCTTAAGTTTTACTCAGAATCACACACACACACACACAGAGCGCATTTACCCAATATCAATTTATTAAATGATGTCTCGCACTGTTACTGCATCTCCTGTCTTCATGCCCCATTTGATCTTGTTTAGGTTGTCACAGGCAATGCAACTATTTAGGAAGGACAGTCAGTACTACAGTCCTAATACTGTACTGCAGTCCTGTGGTGCTATGGTTCCACTTTTCCTATTTCATCTTGTAATTTCAATCTGTAGGGACTCTTTGCTTTTGTGATGTAGTTACTCTATGAGATTTGACTCTGTTTACTTCAAGACAAAAAAAATCTGCTCTTTGACAGGCATGACTTTACCTGTCTTTCTCATGTAATTTGTCACTGATCTGCCTGTCATTGTTTATTTTTCTTCCACTGTTTCTAACATGCCTATTACATCAACATTCTCATTTATAATCAATAACTTCAGTTTCAACATTTTTTTTTCAGACTTCTAATACCTGTACTGAAACACACAAGTATTTGGTCCAATTGTCAATGTTTCTTTGCTCTGATTAAGTGGAACACTAGGCAACTTCTATTTATTTGAGAATATAGCATATTTTAAGCTGACAAATTTTTGTGTGGCACAGCACAACATCCAAAATATCATACATTTTCTGTATTCTAACAAAAGCGTCTCAGTTTTTCAGTACTTCAGTGTGGATAAGCACAACTCAGAACCAGCTCTCCTAGCAGGCTCAACAAGGAAAAAGTACTGTTTGTGAGATGATGCAGCAGACTGAATATTTAGCTAGCCCTTGTTTCTGCTGGCCTCAAAGAGTACAGTAAGAGTGAGTTCTAATTAGTGAGAATCTCTTAGCATGATTCATTGATTAACCTTGCCTGGTTCTCACATTATATATGTCAATCTGTGAATGTAGTATGAGAAAAATATAGCATTTACTAATAACTTGCCCCATGAACCACCTTATCATATCTACCATCATTTCCAAAGGGAAAGGGAATTGCTTAAATCTAAATTCTACCTGAATTCGAATCCACAGCTCTGATTTATAGTGAGGAAGTAGCACGAAGTGCCTTCAGTAGCAGTAAGGGTCTCTAAGCTCTCACAAGCTTGTTCTAAAAACTCTCTGCATGTATTTACACGGTTTTAATCTGAGCCCCATCTATGTTTCTTCTGCCTAGTCTCCAGTTACTCAAACTTTCTGAAAAAGCAGTGTATTACACCCATGGACAGGAGGAGAGGGGGAAAAAAAGTAAAACAGAGCTAGCCACAATCTAAGATTTCATTCAGCTGATCAAAGGATTCAGAGAAGGAGCCTTGTTCCTCTTCTCCACCCTCCCAGTCAGGAAAAAAAAACCAAGGCAAACACTGTCTTTAAATGGTCTAGAGGGAATGGCAGCATGTTCATTTCCACAAGAGAGGAACAGACATTGTAACAGTGGTTTGGAAGAAGTTGAGGTTTTCTACCTAAAAAGTAGAAGCATGCTGAGATATCAGCATTAAAAGCAAAATAAATAAATAAATAAATAAATTGAATATCAGAGACGCCATAGTAATTTGTCTCCTACTTTTTCTCCAAAAAATGCTCAATTTTTTCACCAGAACTACTGTAGACTTTACTGGAGAACCTAAGAAATAATGTATGTACTGACACACGTCAGGAAAAAGCATGCTGCATATGTGCTTTGCCTAAAATGAACAGCTAGTGGGAGAGACCGGATCAGAAAATATCAGGTAAAGAATAAAAAAAAGAACAAAAACAGCCTGTAAAGCTGAGAGCTGGCAGAGCTCAAGGAGCGAAAAAAGAAAGCATTACCCAAGCTGGTCTGGAGAGTGGCATCTAAGTATAAACGTCAATAATTTATTTGAAGTTGTTGCCCCCATCATTTATTTTTGCCTGATGACTGTGGTTGTCTAGGCTTAAAGAAAAGACTGCCAAGAGATTTACTTCAATGATTACAGCCCCTTACATGGGGATAAATAAAGTTGGACAGAAACTCTATTTTCAATGCAACACAGATGACAGAAAAA
The DNA here is from genome assembly GCF_963210335.1 of Falco punctatus. Taxonomy (NCBI): domain Eukaryota; kingdom Metazoa; phylum Chordata; class Aves; order Falconiformes; family Falconidae; genus Falco; species Falco punctatus. The sequence goes on from NC_137580.1 coordinate 61,365,166, forward strand.
AGGAAGCAAAAATAGAAGTTAAAGGGAATGCAGATTAAGAACAGATGGAAGGCACTTCTTACTCAGAGAATGAACATGACAAATGACTTATGAACAAGGTTGCCAGGAGGTCATTCAAGAAAAAAATGGCATATTAGGGAAAAGCACGGGTCAAAGCTTTATTCCGGCACAACTCCTACCAGTTTCAACAGGACTCCCACCTAAGGAAGAATGGCAAAGATATGACCCTGAAAGCGTTCGGAAGAGTTGTCGTGCTAAAATATTATTCCTAAAAATATCCATGTACCCTAATTTGTTTTCATTTTTAGTATAGATTACTTCTCAAATAAGCTCTGACTGCATGGCCTATTTTTAAATGCTTCTTGAATATGCTACCTTCGCTCTCATTTTTTAAGATGTTTCACTATCTCCACACACACGGCAACATCATAAAAAAATGCAGAAGTGACTTCTGCTTTTCATGCTGTCCATAACTCCACATGGGAAAGCTCTTTCAGATAAATGCAGGATCAGTTCTGACTATGGACTCAGACTCGAGTAGGGAAAGGAGAGAGAATCGGTCAGACTGGGAAGAACCCTGCCTTCAAGCCAAACCTCAGTCCCACACCTCTCCACATCACTCTGCGTGTACAACAGGGAGGTGCTGTCCGACACAAAACGGTCTCTACTGTAGGATTTTCAAGTAACATGAAATTCTGAATTCAGAAAAAACATCTCAAAGAGTTTTATTTACACTACATAGGTTTTCAGGCTCTGTGTTTGCTTCCCATGTATTAGGTGACCTGACGTAGAAGACGCTTGAACGTTCTGCCATGGTAATCACCAAGCTGCCCGTCACAATCATCGCTGTGCATCCGGAAGGAGAACACCAGCAGAAAAACCTATCGGGCAGCCAAGAACAAAGCAGCTTTCCTCTCATGTATCATCAAGTGCTCCCCATGCCTTTAGGAGGAACAGTTACCAATTCCTCTAATTCCTTATCACAAAAAAAGGAAGAAAGTCCAGAAAACACTCCTGGGCCGGAGAAAGCCGCTAATTAAAGGCAAAAGCAGGGAATGTCCTATCTCAGGTCACAGTCTCAGGAGCTTCTCTGTTGGTCAGCAGTTAAAATTCATTGTTCTACAACAAAGGCCCACTGCAGCAAGTTCCAGATAAAAGCTGATCAAATACCTTAACACTTGACTGCACAGCGGAGTTTCAATCATTCTCCATATGTAAAGACCGCTTTCATGATGGTCTGTGCTGCTGAAAAGGCTGACCCAAAGCCAAGGAGCGGGACTAGGCTCCTGGCACATGCTTTGCCCTAGAAAGTCTTCTCCTTGTCCATCCAGGACTTGGTTTTCCCTTGGGCTCCTTGACCACCTGGGGATTTCAACCACCTTCCCTACTCACCTTGCGATGTTAGACACGTGAGTAAAAGCAAGAAGAAACTGAACCCTGGGAATTAGTGACAGGATTCTGACCAGCTTCAGCACTGCAGGCATGCAAAAGCTAAAGGAAGAGCTTGTGCAAGCCAAAAGCCTGAGCCTAATGAGAAAAAAGGAGCACAGCTGGTATGGTTTGAAGCCAAGTGGAATATTTGAGCTTTCTTCACCCTGGTTGACCCCAGCTATCCATGTGTTTAGCATAATTCCTGAGGGTGAAAAACTACAACATGCAAAAGAACAAATACTAGGACAATTTTTTTCACACAAAGATAGTATAGTGTCGTACCCATTACGCAAAATATACAATATGTGATCTTTTTGCATAATCTTGGAATAAGAATAAAGCAAAACTGAATTGCCAGTTGATGCTTCCATTTAATGTGGTTTCTATTCTGTTTCATAAGAATCATGAAAACTGTAGTAGATCCATGTAACTTTTTTGTATTTTCTTCTCTAAAAAGATTTCCCAAGTGCAGTAAAATAACGCAAAATCAATCTGTAACACCAAGTCAGATGGCTGCATATGTCAAAAGAATCAAACTAGGCCAAAAATACCAAAATCATTAAATTTAAGTAAAGACACCTTACGCGTGGCATTGTCAAAAGTTTCCTCAGGGCAAACCTGACAAGATGGTAGAAAACATTCAAGAAAAATCTAAGCAAGTCTAATTTACTAAAGGGCTAAAGTGAAATGGGAATACTGGAAAAGAGCTGGAAAAAAAATTGAGGAATTACTCTTAATGTTAGCAAGACAGTGAACAAATTACCTAACAATTTGGCTTGAAAAAACCCTATTGTCTGCTAAGATCTATAAAAAGCGGGAGGTCAGTACCACATTATCAGATGTAGCCAAGTAGTAGTTGTATTGTAGGTGCAGTCAACAGTAAGTTATTATAAGTGTGTATAGCATTGCAATATGGTGTCAACATCATAACACAAAGTCATCCATAAAATGTTTTCTCTTTCAATCTATATTAGATCTCATTTATCTAGAAAAGGAGAACAGCTGAGGAATTTCCAATTTTTTTCTGCGTTCCACTAGAAAACATATTTAACAGTTTTAATTTAGGGGCAAAAAAGTGCTTTGTCAAGTCAGTAAATGTTATTACATTCGCCAAAATTGTTTAGATTTAGTTCTGAAAAAATATACAGAAAATCATTGTATTGCTTACAGCAGTAAGCTGAAGTAGGGGAAAAGAATTCTGCATGCAGCCGAGGGACACTGAAAAGAAATGTATGTTTAAATTCCTCCATTTAATACAGGCTTTTCTGCACGTTCAAAATTATGCCAGATTCAGCAGACTGTTTTAGAGCAGCAGTACCAGGCCATTTCAGCTGTGCAGGCCACGGAAGATTTGTATTAAAGATGGATTTGTAGGACTCCCTTTTCTCATGGTAAAGATCTGTCTTTCTCAGTTTAGTACACCTGCACAACAGGAGATGTCAGCGTGTGTTTTTTATTACAAATAGATTATTCCTTTAGCTTACAGACATTGATAGATCAAACACCACCCACTATAGTCCATTAACAGCAGGCTTAGAGATTCCAGCCTTGACCACTCCAAAGCCAAGCTTCCCAAATCCTCCGCTCCAGCTCCAGCCTCCTACTATGCATGAACAGAAATCAAAGAGTAGCCCGCAGACATGCTGTCTTAATGATTTTCAGTACCATTTTTAAAGTGCAATAAGTTTTAGAGTTACTGGTTTAGATGTGGATACCAAGACAGCAAACTAATGTAGTGATCCATGGTTTTTAAAGCTTCTTTTATGTCTTTATCCAGCTGCCTCTTTATTGACAGTCACGTTATTGAAAATATGAAAGTCTGGGATAGAAGATCCAAAGGAGGTCTGCCAATTCCAGGATTAAGAAAATATTTATATTACGGACTTAACAGAGCAGTCTAATTCTAAAAGGAACAGACACAACACTAGAAGTCTAAAAGACAAATTACCTTTCCAATTAATACAATGAGTCAGTATACAGATCTCACAAGGGAAAAAGTGCATTCCCACTCACATGATGTTGGAAAAACAAGGTACACAGAGAAAGATAACTTGATTTAAAACAAAACAAAACCAAACCCAAATAAAAATAATTTTGAAAACCCACTACAACCAAAACAGAAGTAAAGCATATATTGAAAACAGGCGTATGCATGAAAATCAAGTTTCAAAAGTTAAAAAGCATTCAAAATAGAAGGGCCCTAATGCTAAGGGATATGTAAAATAAAGAAAACCATGCGAAAATAGGATCAAACCCATAAAAGACAAAATACTAAATCCTGAGTCAGAGGCCAGAGGAATTCTTTCATTTCCTTAAACGACCTTTAGATTATGACCATTGGCTCCATCAGTGTTCATGCTTTATGTCATGAATTTGGAAGCATCTCCCCAGATGGATCACGCTTTCCTTCACTTCCCTTTACACTGCCTGTTAGTATTCTGAATCAGATGTTTTGGTTACAAAATGAGAAGCACCACCAGTTTGATCTACTAAAACAGATCTTGTGCTTACATGGTAGTCATTCACCTCAGAAGGGTCATTATGCTCCTGGGCTCACTGTAGGTTAGATAGAACCAGCAAACATTGAATTAGCTATTGTTTAAATGGTCAGCTATCCTACAGATGCTTACTACCACACAGGCATAGCGTTTTGAGATGATAAATATATGACATGTTTTAACAGCTTCACTTGGTTCAAATGACACTTCCAATGGGATGACCAAGGATTAAGAACAGAGAGATGGATGAGGATCAAAAGCAATTTTCTGTTTTTTCAAGAGAATGTACATTAATATATCAGTATGAGAACTATGACTCACATTACAGAATTGAGACAACAGATCTGAGTAGCAAACAGATGAAAGTGGTTACTATAACACAAAATTAAGAAGGCATTAATGTTATCCAAGTTTCAGTACATTAGTTAGGTAACTAAGTTAGAAGCTTATGCACATGAAGAATAAATGGTGAATGAAGACTGTGGATCTAGTCTAATGGGGTTCTGGGAAACTCCTTTGACTATGTCCATGGTGGCTAGATAGTACTAAATAGTAAAAATCTCATCCCGTAAGTAGTGATGCCCAAAAGGAAAAAACAAACAGGCGAAAACAAACAATGCAAACTTCACCCAAATAAACAGAAAACGGAAACTGCACTCCAAGGTTTTAGTTCTAGTCTTCTGTCACAAACAAGCTACTTGAAAATACACAGTGGCATACCATCATCTAGATAATAGTTCATTATGTTGCCAATACAATAATTGCAACCCACTCTAACAAAATAGGATTTTTATGGATCGTGTCGTGGTTTTACTGCGCCACGTATTCCAGGCTCAAAGAGAAGGGGGCAAATTGTGATAATTTTCTGGTATTTTGAAATTCCGCCAAAAGGATGTAGGGGGTTGTCTACTGCTTCACTAGAGTAACACTGTTGGGCCAAACACATTTTTAATACAAAGAAATTTTGCATACAAAATAAAATTAGGGAAAGAGAAGGGCACAGAAGACATCATGACTGTGGTGTGTCCCTGCACTGCATCTGTCAAGGTTGGTTCAGCTCCTTGCCCTAAGCAACGTACATCTAACACTTGTGGGGCAAGTAGAAATAGCCACTGCCTTGGATCACCCTGGCTTAGTTTTTTCTTACCCCTCCAGAATGTCCCTGTTGGTGCAAGATGAGGTTCAACCTGGCATGTTAATTCCAAAATCTATCTATGTGGGAGGCATTTCCAGGGCAATCACAATACATGAAATATTTTATTTATTCACATTCACATATTCCAATGAAGTAACAGATAGGTGCAACTAACAGAAAATGAAGTAACTATTGATATGATTCTGTTTCAGTATGAAAAATTTTGCCTTCCAAAGTTTTTCACTTTAAATGAAGAATTTTTGACTGTTTCAAAATAGTAACACTTCACTTTGAAAACTTTGGTGCAACATTTTGCACAATTTGAAATTTCATCTCTTAACCTGTACTTTGATAGATTCCCATCTCACTGACAGCCCTCCCAGAGAGCTGGCACCCTGAAAATACTGAGCACCCTGAAGCTCAGAAGTGAGGCTTCCAACTCCAAGCTCTAGAAAGGGGAGAGGTTTGGGTTTTGTTGTTGTTGGGTTTGGGTGGTTTTTTTTTTTTTTTTTTTGGGGGGGGGGGGGGCGGGGGGGAAGGGCTTCAACTTGCTTGAGCCTTAACACATGGAGACCATATGGGGGTCCTAAGGGTGAACAAGCCTGAATTACCTAAGTTCCCAGGTTCTTAGTTTCATGGGGTGAGCCAAAGCTCCCAAGTCCACAGCCAAATGCATGTGTCCCAGATCTTTTGAGATGTGCTAGCTCAGTGCGGGCTATGAGAGCTGCAGGACATTGGCTGCGGACCCAGGAACCAAGAGGGAGCTCTGGGTAGCTATGGCTAAGTCTCCAGATTGAAGAACTGACCTAGGACTGTGGAGGTCAGAAATCTCCAAGTCTCCAATTTCACTGCTGACTTGGAGGAAGGACAGTTCTCAGACCCCCAGTAATCTCCTTTGTAGACGGCCAGGAAAACAGGCAAGTTTTCATCAGAACCCTGCTGATGCTTTCACAGAACTTCAATGACAACAATAGCCTTCTGTGAATCATTTTGGTCTGGTAAACAAGAACATGTCAATTTAAAACTATCTAATTGAAAAGTTCCTGGTAAGGAAAAATAAAACTACAAGAGCTGAAGAACGGGAGGAAGGTGGAGTCCAACAGAAACACCCCAAAAGAAGGAAAATAGTAGCTCTACAAGCTGATAAGCCTGTGAGAAAGAAATCAGGCATCCAAATCAATGAACAAGAAAAAGGAAATACTGCTCAGGGAATAAAAGAGCAGCCAAAATCTTCCAATATAACAAGACAAAGTCTAGTATTCACATTTATACAGTGGGAATGAGCCAAACTAAACCCATGATGTGGGGGAGGAGGGAATCCAAGAACCAAAGAGCAATTCTGGCTATTTGATTCACTGAAATTACACATCAATATTTTATTCTTTTGAGCAGGAGTTAGCTTTATTTCATTAATAATAAAATTACCTTGAAACCCACCCAAATCAAAGTCAGCTCTGAATCTCCTCCAGTCCTAAAGAGACATACTAAGTGCCTTAAATGATAAACAAGATGAGCAAACTGAGGCTCAGATGGGCAATCCCCAGCTGGATCATCAGGCAGTCAGGTTAGCTATGAAAATATAATCTTTGAGTGAGTTGTAAATGTTGTTTGGATCAAGTTTCTGGTCAATACTGTAATGAGGGTGTAGTTCTGATGTCCAGTCAAATACAGCTAAAGTTTAAAAGTCCACAGTTCTCTGAGGTAGCTTAGGGGGGAAAAATACCTTTGCATTTAAATTTAATTAAACAGGTGTCATGAATGGACAATAACTGTGATTTGCAAGACCTTTTGACCATTTTCTGACTAAATATTTTGAGAATAATGGCTGTTAAGAGATTTTGTTTAAATCTAAATTCACTTTAATCAATATGTCTCTTGATGACTCTAATTCAAAGCATGTATTTTAGGGGCAAATTCCAAACTCAGATTTTAAATCCAGTCCCACATCATCTAGATATTTTCTACAGTTCCTGTTTTAATTTCATCCACCTCCAGTCTTGAATGCCAAACCACAGAACACTTTTCAGCATAGTATATTACAAAGCTCATTTGCATTAAATGTATCATTTTTGCTCAAAGTTCCACAGCACAGAGATGGAATAAATGGAACCCAAATAAAACTAAATTGTATTCTAAATAAAGACGATTTATTAACAAGAAAAAGCTACAATGCACAAGATCAGAGTCAAAAGTGTCCAGAATTAGTGTAGATGTTTTAAGATGTTTTAATGCATCATTTTGAGTATAAGCAGTCAAGTAGAAGGACATGTTTGAAGTCATTAAATGTCACTGACCCCAGAATAGGTTAAACATTACCTAACCATGATGTAAAGTGAGAAAACAGTTATGGAATCAGAAAGCTCCAACTGAGCTGTAAGGTGCACTAAGGTGTATACTTGGAGGAAGGAACAGAAACAACCTTTATGCAACACTTGAAAGGCAGAAAATCAGCTTGGCACTTAAGAGGTTGCAGTAATGTGCCTACTGTTGACCCAAAACACCAAGAAAAGGCAAGGGCCATGCCAGCCTCATCTCCTCTACCTTTCCTAAGTAGCAAACTAAAGTTTAGCCAAGTGCTAGGACCAGTACAGCAAAGTGTCTGTGGCAGTCCATGCCCTGGCTTGTAGGGGAAACAAGCAGCCCACATCCCCAGGTGGCTCCTGATACTGCTTCAGGACTGCTGCCACCTTTCTGCATCACTGAAGTTAAATCAAACCCAAAGGATTTGTAGTCTAAATATGGAGAACTTAACTATAATATCGCCTCTTATCTCAGCAGCAATGGTAGAAATGCCAGCTTAGCTTAAAAACCAGCGGTGATCCAGCAACCCAGAACATGTAGTTGGAGAGTAAAGATCAGGCATGCTGGGTTCTATTTTGTCATTGACTTAGATGAGCACCTGGACAAATACTTTGCCATTTACATGTGCCATATATAAAGTGGATGTTAATTATATAGGTATCCTGGTGGAAAACTGACACATACTATAAAACTTTTTGAATGAAAAGCAAGAACTATGGAAAGGAAAATAGACTGAAAACAAAAGGAAACAACTCATTTACACATGCTGGAAATTTGTTTTGGAAAGTAATACGTCTGGTAGAAAGATTCTGTCGTTATCATGAGAAATGGCAGTGTATCTTAAATTCTGCCCAAGAAATGGATCATTGAAAAGAAATGCCTTACCAGAACATCACAACAATGAAAGAACTCAAGCAACTCAAGTCATTCCAACTATTGCGTTAACAAGAGGTACGGAGCCAAATTAATTTCTGGGCTAACTCCACCGAAGACAGCTGTTACACCAGGGATAGATCTGATGTACTTTTTATTATAAGAAGGCCATTCAGTAGGTCTGCTGCCAATATACAAAGACAAATGATATGGAACAGTGGTAAATAAAGTAACCGGTTAACAACAGTGCATGAAGTGCCCCTGTGAAGTAAATATATCTTCAGAGCTCTTTAAGTGTCAGCCTGTCCATGGCCAGACATATCTCTACACCTGTTAACAAGATGTGCTTCTAGTCTCTGCGGAAGTATTGCTTATTCATCTTTATGACTGCTATGAGCACTTTGTCAGATTTCAGGTTTTGAGAGTTATTCTAAACTATCTTGCTGCCCAATCCATACTCACGGCACAGAGTGGGTTTACTGATTTTTAAAAGGTTATTGGAGTTATATATAATTCTGTTTAACTATGATTGATTGCTGGCAACTCTTAAATGTACTCAGATTACAGCCTTCATACATAGGATGGCATTTACTTTGTGAAAATACCATTACTGCATATGCATGCACATATAAGCACACATCATGCATGCACTCTGCATTCTATCTATACTATAATGATACAACAATAGCGTTCAGTACATAAAATAGTGTGTTAGGAACTCGTCTATCTAGAAGGTCCAGGGAAGGTCCAAATGGTCTAAGGAATACCATTTCAAGAACAATGAAGAATAGCAGTTTTGTCTAACAGACAACTCTCAAGAGATCTGGTTTCTATTTCTGCTGTTGGCTTGCTACTTTTACTTGGTAAGGAGAAACAGCAGTTTGTTTCTTCAGAACTAGTCGTAAAAGTACCAGGCCTTTTGGTGAAAGACTAGGCAAGGTGTCACTAGCAAAATTATGTAGTTATGTCAACAGCATGTGAAAGAACAGGATTATCAAGCAGATGGATACACACAGTCTGTTGGGAAAGAACCAGAATGGCTTTTGCAGCAGGAAATCCTGCTGAAGCCCCGTGATACTGTCATGAAGCATGTGGGTAAAGGTGACCCAGAGAACGTAACATATTTTTGATAAGCTTTTGATAATTGAAGGTTATTAGAGAAACTAAGTTTCATGTTAGTGTAGGAAAGGTCCATTTACAGACAAAGCTGGTTAAAGGACAGGAAGCAACCACTAGGGCTTAATGGTCTCTTGTCAGGATGGAAAAGAGTCAACAGTGAAGTCCTACAAAATCTAGTGCTAGGACTGGTGTTATTCAGCTTTCTCAGTGACCTGAAGAAAAGAATAAAGTAAAATTTTCAAATGTTTGGATGATCATAAGCTGTCTTAGATAGCCAAATGCTTTATCTGTTGCACAAAAACTCCAGAAGAGCCCTGCAAAACAGATTGTGTGGGCAAAAGTGACACAGAAGAGCTTCAACACAGACATAATGTACCTATAGGAAAAACAACCTAAACCATATCTGCACATCCACAGACTCAGAACTGGTAGTCACCACACAGGAAAGAGGTCTTGGGATCATTGTTGACATTTCTCTGAAAATATCAGAATCTGGTGGATTGTGATCAAGACTTACGGTGAAGGCATGGACAAGGTGAACATGGAACTGTTATTCACCAAACCTGTGAAGCTAGAAGCAGGGAGTACTGCATGAAACTATTAAGAACTTCTTAACAGATAGAAGAAAGTTTTTTTTTTTTTTGTATAACCATGATCTTCTGGAACCTGATTCCATGCAGGCTGTAGAGGCAGACGGTGTCAGCAGGTTTAGAAAGAACTTTGGCAAACTCATACAGAGAGGTTCATAAACAGACATGAACTGAACTAGGAAGGGCTGAACAACTGTGGATGCTGAGAGGTTGCAGAATGTGGCCAGGTTTATATGCTCTCCTTCCGTCACGTCAGACACAGAGTAGGGACCTGAATGAATTACTGGTCCAACTGGTATGGAATTGCTTTCTGTCTTTTTAGCAACTGTTATGTTTTATAACATTTATTTTAATACCTATGAACCATCACTCACTACAGTTCTATTTAAACTGAAATAAAAAACAACTGCCAAGTTCTGATGGATGTCATGTGGTACAGACATTTTTTATTCCCTTTTGAAGGAAAAGATTTCAGATATCATTAAGTTAATTAATTTTCTAAGTATGGGATTTATCTTGAATTTCCATTTGGCTGGGTTTGCAAATCAAGGAAAGTGCCAATTTTCTCTCAGAACAAAACTGGAGTCAGGAATGTGACACCAGAGACTACCACATGATACGGTGAGACTATCTCTATATTCACATAGCCTTCCCTCACCTGATTTAACATTACTGGCATTGGACATCATTAAACATTAAACTCCAAATTATAAAAAATAAATTCAGTAAAAACAAAACCCCCCAAAACTGTTCTGGTGGCTAATTTTAAGCCAAGTTTTGGGTTTTTTTAGCAAACCAATCAAAGATATCAATTCTGTTAGGAAACTGTAGATACACTGACTTGTCTGCGTATCTAGGAGTAACTGGAGAGATGAAGTATTTCAATAATGACTCATGTTGAATGTCCTGGATTTTCTACATTCATGTAAGAAATTTTAAAGGATTTTTGCATCATTTGTACCTTTAAATCTTCTTCTAAACTGCTTTATTATATTATTTGTAATGTAAGGGAATGTCTGGAACCAAGACTGCAGAATCACCTCACACTGAGTAAGATTTTCAGCGTCTTCAGTGATCAGAACAGTGTCTTCTCACAGCTGTCAGACACAGAAATGGGTTTTACATATGCATAGCAATATTTTAAGGGTTTGCTTATAGAAAAGCTAACAGATAAGCTTCCATTGCCTGCAACAGGGACTTGCATGAGCCTTCCACTCACAGCAATTACAACCATTTATATTCAGGATTTTTTCTACCCTTATAAATTTGTTTTCACTGTTTTCTGTGCTTTCAGCATTCTTCAGCTAATGGTCAGAAGCATCTGTTCAGGCAAGTTTCACTGACAGTTTCCTACCTGCAGTAGGATACATTCTTACTATTCTGAGATTCTTCCTTCCCACAGAGGCAGGTAACAGATTGTGAAACCAGGTGAGAGGAAAGGCAGTTGTTATAAATGCCCCGGGTTTGTAATATATTTGCAGCTTAACACCTAAAGGCCCAAGAAGTCAGAAGAGGCCCCGATCTCAAATTCATGTCAACATGCTAAATATTGAAAATAAACAAACAGGCACAAATCAAACATGAGTAAATTCTTATTCACGGTGTTTGGGTTAATAAATAAATGAATACATACGAAAAGATATACCACCTCAACTTCAAATTAACATATTGCTTTGGTTCATTGTGTATGAGTAAATTCTTTATGTGTCAAAACGGAGTCTTCTTTTTTAGAGCAAGATGGCAATTTTGTTAACAGATCCAGGCCTCATGCTTAGAAAGGATTATTACATTGGCCAAGCGTCGGCAGGCAAACCCTGAACAAATTCATCACCAGGTCTGAAACACCGGGGTAAACTAAAGGCAACCAAAAAGCGGGTAACACACCTCTCATGTTGGATACCTGCAACCCACGGGCGGCCCCCGCCTTCACAGGAGGGACTGAATAACGAGCAGATAAAATGCCCGACAAATCCCCAGCCCCCACGGCAACCCAGCGGCCTCACCTCCCGGCGTGCGCGGGCAGATTTCACAGCAAACTGGCTGGGAAAAGCCCCGCAGCCGCTACCCAGCTCGCAGAGGACGGCTGCGCACCGCCCCTCCCGAGGGCTGCGGCGGGAGCCCGCGTCGGGCCGGAGCAGCCGCCGCAGCGGGGATGCTGCGCGGCCCGGGGCCCCTGGCGGCCTCTCCCCGCCGCCGCCGCCGCCCGCCCGGCGGGACCCACCTTGGGCATCCGGATGTGCTCCATGGCGGCGGCGCCCGGCCGAGCTCCGCAGGCACCTCCCGCCGCCGGCGGAGGGGCAGCCCAACGCACCTGGCCTCTCGCCTAGCTTCTCCTGCCAGCCCTGCTTTAAAAAATAAAATAAAATGAAATAATTAATATATCTGTGTTTTATTTTTCCTCGCGTTTTCCGGCGCAGGTAGGTAGGGAGAGGGGAGCGTTCATCGCAGCGGATACCGCGCCCCCGCCGGGCAGCGGGCAGGCCGGCGGCTGGCCCCACCCCCGGCAGCTGCCATGCTGCCCCGCCGGCGGGATGCGCCGCGCCCGCCCCGGCCCCGGCCGCCGCGGCGGGGACCCCGGGCCTCGGGGCGGCTCGGTCCCGCCGGGCACCCGGGGCACTGCCCGGAGGTGGCTTGGCCGCCGGCTGCTGGCTCATCCGAGATCACCTCGCTCCGCCCGTCCTTTCCGCGAAGATAACATCGGAAGCATCAAAGGCAGCTCTGTCCGAGATCGCCTCCCCCGGGTTGGTTTTTTTTGTTCCCTGGCGCAGCATGTGCAATAAAAGACAAAAGCCGCACTTACTGAAACGGAGGCGCTGATTTTGTTTATCTCAAGCCCTGTGTGTCTTGTTTTTCTGTAATTCGTTATTTTGCTGCATGCTGGGATTTGCACAAGAGGAGATTTTTTGTAACACGCAATTTTCAGTCTTGGGCCTGAAATTCCTTGTCCCGTCTTTTGCTTTACCTGGTCCAAGAGATGTGTTACCTCTTGGAGCAAAAAGGAACACCACAGCGCCGGTTTCCCCAGCTTACCTGTGCAAAGATGAAGAACAGGTATCTAGCCATCTTCAACTCACTATCATATTCTGAGCAAAAAGAGAATGTTTTCAGTGTTTATGCCAACGTGCAAATGATCAGAGCTGCTAAGACATTATTTCAGATGAGCCATGGCCTTTGAGGCTTGTAAAATTGTGTTGATGAACACTTTCCAGCAATTCTTCACAAATGGGGACTAGCCTTGTCAAGAAGTAGAAACAAATGAGACCTGTTGAACCACACAAAGGCCACTGCAAGAGTGCTCTGCTCCAGAACTGTAGAAGCTTGCTACATTTCCTTCTCTTGCCTGCAAAGAACAGATCAAGCTTACTTTGTTTTGTGAAAGATAAAACATGGGCTGAAAATAACACAGGGTTACCAAAAATGTGAATGCATTTTAACTTTGGTTAGAAGAGACAGAAGCTGTACTGTCATGAGTGGAATATACATCATCCTCAGATTTGACCATTCTGCCTCCTTCTTCTGTTTTGGCCCGTTTCTTCCCTCTTTTCTCTCATAGTTCCACTGCTGTTACTGAGCAGCAAGGGCTGGTATGACCATAATCTGAGGCACCACCAACTGGATGAAAATTCTTCTCTTGGAATTTTTAAGCATTCCAGTTCACTCTGTCCACTCAGATCTGAAATAAGGGTTGGAAATAACATTTTCTGTTTGAAAATTCACTGAATAGCATCCATAAAGGTGCATAAATCGCATAAAGTGTGGACTTGACAAGACTCTTGACCAGTGGCATATTTTGCTCTCTATTTTAGGCCAGAGCTATCAGAATAAATTAAGAATTAACCATCCATGAAATATGTTTCCTTTGTAGTTACGGCTGATGTGATTCAACTGCATACATTATCATATTTTGGCATTGGCTACTGCCAGTTAAGTAAAGTTCGAAGAAAGCACGGTTATCCTTTTAGTGCCCAAAGATACTTTTTCTCTGGTACATCTTGTCATTCATTACAGGCAAGTTCAAGTCCTAGTGTTGATAGCAAGAAGACTTTCAGATGTAAGTGAGCCTCTGCTTCACATTCATCAATAGCTGGCAAAAGTAAGACATTGCTCAGAGGAGACTGTTCATGTAGCAATCCATTGCTCAACATCCTGTCAGAGTTTTTGACCTGCCTGGGGCTAGTAAAATTCTTAATGGGTGAGTGAGCTCTAAAGAGAACTTGCATTTAGATAAAAGTTATGCCTACTGCGATTGTCAGGGAAAGCTGCAGTAAGCGCAACCTTCTAAAAATTCACTAACATTTTTCATTTGCTTTTCATGCTTGTGGAAACTGCTGTGTTAACAATCCCAGGGATGAATTCCTCTGTCCACAGTAGAGGTACAGAGAGGGTAACCACAAAAAATGACACTCTGTAGTCTACTGTTCTGACTTAACCAAGATGTAGGGGCAGGAAAATTAAACTACCATGGCTACATAGGTTTTGACCTATCTGCTGCAACTGCCAACAAAGTTCTAGACTAACATCACATGAAGAAGGCCAGTCACTGATGGCTAGAATACCAGTGTGTTTATTTCCTATATCCATAAGTAGTAGAGTCACCTTTCAGCCTCATCCAGTAAAACCTGAAAGCACTCATTTCACTTCCAATATGTAAAAAATTTCTGTTATATTCTATAAACTCACCTGAATGCTCAGACCTTTGCATAGCTGGCCTGGACTGGAATCATCATGTTAGATCTGGAAGGCTCTATAGATTTATTTGTGTTTTACAACTATATTTACTAGCTTAAAGGTGGTTTTCTGTAGGCTGCATTTTAGTATAATACAAACTCAAAGAATAAATGTATGTACTTGTATTAATACTTATTTTAAAGTGTAGGCTACAGATGGTCATTCAGCTTTATAGACATATTAATTACTATCATGTAGGGAAGAAACCAACTGGAAATTGGTGGTGTAACAGCTTTGTTGCTGGGACAACTATAGCCAATGTGACAGAATCCTCCACCTGAAGAATCTGGTATGTGGAATGACATGGAGGTTGGGGTCAGCCCATGTTACTGTGGGCTAAAGGCTGACAGTACTGGTTTGAGTGCAGCCCTGGATTTATGGATAAGGAATGGAGAAAAAAAAACCCCGCTTGGCATCTCACTGAGGAAATGCTTGTTGATGAACACCTTGTTGTCAAGAAGTGGTTTGTGGGCAACATCACTTCCTCCTGCAATTCAGCATACAGGTCTCCATACATTTTTTGCTAAAATCAACAAACAAACCAAACAAAGTTATGTCAAAGTCAACCAACTTTTTTAATCAGTCTTCTTCTAATGGAAATATCCAGTAAGATCCATGGCAAAATAGACTTTTTTATATTAGAAAAAAGGGAAACAATACTGTTTTTTACTGCAAAGTAAATACATTAGTGCATTTTTGAAAATAATGTATCTACACCAGTAATACACTAAAGAATCATATGACTCATAAACTGGTAATTATGGATTAATGATTACAACACATCATAACAATATGCATTTTATATACGTTATAAATATAAATATATATTTATATACATTATAAACATATTATATACATAACCACTTTGTAGTTTGAAATTTATTTTCTTCCACCATTTTCATAGTGCTGCCCTACTGTTTTAACCCCTTCATTACGTGACAAAGTTATAATTTCTTATTTCCTTTTGTCAGGGTTTTTCATGCCACTTGTCAAATGATTAATTCCTCAGGAACATGCTAGTGGAGGATACTATCATAGCCTTTTGAAATACACTGACCAAAACCCCATAAATTCATGTTTGTTTATTTAAGGACTTTGAACACTAATGTAAATGGGAGTGGCAGAACCTCTTAGCAGAATCTGTTAAAGGACTTGTATGACCTAATATGGACCAACTTCTCACCTTTTTTAATATCCCAATGCACGAGAACCCTAGGAAGACCCAAAATACAAAGATGTTGCTGAAAAACAAGAAGTCTTTTGAAGAAGATTTTTAGCCACCCTCTTTCCAACACAAAACCACATTCAGTGCCCTTAGCAGGCACTGTAGCTTTGCAGTGCTACAGCTTCTTTCCAGACGAGATTTCTTTGGTGCCAAGATCCCAGAGAAGTGATGCCCCAACGCCACGCTACTGTATGGGGCTGTAACAGGGTTACAGTATGGCTGAGCTGAACTAACTGTTGCCAGTGGGGCAAGGCAGAGCACCAGCTTGGTTTTGGTTTTCTTGGCCCTGCAGCTCCCTCTGCCTATGCTCTGGCTTGGTGTTTGTCTGGCTTTGGTGTCTGTAAGTCAAGTGAACTTGCTGTGTTGTTTGCTTTGCTTTGGTTGTCTAGTTTTCAGTTGTTTTTCTGTGATGAACAGGCTTCCCATGAAGATACAGAGGAAAGGGGACCAGCTGAAAGTGAATGGTGACAGAACCAGGTAAGTTAAAGAGCAAAAGAGGGAAATGAAAAACTCAAGGAAATAAATCTAGAACAGTTGGGCTGGGGGCTGGTGAGGTGGGGTAATTTCATTCACTCAGGGGACACGGCAGGCATTCATACACTGTAGCATCATAACTCCTGTTTGTCTGTTACCTATTGCCTATTGCCACTACCAATAGCAGCCAAAGGTGCAAATGCACATGTGCAATTTATAGGTGTCTTGATAGTGTTTACACCCGGGATAATCAGTACCATGGATTCAGAAACAGTGTGTCTGTTTATATTTGTTTCATAACTTTTGAACTTTTTCAGGGAACATGCAAGTTTCTTGAAGCAAATGCACTTGGACACACAAACTTCTCCCCCAGTTAATCTAGCAGGAGCTGCATGTGACAAGGTAAAGGATGCAGGGAGCAGCTTTCACTTTATTGTTTAACTCGGCTAACTGTTGCTAGGTTTGACCTTTTAACATTTCCTTCAAGAATTACTCAAAGCAATCTTTAATTTTGCCTTGTTACAAAACATTATTGCACTGTTATAAAAACAAATATATGCAGGAAAGTATACCAGCAGACCTCTGGAAATTGGAATGGGGTTGATCCTATTCTGTAGACAGACAAACTGATGTGATACATGATATATGATACATGATATATTATACATAATACATGATGCATGATACATGATATCTGGCTAGATACATGATAACTGGCCTAAAATGAATGAAAATGCTGCATTTTTCATGACACAGCATATTAGGACAGCCAGCTGGAGAGAACAGTGTTGGGATGTAAGCCGTGACATACTTGAGCTCGTGTATGTCATACCACCTACAGCATTTAAAGAAATGGGCCCGTTATTACAACAGGGTTTGTAGAGGAAAAATGGAAATAAGTGCTTCTCAATATAGCCAGTTGAGAAAAAGACTCTGCCACAAGATGGTTCAAAGTTCCTTAACTCTTGAAGTAGCATAAATAATACTTTATTTGTATGAGATTTACCTTGTTCTGCAAATCCACATATATAGATATTTCTCCTTACACTCTTTTGCCAGTTAGATAGTTCAGTGAAAAGCAATTGCTTGATCTTGCCCTTTGCTGCTTCTCAGCAGGACACTGCTCTAATGGATGACTATGCTGGGGGGGCGGGGAACAGGGAACATGTAAGAGGCCCCCACCTCCCCCATACATTAGTTATGCTTGAATATATCTGAGCAGGTCTGCTCCCAAGTTAAATGTCCAGCTATTCAGAGAAACAGAAGAAATTCTGATAATTAATTTTAAATAACTTATTTTTTATTAAAATCTAGCAGAAAAATGTTTCTTCCACTTGAAAATGGGAATTGGATATTTTACAAGTGACTTTACTAGAATCAAGAATCAGCCATGAGTGACAGTGAGTAATTGAATTGTCTTTGAGAGGAAGTGCTAGGAAGCTATCCCAGCTCCTAAAGAGTCATGTAGAGATTCTGCAAATTGTAGCATCTGTGATACTCTGACTACATCTACAATATCTCATCTAGAATCTTAGGCAGATAATATTCCCTTAACTGATATTTTTTTAAAAAAATTTAAAACAGAATGCATTTTTATCTTCTCAGATCCTTTCCATTGAAACATTCAGTCACAAGCTCAGCAACAACTTAGGAGAAGAAAATAAGACTACTGAGTTCAAAGCAGACCACAACTGTGTGCAGTCTGAAGCAGTATTGTTCAATGAAAAACAAAATCATGATAGCAATGCAGCTTCCAACATTTTCACAGAGAAAATTTTTTTAACTTATGGGACTGTATTAATGGTCTGCCTAGAGCATTTTTCCCAACATGAAGAAAAAGAAATGGACATGTTATGTTTGGGTTTAGGAAAAACAGAATAGAAAAGAAAGAAAAAGTGGATAACAGAGGAAATATATCCCATGAACTTTGTATAATAATTAGCTAAGCTCATGTTTAAAATGCTGAAGAGTTAGTTTCTCTTGAAAATCCCCATTGACCTGTGATGATCATAATTCAGTGAAGCAAATGTGGTCTTTTCAGTTACAAGATTTAAGATTTAATGAGTTTGTGATGGCAGTAAATTATTTTTGATTACTCTCCAAATTTTAGAAAAGCTTCAATGTTGTATGTACGGAAACAAACAAAAAAAAAACCCAAAGAAAAAAGGCATTAGCTTCCCAAAAACACATACTAAAAACTTCACTGAAATGCTGCTTTATAACCTAAATTCACACAATATGAAAGCATATTTTTGAGATAAATAATTTGTTTCTCTCTGCACTTCAAAAGGAAACCTTAAGATCAGGCTTTGTTTTGGTTTTATTTTTAAATAAGGTGCTAAAGTGAAACACAAATCTTTGAATGTCTGTCTAAGCGGAACAGCTGAAAGTGATGTGATTCCTACCACCTTACTGACAAGCAGCCATCACAGTAAGTGGCCAGAATCAGTTCTGGCTGACTCAGGCCTCTTGAAATCCTTCTGAATTTCAAGCGATCGCCTCAGCCCCTTATCTACCATAGTATTAAGGAGATAAGATGACACTGTGAAAGCTGTCACTGACATCTCACTTACTAATCTTCTGTGAAAAGGACGTTCAGATTACGTGATAATTTTTAAGCCACTGACAAGCAATTTAGTTTCTGAGAAATAGCTGATGAAGCAATGGTCATAGAAACTTCAGTGTTCAGACTGAAAGGGTGTTATGATCGAATTCACATGTGTTTTTCCAAAATTTGTCCAGCCTTATACTTGAATTCAGTTTGTTTCACTTTCATCTAGTCAGCATTTTTCAGGTTCCATCAATGCTTCTTGGCTTTAGGGAAAAAATTAAATTTTGGGGTGGGTGCTGAAGAAAGTTTGAACTGGTTCTGTTGTTTCTGGGCTGTAAGCTCTGAGGCTCGGGAAATGTCATTTCTCTAACTGCTGAAAGTTTCTCACCCTGTGTAGTATTAGATTTGTGTTCTTGATCTCTGTCAATTATTTTCATGGGTTATGCATGAGAAGACAGCGTTCGACGTGATCTGTTCCCAGAGTGGAATGTCCAGGGTATTGTTCCAACATACTTTTGCTTGCTGGTCACAGTCAGGGTGCATGAATTATTATGGCTGAAAGGTCCTCATCTGAGTAGAAAGGATGCAATCTCTAAAAAATGTATGTGTGAGATGAGATGTATCATTAACTGCAGATAGCTACAGATATGGTTGTACACAACGGTCCGCTCTGAGGCTAACAGTTAACTTGTAGTCAACACATAAAGCATATGGTCTACACTGTACTTTTAATGCGTGCTACAACATGAACCACTGAACTGAGGGAGCTGTTACTTCTCTAATGCTGATCTGCTTCTGTACAAGTCTCAAGAGAACCAGTCACATCCTGCTGGCTCACCTGTTATTCCATGGTCTTGGTGCCCACACAGGGCAGCCCCCTCTGTGTCTAGGCTTGCCAGCCACCTGCCTCACGCACATTATACATCACTAGGTTATGTAAGAGCAATGCTCCAGAGTCTTGTCCTTTCTGGTCCTTCCATCTGCCTTGGAAATGCTACTGCTCACTGCTGCTGTTCTGCCAGCCAGGCTATGGCAACTGGCCTGATGCTGTTGGACCATGTCAACACTTACCCAGATTTGATCATCATGCAGAAACTGCTGCTAAAGCAGCTGGAAGAATCTTCTGAGGAAATAACTCCTTAAAGAGAAGAATGTTGGGTCCTGGTCTGGGCTTTGGTTAGAGTCCACTGTGGTCTCCTCAGAGTCAGAAAAGATTTTGTCTCTATAAAGCTAGGAATGTGACTGTATCATTGTAGCCCAAGCTGACTGGCAGAGAGGAAGAACTCACAGATTTGAAGGCTCCCATCTGAAATTTCTAGTTGCTACTTGCCCTTCAGCACCAATGTACTCCCTTCTCATCATTTATCTCTGTGGAAGAGCAGATGACCATGTTTGTAGACCTTCACTACTGCCCAGTCATGCTTGTAGCTGGCCAGCCAGTTTCCACACAGTGTGGTCATTGTCGGTGTGATCATCATGGACAGCTCCTATCATTTGGTCAGCATTGGCAGCATCCCCAAGAACATAGCAACTTTCAGTCATTGTTAAAATTCACAGTGGTAGAATCAGCAGGATTTGCATTCTCACCCATGTTGTCCCCACCTAACCGACACATTTATAGGCTTGTGATGGCAAGTTCTGTGAAATTTTTAATTTTTCAGAGACAAAGAAGCTGGCATTCTCTTCCCTCTGGGGTCTATCATCATCTAATGAGCTAGACACTTCTTGCAGTATAGGTTTCCCTGCTACAGCAGGGGTATTCAGACAACCTGCAAGCTTATGGCCAACTCCCTCTACACCCAAAAGGAAGCATTAATTCCAGCACTTTACTTTGTGTTGAAGGACTCTAAAAGATAAACTAGATGCTGGTAGTCCAATGCCAGCAAAATTATACCTGCCTGCTGCACTTTATCTGTTGCTGCTTATTGGCTTCAGACAGCCCTGTTGAATCTTAGGGCAGGAACAAGCCTAAGCAGAGCAAATATCCTTATATCCTCCATAATATAAGACATTACTGCAGAACTTAGTCACAAAAGAAAACTTTACTATGTTTGGTGCTTGCATAGCAATACCATGGTAAACGTGGATAGTAAGTGCTGTCAGGAATGTAATACCATATTAAATAGTATTATAGTCAGCAGAATTAAAGAGAGATGGAACCAAACTGGCCAAGTAAAATAAACAAAGGTCTATGTGTCCAATGAATAGAAAAAGGAAAACAGAAACTTTCTTCTCAAAAGGATTTAATAAAGTGTTACATCCTATGTGGCTTCCAAACAGCTGTTCTTCACTCAGTTTGGGCTGTGGAGGTCATGCTCTGGCACTGCCTCCTTCCCAGCTGGTGTGGGGATAGGAGCTTGTAGCAAAGCCATCTCTAGACTCTTGAGGGCCTGAAGGATCTGGTTGGTGACTACCCCAAGAGGAAGGCTACCATGAGACCAGATTAGGAAACTGAACCTGATGTGCCTTAACCTGCAGGGTCATGAAACTCATACACCTCCTCCACAATGGTCTTGATCTCTTAACTTGTCACCTTCTCTTTGACTTCTTTGTGAATCTTTGCCATGAGTCACCACACTTAAATTTTCATCCCATCAGTGACCATACTGGTAGAGGTGGACCGTTTCTGTAAGGAAGATGATCTGCTTCCATAGGGCCTGCTCCTTCTTTCAATTGAGGTCCTTCCTTCTGTAAACCTATACAGGGTGCTGTCTGGACATTGCCATCCCTGCCACGCCAAACAGCAACTGAACATTAGTCATGCAGCTGCTAGAAGCTACACAAAGTGCTCAACCTTTTTTCTGCTGAACTGGCAATGGTACAAGGACTCTGACGATCTGCACGACCCACCTTTGGATCAAGGAGCTTGCCAGTGTGACTGAACCGCAGGCAGGCATGTCCCTTGACTGTAGGACTACGGGAAAAGATATCCCTGACTTAAGGTCCCAGTATGATCAGGAAATGTTAGTGAAAACAGAGCTGAAAAGAAGAGGAGGCATTGCAAATGCTGCTTCACTGTGTCTTTACTCATGAGCAAACACATGGCATTCCTTCCACTTGCAATTGGTGTGGCTTTTTTCCATTTGTGCAAAGGTGTTTTCCATAATCCCGAAGTGCAGTGTTACTTTGGCAGAGGGAAGCACACTATCAGGGCAGGGGGGACATATGCATGCCTATATGGACAATTTTTCATTAGGAAATTACCAGTGTGACTGTAAATGTCATCCATAGTTGCCACAAAGCCAAGCTGGCAGTGCTCTATACAGCAGAGGAAACTGCGATTAAAGACTCCTGTTCTCCTATGTCAACATGACATCTATGTCAACATGACGTATATAGAAGTCCTGAAAGCTGCTTGCGGTACTCATGCCCTGCCCAGCAAAGGGTGCCTGCCTCTTCCCCTTTCTGTTCTTCCTGATGTTGCAGGGACAGTGACTGGGGAGGAGGTTAATGATTCAGCTGCTGCCTCTCAAATTTGAAGGAATCCCAGATGGGCTAGAGTTGTCAGCCTGGACCATCACTGAAGATTTAGGTGATAAACCTTCTGATGTAGTGTCATCTTTCTTGCAGATATGGTCTCACAGCTTCTTGTTTTGTGAACAGGTTTGTCAAGCTGCCCCAGGATACCTGCTATGGTTCCTGACCTGCTTTTGTCTTCAGTATGAATCATAACCCCTTGATGAGCCTGACATACCCCAAAAGTAGAAAGCCATTTGGCTGTCTCCTGTCGACAACATATTCAAGCCCTTTCCTAACACAACTGAGTAACTACACGAGTTTTTTTCTGGTCCGCAGGTCAGTCTTCTGTGCCCCATAGTCTTGCTGAGAATGAACAGTACAGTAAAGACAAGGGCCAAATCCTGAACTGCCTGCTCTCTGGCATGCAGAACTTAAGTGCTTTTAGCATACTGTTTGGTGGTTCTCATGAGGAATGAGGGCATCTCAGGGGTTTCCTGAGAACAGAATGCTCTGGGAAGATATTGGGATTGTTTCAGAGGGGAATAGAACAGCACTTGGCAATACATCTTTCTCCACTTTCAAGGAGTGCCCTGCTAAAGAAATTTCCTCCCAGCAGTCCCACAGTAAGTCTGAGGTGGATCTAGCTCCACTGTCTCTGACTACATCTGATGGGCAGGGGAAGAGGGAGGAAGAAAAAGCAAACCAAACTGCCAAATTGACAAGGTAGAAGTACTTTTGTGGGCTGGTGTTCAGGGAGCAGATTCCCTGCCTTGTTGTTTCACATATGCTGAACTTGAGAAATGTCTGTCTGTAGTGTTCATTACATACCATTACATGGAAAATAAATTTCAGAGAACAATCTCTCTAAATCTCCCAGTGTATAAGCATAGCTTCTGTATTACAGTCTCCATGATCTTAGAAAATATTTATATTTAATTTAATTATTTG
The DNA here is from genome assembly GCF_963210335.1 of Falco punctatus. Taxonomy (NCBI): domain Eukaryota; kingdom Metazoa; phylum Chordata; class Aves; order Falconiformes; family Falconidae; genus Falco; species Falco punctatus. Next base: position 61,388,498 of record NC_137580.1, read on the forward strand.
AAGTCTTACTCTTACTGTTGTAATTAGCAAGAGGGAAAGTTCAGCATGTGTTTGCAGAATCATGCAAGTTAATATTTGGGTTCAAGATAACTTTGTCTCTCTTAGATGTTTTGGCTTTTGGTGTTCTGTGTTGGACAAGCCCTTTACTGGTGTATTTCCCAAAGCAAAGGAACTAATGAAGTTATTCCATATTCTAGTGAATTTAAATTTTTTTATCCTTAATTCTGTATTTATGGAAAAGTATAGTTTGTTTGTTTGGCTTTTGTTTCTCTTCTCAGGGCAATGCAAAAATGGACAAAAGAAAGGTGAACTAGATGAGAGAAACACAGAGGCAGTAAGAAATATTCCTGGTACATAGAATTTATAAGAGCCACAAACCTCAGAAAACACACTTTAGTGGAAAAAGCTCCAGCTATCCTACGGTTAAACATTTATTTGAAGTTAAGGTCTCTTTACAGAAGTGAACTTTTTTAGCATGACAGTAAAAAATTACTTACATTAAGAAAGATAAGGGGGCTCTCCACTGATTGGTCTGAGACTTAACTGAGTTGATTAAACAATGCAAAAATGCAATTTTTGGGAAGACATGATGTTTTTACTAGCTTGTCACTTATTAACACCTAAGTATATTTTTACCGTGAAGGATTATGTCATTGTGACTTTTTTGTGACCATTTTAATGTGAACATCAAAATATAAGTTTTGGTAACTGACAGGAAAGGCAAGCAGAAGATATGAAAAGCAGATGCCCAAATGAAACTACACAGAGTCTTCATCTCTATTGTCTGAATCTCTTTTCATATTTAATATTGGCAAATATATTACAACAGTATATTTCACAGTTAAAAAACAATCAGTTAAACAAAGCCCTTGAGGGCTTATTTAAATAGAAATACGTGATGTGGATTTAGTAGAGTAAAAATCCAAGGTCTGTGTAATTTAGAACCTTGTGTAATTTTCCAGTTGTTAAACCACATGTAGTTCTCCTTTGCAACAGTGACCTTGGTTAGATTTCGATATGGCAATAACTGTAGGCATAAAACATAATAAACTTTATGCCTCATCATTTTTGTAAAATCAAATATTCACAATCTACACTGACTTCCATCATAACTCATTTTTCCAGCATTCATTACATTAATAATTCATCAATCAATTCTATTGCCATATGATCCAGTACATTATTATTAACATAAGAAAGTAAAATACAAAGTAAATTACAGACTAAAAGATTGGGGTTTTTTTCTGACCTTTGAGAAGTCCACTTGTGTTGCCAAATTCTCTGTTTTGTGTTCTTTGTTGATACATATTGAAGGAATTAGGAATTCTGTCTGTCATCTGGTCAGCTTAACGGGTACTCAGAGCTTGTGTAGTCAGATTCTTCTTTTCCTAAATGGCTTTTGTATTATTAACTAGAGAAAAATTACAGGATTAACTGATTTCTGAACCAGTAACCCTCTGCACTTAAAAAGCTTGCTAGTTCCCTCTTCACGGAATGAATAGAGGAGCCAAGTTGCAAAACTAGTAAGATAGGCTGCTCTCATAGTAGCAAAGGTGCAAGCGCTAGAAGTCTTCAGAAAAAGGTATGCTGAAGTAGCATTGTCCAGCAATAAAACGTCTACATAAATATATGTAAATCATACTACCCAAGGCCAAGCCCTGCTCCAAAAATTACTGTAGAAAGTCAACCTACCAGACCTTGTTGTTCCACAGGTTCGAGCAAAAGCAAGCAAGGAGACATATAGCTTTTGTGCTCCAGTGTGCAACAAGGTTATAGCAGAGAGTGCTTCTCATGGTTTTGTCCGTAGTTCTTTTATAAGCATACTAAGGTTTTACATCACCTTGGTAACCACAGAACTTGGAGCAGGTATTTTAAATACTATAAAGACAATACAAGTATGTCCTCCCCCTAGGAAAATCCCACCAAGTTGAACAGGTCCGGGATTCCACCCAAGAAGCTTATTTCACAACACTGAATTAAATCCAGATATCTACTTAAAGGTTTTTCAACAGATTTCAATGCTAGATATTTGTTGGAGCTTGGTACACATTACAATTATTTTTTCCCTGAGAATATACATCTGTCATATCACTCAAAGGATGGAGAATGCAGTAAACAGAGATAACCAGTTAGTATATCAAAAGAATAACAAAACTATAAGTTGTTTCCCCATTTTTTAAAATGCATTACCTAGTACTCTGAAAGCTAGGAGGGTTTTTTAAAATTTGCATTCAACAAGGCAGTTTAAGGCACAGGAGTTTTCACGTGTTTGTTCTTACTGGCAGTGGTGTGTGAAGTAGCTGCTTTGTGTGAGTTTTCTAATCTGTACAACTTGAGACATTCCTAGTTTTTAAAAAGAGAAAACTGGTATGAAATAGCTGCTTTTCAGATGTTTTCTGCTACCCTTTCTTCTCTTGAATGTAGCCTCTGGCATAGAACTAAATAGTGGCAAATCTGAGACCTTTTTTAAAAAACATCTTGCTAAAATTAGCCTTATTTGGAGGGTGCGAATGAGAACAGGATGAAAGCTCCTATTCAGCAGGAGGAGTCATAACAAATGTATCAGAGTATTGTTGGGAGGGAGTACACTAAAGTGTCTTCCAAGTTGTACTTTAAAACCAAAAGACGTATGTTAAGTAGTGCTAAGAATAAAAAATATGTTTCTGTTATTGTTGCTGGACAATGCATTGTATAAGGCAGCTGCAAGTCTTCACTTCTCTGAATAATCTCACAGCCTCCTTCACCCTAAACTACTCTTTCCCTTTTAATGGAAGATATTATTTCTTGATTAAGAAAATTCTGCAATACACTGAACTCACCCAGACTCAAGGGCTTTAAATGGGAGGATTAAAGTGCATCAGCACTTTCCAGAGGGGGTGCATGCCCTTACAAAATTGTAACCTGAATAAAAGGCATGTTTTCTTCTCTTTGAATAAGTTTGCAGTTAGTACATCTATTCAATGAATGACAACTCCTGAGCTGGCAGCTTCAGTATTATGATACTTACAATCTTTGGCACCTTTTTACTAGTACGTTCTACTTAATATCTCCTACAGCAAGTTCTCAGTCACTGAAACTCATTCTTTAGTCTTTGTATGTTACGGGTCAGAACAGTGAACTTCTCTTTGTACCCTTATGATGTGGGGGTGGAAGGTTCAGCAGTCAAAACTCTTTTGCTTCTGTTGTCAATCCAACACCCTCTCCTTTTGAAAAAGGAAAGAAAAAAACAACTAACTTGCAGCTAGTCATTCCATGCCACACTTCACACAACGCCACTTTAGGCCCAGGACTTAAGGGGCTGAGTTGGAAAGCTCCATGAGTACTCAATGCAGGCTGGAGGGATCCATTCAGAGCATCTAAATTACACTGCTGCTCTGACTGATGCACTGGGGGAGCCAAGAGCGGAAGACTAGCTAAGTTAGAAGCCTGTAGTTGTACAGTGTGAATGTCCCACAGACTGTACCCTGTAGCTTAAGAGAGGAATAACATCCATCCACCTTGTGACATTGCTTAATCACACTCCTATGAAAGCATCGTGATAACAAGCTAGGCAAGACTTGGCATCAGATTCTGTGGGAAGCTACTCTTGCAAGCTGGAGTGACAGTGACAGTCTGAGCCACTTTTGGATGACCTTCACCACTTTCAGATTTCTCTGAGAGGAGCTGGCTCCCACATTGCATTGCCAGATCCACCCCCATCCCCATATGTGAGCATCAGTCCCTGCGGACAAGAAGACCGACACAGCTTGTAGAGGCTAACTATTACTGTGCAGTAACACTTCTGGCTTCTATACTGGGCATGGGAAAGTCCACACTGAATAGACTGATGTGTTGGAAGCGTGCCTAGCAATACAGAAAGTCTTAAATTTTTGTTAGCTTTTTTATTCTATTCTATTTTTTAGCATTCCTGATTTTTTGGCAAATTTCTATGTACTCTGATGGCAGACTTTTCCCACAAAACTGGAGAGTTATAAAAATTGTAATGGGCAGGAACTGTACCTGGTCTGATTTTCAAATGCAGTCAGTTTTCCTCACTAACATCTGAGGACAACGAATGTGGCAATGGGATTTGCAGGGTGGGGAGACAGATTGAGAGAGAGACAGAGAGGAGGGTAGAGCTCTGAAAACATCACTTGATTCCCAGAAGTTTTGGCTGCTGCTGCATAGAGGAAGTGAAAAGCCTCACCTGAACAACAAGCTGCAATATGAACACATCTACTAGAGACCAAAGAATCTGCACACAAGAGACGCCGCAAATGTTTTCAAAGCAGAAGAAACCCCACTCCATATTCACAGAGCAGGAACTTCTTGCAGAAATACAGTGGTAGTTCATCAGCCACTATGAACTTAGACTTACTGCAAATTTACACTCATAGAGTTGGCTGTTACCCAGGTGTCACAAGAGAAGAAAGTGATGATTTAGTGATGTCCATGAACAGCTGGCACATGGCAAGGAAATTTTGCCAAATTCTTGGACGTAAATATTTTTGGTGCTGACATAATGCCTCCTTTTCACTGACAGAGAATAGTCAAATTAAAATTTATGCATTTCAGTGTTAGAAGTTATAGTTTGGTATGGGACAGGTTGCTGGCTACCATTAAGAGTAAGTGTTTGTAATTTACCTGTTCAGTACCTTCCTGAATCTAGGAGGGTTCAAAATCTAGCTTCATGCTATTTGGCAAGAAGTTACTAGAAGAAATATGGCCACAAAAACATCTCCTTTACCATTGAACCTCCTGAAATTCTGTCACTGTGGAATAACAGCAGGAATACAGAAGCATCACGTTGGATGTCCAAGGTTAAAAATGTACAATCTGAAGCAGAATTATTCTTTGTGCTCTAAGAGGACCATGAAGAAATCCTGTTTTATGACTTTTTAATACATGGCTATCAATGTTACTCTCCTGCAAAACAGCACACTTGTGGCAATTTCTATGAATGTTAATAAACTCTGATAGCATCTTAGCTTATTTCTTAAACATTGCTGGTTGTCATAAAACCCTGATGGCATTTGGCTGGATGCTCATCATGTTTCTGCATCTGAGTCCCATTGGCATTCACAGATTCCACTGGCTCAGTCAGACGCCATCTTATTTTATTTTTTTCATTTTTTCCCTCCTCTCCCCATACTCTCACACATTTCCTGGGTGTGGGCTTTTTTTCTTACAGTCCATTTCTGAGACTACTAGTCTTCATAGGACCAGTGACTTTTCAGACTCTCCATTACTTGAAGTTCACCTTTTCCCAGAGCTACAGTCCTGGAGGATTCAGGATTTACAGTTCAGCTATTTAGTGGCACTTAAAGTGGATAAACACAACCTTAAGGATTCCAAAACTAACCAGTCCTTACTTCGGGTAGCATCAGGGATGTGTAGATATCGATCACATCACTGTATTTCCTGCCGCAGGGCTGAGCACTCTTTTGACTCCGATAACATTCCTCAGAGCAATCCAGGATGTCTCTTCCTGAACAAAGTTACTTTTCTAAACCAACCAATATACTTTCATTCTCTCTGCTGCAGCTAGTTTCCCTTTCACTTTGGTGGTGCCAGAGTTAAAACTTAATGACTCCACTATGAAATGCTGTTTCTTTTTCACTTGCCACTACTCAGACTTTCTGTGATGTTTTCCTACCAAATTTCTGAAGTTCTGTCATATTGAAGGTTCAGTATTAATGGTTTGAATTCTTCTTCCATAATTTTAGCACAGACTCACAATTTCTCTTTTTAAGCAATCTTGTCTGAATCTAGGCTCCAGTTATCCCCTTGTCTTAAGCTCCTGATGCTTGAAAAAAAGACAAAGATACAATCACCTTCCATTGTTCATACTTCCATGAGCCAGCAGTTTATAATATATGAGAATTTTTCTGCAAATATGAAATTGCATGTAAAATAATTAAATCAACTTCTTGAAACTGTAGTTCGGACACAAAAAAGCCAACATAATCCTGGTTTGAATTCCATGTAAAAATATATGAAGTATTAGAGCCCTGTAGTAGGCCTTGGTGACCTAGATGAAATGGTCTACAATTTGTCCATCCATATTCGAGAAATAGGAACTAACCTTGAATGGGTGTAAGAAAAGACCACTAGCTTAATCAGGGATATGAAGAACGTGCCACTCAAGAGAACACTGAAAGCTTTTCGCTTATTGAGCCTGGCAAAATGAAAGTGGAGAGAGGATATGATTACTCCCTGCAAACATATTTGAGGAGGAAAGGGAGGGGGGAAATTTATTTCAACTAGCGTTGGAATATCTGAGGATGAAACAGGAATATCTCCAAACATGAGAGCAGTGAGGTTCTGAAATACCCTTCCAGAAGGGTAGGTCTGTGGCTCTGCTGACTGAAAAGCTGCTTATATGAATCTGGTTGCAGGGAGTTGTTGTGTTACATCATGCAGCCTGAAGTGTCTATCTTCAACACAGTTTCTCAGTTTTGTGAAAGCTGCAAAGTTAAGGGAAAGAGTTGTACCTTTTCTGGCCTGCAGATCTGCAGACATTTACTAGGGATACTGCAATAGCTGCGTGACTACAAACTGCACCTTAGCTATTGCTGTTAGCTTTAGCTCTAGAAATCTGCTATTTTTAAGCAAACTTGATTCTACAAAGTTTGGGACTGGAAGGCCTTCAATACCAGGATTTATAGGTCATGCTCTATGTTAGTTCTAACAGTGAGCAGTGATGAACCAAATCATACTGCAAAGAACTACCTTTAGACCAGTACAGCCAGTGTCCAACAGTCATTTGCAAGGAAGCTAAGTTCTGTGTCTTAAATAGCATTTAGAGCCAAGCTGCTAATCCCAATAGTTATAGTGTTGTTATAACTAGTTCTGTTCTGTTCTGTGTTGGATGTCTTGCTTCTTTGGGTAGTACTAACACAATGCTTTTTTCTTGCACTCTTTCTATTAGGAAATAAAATCCAATCCATGTGTGCTCATTCTTATAAAAAGCATACATAAAAAATAAAAATATGAATTGTCTCTAAATCCTTGTGCTCAGACCTAATGTTTCCCAGGCTATGTTACAAACATAGACAGTGCTCTCCAAAACTACTTCAGTAATTAAAAATGTATTCACCCTTTCAGAAAGACAAAGGACTAAAGGGGACCTTCTGAATCATCATGTTTAGTCCCTGGCTATTGTGAACCATTCCATTATATGATCTTCTTCATAAATTCAGCTAGCTCCATTTTAGGACCATTCGCTTTATTTCCCCCCTCCACACCACTCCTACAAAGAATTAGATACTGACTCATATGTCCCAGCCAAAATGTATTCATGGGCTTCTTATGCCAGCATCTTTTGCCAATCTAAACAGTTTGTGTCTCTCCCTGAAACTTATCATTTGAAATATATGCTATAATCATATCTCACATCAGCCTGCAGTTTGGCAGGTTAGAAACTCTTTTGGGAGTACTTACACTGCAGATTGCAGTATGGTATATATACATCACATGGCAGCATTTGATGAGGGCAATCTTCCTGTGACAGCTGACAGCTCTTTGACTAGATTTCTCTTTGCAGTTTCCACATTTTTAGTATGCTTACTATGTTGTGCATTAGCATTTTCACAATTGTAAAGATCAGCCAAAGAATAAGAAATTATAATGTAAACTTAGATATACACAAATGTATAATGCAAATATACATGTATTTTTGTGTGCAAGTATAGTCCACTAACCAATTAAAGGGGCCAAAACAGTGATTTGATTACTACATGTAAGAATATGAACTATTGTAACTAATTTATGTACTGAACCAAGCAAACTTAATTTGGAAGATTAGAAAGTCAGTGTTGAGAAAGTTAACAAACTCAGCTTTTGTGACCGCAGTGCTGAGGAGGTTTTTCCATATTTGCATTTCAAGCCAAGATTCAGTGCTTTCTCTTTCTCTCATGTGGAGTGTTTATTCCTTCTGCGTAAGTGTCTACAGTCATGAATCAGCTCTGAGGGACACATTCTTCCCCCGAGTTCTACAGAGGTCTTTACAAATGTGAAAACGCATCATTAAAGAATGTGCATCTGTTTGTACTGCTGTAGATAGGAAATGTTCCAAATTAAGCTTTTCCCTCTGCTATTTGAGTCACTGGACACATTACCTTTAACATTAGTACAACGTAAGTGACAAAACAAATCTTGTAACACTACCAGAATCACGTCCTCTACCTTTTCAGTGCTTTCAACTCTGAACTCAAATGAGCTTCTTCCATTTCCAAGCACAGTTTGCATCCAGCAAAACCTTTCCCTCAAATAAGCTTATTAGGTCAAAAGAAGCACTCCAAGTTCTCCCTAGTCTCTCAGGTCTTGTATCTGTTCCAGAGGCCAGTAGAACCTTAGGAGTTCACCAGAGTTATCAGATTTAAGCCTAGGAGAAGATACAGCTCCTTCCGTTTCTCAGCAGTCTCTCATATTGATTAATGAATTTACTAAGTATTGATTAAAGACAGATGTCCCTCAGCATAAAGAATGACATTAGCTCCCCTCATCCTGAAGGACAATAGTTACACATGTGGGTTGTTAAAGGGGATAAAGTGCAAGTATTGATGCCATGAGAAAAACAAAGTCTTCCATCACCTGTTGCTCAGTTAAGCTCACATTTTAGGTATCAAAGGAAGAAAAGAATAACAATGTGTGAATCATATTTGTTACTCAAGAAAATGAATGGCAGTGTGAAGAAAGGTGGTGCACACAAATCCATCATATTAATAATATCCTAGATTTACTACCAGTTTTCCTCTGATGGGTTCAAAGAATTTTGCAGGATTTTCATCACTTAATCTCTTACTGATGAATAGTAACTGCAGGAGTGGAACAGTTCAACCATTTTGTTGGTGCCTGCTATTACACTGTTCAGAAGAGGAAGTAATCAAAAAGGTCAAAAGCAAAATCCAGTGGCAGTTGTAGGAAGTTATCTAGGTGGTATTTTTCTTTGAAGAAACAACTTCAAAAGAGCAAATGTTATAAAATATGAAGAGAAATTATATGCAATATCCAAAACATGTTCATGTCTTCCTTACCACTTAAAAATTTAGCTTTGCCTCGTCAAAAAGTAGCTGCAAAGAAGTTATTTTCATTAACTTCAGAGTACGTATACATATAATGTATACTTATATATATACACATGGAAACAGATGAGCAAAGACATGTATGATGTACCTAGTCATAGAATCTGTAGCATCTCTGTAGTCAATTACAAGCCCAGTTGTAAACATCATTTTCCTTGGGGAATGTTTCAGTAATTAATGAATGCTGTTGTCATACAGAGATGGAGCAGAGCATGCTAACATTATGGTTTCCCCAGTGGTATAACCGGGACTGAATGATTCAGACAACTTCCTTTCTACCATGATAGGCAGAGCTGAACTTGAAAATGTGTCAGTGTATATTTATACTCCTTTTCCAAGGGCAGAAGGGCTGTTTAAGTCTTCCACATCTGGCTGCTCTCTCCCACCCTTTTCCTGTGGGAAGTTCTTCTCACATCTTTGGCCACAGAGAAGGGGAAGAATAGCTGTGTGTGGGACTACACAGCAACCCAAAGGTCAGTGGAATCTTCCTGGGAAAGCCGATTAAAAGTATTGCTTTAGTCTGAAAAGTGATTTTGTAAAAAACTTCGTTCAGTTCTCCGAGTGACAGAAACATACTGAATCACAGGAACTGATTTAGGAAAGCTGGAGGTTCTGGTAGGTAGAAGCTCTAGGATACAGTGTAAAACTGCAGAGCTAAAACTAGTACGGATGGTGAAAGTCAATGTAATAGACTGCTAATTAATTAAGACCAATGCCATTGATGTAGCATTGCTTTTGACATTAACACTATCTGACTGAAGTGTGTCGAGCAGCTCATGTTTCTCACATGTGTCTACCCTGCATGATTGGCACGTAGTACGCAAAAGCCTGATCAAACTTCAAGAGATTCAAGTCTGCATGTCAGGAAAAATCTAACAACAGTGACACAAAGCTCTACATGAATAGTTACCAGAATCAAAGACTTGTTTGTTAAAAGATAACCTGGGTATCTTTACATAGAGGTTTGTTCTCAAGTTCAAACTTTTTTTCAGGAATCCCAGAAGCTCAGTGAGACAGCATCTGCATCTGGTGTCTGAGATTTTTTATAAATGGCAGGCAAGATACTTTCTCCCCCTTGAAATGGAACTCTTCAAGACAGTCTTGAGGACATTAAAGCTGCACAGTCCATGAGCCCTGTTGGTGCTTAGAAAGAAGAAAAGTTTGTGGTTCAGAAGCTATTCTGAGCTTGCAGAACTGATAACGACAACGGTACCCCACAGCGTTACTTTTGCAGGGCCATATTTAGAAGAGTTCCAGTTTAAGCCTTAGCATCTCACTTCTGCTGGAACATGTCATTGTTCCCTTTTTGCTGCTCCCCATACCAGACCAAGCCCCGTTGACAGATGATACTTTTGTGCAGAACTCCATTGAGAATGCATATACACATAAATGATGCATACAATTTTTGAATTCAACAGGCCCCTCTACACAGATCAGACTGCAAAACTTGCACCTATTTCATGTCTTAGAGAGACCCAAAAATGAAAATCACACCACTATCCTAATTTAAGGGATTACCTCCTCCACTTCTTTCAGACAAATTAAGGTGTCAATCTGATGCACAGCTCATGTGGAAAAGTAGAAGAGATGAAAAGAAGCGAACCTCACAATCCCATAAGGCATATTTCATTCTTTAAATGTGCCAAAACTTGTGTTGCCTGGTTCAGCTTTGGCAAGTCACCTGAAGTATCTTACTGAGGCAACTCATGTGATTCATTATGGCTAATCAAACCTTAAGCACTTAAGCAAATTCTGATCCCCGGTGAGAATATACTAAGCCTGTGAACAGCCTCTCTGTACAAGAAACTGTAAAGCAGTGGTTAATATGTAAGCAATTTGCCAATAACTGTAACAAAAAGTATATTTTCTTTGCTGATGAGGCTGGGCAACTTTCTTGGCATAGGTGCCTTCTACTTTTAGAAGTTTCATTGACATGGTCTTTGTTGCTCAACAGCTGAGGCTTGCCATAGGTTGCTAGATGTACTTGGTTACCTCAGCGCTGTTCACTGGAAAACAGAAGATGATTGCAGCTCTCCTGCCACTCCCCATTACACTCCCCTTGGTACACCCCCTTGAAATCTCAAATGGCAGGCCTGCTTTATGCAGCTGAAGATCAAGTCCTGCCAGAATTTTTTTTCCTACTGTTATGGAAAAGCAATAATTCATTTCTGACTTTACATAGCCAAGACCTCTAAAGAAAATAAACCCCCAAACTGTTGGAAAGAATAAAAATTGTCACCAAGTGTTCATGTAAATATACTTTTAAATCTTCATGCCTTTTTTCCCTGCAAATGGGTAATGAATTATTTACAGATACACTGCTTTTCTGTGATTAACTTAAATGTTCTTTTGTTGTTGTTCAGTCTAATAAAATACAGCAGGTTTTATTTATTAACAGAGATTAAAAATACTTGGCTTTTTTTTTTCCATTGCAAACTTTTTTCCCCTCTGTGTTTGTATTTGAGAAGTTTAAAGGACAATCTGTCCTGCATAATAAAAGCCCTTATTTATCTAGTGGGTAAATGTATTCCAGGCAGCCGAAACGTGAAGCTTCTGTTCTGCCAAGTAATTCTGTCATGACCTGATGGGTATTAACCTGTTTGCAAGGAAGAACGCTTTCATTTTTATGGCATTTGCATTCCTCACTGAATCACTGACTATGAATAACATTGCCTTGAACTAGGCGGAGAAGGTTCTAGCCTCCTCCCCCAAAATTGCCAGCCAGCACAGCTCAGTAGGACATTAAAGGCACCACTAAGTACTTTCAGATAAAATTTCCCTGAAAACTTCATTAATAGAATTAATGTACCTACCACCATAGCTAAGTACCCATAAAAGAACTTTATGAGGTGTGATACCTTCATTAGGAATATTGGGTTGGTTAGAGAAATTTTTTTTTTTCCATTTCTTTTTCCTCTTTGCCACCCTGCCTCTCTGCTTTTTTGAGCCTTTTTGTGTAATGTATTAATGACTTATAAGTCTGGGCTAATATCCTATATTCGACTACACAGATTGGTCACAATCAGCATTGTGAGCTGGATCTAAATGCATGTCAGACTCCAACATCGGGATAGTTGTTTAAAAGTCATCAGGTTTTTCAGTGTTAAATTTTATGTCAATTGAACTTCAGAACCTTGTTTTCTGAGCCTCACTTAGATCAAGATAAGTTTTCCAGGTTTTTCTTTAAAATGCAAGAGGAGATTTGATCCCAAACTTAGACTCAAGGTGTTGCAGAAATCATTTTAATACTTATGATGAGATTGTAGAAATGCAGAGGCATTGGTACTACCTGTTAATATGGCACAACTCTCAAAATCTCAGAAAAATCTACAGAGCAGTCTGAAATTCAGAGGAAAATAGATAGATATCTCTATACATACTGCCTCTACTATATGATGGATTTCTCCTCCAGGTTCATTTCTTGTACCACCATGGACATAGGTGATCACCCTATTCATTCTCACTGTCTGGCCATTATGTTTTCATACTTCTATCTAGGTATTTGATTTGATAAAAACCATTTAATAGCAGACTGACCCACTAAGACTGAAAACTAGGAAAATAGGGCTACTTTATGTGTTTAAATGGAAAATTACACATTTAAACTTCAAGACTTTGTTTACTACATGTATTCAATAAGTATGTTAATATTTACCTCTTCAACATTTCATCCTGTCAATACATCCCACAGGACTACCAATATTCAGAATAGAAACAATTCAAAAAAACAAGGTGAAAATTTTATGTTAATGGGGGAAAAGACTGTAATTTACTATTTACACAGTAAGAACCCAGTCTTACACTTCTATTACATCACTTACATAGAAGATTAAAGAGTGCAGGGAAAAAAGAGCATAAGCCATCATTTTTTTACCTCTGTTTTGTACACGTCATAAAACAGTCATTGCTATTATCAGCTAAAGAATGGGGTGGGAAATAGTCATTTTGTATTTGTGCAGTAACAGCACATACAGTGCAACAATAATAAGCAGGGCAACTGGAAACTTCACAAAACTAACTTTGTATCACAGATTTGGCGAGACTAACTTATTCTGTTGTGCTTAATTATTTTAGCATCTGATTTCTGACATGTAATGTAGTATAATCATGTAGAGGACTTAGTTCAACTTTCATATTTACAAATCCTGTTACACTGAAAGTACCCTTCAATAGTATTCAGATGATTTCATGCATCACACACATCATTTATTAATACAGATTACAGCATTTAGTCAAAATTGTTGCCCTGCACACATGGCAAGGGCAAGAGCAAATAACTTTCTGATTGTCAGTGTTTTGATTGAATAGGCTTCCCATTAGTAACATAATTTCTCTGAATAATTGATGTGCATCATGAAAAAAATCTTTGCTGTACTGCTTACATTAATGATGTAGCTCTTTCTTAACAGGCTGATGACACCCCCTACAATACCTGAAATGTCCAGAAGAGGAAAGATGAGAATTTCTACAGAGAATTTAAAAGTAAAAGTAGTATCACCACATGTGAACACAAGTGTTTAAAAGAATGATCCATGATTCATTTTTCTGTAGGTAAACAGAGAATTGTTCATTCTTCTGAGCTGTTAAGTCTACTTCTGTAGTGCGAAGTCACTAAGCCAGGGGTCCTCAAACTACAGCCCGCAGGCCTGATAGGGCCCCCCAGGGTCCTCAATCCAGCCCCTGGTATTTAGAGAACACACCACACACACACACACCCCCCGCTGGGGGCTGGGGGGGGAAACAAAGCAGTTGCAGATGACTGCCTGCCACTGCATCTGCGTGCCGGCCCCCTGATTAAAAAGTTTGAGGAGCCCTGATCTAAGCAGTCACTGCCCAAACATGTTTCTGGTCTTCTTTTGTCACATTAGCACTCTGCATGATCATATGACATAAGAAACCCACAGCACGAGGGCTGAATCACAGTATCTATAGATTTCAGATAGTTATAGTTCCAGATTTGCAGTTCTGAAAGTTTCCCGGTAGAAGGAGAAGGGCCAAAACCTAGGCAGGTTAATGATGGAATTTGATCTACATTTGAAAGAAGAGAGACAATGTCCTAGTCTCAACAAGGAGAATAAAGGTACTTTCAAGTATTTCCATATGGCATCCCAGGCAGTATCTAAAGTGTAGTGATGGCAGCAGGGATCTCATTCACCTGGACTGCTTGTTGTCTGTTTACCTGTAGTCATGGAGTACAGAGTTCATTGCTAACTCCAAACATGACCAGGAAGCTTTGGTAAACAAACAAAAAATTCTTGGGCATGTTTGTTGTCAGCACTGAGTTCAATGACTCTGCTAGTTTCTGATCTAGTTGGTTTCAAGTTAGACTGTATGTTTGTGAGCTGCAGTTGCATGTTTGACTGTAGGATACATGCATTCCCGGTGAGGCTGCAAAACTAACAAACTGGAATAACTACTATTTGCTTTAATTATGTGATACATCAGTACATACTAAACATTTGAATCAGAACTGAGACATTTACAAGTGGTCAGCGATAAATTGAAGGCTGACAACCTGAGTTTGAGGCCCCCCAAAATGGGAACGGTTCCCAAAGCAGGCACTTTACCATGGCTGCACAGTCAGCACGAAAGGACTTTCCGCTAAAAGAAAGGAAAGCTGTGTCTGTGCAGGACTACCAGACCTCCCAGAAACATGCTTGCTGAGGCTGGTGACATTCTACTGCTTTTTATAAAAGAAGTTATGGATCTGTCAACATTTCACCGCCACCACAGTGACTGATAGAGCAGGGAGACATTTCAATTGTTAAAAGAGCAATGTAGTATAATTAGGGCTAAGATAATATCTGGCCATTTCTCCTGCTTTAGGTAGTGGCATTTCAAAACCCCATTAATATTGGATGTAAATATTTAATTTCACACTTTACAGGCAGTATTGACAGCGGAAGAGACGCACATACACATGACTGCTTCAGCTGGAATCTTCACAGAAGTCCCTTGGTCTAATAGTTGAAACGTACATTATTAAGTTTAAATTTTTAACTGTAAGGAACATTGTTATTCATCATGGAAAGAGCTATATTTAAGACAGACAACTCTTTTCCTGAAGAGTAAATGACATTTAGATCCAAAAAATTAATCAGAAGGGAATATATTCAGTGTGTAAGTCCTCTACAAAAGAACAATAGAGATCTAGGGGTGCTGAAAATGGTCTAGACCTTCACTGGCTTTGCCTGCATCCTTGACAGAACATGGCATTAGTCTCTTCAAGAAATCATGGATGTGAAGAGAGTAGAAGCACTGTAGGACTGGTATAAAATCTTCATGGAAATATATTAGCGTTATTTTTTGTGAAACATAAGCTAAGTAACTGGCTTGAACGGAGGATAGCTGGTGATGGTATGTAATTACTGATCTTGTTTAAATATTATCTGAAGCAAATTTGAAGGCCTGTTCATAGAAATTTACATAAGAGTTTACCCCAGTAGTGAAATGTTAGTTATATGGGATTCACCGATAGCACAAGGTTTGGGTATCATGATTAAAAAAATTGTTGGAAAGTTGTGACTGAAGCAAAAGGGTTAAGTTTAAAGATGTCACACAAAAACTTAAAGACAATGAAGACATTTTTTCACAAGTCAGCTGTATTGTTAGTTCTGGTGTTCATGGAACAACCTCAGTTTTCTTAAAGCCTACAGTAGGGATACGTGTATATGTATATATAATGTACATATGCATGTATATATGCACATACACACCACATATGGTGACAGAGTATCACAGAAAAGAGACTAGCAGATCCACAGCCAAAGTTTTTAAAGGTATTCCCAATGATTTGATGCATTTCAATTACAGTGTTGAAAGGAAAGGGCTTATGTAAGTAGAATATATGCAGGGAGAAAGAGACTATGATCATAAGATTTATTCTGGCTATTCTTAATGTTAATTATTCTTAGCATTTGCTATTCTTAGCCTAAGACTATTCTTAGCCTTAAAGTGAGTTTTTAAAGATATCTGGCCCAAGGGAACAATTTGAATTATTTAGGCCGAAGGAGAGGGAGGCACTAAAACTCTCCAACCTGTGGACACATGGAGCTGCCAAGACCCAGGCGTCTCAAACGTGACAAGGCTCGTAGGAAGAGGCAGTTTATGAAGCTGATTGACAGCACTGGAATGAAAAGAAGTAGCATGATGCATGTGATGGGCTGGTGCTGTGTCCCATCCTGTGTCACTTTTTGCTGCTCTCAGCCAAATTTTGCCTACGATGTACCCCAAAACCTCGGAAGCGTTGTCTGCTAGGACAGCCACAGCAGCTCTTTCCCCTTCCTTCGCACCTTCCCCCTGGAGCTTTGCCACGACACACGTGGAGCAGCAGCACGTGACGTGCCACCCCACTGCACGCTTCGGAAAGCTGCCCTGGAAAAACACACCCGGCAGGCAGCACAGGGCGGTGCGAAGGCCGCCGGCCCTGGAGCAGCCGTTCCTGTCACCTCACGCAGGGCCGGGGCTGCAGCCACCCACACACTCGCCCTCGTAAAACTGTGTGGGAAATTGTTTCTGAGGGCGGATCGCGACCCCCTCGCAGGTGCTGTTCACATGCAGAGCTGCAAGGCGCTCAGGACGAGACTAGGTTAGAAAATGCCGGTGATTGTCAGTAGTGAGAAACAGGTGAGGCTCGCGGGTGGGGTTTAACGGTCGCTCCTCGACCGTTAGGTGTTAGGGGCTCTGTAACGGCCGGGGGGGTGTCTGTAACGGCGCTGAGGGTGGCACTAGCCCCAGTGGCGGAGTTGGGGCTGCCCGGCCTCCCTTCCCCGAGGGACGCGGCGAGTGACACGGCCCGACGCCCCGGGGAAGAGCCCCGTCTCCCCGCTGCGCCGCCGCGCCGCTCAGCCGGGGGTGGCCCGGCTCCGGGGGGGAGGGGAGGGGAGGGCGGGAAGGGGGTCGGCGCGGCGGGGTGGGGTTTGCCGGCCCCGCACGTGTGGGAAGGCCGGGCACGGGGGCTTCCTGAGGGGAGGAGCGCCCCGGCTGCGCCGCTGAGAGACCCGCCGCTGCCGCTGCGCCTCCGCGCACCCCGACCTGGCGCCGCCGCAGGGAGCCGTGCCCGGGCCCCGTAAGTGCCGCCCTTCTCCCGCCTTGCCCCTCCTCGGGACCGGGTGGGCGAGGGGTTGGGGGAAGAGCCGCCGCCGGGACCGCTCGCCTGGCTGGGGCGTGGGAGCGAGGGATCCCGCTCCCTCCGCGTCCGAGGCGGGCGTGGGGTCCCGATGCGCGGTTGGAAGGGGCTCAGCCCCCCGGCTCCGAGGAGCTACTCTTAGTGCCGGGCTGCTTGCGCGGGGAGGGAGGCCGAGGGCTCTTCTGCTGCCTCTTAAGCTGCGCCGCGGGGGAAGCGGCGCCGGCTGTTCCCGGCCGCCATCCCCGCCAGCGCTCGGCTGCCGCGGCCGGGCAGGGCCCGCACGGGGGTGCGGGGCACAAGGCAAGGGGGCACCTGAGGGCTGCGGGCGAGAGGTGCGGGACCGCGTTTGCTGGTCCCGGGGTAGCGGCGGCGGCGGCGGCGGCTGCTGCTGTTGTTGTAAAGGTTTGGAGGCGTGGATGGGTGAAGCTGCCCTCCCAGGGTTTCCCACAAGCTCGCTCCGGCACTGACTGCACCTGGGGGTTTTTGCTGAATCGAAGTGCACGGTCGCGCAACCTCCGTTCTTGGGTGCGTTGTGAGAAGGTGGGGAATTCGTGCTTTAGTGGAGAGCATGAACTGGGTGCAGGTCCCTGACTCTTGTAAAGCAGGTTTAGGAAACCTAAGATTCTTCCCTTCTGCCAACTTGCATGTTTAAATATAGAAATGCGTTTGAAGTGTATGTCATCCAACGGGTAATGCTACTGGCAGCTGGAGGAAGCTAGCCTGATAAAATATTATTTAAAATTAACTTATCTGAAGCTGCAGAACAAAATCTTTCATTTTAAAATATCGATTATCACTTGAGATTTGTGATACCGTTTGGATGATAGTGTTGTGGATCTGATGGAAATCTTGCATCTGGGTGAACTCCACTAATTGCTCTGAACTGAATTAGTTTGGGGGGAGTGGGAGATACCACAGCACTTGGTTCTGGCAGTGAGTGTAGTTTCTGCTGATTGTTGTGCTGGTGCTCAACACATCATTCTAGCAAAAGTAACATACCTGTGTAAGGGATAGAAGTTTCCTGAAGTTTGGCCCAAGCTTTGAAAGGAACTCCTGCAAGCCTGCCTTCTACTTCAAGTATGTTAATACCCAACATGTATTTATTTAAAAGCTTTCAAACACATTTCTCTTTGTATTGTTCCTAATGAAAACCAAAACAAATACGTTGAGGCATTCAGATGTTTCAGAGGTGGGGAATGTAAGACAAGGGATCTCACAGCATACAGAACTTGTATATGTTGAAACAAGTTGATGGTATTTTGTTTATGCTATAAAGACAAAGCAAATCCTATGAAAAGTTCATGTAGACGCTGCAGATTCAATATGCAGTGGATCTTGGATTAGAATTTGGATTACACAGTGTGGAAAATGTTTTGAGTTCTGGTTTGTGTTACCTAATGGCATTAAAATATTAAGATTGACAGTAAAAATAGCTATAAGGCCTATATGAAAACTGAACTTTTTTCATTGACATCTATAATACAGTATATAGTCAGACAGCAAAAGACATGGTGCCTGCCCTACTCCTATAAGCAGACGTCCATTGCTGCAGTTGATTCCATTTGACCCTATCACTGGCCACACAATGTTTCTAAATCCCTCTGGGTTCTGACATTAGTTGGGGCAGGAATAAAACAACCCCACAGAGACATGAGTAGCCATAATGATACCTTGTGAAAGGTGCAGTGACTCTTTGTATGAATGACATACATTTATAGTTTTTTGTCACGTGTTGTGATGAAAATTATCCATGCATGGAGTGATCTTCTGTCTAACCGATGTTACTAAAAGACAACTTTTGATTCTTCAGACTTAGATGAAGACTGGCATTTTGGGAAGTTTTAGGGCAGTGAAGTTTTGATCCCAGAGTTCGGTATGTTGGCTAGTGTGTGCACGCATAAATGATCTGACCAACGTTCTTGACCTCAGTAAAAATGTGCTTGATAAGATGCATGAATATGTAGCCACTTCTAGCTTTGTATATACTTATGGATTAAGTCAAAATCAGTTTCAACTTAATAAATTCATGTGTTTTGTGTATTTTCAACCTGTTTGTATATAATTCTAATTTTTTCTAAGATGAATGTTCTAGTTAACAAGGTACTTAAGGATGGCAGTGAATTTGGAATCAATGTGTTAAGTTATTAATGTTGTTTATTAGCTGCTTTATGGGGATATGTTCTGTATGAATATGTTGGCATAATAACTGGCAGTGAGTATAAAGACAGGTGAGATAAAAGGATAATAATAATTTAAAACTGTTTTAAAACTTTTTTCACTTTTGAAGTGTTTTGGCAACAATGTATTTTGAAGGAAGAGGCTTCTGTTTGTTAATCAGTGGTTGCAGATGGCTGTTACAGTGACTAAAACCAGACAGACCTCCTGGGTAAGTATGTTGGATACAAGAATCCAGTAGCTTAGAATTCATTTAGGTGGAGGTAATTGCAAAACCCACATGTATCTTAAAGTGAAAAAATGTGAAACTTAAATTTTACAAGTGTAGGGTCCAGAAATGGGACAGATTAACTCTGCAACTGGGGGGGGGGGGGGCGGGGAACCAACATACATCAATTTAAGTCAGTGTGGTCTTTAGCTTCCTTGAAAATGCAACAACAACAACAAAACCAAACAAAATTGCTTCTACCTTTCAGCTTGCACGCCCTACGGGGTAACTGAGAAAAGTTGTGACATGCATTCATTGCAAAAACAGAAAGTTGCTGTGAAGATTTAGTTCCTCCGTTTGTGCCATGGCAGATTTTTGTTCATTTTTGCAGTGGACTTTTGTTTAAGACAGAGGCAAGCAAAGGGCGAAGACTGCAAATGATCAAAAAAGAGCTTAAGCTAAGTCTCAACAACCTTAAGTTGTCATAGACATTATAAGATCATAAAGTTCTCTCAGCTTTACTCATATACTTTTTTGATCACCTTCAACTGCATTGGTTCTTATAGGTATTTTGGCATCTGTTGATCATGATAGAGAGTATCATATGACACACAAAAAAAAACCCCAAACCAACACAACAAAGCATAGCTTGCCTGCTGTCCTGTTTTTAACCAGCATTCTCCCCAGCTCATTGGATGACATACTTCATGGTAGAACCCTTTAAGGAATTTTTTTCTATGTAGACAATATTAGGTAGGGCATTAACATAAAATATAGCATGCATTGTAGGCTACTGGTCCTGTCCTTGACTTATTGTTAACTTTTGACACTAGAATAAGTAATTTTCTGCCATTTCTATTCCCTTGTTCCCTCTGGTACTTCCCAGGCAATTTGCGATCTATTAATACCATATAGACAAAGATGTAGAAAACAGTTTGCAGTGATATTTGTATGCATATTTGTGACTTTAAAGCACAACTTAATGTATTCACATTAGATTTTTACATACTAAGATATTAAAAATTATTTTATATGCTGCTGAAATAATTAAAAAGTATATAAAAATACTTGGAGTCATGTTTCTGTATCTAAAAGTTTTCATGTATCTGAAAGCGGCTACCTTCATGACATCTTTGTCATTTATCACACTGCTTTTGATCCCTCAGTGTCACAATACAATTGTGATCCTGTCTTGTTGATTCTTCAACTTTCTGTGCATTGTCCAGTTGGGGTAAGAATCATCCTCATTCCACTGGTTTAGTAGCTAAACAATTTAGTATTGGTAAGTCAAGTGACAGGGCTGTTGGAAGCTTTCGGAGTTGAGCTTTCAGAAAATGACAAACGTGTCCTCCTCCTCTGCTGGGAAAAAGCATTTGTATAAGTGATCTGCCACTGCAAATCCAGTGAGAGTTATAAAGGTTAGTAGTAAAAGTGGCCTCTGGGATTCCTAAGTTTAGTCATTGCTGACAGTCATCCAAGATCTGCAATATTCTCTTGCCTGATGTCAGATTTATAATTTATCTCAGTGGGCATACTCCAAGAGGAAGATCACTTAGAAATGCACTAAATGCAGTCATTGTCTTTGCATGTTCCTGCACAGGATTGCATATCTGTGGAATGAGAGATTTCTGAATGCATGTAGGCTACGGATGGGGAAATGTGTTCCATGTGCTTGACTGTAGGATGAGCTGTTAGCTCACAACATCTTGTTCTACACAGCTGGAGAAGAAATGCACCATAAACTTGAGTAAAGCATTCTGCATGTGAGGTGGTTGTTTCAGATCTCTTAATGACAAGATGTGATTTACAGCACCTTTGAATGTGGATATCCTTTAGTTCCATCAGTCTCACTTGACCATGAACCCCCATAGAAAGTAGGGTAGACAGGTTGTGACAGTCTAAAAAATTGATGGTCTAATGGCTAGTATTTGGTTTGTGTTTATTGAATGTAACTAGGGGAGAGGTGCTACTGGAACAGCATCGTACATCGAGAATTGTCATATCTATGCTTGCTTTATTGTGGCTAATAAGACTGTCCTAGACTGCATAGACTCCCATGTATGTGTGATGGTTGTGTATATACGTACACATATCCCCAAGAGGGTGGGTTTGCCTCTTTGTGATGGTAACACCAGTTTTAAGAAGTCTTGGGGTGGCTGTTCTCACTAAAGTACCTTATTTCTGAAAATTGTTTTGTCAGATATACTACCAGAAAGGGACAGTACTTGATTAGATTCATCCAATTTTACTAGTTGCTGGAATTTTGACAAGTGTGTCTGCTGTAGAAAGGTGACAAAATTTAGAAAGGTGTCAAATGTCAAAACTCAAATAAATGAACTTTCTTCAAAGATCTTCTGCAGGGAACTTAATTAGGTATCGTTTGTCAGTTGAAGTTGGACTGAAGGAGAAGGCAAACAGCACCAAGTGATTTTGGAACACTTTACTACCCTCTTCTGTGTTTAATATACAGCTTCACTTCACTTCTGCTTTTTGCTTTCCAGAATAAAGTGATTTTTTCTGAGAAATGTATGGAATAAATTGATTTTTGCTCTAAAGGATGTTCTTCATGTGGCACTTTTTTGGGGGAGGGAGTTGGATTCAGTGCAATCTAATATTAATTTCCTTTATTACGAAGACAGTGAGCGATGCAGGTAACCTGTTCTATAGTTGTGTGAATTCATGTAGCTAATACCTCGTTCTTGCCAATTTTGTTTGAGGTTAGTTAGTTCTTTGTCTGGAGTTTGATTGTGAGCTTTTTGACAAGATGGGGAAATGATTGTGTTTATTTTATTTTGTTTGTGCAGTACCATGTGCATTGTGGTTATGGAATAAATAATAATTGAAATAGAATTTGGAAGGGGTTATTTATTGTCCTCTTCTCAGTTTCCTTAGATTGCAAAACATCTCCATATTAGTTAAGGAAAATGTAACATTTGGATATCGTAAAGATATCTGATTACTCCCATGAGGTCTTAAATTAGTTCCTCTGTATTCACTGGTTAGGAGTGATTTGATGTAATATGGATTTTATTCTGCCCTTGAATGTTTTTGGACTATCATGCAGTTGAGAGAAAACAATGGGATGTGACTTTCCATAAAATGCTTTCAGCACTGTGGATTAGATGAAAAAGCTTGTGGATATATAGAATTAGCATGAATGTGTGATTCTTTTCAAAGGTACAGGGCTTCAGCGTGCCTTTTAGAAACAGTAGTTTAGATGACTAGGCGGTATTTTTGATCCTTATAATGACAGTCTAACTTGTTTTAAGGTTTGAAGCTAACAGTAAGTATTTGAGTGCAGTCAGTCACAGAATTCAATTGTTCCATTCTGCTGTAAGGATGTGAGGAGAGGGAGAATTTTTACGGGTAGTACTGGAGAACTATGTATCATGAAACGTCAGGTTTGTTGTGTGAAAATTGTAGGCCAGCAAAGATTCTTGCATGTTTTGCAATAACAGGTCCATGATAATTTCTATGTTCTGCTGTTACTGTTTTTCCTCAGCAATATGTTTTTAGAAAATCTGGGTGCATTACACCTATGCACTGCTGACCAAGCTGTGTCCACAGTGTCCTCCTCCTTTGCGTAGGCATGGGAAGGGGCCCTGGGAGGTTACCGATAAGGAGGGCCCATTCTGCACGTGTAATGAGGTCTTGTGTGTGAAGGGGCAAGTCCTGAGCTGGGGGCTTCTTCAGGCCTGTTTGCAGAAGGCATCTCTTACATCTGTGAATTTTTTTTTCCTAAAAAGTTACTTTTTTTCAATAGTCATGAGTACGTACTAGGTAAATTGCTACGCTGACAAACTAATAAGAGAAAGATTGCAGTTATCTTGAACTAAATCAATAAGAAGATCCAATATAAAACTGAGTGATAAGAATTACTGAGAAGTACATGGTGCTTGGGTTAGAAATACTATAAAATTTGCAATTATAATATTCACTGTCAGATGGAAAAGTTCAAAGAAGTTGAAATTTGTACTACTTAAATTACCATCTGTGAGGAGACTTCAGTCTTGTATCTTACAAGCCTGCTTTGGGGTTTTCACTGTTTCGAGGTGACCTGTGTACATGTCCTTGCCATTCCTCAAAGTGTATCTTATCCATTCTGTTAGTTTAATTGTGCCCCATTCTGAATTGGCCCACATATTTACTATGAATAAAGATTAAAATATCTTTTCAAGTTACTTCATAAAGTACTTTGACTCCCAAGGAAGCTTCAAAGGTGAGTTGCTGTGCCTCCTGTTCTCACAGTGCTCTCTTTCCCATTTCCCAACTTATTTTTCAGTACAGTAGAGATGGCTGCACTTCATGTTTACATCAGTTTGCGTGGAATAACTTGATGGTCTGTAGAGATTTGTGCTGATGTAAACAATCTATGCCTACAGCCCCATGCCCTGACCATCCTGGAGCTAAAAACATGTTTGCAAATAGACTTAAAACAATGAAGTATCTTTCCTAAGGTCTGTAACTGCCTTGCCCAGTATTTGTATTTTTCTGCCTTATTGTCTAGAGCCAAAAGGATTCTTGTAAATTTTCCATTTATGTGAGAGATCTAAATACCTGACAGAAAGTAAGGTGGACATCCTTGTTGTTTTTCAGTATCCAAATGCCTGAAACCAAATCTGGCACATCTAGTCAGACTCTTCTTGGGGTCTGAACAACCGAGTGGAATTTAGAGCAATTAATCATACTTAGTTGAGGCAATATGCAGAGCTCCCCATATCGCCAAGCTCTCTGTTTTCCACTCAGGGAAATACATGGTTAGTGCAACACAACATCTAGGAAAAAGCTGAGAGAGGTCATTGTATATGTAGGACTTTTTGGGGCATATGGAGGCTGAATAGTGACAAATTTGTGCCACTTATGTGGCAAAAAAGAATATTATGAGGTTCTCTGTGGTAGCTTGTTTTCTGTAGCAGAGGTGACAGAAGATGAGATGCTGCATAGGTAAGCAATGATGATTCACATGGTGTTTGCCTCTGAAAAGTTTGAACAGGTTTGTTTAAGGCATGTGGTAGGCCCAGATCACTAACAGTTTCATGTTTTCAATCACATTTTGCATAAATTCTTGTGCTGCATAGAACTTATGAACCATATCAGGTCTGCATCATTCTCTAGCTTGCTTGAAAACTAAACTTGCAATTTAAGTAAAACATTCAGTGCTGGCTTATTTACATAGTCTCAGAACATTAGAAAGAAGAGCATACTTTGTGGTCTTTGGTTTTACTCTTGATGACTTGCTAGCAGAAATTTCCTTGACAATAAAATAAATAGGTTAGAACAATCCCACAGTGGACACCAAAGTTATTTAAATTCATACTTCTGCAGGAATGAGTTGTTCATAAATATGTTTTCCCATACGGAAAGTGTTGTGACTTCACAAATAATACATTCTCTGCTTCTTTCTTGAGTATATTTTATTATCTTTTTAAACTAAAAGCAATAGAGTGTTAGAGTGAGATATTGCTTGCCTGTTTAGCAACAATAATAATAATTTTATTTTGCTGAAGTGCATGACAGTCACTCAGAGCTTGAGTACATGGATGCTTTAAGCCAAGACCATCAGGAAGACTAACCTGTGATCTTCTACTGTCCTCCCCACAGATACTCCCAAAAATCATACATTTGGATTTTAGAGCTTAGTTTTATTGTAGCTCTGCCAATTATAACATGCTTTTCATATAGGACTCCCACCAGTCTTGCTTTTTGTTAATTTCTCCACCTCTGCTTCATTTTCCCTGCTGTCTTCTGAATGTTCAGTTTGTGAAATTGTATAATCTTTTTGTGGAAATTACATCAACCAACTCTTGCTGAGACTCCATTAGATCTTTAAGGCAATTAGAAGACGTTTTCAGGACTTAAAAAGTAGATGTTCATGTCATTTGGAGAAATCTCATTTGTGCCATGAAAATGCAGCTGTCATCATGGCGATAGAGCCTGATACTGAAAAAAACCCTGTGGCAGCAAGTTACCATTTGCAATGAGGTATTCTGGTGGAATGACTATCTTACAGCAGCGAGGTATTCACTGTCTGATTTTTGTGTGGCAGAAAGAGAAGAAACAGTCTGAGGGGGGGAAAAATCAGCCCTGTAACATAGTTTGCCTAAATGAAGGAAATCTGTTCTAATTGTTTCAGCATTTATTCCTTAGTGGGACACTGCTTCTGGGTATCCAGTCCAGAATTGTTTGCAGTCTCCCATGCAATGTCCTACTATTAGAAATATTTTATTAGACCATTTCAATTTATTACATGCATGTGCCTTATTCTGAGGCAATTAGTTTCAACATCAGACTTAATAACCCCATTTTGTATTTCTAATTGTCCCAGATATAAAATTTTATAAACCTTCCTGCAATTTTGTAGTACTCTGTAAAGCCTTCTATGGTGTTTAATTGCCTATATACTCCACTTCATTAGTTGTCTAAGCAAATAATTTTGGATTTGTATTAAATAAGAGGGGTTTTTTTGTGTGTTTGACTGTTTTTCTGTCCTATGTGGTAACAGATGGGTGGCACTTAGTTCAATGAACCAGATGCAAAAAGAGCAAAATTTGCAGTAAAATACTGTTGACGTTGCATTTTCATGCACACACAATAAATTAAGTCAGCTTTCTGATTATGTGAAGTGAATGTTTACACTATTTCATTGTAACTAATTAAAATGTATCCACTATGCTCTGTGAAACAAGCAGCTTTCCCAGTCTGGATGTGTTCATAGGTACAGCTTGTGCATTTCTTACTGAAGCCGTGTCAGCAGAAGCAGCTCTGGTGCTCCAGGCTGCTATCTCTTGTTCCTGCTTCGGTAACCATCCCTCTGTGCCTGCACAGCTGTTTGTAGTACTGCGCAATGAACTGGATTAGGAAATGAATTCATTTGTTTCCTTGGGATACTTTTGATTAAAGATCAGTTCCCTGTTCCCGTTTATCACACGGCCACACACATGGCCATACAGCCACAACTGAGGGATGGACCCAGAGGAGAGAATAGACTAAGCAGTATAAGTTACTTAAATTGTACCACCTTTGGAAGAAACTATTGAATATGCTCCACAGTAATTTATTTTATCCTCTCTGATTTTTCTTTCCTTCCTTTTAGAGCATTCTTTTTTTTTTTTTTTTTTACTGGACAAAGCATTAGTTGCCAAACTTTGGTCATTGGAGTGTTTTATCCCTCAAACTTTTGAAGTAAGTTTGGGCATTCAGAATCATATTTTTCCTGCAATATAGGAACTCTTGTAGAGTTCAGTTCCACAGTTTCATTTCTTTGGACAGGGGCTAAAGCAAGTAAGAAATTTTTAATCATGAAGATATCACTTACCAAGTGCATTTTTCATTATGTTCTTTTAGATTTGTTTGGTAATTTACTTGTATGTGAAAATGTTTTTTTTAATGAAGGATTTTGGATAGTTCCTACTTCACATCTGTTAATCTTTACTATAACCGTAGTTCCATTACTGAATATTTGACCTGATTTTGATGTCTGTTTGGCATTGTAAATATGGAATATTTCCATAGGAACCAGTGAAATTACTGAAGTTATAAAACATCCCTCTTCTCCATCCTGCCCCAACACACTCTCAATTCTCATTTGCATTTATTAGTAGGCTATTATAAGCTATCAGTTTTCTTTAAAATTTTCTTGTGCCTGTTTCTGAAAACATGCAATATTACAGTATATTTGTCCAAACAGCTGTGTGATAATTTGTACAAATTACTCCTGTAGAAGATGGTGAGTGTGATAAGTATCTTCCTTTAATCTACATCAAGGAACAATAAAATCCAGTTATTTTAGTGTGGCTGAAACATAGCTAATAAAAGCCTGGGTTTCAATGTTCCATATGGTTTCTAAGAATTTGATAACAAACATTGCTGATAGCACACAGTCAAACAGTGAGTTGGTTTAATTGCAAGTGTTTGCAAATGGCAGAAAGGCAGCAGAAACACAGGACTCTGTGAATGGTGCTTATAGTGTTCCCTGGAGGGACAGCTTGGGGTCGGAAGCGGTAGCTGGAAAGAACTGTAAGCAAAGAAGCTCACTCCTACTTTGACTCCCACTACGTTCAGGGAAACAGGACTCGAAATGCACGGCAGGGCATGTGAGATACACAGTGTTGAATTTCTCCACCTCACTGGAGGAGATTGCAAACCGTTGAAAACAGATCATCTGAGTCAGAAGAGAAAATTGTAGTAGTTGGTGGAGCATCTGCTTTCTAGGGAGACAAGCTTGCAAGTGCTGTACATAGAATCTTCTTCGATGGTAAGCAAAGCCTGTAAAAAAAATTTCCCAAAGGCTGGAGAAAGACCTGGAACAGTGGTATATAGCAGCTTTATTCACAGTGCCACTTCTGTGAAGCAGCATTCTCATCAACAAATAGCATGGCTGCTGGTTTGAAAGTGGAGAACTTTTGCATTTCTCTTAGCAAATTTAGCAAGCGGTATTTCAGGAACAATAAAAAAACCCTCCACAAAACTAAACTTGGGAAATAAATCTGTGAATTGGATAGGATATAGAAATTGTGTGCTTGAATATAGAACTGAGTCAGCCAGGGAACTTGCATAATGTTGAATGTTTTACCACAGCTTTCTACTCCAGAGGGCTGGAAGGGGAAAGGTTGGATTGCTCCATCAGAAGTACAGCAGTCCTTGACATTAGCATTTTTTATGACTGATACAGTTCTGCTGAAATTTATTTGGCTTGGTTCAGTATTTCTGGTAAATTGGGTAAATTACTGGGCAAACCAGAAAGATAACTTTTTGAGCATGGACTCTGAGGTAGGAGCCATTACAAGAAACGTGTTTTCTTGTCTGAAGAGGCAAAGCTTGATACTGATTGTATTAGTCTTTGAGAAATGGAATCCCACTCAAGGTTGCAAAATGTGAAGCAGTATATACCATGCATTCAAACTAATGTTTCAGAAGATGATCCCACACCATGCTGCACCAGTGAGGAGCAGCTGACCATCCTAAGCAGTGAAGAATGGAAATCACAAAAATGTTGCTCCCATCCTGTGTGGGTTGTTTTGCTGGCCTTTGATAGCGATTTGACCATTTAGAGAGGTCCTTTTCATTTCTTGTATGTATCATTGAAGATCTATATTAAGAAAGTATATCTGAACCTTCCAGCCGCTTCTGGAATCTTGCTTACTAGTTAAATAATACGGCAGCATTGTGTTGTGTTATAGACTGGGAATTTAGCAATGTAATGTTGGAGAATTTTACTAATAAAAGAAATCCTGGCTGATGCAGAGGATTGGGTTTGTTGGGTTTTTTTGTAGTGAATCTTAAGCTGGCAAGCGAGTCGGGATCCAAAGAACAACCCAAGGGCCATTTTTGTATAAGGATGAGTGTGTGACTGGTTTATGTGTGACTTCAGGCTTGTACAGTATACCAGCTTGGTTTTGGATGATAGGAAGCAGATACTGCCTGGATGCCTGCCGCAGCCTGTTTGCTATACTGTGACATATACTACGTACAAGAAGGCATATACTAAGCCCTTTGAACTAGATGGACAGTTACCAAGATGAAATTTGTATCAAAAGGGAAGTGGGAGAAGTCTAGTTAGTACTGATTTAGATAGATGAGCCTTCAAATTCAGCAGTGCCTCCTACCTGAATTCCAAGTTCATGTATTAAAACCATCTCAGCACATGGTGGGGATAAGCTTTCATAAGGGTCTTCTCCAGAAGCTGAGAACACAGCTGTGGAAACGGGAGACTGAAATGAGTCGATAAACTCCTCCTATACAAATGCAGCTTCTGTAAGTTGCTGTCCTTGTCTTTCTCAACTGTTTCTTTTTCTTAGAGTTTGTGCTGAAATAAGAGTGTTGGCACTGAAATAAAGGCATGAGGAAATAGAACTTGGGGAGTATTTTCTTAGAAATAAAGCAGAACTAATAGTGTCTATATAATTTCTGTAGAGGCCTCGTTATACTTTTTGAACTTCAGATCAAGTACCCTGGAGTCAGAGGTTCGTTTGGCATTCCCATCAGTGAATGCCACATCAGGGTGCAGGGTGTGGTGTCAGTATTCAGTTCATTACACAGAACTTGGAATGAAGTAAGACTTAAGTAACTTTTGTAACTGGTATTGTCTAAATATCTCTATTTCCACAGTGTCTATCAGTAATGCTCCAAACTGAACAACCAACCTGTCCAAGTTTACTTAAAATAGAGTTGTTTTTTGCAGGCATTTCTGCCAGTGGAGGGATCAGATCTGATGCATTATTATGAGTCATCCACCAGCAACACTCCCGCAGTTTGACGTTCTAGACTTTTTTCTTGCCATTCAGACTGTTGTGGCATTTACGGGTTCTTAGCTTGCCTGACCGTTCTGCATGGCTTGAAAATCAACTTGTCCTAACTGAGTTACGGTTGCACCAAAAAGGAGTTATATTTTAAGTCTGTCGTTTCACAAATGTTGCAGCTGGCATGACAACCAAAAGAAGCAATGCCCCTTGCCTACAGCAGTTTATCCTTCTCCATACGTACCCTGCAGTAATGCTGGTACGAGAACTGGTGCAGCTCTGTAGTGTATTGTATCAGGAAACTAACCTGGGTCAAAACTGTTTCTTTGTACGAGGCTCCCTTCCCCAGTTTAATTCACTTTGCAGCTACAGAAATGTTCATGTTGACCCAAGGGAAGAAAGCAGGAGTAAGCATCCAGTCAGGGTACACCACTTATTCTGGTGGAAATATCAGCTTAAGGTGTTAGCTCAAATTATGCCCTAACCGCTAATGAAGCAGTGACAGCACAGAGCTGAGCTCTCTGGTAAGCACCTTTGCATTCAGGTGGGTTGGCAGACCAGCCTGCAGCCTTCACAGCTGAGGATTCACTGTTACCTGTAAGCAGTGGCAGGGTCTGCTTCAGCAAGTGGTGTAGCTTGGCAGGAATGAAGCTGTAGAGGAAAACTTGTGGTGCTGTGGATCCACTGACCGCACCACTCATGTTTTCGTATGTGTGAGAACTGGGAGGACATCAGCTTACCTTTTGTCTGGCCCCACAGACTGAATTTCCATTACCAGTTAGAGTGTATTAGGTGCTGTTCTGGAAGCAGGTATTCAAATTTCTTTCATCCAAAAGGATGGTTCAGGATTGCTCCATGGAATGAACCAAAGCACAGTGAATGGTGAAAATGACTGGGAGAGTAGCTTTGATAATATGCATCTGAGCTAAACAAAAATGCCAATGCAAACATACTCAGGGTGACTTGACTCTGCCTGTACACGCTGCAGTCAGGTCATTACGCTGACAGTGGCATTGATGTGAATGAAACTTGTTGTACATGACTCTCTCGTTCTTTCAGATTCCATTTCAAAACTTGTTGTGGTAACAGTTTTACAACTAGCCCTGCATCAAGCGTGTCCCACTGTCCCTCTCCAAAGCTCTGAGACTGATGCAGTCACCCTGTGTTGGTGGTGACAGTCAGGGAGAAATAAAAAATTCTAGCACCATTTAATTACCTGTCTCTATCTAGCTTGGTAGTAGTTCATGAACATTGAGCTAAGTATGGAACCATGAAGTCTAAGTCAAATAAGCCTTCTACTGGACTGTTCTTGGTGTGCACATCTGCTATCGTGAAATTAAGTATCCAAAGAGAGGAAGCTCTTATCCCAGACTGACTGTGGATCTTCAGCTGATGGAACTTTGCCAAAAAGAGGGAAGTGTAAAGATAGTGCTTGAAAAAGTTGCATTTGCTGTGTAATGGAAAATATTGAATCTGCACAGCTTAAGAAGCACCAAAGAAAGAAACCTGGGTGTAAAAATTTAGGCGGGAAATCTGCTTCCTTTTGATGCCACTTGGGTAAATAGGTAACTATTGAAAAAGTAATTCTGCAGGAAGCATCCAGCCAAGCTTGGATTGCGAGGTGAAAAAACCTAATTGCTGGCCTGAATCAACTTATCTTTTTCTGAAAGATGAACTTCACACACTGTTTCCATTCTTGTTTGAAGGTGTTAGCAGCAATGGCAACACTGGAACTTCTTGTTTTGACAGTCAGGAAAATTGATTGCATGTCAGTAGGAAGGTGGATGAACCCACCACGCAATGCATGCACTTTAGGTTGTTTTACCTCTACTTTTCTTATACTACTGATTTTGCTTAGATTTAGCTCTTGGACAGGCCTTGATTCCGAGCTGGGTGTTACTGCAGTATGACTAATTGCAGAGATATTTTTTATCTTAGCATGGCTGAAAAGTTTCTTGTTTCTCTAACTAGGACTCAAAGTGCATTTATGGAAAGAATTTTGCCATGTGGCTACAATCTGTAGTAAATTCAAGTGCTTTTATAACAAAGCCTTTAATTTTGAAGGGATTTCAGTCTTTTTGATTATACATAACTGTTTGAATTTCTGGATCAAGGATAAAAAATTAAGTATTTTCTTTTTCTTTTTTTATAAAGAAATAAATGCTGACTCTTCCTTCCCCTCCTGTTCTGGAGCTAAAACAGCTTGGCAGTGGTGTTTGAACATGGTTCCAGTTCAACCAGTTTTGGAACATAGTTTGGCAGGCCAGAATGGATTAAGGACAAACTAAGTTTTAAAACCTAATTCTAAAATTGTAGCTGTAGTGAAAAAGAGTGATGCAAAACTCAAATGCAATGAATGTCTGTTCCCTTGCCTCCTTTTTTCTTCTTTCTCCAGTTAGTCAAATTGTGCTAGGCTGCTAGAAACTGCTCAGGCTTCTCATGAATCTTACAGCTCTTCTGCCTGAGCCTTAGTCAGTGGGGACAGGAAATTACATAGTTAACTAGTTCTTTGAGAAGTAGCTTGCTTTTAAATCATATTATCATTAGGTAAAATTTCACTTACCTTAAAAATTGTGTGGAGCCTATAGTACTCCAAATAACCAATCTTTTTCTTTGCTGTGTAATTTCTTGCAAAATAGTTGAATCAAACTCTGTTTCTATCTCCCTTGATACCTTCCAGTGTTGTACAAACACAGCTCCTTTCAACTGCTTTAGTTTATCTGCTGTTGACTTTAGAAATACAATTTGCAATATGAAAGGATGACTGCAGGATATTATTTTTAAAGTTTGTATAAATGGATTTGGCATCTTTTTTTCCCACAGTGAAAATGTCTAGACTTTTCTGAACCTTTGTAAAGCTGTTATCCAGACAAATTAGTTCCATGAATTTGAGCCACATCAGCCTCAAGAATTATCCAAATAAATGGGGTCACCAAGTCATTTTACACTTAGCTATATTACAAAACACTGCTCATAATCTGCAAAGCTGACAGGAAAGAAAATTGCTCATCAGCTATAGCTCAACTTTTTTTTTTTTTTTTTTAACAGGAAGATTTTAATTTCATCTGAGTGTTAAAAATATTTCCCATCAGAGTGGGAATTTTGTTGCATAATAATTTGGGCTGTCTCTGGGCATTGATAACTTTTATTAAGCATAGTTGTCATGAGGAATAATTGGTGGCTAACATTTAATGCCAAGCCTAAGAGAAAGAAGCTGTGTAATACCCATTTATATTTTTAGAGAGATGTTCAGTTCATTTGGGAGAGGGGGGAACTGTCATACTCCTAGTGATCAGTAGCTTCGCTTTGATCTTTTATACTTTTCCAGAATTCATATCGATGCCAAAAATTAACTTCTCCATATCCATGGCTTCTCGTTTTGATTGCACGCTTTCCAAATAGCTTTTTATGCAGCATGTGCTTGTTACTTGTGCTTTCTTTGTGTGCCATGTACTCAGTTTGATAAACTTTGTTCAGAGAAAACCTCTAAACACTACTCACGTTCACTTACAGTCCATCTCCTCTCTTTTATACAAGCTTCTCTAAATGTGCTTTGGTTTAGTTCCAGGCAGTTAAGATTGTGAACGTTATTTTGTTTGGTCTTTTGTCTTCTGTGGAAGACAGTGGAGAAAAAAAAAAAAAGTAGTATGAATAAATTTAGTTAAGCTAAGTTCAGGAAGAGCCAGACTCATCATTTTAACAATTTCCCAGTTGAATGATACTTTTGTGTTCTGTTTAATGTGTCTTCTTTGAAGAGAACTTGTTAGCAGAACACACTTTAATCACATGAAGTAGCTTTCTGAGGGGTTTGGTTTTTTCAGAGACTGCATTATAAAGCTTTAGGAACAAGTAGAATGAAAGGCAATATGAAATTATTTTAACTCTTGAAGGAGTCTTGGCATTGTCATCACATCACTGATCCATCCCAGTGTGTATTTTATGGTGATAGGCATGAAATGGTAGACTAGCTGTCTCTGCTTTCTCTGGTATTTTCTGCCCTTTTGGATGATTTATGTCTAGGTCATGAAAAAATTTCTAATGTCACACACATAGAGCTATCAGAGAGCAAAGTTACGTTTTTTTAAAAAAATGGGGTCTTTATTTTGAAGGAGTAGCTGTCTTTGATCTGTTTGATCTCTGGGCTCTAGCTCTACTGCATTTTTCTCCTTTCCTCATGTTTTGGATTAATAACTACCACCAGTTTCATATGAAACATTGCAGTCCAGTACTGAGCCCACTGATGTCCTTCAAGAGTAAACCTATTTTTCCTGCTCTGGTGAGTTCATTCATTAGCTGTTGCCTGCCCTTAAACATCCTTTTAGAAGAATTCCTGACTGCTGCACACTTGTCTGCAGTTTGTGGTGGGTTTTATAATTCCCATCAAAAAAGCCCTCTTTTAAATGTCAGTTTTGAAGATAACATATCAGTTCTAATGCTTGGGATATAATACATTTTTAAAATTTCTCTTTATGATTGTAGGGAATTTCATAGTGAATTACATCCAACTGTAGCCTTGTGAAGTCTTAGCCTTCCTGCTTCACCTCAGACCCAATAACCTGAAAAAATCATGTTGTTATTAATGGATGAAGCATGGACTAGTAATTGCTGCATTTTTGTCCACATTTTTTCCTCTCTTTACCGAGATGTGTATAGATAATGTTTCAGGTTGTTCAGTACCAGACGTTGAACTCTGGATGCTTTGTTTGAGAAGGCTATATAAAATTTGTGAAACTGGAGGTATTTAGGTGCTTTGCCTTATCACTTCTAGACTTCAGCAGAGAAATGCTGAAGTGCAACAGTGATTTTTCCCTCTGCTATCATCAAAGTATTTATTTGCTTTTCTTTTGATCATTAGAATTCCATAGTATTTTTTTGGAACCAAGACAAAGAATTCTTCTTATAAACTTGAAGCAATTTAAAATATTTTAAAGAACATTTTCATAGTGGAGCAATTATTGTATCTCAGTAGTTTCCTGTCTGATGAATTTCTCTACTTATATTTGTCTAGTACAGGGCTCTAGGTTAAAATAAAAACAAACAAACAAGCTAACAAACAAAATTCTTTAAAATTTCTTCTGAGGTGAGTTTTATTTTTGAAATGAATACTTAAAATTGATTATTTAAATAGAATGTGTTCTGTGGTGGCTTTTGATATTCTAATCTACTGAGGAAAATATTAAAATTTGAAAATTGCTTTACTCAAGCAAATTTTCAAATTTATTAAGATGCTTCTGGAATTGTTTAAACCTCTACTGAAACAGGTAGAACTCTCTACTGCTTTTCAAAGAACACATGTCACACCAGACCACCTTTCTCTTCTGGATTTATCATAAAATCGGCATAGTTATAGCTAAACAGGGCGGTCAATAATGATACATTCCATGACACTTTTCAGTACATGTTGAAAATCATGTATTGCAAAATTACAGTGGCATTTTGTCTGGGTCTCTTTTTACTAACAATGCATCCAGTTCACTTTTCATTTTACACAATGGACTCTGGCACCAACTGATAATGTGTCTGAAAGTTACTATTGGCATGTGATACTGTTTGCACACTACTTCTGAAAAAAGCTTACTATTTAGATGGATATGCATGATATTTCAGTGCACAAAGAACTATGTTTTCATGAGGACTATAGTTAAAGAGAAGGATATTTCCATAAAAAGATGTCCAGGCCACCCTAGTGGGTCTATAAAAAATTTTAAGATGCGGCTGTTCTTTGCATGTATTAATTTAAGAAGGCAGAAAAGAATGAACTTAGCATGTATGTGAAAAAAAAAGGCCAAGATAAAAGGGAAATACAAGAAAGTAACTGGATGTTATGGGTGTTCAAGGACAGGGAGTGTTTGATTCTGCTTTAGCCTTTTCAGCTGCTGGAAACGAGTTCTGCATAAGAAATGCACGTGTTGCTGGGTGTGTTTCTAGGAACAGGAATAAGGAAACAGTAGTCTAACAACTGTATGCCAAAGTGGCATTTTCTGATGGCCATGCAGAAAGCAATGCAGAAGTGAAAAAGGATCTTAGCCAAGGTATACTTTCTGACAAATAGATTATTAGCTAAGTTTTTAGGTTATACCTTCAATTATACCTTCATGTTTTAATAGTGCTTCTATGAGGAATGTGTAATTACTCTTTGTGCCAAATTTTTCTTGCATTATGAAAGCATATATCATTTACAAATGGTGCTAACCTATTAATCAGATTCGATAAAAATCGGTAAGTTGGTGAAATATTCCATCTAGTACTAGTAAGCGAAATGGTGACATTTCAGAATTAGAAGTAATTTCTATGGCATTTTGCCACTCAATATTTTACCCAAAAGGGGTTGTGCGTTCTAGTTACTCTCTTAAACAAGAAGGTATTAGATGTCAGAAGCTTTTTTCAAACAGGTTGGTAAAATGAGACATCTTTCCTGGCTCTAATTTCCCACAAGGTTACCCTAGTTCAAGGCATTTCAACTAGCAACCTGTTACTGCGTTTAGCCCTTGAGACAGTGAACCTCTCCTGGCCACCTTTTTATCCTGGAGCAAGTAAAGAATGGTTTGTGGCCAGATCCTGCCTCTACACAGACAGCTGGAACTCAAGTTGCTGCCATTTCCTCCAGAACTCATGAGAAAGTGAGGGAGGAGGACAGTATTATTCCAAAATTGTGATCCAGCCATAATAACAATGAAGGCTGGGCCACCCAGAAATAAGCTGTCCTTTTGCATAGTAGGCACCAAGAAGCAATCCAAGAAACACTGTCATTTGCACTCACGCACACACACAACCCCCCCACACACAGACAATATGTAGAAGGGTATCTCTTTGGTGTTAACTAGTCTAGTTATTTGCAGTGTCTGGACTTTTGGGGACCTGGCTTGTGCACTTGGGGTGTTTGTTGGGTTTTTTTTAAGCAAAAAGATTTGGCTGTATTAGGATCTAGTGTTCTATGGGATTTTTCCCACAACTTATTCACAGCATGGCTCAAGATGAGGCTAATTTTTGTATAGATTTAGAAAAAGCAGTTGATTTGGGAACAGAGTAGGGGAGAAGTATCTTGTTTCACTTATTTAAGTGGATGATAAAAACAAAGATGTGAACATGCAGTTAAGGAACAAATATGAGATAATTTGGTAACTAAATGTATTTGATGTTCTGTATTGCTAATGTTCAATACATACCAGTTAGAGGAGGATGTCTGAGGAAATTCATCATCACCTATGTGACACGCCCTTGACCTTCTCAGTCAGAAGTTGGTCATGCATTTGGGATCACTGGAGGCAGCAAGGGAAGAAAGTGACTGAGGGGAGGAGGTGGTATAAAATGTTTATTGAGATGTTCTGTGTTCACTGAAGATAGAATAAAAAGTTACAAATTTATGGGGCTTTCTGTTGCCACAACAGAGTGAAATTGGAAAACTGGATTTCACTCAGTCTTCATGTGGGGGAAGTGGTGGGCTGGCCCAACCACTTTCCAGATGCTGTGTGATCCAAATTATCCTGAAAACACATCTACAAGTGTAAAGTATTTTGCACTGCAGAGCACTACAACTATTTTACTGCAAGCAACACTTACATGGTTTGTTCCTCTGTGCCATTTGGTAGCCAGTGGAGTAGCTTCATAGGTACAATAAATGCAATTTAATGTTCAGATGACTCTTGATTGTTATGGGCCTACTGGAAAAACTGGAACTGCTAAGGTGCTAGCTTTTCCAGTACCCTCCAGGTAATTTATATTGAAGATAAAGTTTCACGTAAAGAACCATCAGGCTTTCTGACTGGAAGTACAATACATACGTGGTGCACGCACACAAGTTGGGCTTTGTCATTTATTATTTTCAGAATAATCACTTTATGAACCTATGCTTGTGCTTTCTTACATGTTTTTTTATGCTCTGTTGAAATGACTCTCCTGCTATTGCTAAGCCTGTTCTGGATTTATACAAAGAGAAGATCTGGTTTCTTCAGGCAGACTTGCCAATGTTTCAAGCTTTATGCATTAAGTCAGCGCTGCATAGATCTGTGAAGCAGCAGCCTTCATCATGGTTATGCAACTGTCATGCATAGCTGTGATCTGATTAAGATACAAAATTATACTTCTTTCCTAAGGGAAGTTCACAGAGGGTTTTCTGCTTATCTTCAGAAGATGCTGAGCAGGGCTTTGCTGTCTGCAGTGCTCTCTTATGCGGCAGAATGGAGCACTTCAGCCTGTGCTAGTGTATGCTCTCTGGAAGGCTGCAGCACGTGGTTAGGCTAACATAGGGTCACATCCCGTAGCTGTTGGTCGGCCACTGGGAAATTGGTGATCAAGATCCCAGTGTGACTAGCAAGGTCAGTGTTTGATTGTGCTGTATTTTGAAGTCTTGGTCATGTTTTAACTGTGAGATGTTATGCATTCAAGATGTTTATTGACTTGCTTAAAAAAACCTGAGAAATTTGAAAATGTTTTCAGAAAATTACCTAGTTGAAGGTTATAATTTTCTTCAAGCTCTGTTCCTGATGCATTAAATGTAGTGGTTCTTTTTAAAGCCAAGAATGAGAAGGGAACTCTGGCATTTGTTGCCTCAGTTATAAATAATGTTGGGTGTTGGGATTTATATGATCTTGACAGGGACAGCTTATATTCAGAATGTCTGGCCAGAGTGTCTACATTTAATGTCAAAAGGTAATGCTTTGTAAAAGGGTTGCTATAGCGACTTTGCAGTGACATTATTTTGGGGATTTCATGTTTGGGTGCAGAAAGTACACCCAAGGAATGTGCGGTGGGCTTACCGCCACTAACTTCAGAACACAGGATGCCGTTTAACGCTTCTGGGAGTAAGCCTTGCCAGATTGGAGCTTATTTATATTGTGTCAACTGACTATTCCTGTTTATGTTGTTTTGTATTGTTCTGATATATAAGCCTAAAATAAACCACAGCAGTGCACTTAGCGCACTGGTTCTGCCTCGGGTGAGTGATGTCTGCCAGCAGTGTTGGGCTCATCACAGTTCCATTTTCACACAAAATAGAAGCAAAATACTTCTCTGATTTAATATTTGAAGTCCAGTACATATCCAGCAGTGGATCCTACTTTAAATACTTCACCATTATTTCAGAGCAATATTTGGTTGCAAAGATGTTTCAAAACCTTTCTTTCCACCTTTGACTTAAGGTAAATGAAATATTGAATATAAACGATATGTGAATATAATTCTTGGATTTCTGTAATCAAGAGAAAGCAAACTTGGCTTTTAAAAACTGTTATAATTGGCAGATAATTAATATGTACCTCATTTTAGATGTTCCATTCTGAGAAGGTTGTGACATCTCGATTAGGTGACCTGGGGTTTTTTTGGTTTTTTTTTTGGTTTTTTTTGTTTTTTTTGTAATCCCTTTAAGATTGCATCTTTTCCGTGTGCCATACAAAGTCATATAGAAACAAGAAAGATATGTAATAGGAATTCCTTCCCTTCCCGCCATGCTTTGTGATACTTGTAAGCGAAGCTATTTCCAGTATCATCCATGATTTCTTTTAGTCTTAAATTAGATATAGCCATCCTTTCTCTCTTCTCCACTACCTGTGCTTCCTTCCTTGGCCCCCATAGAAAAATGGGGAAAAGTCCACTTTTTCATATACAATTGAGTTATTTTGAAAACTTTTCAATAAATTGATACAGAAAAATAACTGTACTTTTTTTTAATCAAAAAGACTCACTGGAGCCCATTAGCTTATGGTGCACTGGTCAAATGGGCCAAGAGGTGCTGTGCCGATGGGACTGGGCAGCCTCAGTGGAGCAGGAATCCCTGAAGCTGATACCACTTCTGCCATCAAACCAGCTGTCTGAGGCTGGGAAGGGAGGAGACAAATGAGGTGAATCATTTTTTCTTTGCTTGATTTCCACTCTTACACCATGAAATTAGGCTACTTTTTGGGCTGTTGAGCTGTTCTCTTTGTGGCTCCGCTGTGGAAGTGCACAGCAGCACACAGCCAAAGCCATTCAGAAAATATGTAGATGTTATAGAAATTTTAGAAGCCACCTCAGGAGTTTAGGCATGTGAAAGTGTATGATTTCTACTTTAAAATCAGTGGCTATGTCCCTCTTAGAGAATCACCAGCTTTTATGCAAATCAATACAATTATCAGCAGGAAAAGGGTTGAGATTTAATTTTGATCCTGAAGTTATTGCTTGTATCTTTCTATTAGCAGAGAAAAAAATAGTTCAGGACTGTATTTTGTAAGCTTCTCTACTAATTTGTCAGGGGTTTAGTTTTTTTATTTTGTCTGGTTTTGAAGAGGACAGAATAGATGGAATTGATCTGTGTTAGCTTGTTAAGAGGCTTTTGCTTATGTCTTACACAAGAGGCTGTCACGGAAACTTAGTAACCATGGGGTGAAAGGTAAGCCCTGTTACTGATTAAAAACAGATTAAAAAAGAGTAGATAAAAACAGCTACCTTCATATCATTTTTGCAGGTCTTTTCCAGCATAGAAAATGATTGTTAATGATATACCTCAGGAATGAAGTAGAAACAAAGTTAATAGAAATTTTCTGGACAAAATTGTTTTTTATAGGAAGACTGAATGTTCATTACAGATGGTAACTGGAAAAATCTCCCTTTTTTGATACAAGAAAAAAATAATGCTTTTAGCCATTCCAATTGAAAGATTTTTAAAGAAAAGCAAACCTAATAAAAACTGTCAAAAACTCCTCACAAACATTCCTGCAACAAGAAAAAAATCAAAGTAAACTGAGAAAAGAGATTATTTGGCGGGAGGAAAGAAAGAGTAAGTTGAAAGATGACTGTCTTATACTGTAGAAGGTCTGGGAAATAAATTTTCAGTTGATTAATTCAGGTAATGAAGAAAGTGATAGCTAGAACAAGGCAACCTTAAAAAAATATAAAGGAAACACATTCAAAACAACAAAGTACTACTTTTATAAATAATGATATAACTTAATAATAAATAACTTGGAGCACCATTATTTGGGTAAAAAGCTTGTGAAGTTGGGGGGGGGTGTTAAGTTTTGAGATTTAAGTACTATTTTTAGATGTCAGCTGATTTACTTACGCTAGGGTAATTACTATGAAATGTGCCTAATTACCTACCTAAGTTGCCATTAGAAGAAAAGACACGTGGTCAGTAGTATGTTACCACACATTTGTCTCAAACACGGACTGTCATTGGAAATTGAATACTTTTTTTTTTTTTTTTTTAAAGTTTGCTTCAGTTTGAGATGTGAGTTCCACCAGCCTTATGGAAAAGCAGAATAAGATGTTATCCAATAGCTTACATCTCAAAAAATGCACAAGGTCTTAATACTTTGTTTTCTGGTAGATCCTTCTCCTTGCCCTTGTTGAAAGACTGTAACTTTGTGCCTCTGATGAAGAAGTGTGCTCACGCCTTGACTAGCCTGTGGTTCCTTCCTCATGCTTCCTCCCAAGCCACAGGATGGACCTGTGTCTGATGTTCCTTTCCCAGGTTTCTGGGGAGATCCACGACCATTTCAGCCTTGGCAAGACATGGCATTGCATTTTATTTTCAGTTACAGATCAAGTCTTGGTTTTAATTTCTATTTTCTTGGCTCTTCTTTGTATATATTATAAACGTTTCCATCTGAATTTCCTATTTATATTTATCCTGTATTCAAGGTGTGGATTTGGGCCAAAAAAGTATGTTTGGAATAGTGTTGTGGTTGTTTTTTTTCTACAGAGTATAGCTTTAGCTACTTTCCTTCTCCAAGACTTCTCCAAAATTCTGATTTTAGACTTGGGGGACTGTGACTCAGCACTACAAATATTTTCTTTAGACCCTTGGGGATATTTGAAATTCAACAAATGATAGCTAGTAGCTGCTTGGGACATGCTTAACATCAGGTTAAATGACTCATTCCTGGGTCAAAATAACTAGTAGGAATCTGTGCCAGTGTAGCCCTTCTTCTTGTTATATATGAAACGTAAGTTTGTAGATTTATTCTGCCTGTATTAGTCTAAGAGTATATGATTATTTTTAATAGGATTTATTACATTTATCTT
This sequence comes from Falco punctatus, assembly GCF_963210335.1. NCBI lineage: Eukaryota > Metazoa > Chordata > Aves > Falconiformes > Falconidae > Falco > Falco punctatus. The sequence continues at coordinate 61,430,312 of NC_137580.1, forward strand.
ACAGAAGGTCAGGGTTTGAGGTGTTTTTGTAAGTACAAAGTGAAGGAGATTTATTAAAGTTGAGGGAATTATAAGTGATGATTTTATTTTAATCTGCAGAACAATCTGGAGGAGCTAGATTCAGTAATCTGCCTAAACCATGAAAAGCCATCTTAAATGAATATATTTATATTTTAAGAAATAGGAAGCCCTTTAAAAAGTATTGAATTGTTATTTATTCTCTTCAGAAATGACCCTGTCATAACGTTATAGAGATAGCCTACATTACTGATGATCTTTATTAAGATTCCTTTTCTCTCCTACATGTTAATGATCATCTTGTATGGTTTAGCACATAAATTGCGCTAGTTTTAATTTTTTGTGGTAATCTGAATTTTTATTCTCAGAACCACTGAAATGCTAATTATTTATCTTGACATAGGAAAGATTCTTGCTGGCACTTGATGAATCCTTTTATGAATACTAGTACGTCTTCTCAAAACGCATCAGAGCTGCACAAACTGCATAAACCATATTTTGTTTTTTTTTCTTGTGGATGTCAAAAGGTATGTTTGTTACAGTCAGCTGCAAAGTCCTGATTTCCAAGGCAAAGCATCACATGCTATACAGAGTGCCATCGAGGAACTGGAACGGCTCACTAAGGCCCCAGTCCTGCAAGCACTTTTGTTCATGTTTAACTTCTGTGTGGTATAAGTAATTGTATGAGCAAGCACGTGGATATGCTTTTGCAAAGTTAGCACCTCTAGTTATGTAAAACTCCACAGCTTTTTGGTCCATTGCTGCAAGGCTGTATCTGTGAGACAAGTCAGATTCAACAGCTGAGCACCTTTTTAATCAGTTTGTCATATGGGCTTCTGCAGTACTTTATTTCAGTCTGTGCAAAAGTTTCACAAATTAATGGAGTTTTGTTGGGTTTTTTTTTAATTTAAAATTTCCTGAGCATGAATTTCCACATAACTCTATGAAGATATGTTCCTAATCTTTTCACACTGAGAGAAAGTCTTAGACAAAGTCTTATTTTCCTTTCACAGGAAAATAAAATCAAAGAGTTTTCTCTTTCAGTTCATTCCCTCTAATGTGGCCAGCTGTTTCATGGCAAGAAGAGAATTTCTGATCCACTTTATGGAAAGATTGTGCTGCAAAAGTCCTTGGGACAAGTTGGAGAACTGTTGGATGAGGCACTTCAGATTAATCCAAACATGATATAGTTGCTAAGGAGCAGAAAAGAAGTCTCTAAAGCCAGAACTTAAGCCGTAAAGTCATGTTGTTGGTGAAAACACAGTTGAATTTGTAGCTGGAAACAACCTGGGAGCCAAAGTGGACTACACAAAGTGGATGTACGACAGCTCTTTTCTGGAGAGAAGTCGTTTGTCCGGGAGAGAAACTGGGTATGCTGTTGCAGGTGGCTGCCTCCAGGCAGCACTCAGTGTGCTCAGTCTGGTCTACAGTGCCTCAGATCTGGCGTCCTTCACTGGTACCCTACCAGACCCCGTACCTTCATGAACACCTCTCTGACGCTGCTGTTTCACACATCCTGTGGCACACAAATACACCTTTCAGCTAGATCTACGCAAGCGCCGCTCCGCTGGGTGGCAACATGGTCGTCTTCTAGTTTCCAGTATGCATGACTGAAAGCACACGCAAAATCTGAGTCCCACAGGACCTCTGAGCCAAACACTACATAGTGGGGATGTACTGATCTACCCCATGGTGCTCTCGATGTAGGCGGAACAGATGCAGGCTATTTTCTTTCAGCAGCCAGTGTACTCCCTGCCTCTTGGCTGGGAGCCAGGGATGGTTCTGGGTTTGAATGCCTTTAGCAGCGAGCGTAGCTGCTGGGTGCTCCTTAGGAACTCAAACGAACCGCAGCAGCAATGCTTCTAGCTGTCTTTGTAATGATCCGTAAATTTACTCCTGTTACCAGGGTTGAATTGTTACCACAGCCAGGTGATAGCTCTGAAGGAATGAGAAAGTGCAGTTGTGAGTGACTTTCCAACCCTGTGGATGTCAGTAGAGTTTCTATTGTTAATTTAAAGAATGAGGAAGACATTTTGAACTGATTTATACAGCTTCTGAAGGATTTGAACTTTCAGTGTCTGTAGCAAATCTGTACCACAAGGTCAAGAATAAAAATGAAGAGAGGCAGAAAGCAAACAGGGATCCAGGTAATGCTGAATTTTACTTTCTATAATCTTGTTTCTGGCATTTCCCATAAAAGGAAGATCCACTTGTGAAGAGGTAATCCCAGAGAGGCTGGTGCCTCAGTTAGAAATGGTACCAAAGAAAGTTTTGGGAGATGCTGCAGTTACATGGATGAATAAATAACTGCTCATTTTCCAGTTTTCAGTGAGATGTACTGGAAGTGGATTTTTGCAAACTCTAGAAATCTTACAGTACATTCACTGGATTGGTAGTTAAATATGGTGATTGCGGTGTATATTACGGCACTTGCGGACAAATTAGAGTAATAATTTGCATGGTTACATTTCTGTTTGGGGACTAAATCTATGTAAGATGTAGTGATGGTGCTCTACTGTGAAATAAGAGTGGTGGGTTTTTTTTCTTCTTAATTGTACTGTGAATAAATTGAAAGAGTGAGAGAGATGCAGTGGGTACTGAAAAAAGATCCACAAAAAAAAGGTTAAACCCCTAAAATATTCATTGTGGGAAAGTGTGAACAATTCTTGTGGCATTGGTGTTGTGTATTGTTGGGAGAGGAAGGGTTAGTCCGTTCTGTCATTACTGTCTACTTCTTTCTGTTTCCTAATTCAAAGTCCTTATTTTGAATCAAATCCTGACCCCATTGATATAATTTGGAATTTTGCTGTTGGCTTCAGTTTGACCAGGTTTGTGTATTTAATACCAAGAACTGTTTGACTTGCTCTGTGAATATGACATGTCCTGGACGGCTCTGTGTTAATTCTTCACAGTGGAACAGGTTTTGAAACAATGCTTGTATATAAAATGTCCATAAAATATTTTACAGGCTTTTTATAGATGTTATAGGAAGAACTATGATTACAGGGAAATAATATGTTTACAGGAATGCAAATTTGAAATTAAGCTACTGTCTTAAGCTTGTTCTAGCTTCTTGGAAATGCAGAATTCCAATTCCGCTGTTCAAATTTGGGCCCATGCCCCTGTTACAACCATAGCTTTATGGTCTACATAGTTTTCAGTTCTATGGCCACATTTAGAAAGTAGTTGACAGTAGTTGTCAAGGTTTGCTTTTTTTTTTTTTGTTTGGTTTTAGGGGTTGGTTGATATTGGTTTGTTAGTTTTGGTTTGTTTGGTTTTTTTGCTTGAAAGTGCTGAATGGTCTCTTATTAATAATAAAGCCACCTGGGAATTATTTACATATTATTTACATGATTTACAGTAGCTCCAGCTCCAGGAGTGACATTAATTCATAGATCAGCCCAGTACAGTGCAACATTATTAACCTGGCAGGAGTCTACCAGAAAGCATTAAAGCAGAACACCAAAGCCAAGCCAGCCTCATGCTCAGCTGTTCTGTAGGGGGGTATCCTGCCCTGATACTGTGGGGAAGGGAGGGATGCCTGAGAAAAGCTAACTTTTAGAAGTCAAGTGGAAACGGAGTCTCTATATTCAGCAGATTATGAGGCAGTGACAGCTTCTACTTTTTTTTTTAAAGTGGAAGGGATGTTTTCCATGATTAAGCAATAAATCACCTAATTTATGCATTAACGATTCCTGGTGGATCTACATGATTGGAAATGATTCAGAACTGGTCTTGAGGATGTTAACTAAAATCCACATGAGTAATTCTCAAATCATTCATGGACTTGCTAGAGAGTGATCGTTTGGGAAAAAAATGCCTGGATATTGTCATGGTTGAGAGTGATGCTCCTTAAAAGTTATTTCCATGTATCTCCACACAAGAAACCTAACCTGTTTAGCAGCTTGCACCGGGTATTAACTGTGAAAGAGATAAAGTTTGTATTTAACAAGGATGAGGTCAGCATGAGGGGAAGAATGGGTATTGTTATCATGAGTTTTCAACAAATTACCTTTTCTCCTCACCTTTTTGCACTTTTAAGACAAGAATAGCCTTGGATAACGTAAGAAATGACATCTGGACTACTGGTCTTGAAATATGTCCCACCCCTGTGGAGCACACTCTTCTTGGAGGCATTTCTCCTTGGATCTGGGAGAGATGAGGAAACGTATTTGTCCCTTGCATGTGCTTGCAGGAAGCGGGACTTTTCGTAAGGGAAAGAAGAGGGGCCTTCTGTGCTCCTGGAGTGCTGGCAGACTCTACACTCAGGGGAAAGTAAAAGCTGAAAGCGAGTTGCAAGGAACTGCCACACTATGTATGTTTTTCTCTGTTTTCTCAGGAAATACTTTTTTAATGAAGAGAAGCATAAGGCTTTTCTCTGCAAGGCTCATATTTTCAGTGTCCTCTGAACAAAAAGAGATACTGAAACACAAGTGTTTTAAAGGGAAACAACATGCCATGAGTAATGTTGACTGGAAATGCTACTACGTGTTTGGGGTGGGGTTGCCTGCCATTGGAAGTAATAAAAATACAGCTGTATATTATCCATTGGAGTTTGGTTTATTCTGGAAGCTAATTTTTAAGAAACTAAGGGTTATTTATTGGTTGTGTCACATAAATATTTGGACTGTTCTAATTCCAGTCTTCGGCATTTTTACATTTCAAGCCATGTAAAGGAGAACAATATACATGGGACATCTACACTTATTCAACAGAACGGGCTCTAACCGGACTCTGTAAATAAACTGTCTTCTGTGCTGCATATTCTTCTAAACTTTACACAGCAAAACCAGTTTTCATGCTGGGCTGTTGCATTCAGGTCTCAAAGCATGGTGAAGTATCCTTCAATATGCTTCAGAGCCTGTTTATTTTTCACAAGGGCAATGGGGAGACTTTGCTTTTGCAGTATGATGTTCACGTTTTTGCTTTTCCTTCAGGATGTGTAAAAAAAGACCCTGAGGACTGTGTGGTGGCTACCTCACCAGAGCGTACATTTTGTGTGCAAGCACGTAGGTGTGTTTAAATGTAGAAAATGGCATTCCAGTTGGATTTTGTGTCATGAAGACAGTGAATATGATTTTTCTGAACACCAGCAACACTTTCTCTCTCTCTCCCTCCCTGCCTTAGCTGGGCAAATAGCTGTCCGGCTCGCAGCCCTCCAATCACCCGGGCTGCTGAGCCTCCACCCCTCAGCACCAACAGCTCTCACACCACCTACAGCTGGCTTTAAAAGTAAATATTTTAATAAAATCACTTTCAGTCATTACTCTTCCATTTAAGACGGCAGGAGTTCGGGACTGGGTAAGAGAAGCAGAAGGTGGCCCAGCAGAAGTTGCTCTGAATCAGGTTTGTAATGAAGTTTAGTGCTGAAAGAAGTAACCTGAAAGCAACATAGCTTATCATAGGAAACTTTGCCTTAACATACGTGCTTTCTGAGTAGCAAGAGCTGTGGTATGCAGTTTTACATTTAGTTTACATTACATCACTATTGTGTCTCTGCTAAAGTGCAAATTACAGTTCTAATATATAGAAGATGCAATTTATGTTTTGCTTCTCAGTCTGACTGAAAGGTGTTTCTGCTTTTGATTGGTAAAGCTTTCTTTTTCTGTTTTATACCTATTAGACTTGTGCTACAGGTGCTGCTTTCCAATTTTAGGGATTTAAGTACTATTTATGTACACTAATTATTCCAAGGCATTAGAAGTTTTGTGAAAACCTTGAGCACAACATCAACTTCTAGAACACTTGCAGCAAAATCATGTAGTCTGTGCATGTGTGTACACACACAAATCATAGACTATGTCTTGGTTTGCTTCATCTCTGAATTATTTTACTTTCATATATTATTGCATTAGATCTAATCAGTGCAATACTGCAATTTTGAATAAGGCTAAATGTACTTAAGAGCAAACAAAAATTTTCTCATTAATTTTACAAATGGAAAATATAAAATATAAATTTTTACATTTTTTTTCAGGAAGATGAGGCTGAAGGAAGACTCTAAAAATCTTTATCTAACCAGTATATATTTATATTTTCCCATTTTCAATATGTTACAAACTTACTGGAGTATTTTCTCCCTAATTAATGTGCTTTTTAAAATGTTAAACTAGTGCACCTAAAATTTATTGTATATTATAGTATATACTATTAGCTCAACAAAATAGTTTGTAAGTATGATACCTTTAAGTTACTTTTGCTTCAGGAATCTTTAAACATACACCCCAGTAACATTATTAAAACTTTCAGAGGTTTTATATTGCTTTGTAGCAGTTGCTTTCCATGAAAGATTTTAATGTTTTTTATTAGAGCTTTTAACAAAAAATGTTGTAGGAAAAGTTGAATGGCAACTGCAGCAAAACTTTGGGTTTTCTCACTTGTAGCTTGGGTTTGATGTGTACTAACTTAAACCATTTATTACACATAATTAAATTAAAATGTTATTATCATAGAAGAGCATGATGATACAGAATATAAGTTACTTTTTTGCTCCAGTACCTACCTATTGTTTGCATTTTGTTTTGGAGTAGGAGGCTGTTAGGTTATTTTTACATAGAAAATACTTTGCAAAAATGGTAGATTTTACATGACTCTGAAGAAGTCAAAGGAAATTTAAAGATGAATACAAACTTTGCAGATGGAAACTTTGTGTTTGCAGTTACAAGTTTTTTGATGTAAAACTTTTCCTGCTAGAAGAGGGCTAACAACAGACGACCATTAAATATTCCTGATCATCCGTCTGAATGGTATGAATTACAAGGCTGAATTCATCTTCTTGGGTTAGGATTCAGATGTGTAGTGGTCAAGCAGTAAATTATCGGCTTTACAACTGGTGAGGAAAGACTGACCTTAAAGAAGGGTCTCTCAGCAGCTACTGTAGAGAAAAAAACACCCAAGACCATAAAAAACAAAAGGCATTGCAGAAGAATCTGTGCTTATTCAGGAACTCTGACAAATACCATGACTGTCCATTAGACATGAGGAAGCTTTTGGGGTGGTTTTTTTCCCCATGTTAGATAGATTTATCCAATTCCTTTTCTGTCTAAATTAAGTCCTCCTGTCCCACCTGTCTTCATTGCGTGCGACTGTAGGGGTAAAACTGTAAACTGCAATGTGGACGGCAATGCAATTCTTTCTAGGGATGTGTTCAAGGAAGATATGGGCTGAACATTGCACCCTTTTTAAGAGTGTGTGGTTGCAGTCCGTGTAAGCTTATCTAGGACAATGCTGCCACCAAAAGGTACGTACACCCAGCTGTTGCCTTTTTTGCTTCTGTAAGTTAGTATTTGAGCGTGAGACGTGCTCAGCCAGTGTTGTGATAAGCTGTCCTTGTGAGCCAGCACAGGTCAGCACGGAGGCAGAGCCCAGGCTGTGCTCTTGCAGTGGGTAATGCATTAAAGGATCTCTTACAAGGGATGCCTCAGGAAAAGGTTACACCTGTCACTGATTTCTGAAGACACTCTGTCACCACTTACCTATGTCATTTGGTCCTGTGTGGTGGCCAAATGTCATCATAAGGTCATCAGTTCTTCCTGCTGCGCCTTCTTACCGAGTATGAAGTGATCAGTACTGGAGTCTTCAGAGCCAAATCTGAAAGGGGGCCGTGTCTGAGGTACAACACTGCACTTTGCACACAACAACAAAAGTTTTGAAGCAGTGTTCGGACATTGTTTATTGTGCAGAGTAAGTACAGGGAGCAGTGTCTGTTGTTCTGGATTGCAGTGGTCATCATAAAAGGATGTGTGTTCATCAAGTATGTTAGGATGGATATACCTAACAAAGTATGTCTCTCATACGTATAAGATTTTTTTCCTACAGACACAAAGTTTGTATCTTGAACTTTGTCTTTGGTTGTGCTCCAGTTTTTAAACGGTAAAGGTGAAAGGGTGAGTTTGAGTCAGAACAGGTGTTCTGTTGACTAAGAACAAGTCTTATGGGCTTGTGGCTAGCAAGTGCCAGCCTCCTGTCCTATCCACGGGAATCAGAGAAAGCAGAACCCCCCTCCCATTTTGTCACAAGGATTCCTTCTCAGAAAACAACATAATATCACCCACCTGACCACTGCAATAGGAGACCTCACAACCTTCAGGACTTCTTGTCCCAAAGTGCAAAGGAGCAGAGGAATCCAAGATGCCATTTGAAGAACAAAAGTCTTGGAAACTGTGTAGTGTTCTGAGAACAATGTCTGCCAGAGTTATTTTTCATGAAAAGTTAATGAAATACCAAATGAACTACCATTTGGGAGGTGAGGGAAATAATTCCTTTAGAAGATACCATGGTTTTGCAACGTTGAAATTGCTAAGGTGAAGGGCATGGAGTCACAAGAGCGTTGTCCCCTGTCACCATGGGCTATAGCCTAATGAGTATACTAATACAGCATCCTAAGTGATTGCTACAGCTTCAGAAGTGTCATTATGGAAACATAATGGAACAGTGGCCTTGGGAATACTTGTCAAAGTACAGCCCAGGATAGACAAACCTGGCTTTGGGGGACTGAGTGCCTCAGCCTCTGGCCCAAAGGAAGGCTGCTCTTACTGAAGAGTTCAGGAGCTATAGCAGGGCATTTTGCCTGAACAGTTCAGTGTTGGTTCCCCTCAGAAGAGCTTATGGATCTCTTCTGTCTGCTGACACGCACATCATCTCAGTTCTGAAGCTGGTGTGTGAAATCTCCTTTAGTGGATGAAGTCTATGCACCATAGGCAGATACTTACCTCTGGGAGTCCGCTGCATGGACAGCCTAATTGCAGCAGAGCTTTGGAAACTTGCCTGTCTTGCCTTCTTCCACTGGGTCCTGGGTCAGCTGTCACCTTTCTCATGGGCACGAAGCATCAATGCCCAGAGCTATTCAATTCCATTCACTATCCTTTATTATCTTCTCTTTCCTTAAAAGGGAATGGAGAGCTTTTTTTTTTTAAGAATGCTCTTTGAAGACAGAAACGGCCTGTCTGAGTGTACTTGGGGAGCTATTCTAGGAATAAGGAGAAAATGTTTCTACACAGAAATCTCTTTTTCATACCCAAGGGGATTTTTTGAAAGCAACCTCAGTATCAGAATGTCAGTTCTCTTGCTTCTGATTCTTTGTTCTAGGATGAAACACTGTTAAGTGAGCTATCCATCTTGATACAGTCATTGCTGTTAGTGGATTGAACTGTTGTGTGTATAAATGCCCTTTACTGGTCTAGGAAACAGATAGGAGGGAACCTACCTACAGAATATCTTCATCTAAATGAAAAAGATTCTCAGTTCCAAGGAGGGTTCCACTTAACAAATCATGAGCAGAGTATAGATATTTATGGTATGAGTTGCAAAGACAAACATCAGTTTGGGGAGATGGCAGATGGTATTGCTTAATTTTTAACAAACTCTTAGTCGTCGACAATACAATTAAAAAAAATACATAAAGATGGACAGAACTTGTACATTAATGCTGCCTCTTTGAGATGTTATGTTCTGCAGTATGCCCATGTACTGTCTCCCAAGCAAATGCTTTGGACCCTCAGGTATCATTTTTTTGAGTTGGGAAGCAGGCTTACTGCTGTTCCTCCCAGCAGGCACCTGTATCCCAGGCCAGGGAAGTGCTGCCCACCTGCTGGCCTCTAGGACCTAGCTGGTCACAAAATCTGAACTGGTGTGCAAGAGCTGATCACACCCCACACTGCAACGTGCACTCGGAATATTGAAGAACGGCAGCTGGCAGGGGATGAACGGTTATCCCGTCAGGGTTTTTTAGATGATTCTCAGAGAGAGTTGTGTGAGCTCTGTTGTAAAGATAATTAGTTCTGGGAAACTCAATTGGTGTGAGAGGGAGTAGAAACAATACTTTAATCTGCTTTCAAGCAGTTTTTACTGAAGCAAATTCTAAAAGCAAAAGCCACGTATTTGAAAGCGAAAGAAGATTGCACTGGCTCTGTCAGAATGTTATATTTTAAAGCTTTTGCTGTTTATAGCCTTAGTGTTGGAGTTTTAGATCTCAAAAATCCTTATTTATGTTGGTGTCGATCCTTATCTTAAAAGTCTTTATGATACATGAGATAATAGGCACCTGTTCTGTTTTTGTTTTAGAAATGGTTAAGAAGTGGCCATTAGGAGATAAATAGAAATAATTTCCTCTTTTTTTGCAGCAGTGTAATGAACCTAAAGATAATAGATATCTTTCCCTAAATCCTAAAATTAGGAATACTGAATCCCTATTTTTTTTCCTGGGGAAAAAGCACATGCCAGCTTATTTAATGTCACAGAAGAGTGTAAATACATTAATTAGTAGGTGTGATCAAAGTTCTTTATGCAAATACATTTTTTCATTGTTTTTCACCAGTGGCTATGCTACCTTTTATGTACTGTAATTGTTTTGTTTATTTTAGAGCTCTACATCCACCATGTTGCCCTGTGGACCAGCTTTGTCCTTTGTTCGGTGTCTGGTGCGGAAGAAGAATGTCAGTGGTGAAAGTCTTGAGGACTCCAAATTGTGCCGATGCTTATCAACAGTGGACCTTATAGCCTTGGGAGTAGGAAGTACCCTTGGTGCTGGTGTTTATGTCCTTGCTGGAGAAGTAGCCAAATCCGATTCTGGACCTAGCATCGTTGTTTCTTTTCTCATTGCTGCGCTGGCATCTGTGATGGCAGGTCTCTGCTACGCTGAGTTTGGTGCTCGTGTTCCCAAGACTGGCTCTGCGTACTTGTATACTTATGTAACTGTTGGCGAACTGTGGGCTTTTATCACGGGTTGGAATCTCATTTTATCGTATGTTATAGGTAAGCTTATGAACAAACACAGTCCTAAGGGTTTCTGGGATATATCTTGGATATAAGATACAGATTTGCATCTGTCTGTCTCTATACTTAGCTACTGTTGTTTTTTACTCCTGCCAAGACGAAAGAACCAAAGTAATGTGATTAGGTTATTTCCTCTTGTGCATCATCATTGCAAACAGTTTTTTTGCAAGGCAGTTTTGTAAACAGTGTATCTTCAGCAGCATGAAGTGCATACCTTGTATGAAAACTGTATCAGACAGTTCAGTGATGATGCACAAGAATAAATAGAATTTCATTGCTGTCTATGGTCAGCAAGAATAATTTCAGTAAAATCAATAAGCACTTTTTCTTCTGAATTTACACAGCAAGGACATTTACAGGGACCCCATCACTATGGTATTTCACTTCAAGAAAGTCATGATGTTGAAGTACTAACTTGTTGCTATAGCCTCATGTTAATTCATTAATGTCCTGTCAGGTAATCCCCATAAAATATAAAGTTGGCCAGATCTGAATAAAATCAATGCTTATATGGCAGATATTCAAATAACTATTTCAGTGCTTTAGCAGTGACAACATTTTTCGATTCAAAAATGTTTTTTTCCAGAGGTACATGTTCCAAGCATCCATTATTGCCTATAAGCATGCCTAAGTGTATATGTATACCTAACTACAGGACTGTTGCCCAGATCACTACGAAATCAATACACCCGAGTATCATACTGAAGTCTATTTCATGATAGGAGAGCTGTAAAAATAAGGTTGTATTTAGCCATGGCCATGTGCACTCTTCACCAGAAGAGAGTATTAGTATTAAATAATAACTCCAGCCATATACATCTTGCCAGTGATTTTTTGCTTTACTTCCAGGTGGACAAACTTTCCTTCATGTGCTTTCTTAAACTGCTTCCTTTACATTGCTTTATATTCTTTAACATATGCATACGATAACTTTAGAAGTGTCTTCCAGAATGACAGCAGACATAAATTATCAAGAAATAATGTCTGCAATATTTTGGGAATAAATGAGGTACAAATTTTTATATTTAGTTGTAGAATACAACTACCATTTAACTATATAGAAAAATTATAAGACATTAAAATTCGTCAGCAAAACAAAATCACTGTTTTAACACAAGTTCTGTTTTTTAAATGCAAGTTACAACATGCTTAATTTTATCTCTTTTTCAGTGGAAGTAACTGTATCCCCCTGTACATATGCAACCCCCTAACCATGCATGTATTTTATGAAGGTACATCAAGTGTAGCAAGAGCCTGGAGTGGCACCTTTGATGAACTTCTTGGAAAACAGATTGGTCATTTCTTCAGAAGCTACTTCAAAATTAATTACTCTGGGCTAGCAGAGTATCCTGACTTCTTTGCTGTATTCCTGATATTACTTCTATCAGGTGAGACAATATATGGCTTCATATATGCTGGTCGTGATGTTTTACAGACAAAAATGTTAAATTGTAGTTTGTGTTTTACCAGAAATACCTTAATAATGTTTAAGAAGTTCAAATGTGCATTTGTATATTGACACAATGACTCTGGGAATTAAATGTGTATAATCAAATTTTCATGTGTATCATCTTCTTTTGTTGAAACTGAGACATGAAATAATTATTCGTCAGTACTTTTTAAATAAACCCCATAATATAGATTGATGGTAACAGGAAAAGCATACACTTCTGTGTGGGTTTTATGCCTTTATCACTGGTAAATGCTTTCAGAGGGACCTTAAGGTTGACTCTGTAGTTTGGTGATGTGGCATACTCTCCTTAAATCACAAATTGTGCACATAGTGGGTATTTGTAAGGGGTTTTTTTGCCTCTAAATTGTTAACCTATTCCATATAAAATAACTTTCCCCTTTTTAACTCTTCAAAAGAGTTATTTAGCCTAAAACTGGTTTGAGCTAAAGGGCACTTCAAGGTAGTGGCATGAGCCCCAACAGGCCAGTTTAAAACCCAAGTAAACCTTTCAAGTCTACTCCACTCAGTTCTGTTTCTTTTTCATCTTTACTCATGTATTATGTTTTTAAATCACAAAATTTGACACCTACTGTATACTTTTTGAGGGATCAGAAAGCTCAAAAATACTGCAACTTACTTGCATGTTTGCATTTTAACAATTGCTTTCCACAAGGAAACGTTCTTACTGCCAGCAGGAGTGATGGAAGCAGTGAGTGTATTCTAAAGTATATAGTTTGTTTTCAGCCAATACTAGAAGGATTTCAGTGTTCAGTAGAGGTCTCAAATATTTTTCACGTTCAGTCTCTCTTTAGATCAAACAAAAGCAGGAGCTTTTCTTCTCTGGAAAGTGAGACTAAGTTATATGGGTATAACCTGCTGTTCCCTTACTCTGGGTGGCTTTGTTGGACTCAGGAAACATTGCTGTTCAACTCTTAATGCTAGAATGAGCGACCAGTGCATCTGATGCTTTTATTAGGTCTCTGTACACGAAAAGATGAGTTCCCACACTTAGGAAGATCAGGGAATTTACTAGACAAGGTTTAGTCCAGCATTCTGCCATGTTTGTGGCTACGAGTTGCCTATAGTACCAGTTCAGACTCTTTAACGTCTTCAGGAGAGATGGGAATGAATTTGGTGCATAGCTGGAACAGACCTTTCTGTTTCACCTCTCCCAAAGGAAGGAGAAAAAAATAACATTTTGAAAAGCAAAGCACTGAAACTCCACAAACCAAAGTATAAAATGCTAGTTCAGATGCTGCCACCTTTTATGTTTTCTCCATTGCCATTGCTGCTTCCTAACATAAGAAGTAGAGATTCATGACAGAAGAGACTACGTTTCTCCTGGGGTTCACTGCTGCTCCTGAGTTTTCATTGGTGCCCTGTCTTTTCATCCCCACCATCATTCCTTCGTCACTTCTTTTGTGCTTGTGCCACAAATCACCTCTCCAGGTGTCTGTGGTAAGCAGCCAAGCCACCAGTGAATGGACTGGGTAGAACTCGCTGCCGCTGAGAGGAGGGGCAAGGGGTGGCTCAGGGCTGTGTAGGCTGAGCACGATACAGTAATTGGATTCTGAACTGCACAAAGCTGAATCATAGGAGTAGCAGATGATGTTTTACAGAAAATGTTATGTGCTAAGCAGGAGGGAGCGTACACATAAATCTAGTTTGGGGATTATTTTTTCCCTAGAGAAAGGACTTAAAAAAATGTATAACTATGTTTCATACTGCATTAGGCTCATCGAGACATTGCCTTCTTGGGAAAAACTGAGCTGAAGAAAGCATATACCTACTTCCAATAAAAATGCCATTGGTGAAGAAAACTTGAGCAGCTCGTATCATAACTTCTTACATTATGATAAGATAACAAATATCTCATTAGCAGAGTCAGAAATTTTTAAGACATTATTTTGAGAGGCTTAAAATTTTCAGACTTAATCTCTGAATAATGAGGGAAAGCATGTATGTGATATTAGTGGAAACACTGCAAAGAACCTGTGGAGGCTTTCCCATTGCATTTAATTTTCACTGATCTGCTCACTGCCTGCTTTTCCATTAAATTGTTAGTACACTTACAGTTGTTATAAATCTAACTGCACAGTAGGATCCTGTGGCAAACAACAAACTTTCAGATTGTTTAAATGCACTACTCTGCAACCTAAGGCATGTGTATTTTGTATCCGACTGTTTTCTAGAATCTCTGTGAATCAGTGTTTATGAACAGGAGGCATGCATTTCTTTTAAAGGAATGAATTTAAATAAATTCTTGATAAGCTAGGAGATGGTACTCTTAACTGTGACGGATATGCCCTGAAAAATTTAGAGTGATCAGATTACATTATTAATCCAATAATTTTTCTGATTTGATTAATCTAATGAGTGTTCTTTAAGAAACAGATTCTACCAATCTGTTGTGACTAAGCATAGAATTCTTGTACATATTTTTGCTCTGTTGCATAAAATAGAGATATGAATTGGAACCTCAGGAAAGCAGTAAGTAACAATTGCTCAAAATACTTAAAGAATGAAATTTTAAAAGTTTTCTGTTTTGTGGTTTCCAACACACTTGCCTATTGCCATGCTGTCAAAAAGTCTAGCAAATTTGCGCTACCACTTTTTAAAAGTATAAAATCTACTGCTGTTGGTTTAATATTATTCACAGTACTTACATGTATATCTTCTTTAAAATGCCATTTTATTAGTTTAAGGGACCATTCACATCTATAAAATATTTTTATTTTATAGGTCTTTTATCTTTTGGAGTAAAAGAATCTGCATGGGTGAATAAAATTTTCACTGCCATTAACATCTTAGTCCTCCTCTTCGTTATGATTTCTGGTTTTGTGAAAGGAGATGCTGACAACTGGAAAATAAGTGAAGAATATCTCATAAACCTGACTGCAGTAACAGAGTAATGCTTTTTTAAAAAATCAATTTACTTGCTCATAGTCCAAGCAATTTTCTGTTATACTTGCTTTAGTAGTGTTGCAGGTAATATATCAATTAATAGCTCTGTTGCTGGGAATAATAAACTTTTTATTCCCTTAAAAATAGAGGGTTTATTTTCTTGTTTGTAGTTTCCTTTAAAAATCATCTTATTTCAATCCCATTGTCTTGTAACCATTTGAGCGGTTACTGGCTTCTTATCCTGAAGCCATGTATTAACTGCAGTATGTGAGTACAACAGCAAAAGTTGCCTACACTGTTAGTGTTTTAACAAGTTTTGCCACAAACTGCGAAGTAAGATTGATTCAGGTATTATTCCATTTACTGTTATTTTTGTCTTTATTACAAGTTTTGACATAAAAATGTCTTCTCGAGCAGTTTTGTAAAGCAGAACTGTCTTGACAAGAGCACTGTAATGTGTTTCCAGAGTGGCAGGGGAGCAGGATGCATGTTTTTGTCCTACCAATAATAAAAAAAATAAGTAATTTTTCAGCTGTATTTTTGTTCTTTATAGGAATTGCTCGTCCTATGAGAATGTGACAAGTATGTATGGGAGTGGTGGCTTTATGCCATATGGTTTCACAGGAACATTGGCTGGTGCTGCAACCTGTTTTTATGCTTTTGTAGGATTTGACTGCATTGCAACAACTGGTATAGTATTTATATCTGTGTGTATATGTGTATAACTATATATGTGTAACATGTTTTCTTTGTAAAAAAACCCCACATGATCAGCATAACAATCTGTCAACTGCTCTTCTGCTTTCTCCTAAACCTCCTTCAGTCCATGTGGAATGAGTCTGAATTCATTTCTGAATGGGGCTATCTTTCTGGGAGGAAGAAGGAGATTTTACTTACTTTATTTCTGTTCTAAAGAAATTAATTGTTGCTTTCTAAGTCTGGGAGGTGATTAGTATACATTTTTTTCTGCCCAAGTCATGTTAACCACCTGGCCATTTTTACAGTTCTCTGAAATGAGGTATCTCTCCTAAAGGCTGGCTTGTATACGGGTGATAGGGAATGAGTATATTGAACTTCCAAACTGTAGGTAAATAACTAGAAATTATGGGCTTTGAGTAGTCTAAATATAGAATGTGTTTTATGTCCTTTAGTTTACCTCTATTTTCAAATGCTGTTCTTGGCAATAAAATACTGAGTTTTGTTCTGTGTCACTGAGCCTATTTTATACAGATTTTTAAAACTTCTATTAACACATATGATTCCCATAGCTTAGTTTAACACATTATTTGTCTTTGATGTTATCTTTGAAAGCTGAAGGTGGAAATGAGTAAGAAGTTTTGGTGGGGCATTTTTTTCCCCTTTTTTCAGGAGAAGAGGTCAAGAATCCTCAGAAAGCCATACCCATAGGAATTGTGGTGTCCCTGCTTGTCTGCTTCATGGCCTATTTTGGGGTTTCGGCTGCATTGACACTTATGATGCCATACTATCTACTAGACGAGAAAAGTCCTCTGCCAGTAGCATTTGAATATGTTGGATGGGGTCCTGCAAAATACGTTGTAGCAGTGGGATCCCTCTGTGCTTTGTCTACAAGGTAAAGACGCTGAAATACTAATTTTATTGGGAAAAGCTGATGGATAATATATGATTTAAACATATGTTCTTGTTAATTTTGAAGGCTTACTTCATGCAAAGGATTATCCATAAGTATTATAAGCATGTTTTAGACTTGAGCAGGTCTTGATCACAGTAGGTAATTCAATTTAAATTCCTTTTTTAAACTGTACTGTTATTGAACTTTACCTCTTTTGCTTATTACCCAAAATATTTTTTATTAAAATATGTATTTTCAGACATATGACCTGCAAGTTATTATTAACTGATAAAATAAACCTCACCCATTTTGTCCTTTCTTGCTCTTCACTCCCAATGACTCAGCAGTTTTATGGGCATTGTGTATTTGCAGGCAAAATTGAAGAGATGATTAACTAACTCCACTCCTCATCTCCGTTGCCTGTCTCTGTTTTCCTCCAGTAGCCAGTCTGTCTTCTGACATCATCCCTTCCTGTGGTTTCTGTGTGGGTATTTGAGATGTAGATTATAGCTGTGAAAATATTATAATTTATTCCCCTTTGTGAAACTGGATATAATCTTATCATGTTACATTGATTAAAAGGATCAGGGAGGGTATGAGGTATATGTCCATATATGTTCATATATGTTACATCCCAATTGTAATGTGGTACAAACACTTTCATAGAATAGAAAATGGCTTGGTACTCGAATTCAGGGATAGAAAAATGCTGATGCCAATATTCTCTGTGAGCTTATGTAGGTAAGGAGTCATTTACATCAACTTAGTGGTAAGAATACTGGATGCCTTTGTGGAAGGGAAAACGACATGCCAGTTGAGGCACTAATACTAACAGTACTCTGAGATGATCCTTTAAGCATTAGCATGAAGATGAGCACGCTGCCTGTGGACAATGTTTTGAAGGAAAGGAATATTTTGATGTAGGAGAGGATAGAAAAAAAATATACTTCCAGCAAGACATTAAAAGAATTGTAGGACTGACTAAAGAATGCCATAGTTACACAGTTCATTCTGGGATTACAGTTATTTTCTATCTAGTTGTTGCGGTCCCCTCATTTTGGAGGGTTTTAATGAATGCTTCCTCTATATTGATAAATAGTCCAAGTGATATATAAGCAAAAACTAGATTAAAGAAACTAATCTTGGAAAACAAAATTAACTGAGGTGGTAAAACACTTTTTCAGAAATTTGAACTGTTAGTCTCTTTTTCCAGTGTATTCTGAAGAATTATATTTACTTATATGGAGAGGTAAATCTTTCAGTTTGTTGACAGATATCAGTTTAGAACAAAAAAACTATTTCATATTTCTCATTTTAGAGGCATAATTAAGAAAAAAATTGGGATTATTGCTTTTGGTCCATATAGTTGTGTCTGTTATGTCATGAACTTGTTTCCCCAGGGTAAAGATGTTTGTTAATATTTCCATTATTTGTGTCAACGTACTTAAAAAGGTGTAGGATAAGTGAATTTTACAAAGCTACAACAGCAAAAAATTTAGCGGTGGATTTTAACAGTATCCTTATTTGAAAAATCAATTGTCACCCTGCTTCAGGAAACATTCTTTTTTGGAAGGGACATTCATACATCAAGATCAGTTCATGTGCAATGAAACATCTCTCATGTGTGCCTAACCTTAACGCTTGTGTCTCACGAGCATTACTGGAGGTACTTAGCATCTGTGGTATGTAAAACCTGTGCCTTCTGTAAGTGATATAGTCGATTCTCTAAAGTAAGAAAGGCAACCATTCACCTGGTTAAAAACTAGTGTGCTTGCTGCAGAGGTTATACTGGCTATGATTTTGCCTTTTGTCTTTTCAGTGTTTTGGGGTTTCTTAATTACAATTACTTTGCTTTGAGGGAAAGAAACCACTTAATTTAAGAAATATGTTTAAAAAGAGCTTTGAGATATCAACGGTTTAAAAGCTTTCTGTGTTCTGCTAATAACAAATCTAAATTAATTAGCTTTACTTCTTAAAAAAAAAACCCCAAACACAAAACCCCAACCAATCTTAATGAGACTTGGCTAGAGGTGCTTTAATGGAAAGAAGTAATGTGCCCAAGTATAACTGTATGGTGCTTACTTTGAATTACTGTTAATCAGCAGCCTCACATGGAAATATAGAGTGTAAGAGATGCTGCTAATGCTTTTTGATTTGCTGCTGCTGACTGACAGACTTTCTCCAGGAATACTAAAGCTTAATCGCATACTTAGTGTGACCTGGAACATGTTCCTGGTCCACTAATACCCAAGAACTACAGTGATGACGAGTTATTTTGCCAATCTGAATTCCCTCTGATGAAGCAATTCCATTACCTTAATCAATAAAAAAAAAAAAAAAGTAATCAACTTTACAAGGAAAAAGAAATTTCTATTTGTGTCTGATCTGTACTATCTTGGGCTATGGGCTTTCTGGTTTTGTCTTACAATCATAAGTTTTGTTTCTATACATGCCATTAATTAACATTGTTTATCTTGTCCATGATACAACTCTGCATGAACTGTGTTTGCCATGTTGCATGTGTTTGCTTTTTACTCAGTCTTCTTGGATCCATTTTCCCAATGCCACGTGTAATCTATGCTATGGCGAAGGATGGGTTGCTTTTCAAATGTCTAGCTCAAATCAGTTCCAAAACGAAGACCCCACTAGTTGCTACTCTATCGTCCGGTGCAGTAGCAGGTGAGACTAAGAGTTGATCCATGTAAAGAAAGGTGCACTGCTAAACACGTTGCATATATGGAAATAAACCACTGTTGTGCAGCTTTGATTTGCTTTGGACTGAAATGATCAATCTGATTGTCGCCAGGTAAAGTAGGCTACCAGTAAAACTTTTCTCTGCACAGATTTTGTATTTATTGGTTAATCTAAAGTGCTTTCAGAGCCTAGGTTCAAAATAAACATCAACCCAAACCCAAGAACATCAGTCAACCAAACAAAAAACCAAGAGCAGCAATACAGAGCCTATACCAAAACTATACCTAAACCCATTAACTCTTCCAAGCTTTCTTTTTGTGTAGTTGGGTTTACCAGTAAAGCATTGTGCTTTTAATAACCTGTATTTGAACTATACATTTTTCTGTTCTAGTCTTCTCGGCTCTATGTTCCCTTTGCCCCGAATTCTGTTTGCCATGGCACGCGATGGTTTACTCTTTAGTTTTCTTGCCAAAGTGAGTAAGAGGCAGGCACCAGTTTCTGCCACCTTGACAGCAGGGGTCATCTCTGGTAAGCTCTCAAAGCCCATGTTACTTAAAGCTGAGATTTAAACACCTTATGCACGTGCATGGTACTTCATATTTTTGAAAAGGGCTGCTTGTTAACTTCCCTTGCATGTACAATGGGAATAAAATTACTGAGTTAATCAAAGGGTGTGAGAACTCCAGATCATGCCAATCATGGTGGTGGTGATGTCCTTAATATCACAGAATTTAAAATTATTTTATTTGTTTGTTAATTTCTAATATTGGCCCCTTATCTGGTGAATAAGCTTGTTACTTAATCTGGGTCCCTTAGACTGATGCTCTACTTTATAGGGTTTCCTTGTCTGATGTACACCTTTATATTTATCACATCTGTAACAGGGGAAAATAACTTTCATGTTTTTTATTATGAGTCATGAGAAAAAAAAAATCTACATTTGAAGCAGGATCAACGTTTGAGTAAAATATAGAGATTTTTAAAAATTTCCTTCTAAAGAAAATGATCCTGGTTTTGTGTAGGCTTACCAGACTGCGGTTGATGGGTATGTGTGTGTGTTGGCGGGGTTACGGGATGCACACATACATATACACATACATGCCCACACATATTTTAGCAAAACAGCATTTTGGGAGCTGTTTCCAACTCTTAATGTTTCACAAAGAGAAACTGTTAACGTACAATTTTTCACTTTTGTCCATACTTCTTGCAGAGGTACATGTAGCTATGCCCACATTTCATTGTCATTTCAGTGGAATGTCTTAAATTACCCAGGAAAACTGGAAGCTCTAGAAGTATTTAACTCAAAGGCAAATAAATAAGTCTTAAAAGTAATTCAGATATAAAATACATGCCTTACAATATTTAGCAACGTTGGCTCAAATTGGTATCAGGTAAGAGGTACAGAACTGAGACAAAAATATTATTATTATTTAGTCAGGGTCATCCTCAGATGCCACAAGACTAGAACTACTGACACCATGCACTTGACATGTGGGAAGGCACAGTCATTGTCCGAATACTTCCCACATGAAGCATTATTATCAGTTCCTTTTTCTTCGGTCAGTACAAATAAATTGCTTAGAATTACTTTCATTGTTTTTACTTTCTATTATTTGAGTTTATCATATTGACATATTCCCCTATAACAATTTGAAAGTGCAGTTATGTGGGATGAAATGAACAAATTTATCGGAAATCACAGTAATGGTGAGGAGAAAGAAAACTGTATTACCCAGCTGGTAAACTGACTGATAGAGTTAAACAGCCCTGACTACAGCTATGCAGCAGCCATCACTTGTGCTGCTTTTAGACAGTTTGGGGGATTTGGTGTGTCAACAGTTCACCTGAAGACAGCTTTGTCTGCTGCTGGAGAAGAAGTAATTTCTTCTTCTGTTTTCAAAAAGATGCGTATTTGGTAACTTGTAGTCATAAATAGTTTTGCCAGAATAGTTACAGATGTATGCAACACCTTGTATTATCTGACTTTTCTATTCATTGGTAGCATGGATAGTTTTGTAGCTTTAAGAAACGTTAAGGAGATTAGATGTTTGGCCCCTTAATTAAAGTTATCAGGCCAAGAATACAGCTGAGGCAATTGCCACGTTACTACTGTGACTTACCTTTTCACAGGTGGTAATCGCGATTGTGAAACCCTGCACATAGCAAAATTGTTTGGTGTCAGTCCAAGGTTTCACTGTAAATTGATCTCCTGTTGTTTCTTGGAGCAGAGTTAAGGGAGGTGAAAAACCAATACCATGTCTTTTATCCTCTTAGTCAGAAACTTAGAGACATTTTTCAGTTTGGTTCTAATGTAAAAGATATTCTGGGCTACAAAGTAGCCTTTTGAAGCTAGGATTAAAAATTAAATATAGCTACTGTACATGAGGTTATAGTAGGTTCTGTTCTCCCTCAGCTTTGCTTACCCATGCTCTTTTGAGCATGCAAAGTATTCAGGAATCTAACCTGTAAATGACAGCTTGGATTTAGGAACATCCACTGTCATTGAAGAAAACAGGATGGTCTTCCTTCCTTCATTGGAAAAGGAGATCACAGATGAAATGAAGCTCCTGTAACACAGCAGTCTTGTTTTCAGAAAATTACATTTTGCTTTCTCCTTCAGGATCAAATACCAGCAGAATGTGTGTTTGTGCACTTATACACCTGTCTGCAAATATATTAACAAACACGTAACATGAATATTATATATAAGTATTTCTGAACATAGAAAAAATTGTGTGTGCATATACATACAGTGTATAAAGGCTACATTTACTCATTTCTTTTGATGTTGAGATTCCTGATGATTCAAAAGATTAAGTATGTTTAAATTCTTTCTGCGTCCCAATAATGTTCATAAAATACAAGTATTATAAAAGGTTCTTTAATAACATATATTTCAAATCAATTAATATTAGCCTTTCATTTAGTGATGGCTTGTGCCAATTTCTTTATAAGCTATGTATCTCTATGTTCAAACAGCATAGAAAAAAAAAGACATTCCAGAATCTCCAAAAGAATGTGGTATTAGCTTTTATAAACACAAAGACTGCTATAACTGCTCTCAGTATCATGGAAGTTTCTGCCTCCGATTTCAGTGATCTTAAGAATATTAATTCTTGTGAGATTTTACTGGTCTTTCTTGAAGGCCACTTGAACTTAAATTCTTTTTAGTAAGAGAATGAATTTAAAAACACCCACAAAACTATTTTTATTTGAGACTACTCTGAAAGTCCTCTTTACATAGACCTCTTTCTTAGCTCAGCAGGAATTTTGCATACTGCTGACTTGCTGGGTCAGATCATTTTTGCTAAGTTTTGCAGTGAGATCCATACCCTCAGCTTTGGTCAGATTCTGTTGCAGGACCTGAACCTTATTCTATAAAAATGTATTTTAATGTGGCCCAAATTCAGCAAGCCATGTGTGCAAATACTTATGTCCAGATGAGTCCAATATCAATTGCTTGATTCTGCAGCATGACTGTATGGCTCATCAGTGCATATCTATACAAATGAAATTCCCAAATGTAGGGAATTAGGTTTGGGAATCTTGGTGGTGACTTCAAAGACGTGTTTTTAAGGATTACCATAAACAATTTAAAGTTACACTGCAGACATTTTAAAATCTTAGGTTTTAATATATCTTAATATTAATCTTAACAATTATGGTTGGACTCAATGATCTTACAGGTCTTTTCCAACCTAAATGATTCTTTGATCCTATGTCAGTCTCGTACAAATTTTGCCTTTCCTTTTCTTCTCTTTTTTAGCTATTATGGCATTTCTGTTTGACCTAAAGGCTTTAGTGGACATGATGTCTATTGGTACACTTCTTGCTTATTCACTTGTGGCAACCTGTGTCCTCATTCTTAGGTGAGTGAGAAACCTTTGAATTCTACTGTTTGATTTTCTGTTATCAGTATATAAACAGAAGTGACATTTACAGGGTACATTTTTTGCTAGACAGGTAAATGGTTAAGATTAGCTGTATGTATATAGATGATTACTAAGATCACCAAAGAAAACAATGATATATTGTCATATCAGTATAACAGTTAGTCAAGTCAAAGCTTCATGTGAACTCTAGACACCATTTATTTCCCAGCAGATGTATTGGTTTAAGCATTAGTCTCAAAGGTACTAGATGTAAGCTTGCGTGCAAAATTCAGTGAATGGTATTTTGAGAAGAATACAGTCTATGCTGTACATCAGGCCCATTACGTTGTGGGGGCTACATGCGAAAGGTATAGATGTTCTAGATAGTTCACAGGGTGGACAAGTTCAGATAATTTCTTTGTTTTACCCTACTCAGAAATGTAAGACCAGACAAGTGTTTCAGGATGTGGTTGTCCTAAAAGACAATGCAAATATTATCTCTCAATGAGTGAGATTATAAATACTTGTCAGTAAAATTCTGATACCTGTTCTGTTTGTAAAGCTATGGAATAATATTGATACATTGGTAGCTACAGCTCACCTTATTATGTATTCATACATACTGACTAAAAAGGTGAATCTTTATTACTTAAGCCTAAGTAATTAACTTTTAAATGTACAACATCTTGAAGTCAGCTCAAGTTCATTGTTACAGTAATTTACACTTTAAAAGAGAAGACTATTTTATCCCATAGTGACTTACATAACATATGTATTTCTAAAAATACGCTTAAATTCTAACAAAGCAGATGTAAAATTTCATTTTATGCCAGTTAGGAGGCCTCTTACAGTATGGGAAGCAAGTCAGAAAGAAGTTCCCCTGCCATTTCCCTGCCGTTGATCACCAGACCCTGTCGTCCTTTCTTTTTGTACGAGACTGGTCATTTATCTGACCCACTGACGCATTCATGTAGCTTATACAAAACTGCCCCCAAAAAATCTCCAAACAAACCCAAGCAAAAAAAGTGAGTTGCCACTGTTTGTTTGTATATGATAGGGATTAATGATATGTGCTGTTGCAGTGCAGTCATAAATTGGAAATTCTCACTGTCTACTGCAAAGAATTTAAATGCATTCCTAGAGTCATATTGCTTCAGATCCCAAAGTAAGCTTAATTTTTTATTATCCTGTTTGTTCTATGCATAGGTACCAACCCAGTTTAATCTATGAGCAACCAAAATATTCTCCAGAAAAAGCAGCTTTGGCTGCATCTGAAAAGGCATCTGCAGTAAGTGAATCACAGATAAATATGATACAAGAAAATCACTTCAGGCTTCAGGCCCTGATTAATCCATCCAGTTTACCCACTGAGCAGACTGCAACTACTGTTAACTTTTTAGTGGGTCTTTTAGGTAAGTATTCAACTGTGCAAACTCATATAATGCATTAACATAGATAATTGAAGTGTATTAAAGACAAAATCAAAAATATAGTGATAACATGCCTTCTTTCAGTCATAATGTCATTCTGCAGAATGCTTTTATACTTCTTGATGGATCTAATCTGTAGTCTAGTATCTTTTCCTTTAATTAAACATGTTCATGATAACATTTCATACTGAAGGCCTGCTACCATCCTTCTTAAAAGTCACTTCCTCTTCAATGCAGAGATTAAGTCACCTCTTTCCGATTTCCATCATTTTGTTTTTCACACAGCTTGCTTGGTTTGTGGCTTGAGTGTCCTCACTACATACGGGATTCATTTTATTGCTAACTTGGAGCCCTGGAGTGTTGGCCTTCTTGCTGTGTTGGTGGCGTCCTTCATAGTTACCATTCTCCTCATCCAAAGGCAGCCTCAGAACCAGCAGAAAGTGGCCTTTATGGTGAATAACATATTCTCTATGTTATTCTCTAATGAGAGGTTTGGATGGATTTAACAAGTGGGAGAGGGGCAGAGAGAGAGAAGAGAGATGGTCCTTTTTCAGGCAGTCTTTCATTACTGCACTGCCACTATTGCAGGTTTTTTGGTGAAGGTAAGGGTAACAGATGGTCATGGCTGATGTGCAGTCCAGTCCAGGTCTTCTCAGGACAAGAGAGGGTTTTACAGACCACAGATTGAATGCGTGACACGCACAGGAGCACGGCTGCAGAAAAGGGCTATACCACTGCTATTGGTGTGACAGCTGCTGTTACAACTAGTGGATCTGACAGCACCGATCTTCTAGGTATTCCTTTAGGCGCAGCCTCAAAGTGCACCTTGCTGAGACCCAAGTAATTTTAGACTTAAATTTAAGCACTTGGAAACCAGAAACCAGTTCAGAAACCGATTAATGTAAACCGATTAAAATGTTAAACTTGTCTGTGTTGTGTACAATGCTTTGGATCACAGTGCAGTTTGTACCTCCCAAAGTATCATGCTTTCATTATAGGCTTTCACTTATGTTCAGAGATGAGTTTTTTACTGGAGTATTTAATGGAAATAATGATGAAGGTCAAGGAATCTGGTGGCGTTGCGGGGTGGTGGTGGTATTTCAGAAAGAAAGGATATATAAATATATTTTCAGCTGTAGATACAGGAATACATTAGTATTAGTTCAGCACAAACTGGAAAGTTTTTCTACACAACCTTAGAGAATAAATATTAAACATAATGTATTTAAAATTTTTAAGATATGTAGAAATGGGTGGTTAAACCCAGTGAAAAAGAAAATTTCAGTGTATTCCAATAAAAAAAAATTCACTTCTTTTTCAATTATTAGATGTGTCACCTCTAGTTTGTGTTGTGTGACTGAAGTGTGACATGCAAGAAATTGTGTTTAATATAAAGGTATTAAATATTTCCTTTTAGGTTCCACTATTGCCATTTTTGCCATCATTCAGTATCCTGGTAAATATTTACTTGATGGTACAATTAAGTGGAGACACTTGGATCAGATTTAGCTTCTGGATGGCACTTGGTAGGTACTTCTGTACATTTCAGTCACTTACGTTAGGACTCATGAATCCCATCTTTGAACGTTTCATTCTCTTCATTGAAATACTTGGAAAAAAAGCCTGTGTTCTAATAAAAGTCGGTTGATATTTCTGATGAAAGCAAGACCATGCTTCAGAAGCAGTATTTATATGCAGTCAAAATTGTAAATGCAGTTTTGAGGTAATATGAAGAATAAAAGATATTGGACATCCAATAAGTCACAATTTTTTTTTTTCCTACTAAGTATAGCTAAAATTGTGCAGAAACCTGTTTGTAACAGGTTTCTTCTCCATATATCAGTCATTCTCCCTTAAGATATGGAAAATCATGTTGATTTCATCTAGACATAAATTTGACATGGTAGTTTTCATGAGCTATTAGAGCATTTAATTATGCAAAAAATATTTGGAATTGGAATTTCCATAGAAACAGGGAAGAGCTGAGGCATGAGCTGATTCAGATACCTGAAGAAGAAACTTGTTTTGGAAAATATGTTCAGCCAAAGAGTAATAACTAATTACTTTTTAATGCACTATTTGACTGAAAACCCTAAGTTCTTTTTTTTCCTTCTGGAAGGCTTTCTCATTTACTTTGCTTATGGCATCAGACATAGTCTTGAAGGTCATCGTAGTGATAGAGATGACGACTTCTGTTCAGAAAATAGCGGGCTGCAAGAAAAGAACCCTGTGGAAGAAGTGGATGAACCTGAAAATGCAAATGAAAGTGATCAATTTCTTGCACATGAGAGGACAAGTGAATGCTAATCTACGCAAACATACAAGTCTTTTAAACCTTTAATTGACGTTTTACTTGCGGACTGAAATTTCAAAAGCTTTCTGCCAACACTGTGCCTGTTGAAAGTGTTTACTACAAGGCCTGGCTTATATTTTGGACAAGCTGCTAATCCATCTTCATCATTTCAGAACCGACAGCATGGATATTAATATTTAAATTAAACAAACAAGAGAACTATCCTTTGGCAAGCAAAAACCTGGATGCATTGTTTGAACTGTCATCCAAAATCACTGGCAATCACACAATATGAAGAATTTTAGAACGGCCTGCAAGAAGTTCTGAATATTTGACACTACATTGTGAACACAAGTGCCTTTCATACCTTCTCCTTATCTCTGTTACATGTTTGGGTCACAATCTAATAGCTCTTTTCTTTCTACAGAAATAACTCTCATGGGAGATAAATTGCAGACAGGCCTGGAAAGTATTTGCAAAACAAATGGTAATTGTACAGATCTGATACTTTGTAAAAAGTAGAGGATCACATATTTATGTAAAAAGAATTAATTGCTTATCTTTACTAATCAGCAGTCATGGAGAATTCAAACAGTAAAGATATTTCAAAGGCTTTTAGTCCCTCTAAATAGTACTGAAGATTTGTATTTACGTGAATTCTTTTCTTTTCAGAGATGCTGGGTGTATAAAGTAATACTCCCAAGATAAGCTATGTTGTTTTCTGCAAAAGCATGTGGGTAATAATCTGTTGGTCACAGTATTGACAATGACATTTGTATATGATTTAGCAAGTATTGAGCTTTTGATTTCAGAAGGGACAGGATTTTATTCCTGACTACATAATTTGATATTTACATACAGAAGTCATCAAGTTTTCCTCCTTACTACTCATTTATCACCTTCTATACTTTCTTCTTTACCATGTGCCAGAGCTGATATTTCCGAGATTAGCTGTTACACATTGCTTCTCAGATAATTAATGCACAAAATCCCAGCCGCCTTTTCAGATGGAAGAGGAGGTTAAAAAAAAAAAGAGGTGCAGGCTTTAGGAAAAATCCTTGTCAAAACAGTATTTCAGTGCTTCACTAAGCCTTAATCATATGTTAGCACAGCATTTTTTCGTGAGCCAAGCCTACACCCACAAGTCCATTCATGTGGGTAGGATGTCCAAATGCTAATTTGTATAAAGAACTGAATCGTTGCAGCAGTGGAAGGGTGAACAATTATTTTAAAGCTGGTGAAAACTGAAACTGTTCTTTTTTCAACATAAAAGTTATGTTCTCAAAGGCATCCAGATATTTTAACACTTTTTCTCAGCAAGTAGTAGGTTCAAGTCCCAGGAAGGATTCCACAGTATGAAGCTATTTTGCAGGAATGTGTTTATAAAAATAATTGCCCTAAAGTACTTTGTTGTGGAGAGTTGCAATGTGTGGCCAGTACTAATCATTGGTATTAATCTCTTGTGTTAGGTATAAGAACTTTAGATCCTGTGAGACCTATGTTGGTTGCCAGTGAAAAGCACCTTACTTTTTATAATAGCTGGAATTTCACCAAAAAGAAAAAAACACAAAAAAACCAGCCCCCCCAAAAAACAAACAAACAAACAAACAAACACACACAACTGGTTAACCTGTTTTCCTGTTCTTTTTTCATAGATTCATGCTTTTTAATCTTAAAATTACTTATGTTGTTCTAAGAGAGTAGCATGCCTAAATATTGAAGCGCAGAAGTAGTGCTTCTGGGCAAAGAACCCTGAAATGGGTTGGTACCCCACCGTGGAGCATGTCTGAGGTTTTCAGCCTGATGTCTTCTCAGCTTGAGCTGGGAGGAGGGGGCCCTGCAGCGCTGGCAGCAGCGAGTGGACAGATGTGCGCCGCTGCACCAGCGGCACCTGCTGGTACTGCGCAAGCTGGAAAGGTGAGGCATGCATCAGGTAGAACACCTACCTCTTAGCTGGGGTGCCGGCGTATGCTCCTCTACCTGCAACTGCAGATGTTCTGAGGAGCGTTGTTGTAGCGATTGCTGGTCCTTAAAAACTGATGGGACACAGAGGATGAGGAGAAACTATAGGGTAGGTGGCAGTGGTTTACTGGTGGTTAACATATCCTAATCCATCCTGAACTGACCGTAAATTATAGCCACTTCTTTCCACAATTCATCATCGTTTTACAAATGCCATTAAAGAAAGACTCAAATCTCATATTAGATTTATTTTCTGTATATATTAAAAAAATATATAAATATATTTGTTATCTCTATATAGATAATATAAGTAGATGATGTGCTAAGTAAGTATTTGGTCGAAAGGTATGGATAGGAATCTTCAGGGCAGTTCTTAGAGCTATTGATAATTTTCAATACCTCTCTATTCAGTGAATGAAAGAGCTGTCTGTGTCAGTTGGATCTGCTGTCAAAATTGTACTTCTCAACTCGGGCCCATTTTTATGCTGAAAATGACAAAAGAACTATACATTCTTGTTTGAAATATTAACAATTTAAGACTTTCCTGGTTCTTGAAAGGAATCCAATTTGGTAATTCTTAGATATGTCAAACCAAAGGTTTTATTTATAAGTAACCAAAAAATTGAGTAAACGAATGCATGTTCTATTGTTTTCAATCCCACAAATATTTTAAACAGAGAAACTGATGCTTTTCCTCATCAGTGACGACTCAGTCAAGAGCACGGCTTCTTCAGTGGTTATACTTTCAGAGGATATTGCTAACCTGTCTTGTCCAGTACTCTTAAATCCTCAGCTGCAAAAAATGCCATTGCTGTGGGAGCAAGCCAGTGGTGGTCCAGTAAAGCTTTTGCATGATGTCTTTACAAGCCTACAGTGAAACACAACTCTTTTAAAACTCATTACACATCTTGGTGTGTGGGAAGCAGAGATTTACTTTCTCCTATGGCTGCTGATGGTGCAGAGCAGGCGAGCCAGGCTCCCAAGGTGCAAACTGCTGCTGTTCTGTGATGTGCAAGGAAGACCCCACTCTCTCCCAAGGCCATCATATAGAATGTATGTGTGCACGCCTGTCTGTATGTTTGCATCTGTCTGATATAAGCCCATAGTGATTTTGATGTACTGGTTAAAATAATTTCTATACTGCACTGGAATTTTTCTTTGAAGGAATACTGTCAATAGAACAAACTTCTGACGAAAGCAAGTTCTAGCTAAGCCTTCTGGAGATAAATAAGCTAGAAAATTTATTTTCTTGAATTATGTAATGAATGTGTCAGCACTTTGTGTATTGACAGTTTCCCCTTTCATTTGTATGAATATTTCTTCCCCCCCTTGTTAGAGAAATGAATTATATGAAAATAGAAGAATGTGCCTGTACAAATGTTGCTAAGGGATACGGGAGCAGCTGCAGCACAGGAACTATCCACTTAACTAATGAGATACAAAATGAAATTAAAGGAAACTCACTGGGTATTCTTGGTTGCTTCAAGTACGTAAAGCTTATTATACATATATGTGTGTATAGTTCAAGTCATTATTAGTCAGTGGCTGAGTAAGAACAAGCCAGAGGTAAAATATTTATGGTAATTTTGGTATGCATTTTTATAGGCAGTCTTGAAATTCCAGATGCTTTAGTGGGACTTTGGAGCAGCAAAGGACATGACATGCTAGTCCTTACACAGGAGCCATGTATGAAACAAATCCCAATTTTGTTCTCGCGTTTGCTGTATGTCTGTGTTTGCTGAGAGAGCAGCTGAAAGCACAAGTCCAGTAGAATTATTTGTTATTTTTTAACATAGTTTTTGATATTTAAAATTGTTCTGTGCAAATAATAATGGTATGTGTTAATACAAAATACCTGCTATTGGAGGTAGCTTATTGTTGTTTATTTCCTTTGTAGAAAAAAATCCTCCGAAACCTTTATTTGCAATGGTACATTCTGGATATGCCTTTAGACAGAGGAATTATTCTTATCTAGTTGGATTTAAGAAAGTAAGCCAAAGCATACTTAAGGGAGAACAAATCAATCTTTTTATTCTGAAGGGTAAGAGTTATAAAACATTTCTGTATAACTCATGTTAACTGAAGTGATCTTGTGGTGTATCAGTTCTAACTCTGCAATAGGAAAATTTATGAGGTATCTTAGATTTCATTGTCTGTTGTCCTGAATAAGTGTTCTGTTGATAATACTAAGTATTTTTCCTGCACACAAATGCCAATTAGATTCCTGAAATCTGTCATATTCTGTTCATGTCACCATATGTTAAAGCCATTTATATTACCTGCTGTTAGAGAATTACCAGTAATAATTGTCAATAGCAGTGATATGGGTTACTTATGTACCTATATGAATTTAACTATGCCATCCAGAAAGTTTAAATGATACAATGAATTTAAAGGCAAAACTTGTTAAAGCTTAAATATATATTCTGTATTTTATTAGATGATAAATGTACAAGCCTAGCCACCTTTCCCCTAAAATTTATACAAAGATATATATTTTTTTAAGACATAAATGGCATACTGTTTTCATGCATGTTTTAGTAAGTGCCAATATCAGATGTGCCATAAGCATCCCAAGATGCTAAAAGCTGAGCAACCTGGGTGAAATCCGTGACAGTGCAGGTAATCTGTGTGGGACTGTGCAATTGTTTTAATCAGGTGTGATGCCTTTGACATTGAGGTGCATTTTGCACAGCAGGAATTTAATTCACATGATGGCTGGCATGTGTTACTTGATTACACAAAAAAGAAAATAAAAGCACCTTTTAATGCTCTTGGGCCCCAATTCTTTCTAGACTTGCCAGGACAGGCAGCTTGTACAAACTGTAGTGTGCTCATTGAAAGCACTGAGATTACTCAGCGTTAGGCAAATATCTATTTTTCAGAAAGAGCAGGTGGTATTTCCTATAGTGTAGGGTCTTTGCATTTGTTTTAAATTTCCTGTACCTTTAGTATTTCTTTCTGGTATATGTTTTGAGGACCTCTGCATTTTGAATAGTTGGACCTTTCCAAAGATAACGTCTTTACCATCTCCTGATCTGTTTTCCATTGAATTATAGAAATCAAACTCCTTAACATTTGCCAAGTTAAAGGATTTCTGTGTGTAGACATGCATTACATAGAACTATGTGTATATATATCATTATCTTTATTGTCAACTGGACAAATTCTGTTGTCTTTGTATGTTTTAATTGAGCCTTGTGCCAGGTGAAGTCCAGCTTCACCAAGCTGGAGTCAGGACAAAGGATAAAAGGATTTGAATGTTTAAGAGGGCTTTTTTCTTCTGTGTTACCAGACAGTAAAGCATGAAATGTTACGTATCTTTAAAAATAGTTACGTGCGCATCATTTTAAAGAACATCAGTGTTCATATCCATTTTAACTTTTTTGTTCATATGTACATTGTAATGATTATTTCTGTATTATATGCTGCTGAGCATTTAATATGTAGATAGAATTATTATGATGCAACTTAAACTAAAAAATTGTGTTTCTTTGGAGTGTTCTACCAAAATAAGAAGTCTTGAATTTTTATGAATGTAAAAATGCTTATATTTAAGAATATGGTGCTTGTCTTTCTACTTTTACAATAGAATTGTAATGAGCAGTATTTTTAGTTACCTTAGTTCCAAATTCTAATGGAAATTACATGGCTCTTCATTTACTGTAAAATGTGCTTCATGGGATAACAACTGTGCATTTGTTCCATATTTTTTAAATAAAGCTGAGTATCACTTGTATGTACTTCACAGAGCAGCTCAGACTTTAGCCACCACTATAGTTTTACTAAACTCTAAAATAATACAGTAACAATAATCATTAAGTGTATCAGATATCTAGTGTCATGGTATTATACAAATGATAACATTTAAAATAAATAACATAACTCATATGCATTTTATAGAGAGGAATAAACAACCACGTTTGATGTTTAAATCTTGTTTATCCAGTGGTCTGGAGATGAAGATGCTAGCACTTGGTTTCATACTTGCATCCAAGCACTCAAGAAGTTACAAAGAGTAACACCCTTTGATTTGGGCATTTTATCTTGCAGTGCCAAACCAGAGATGATGTTAGGTTTTATTTCCAGAGGGAGGGCGTAGTCCTTGGCGTTTGTGGTACTCAACCTTCTGAAGTACTAAGCCTTGTCCTGGCAGCATCCAGCCTCAGAGCTGGATGGATAAACTCACTGTTGGTTTGGGGTTTTTTTTTCCTAAAAAGGGAAAAATGAGACCCCAAACCAACCAAAAAAACTTCCTCAACTTTGAATAATCCTGTGGGTACGGTACATCAGGAGGAATAAAAGCATGAGTCTGGGCAATGGATAAACAATAACCTTGACACTGAGGACCACGCTCCCAGGGCAAGCTTAGCATCTGGCACTGGTTTTAAAGATACTTGAGCAGTGACCTTTGTTCACAGACTTAAGAGCAGCTATACCTTTGGGCTTTTTTCTGAGGTACACCACAACTTTTTTATGTATTTCCTTGTAAAGTTTTCAAATTATTAATAATCACCTTACTGTGTGTATTTAGTAGGACTGATCTTGAAAAATCTGTGGAATCCCCAATAGCAACACATAAATACTTCCTCTGCTTCTCCACTGTTAAGCGGAGGCTTTTGGGAATGTCCTTGCTGTGCCAGGCTAGAACAAGGGCAATAGTCTGACTGAAAAACGTGCTCTTGCCGCCTCAGGCCAAGGCGGACCCGTGCGCGCTGTGCCGGTGATACGCACCCCGCACGGCTCCGGCACTGCCCCGCTCCCCGCTGCCAGCACAGGGCAGCCCGAAGGCGACGCACGGCTGGCACCGGCGCGGAGCCACGCGTGGCGAGGGGCAGCGGCCACGCAGGAGCTAACGCAAGCAACGAACTTCCGCAGAGCCCCTACGGTCGCGATTGTCCGGGATGCAGCCCTGCTCCCGCTCTGCACATGGAGTCCCGTGCGAGCGCGCTGGGCCTGCGCTGCGCGGGGAGACCCGGGCGCCGCCCGCAGCCGCCCGGCGAGGAGCGCGGAGCAGCAGCTCGGGCCGGGCTCCGGCACCCGCCGCCTTCCCCGTGTGGGAGGCGAAGCGCCGCAGCAGGTGCCCCGCCCGGCGCGAACCGCGGCGGACACCCTCGGCCGGCCCCCCTGCGCGGCGTCGCGGCCCTTCCCTCCCTCAGCGAACAACCGCGGGCGGCGGCGGCTCCCGGGCGAAGGCAGCCGCAGTCCCCGGGCAGAGGCCGCCGCCGGCCGGCTCCTCCCCGCGCCGCGCCCCGCCGCTGCCGCTGCCGCCGCGCCCGCCCCGCCTGAGCCCAGCGCCACGGCCGCTCCAGCCATGCGGCTCTGGGTGCTCCTCAGCCTGTTGCTGCTGCAGGAGACGCTGCCACACGGTGAGCCGCGACCCCGCCGCCCTCAGCTCCGCCGCCCCGCCGGGTTCCCGCGCTCTGCGAGCCTCCTCGGGCTCTCCTTGCCGCCGGGCCGCCCCCCTCGCCGGCCGCCCCTGCCCCGCGCCCCCCCGCTAGGACAGCCCCCGGCGCAGGCCCGGGAGCCATCGCGGGGTGTGTGCGGGGCTCCCGTCCCGCCGGGCAGAGGCGGGGGGAAGGCGGGGTGCTGTCCTGGTCAGCGGCCGGCAAGCTGCCGCGGCTTTCCGCCGTGTGGTGTCGGTCCCCGACGCGGTTTTGGGGAGCGGCGTTTGGGCAACACCGGCTGCCCCCCGCCGCCTTTTCTCTGGAGGGTTGACGGTGAAGCCGGGGCCGAAATGCGGGTCCTCGCCGGAGGGGGTGGGGGGAGAAAAGAGGTGGTTGTGCCCAGCTGTGCGTCTGTAGAGCGGACGGAACTTTACTCGTAACTCAGTTTCAGGTTTTGCTGAAGTCTTGGTGGCGAAAGAGGCAAGGTTTTGACTGGGAAGGGACATTTGTAACCCATCCTTGACCTGCATAGGCTTTAACTGGGTAAAAGGGAGGCTGTTTCCTGCTTGCAAAATGCGAGTAAACTTAGTAAAACTTATTCAGAAGGAACCAAAAAGCCCAATTCCTTTGTTTTTTTCTCAGGGAAGGCCTAGGGGAGCAAGGCTCACGCAGCCGGCGGCAGGGTTTGCAGGGAGGCTGGAGGCAGGCTCTGAGGCGCGAGGAAAGGCAAGGAGGCGCTTAACACAAGTGGCCCGCGGGTCGTAAAGAAAAAATTCTTGTAAGAACATAAAAAAAACCCTTCATCCTGAGAGCTGTTAAGCACCGAAGGAAGTTGTCAGTGGAGGCAGTAGAGTCTCCAGCCTTTGGGACAGTCGGAGATCAACGGGAGAAAGCTCTGGGCAGCTGAGCGGGGGCGGGGGGCTCCCAGGAGCCCTGTCCAGCCCAGCTTTTCTGTTGACCCTGTGTGCAGGAGTTGTGCTCCCAACCAGCATTCTGCTGAAGGCCCGGTCTGTGGGTGTGCGCTGCCACATCAAGAAGAGTGTTTTCTATTTGAGAACATGAAATGAGTTGTAATTTGGGCAAGAGATTCCCCAGGAGTATGTTTTTCTTAGTTTGTCTGGTTTATACTGAGGTTTGGGTGCTTCATGCAATGTCATCCAGAAGCTTAGCTAGGGGAGAAGGTAACCTGGCGTACTTAATGACAGTTCCTTTGTTTACAGCTTGTAAAAGTCCTAATGTAGACATTGTCATTCCAGAATAGCCTTCCTAATTTAGTTTATGTCCCTCCCGATTGTCCATATGAGTGTTGATGTGTCACTGTATTGTCCGTGCGAGTCTTCAGATGCTTAACTTTTCATTTGAAGGACCACAAATATGTGGCCAACCTATTTTGTTACGTTACTTGTGATCATGAAGACTCTTCTCTCTCATCTTAATCCTGGTGGTTAAGAATTACCCTTTATGGTAATCTCACACTTGATTGGTTTTTTTTCAAGGAAGAATTCTTTAATATTATGAGAGTTGAAAGGTCTGTGATGCTGCCAAGATGTAGCAAGGGGCCTGCCTTGTGGAATCTGGCAGACAGTGGACATGATTCCTCTGGCCTTGTGGGAGACCTTGCTCATTCTCTGCTTCTGAAGTTCTCTAGGTGGACACTAGAAGAAGATCAGGGGCCTTCTTGAATTATAACCTGTGGAGCTTTTAAGCCAGTGGAATGCAAATCTGGATATAGGTGATGTCTCAAGTCAAAACTGGATGCTTTTTAGGATTATGTGAGTAACGCTTATTTGGGGGTTGTTCTGTGTGTAACATCTGTGAGAACAAGAGGCAGACAAACGTTATAGGGTAGGATGAGGCAATATGAACCAGAAGCAAAAGTGCTCTGTGGTGTATTTCTGTGACATATTGATGCGTAGTCTCCTACTTTGACTTGGTGAGTTAGTAGGGACCCTGAATGTACTGTTGGAAACTCAGAGGAAATGAGTACAGTGCGTCTTAGAACTGACATTATGAGCTGATCAGAGGTTGAAAGTTCTCAATGAATCTATTTCCTCTAAGTCTTAATTTTATTACTTTATTAATAAGAAGTGCTGCTGCTGGATTGAAACAGTGAGGGCCCTGCACTCAGTAAATCTGCTGAGCTGGTAAAGTATCCCAGACATGGCATATTAATGTACTTGCGTAAGTGGGCTAGTTGAGTTTATTCCCTTCCCTGGGAAAGTCTTGCAGTTTGGGTATGGAAACAGAGGAATCTGTGTGGTGGGTTCTGTTGCTCCTGGAGGTATTTGATTGTGTGTCCTCTTAAGTAATAGACTTCTGTACCAGTTAACGTAGTTATTGGGCATGCAGATACTTGATGCAGTGATAAGAGAAGGTGGGATTGTGAGGTACAGGGGTGGTGGCATCAGTAGATACCTGGACAGACACAAGAGTGTTGGGGAGGAGTGTGGTCACAGCTTGCTTGGAAATTCACCTCAGGGAGGTGCAGCAGTGAGGCAGGACTAGGTTTTCTGTGTAGGAAGATAAAAGGTCCTCTGACGGTGTTCCAGAAATGCCCCTGCTGTCACCTGCAGGGACATGCAAGGTCAGACAGACAAGAGTCTCACTGTGTAGCTGGGGGTGTGATATAGGAGGAAAGTGTTCAGACTTACTGAGAGCTACAGAAACATGGAACAGAGGGAGCTTGTGTGGAGAGGAAAAACTTCATCTAGAGAAAATCAAAACCAGGCTTTTGGCACTTGAACTTGAAAGCTTTCGTAGGGGAGTCTTTAAGTTTCTTAAAGGCAGAGTGTCAGGTGTAGAAGAGCACACAGTTTGGAATGATGTTTTTCCTTGGGGGGAGGTTATAAAATCTGTGTGCCTTTGAACAAGTGTCGTGATTGGGGTGGGCAGAGCATAGTGGAAGTGGCAGAGTAGTTTGAACAAGTAGTCCTGTTTCAGTAGGATTTGAGTGAGGGGAAGAAAAGAGTGGCTGGACCAAGTCTTGTGTGCTTCTGCAGACAATTCTGGAAAGTACAAGGAGCTGGAACTGCTGTTTTGAAATGGGAATGCTCATCTAAAAGGCTTACCAGGCCTATCAGTGGGACCTTCTAATACTAGGGCACTAATTACACGGGAAAGATGGAATAGCTCAACCCAAGGGAAAGGTGGCAGTATGTGTTGAAGAAAGCTTTAGTGTTAAATCTAATTGCTGGTGGGTTTTGTCAATAAGTCATCCGGACTGAAATACCAGCCTTGTGGAGAGCAACCTAGTAACTGACCACCTAGCATAATGGAGGGAATGATCACTCTGTTAAGGAAAATCAGAGGGGCAGCAAGGACTGGATAGAAAAGCAAAAGGAAGAATTACCTACCCTCACACAGGCTGGATCAGACATGTTGGGGTGTGACTCCAAGTGCTATTGTTTAGATGCCACAAATGATGACTTCTTAGAGCTGCTACTCGGAGAATCCCTGAGAAAAGCAGCAGTGCTTGACTTGATCTGGAGTAGTACTTGGGTAATTGGGTTCAGATGTTGCTTTAGAACAGCCAGACTGTAGTTTTAATATTCTTGCAGGAATAATAAAAGCCAAAGAAACGACTGATGCATTTAATTTTGGAAGGGGGAATTACATAAGATGAGGAGGCTCATTAACACACATATGGATTAAATATAAAAACCAGAATAAGGCAGACAAAAAGAGTTTGAGAAACAGCTTGCAAAAGGGGTAAAATCAGCCATAAATCCTTTTCTTCTTCTGATGTGCTGGGGTGGGGCAGGGAGAGATAGCCACAAAATTTGTAAGGCTGGTAGAAATGGGGGATAAGAAAGAACACCTACAGAAAGTAAAGCTTAAATTAAAAAGTTATTTGTGTGCACCCATGTTCACTATGGAGGTGCTTAGGGAGGTTTTAATGAAAAATAGTGACATGAGAAGCATATCAGAAACATTGAGTGCAGTATCCTACTGAGCACTGTAATAGCAGGCTCTGTCTGTATGAGGAAAATCATTAGACATCTCATTAATGTGCCAAAAGATTTGGCTTTAGAGAAAATCAACAACATGAACAGTGTTTAAGCGTTGTGATTTGATGATACACACCTGAGACTTAAAAGAAAGTTGAATCTGAAATCACTGAAGTCTTAACTTGGGTGCATAGCCTATCATACAACTACTCCTTTCCAGGGAAATGGAAATGTGCCAGTATTTTAAGATTTTTTAGGGAGGTACAGGCACAAAGCCAGATCTCTGTATTCTGTAAATTGAACTCATGGATAAATAGTCATGAATTACAGAAGAGTCAGTACGGCTTTGTAGGGCTGCCCCCACCTGGAAATCAGAAGTGTGTTTTGTTTTGCAGATCTGCTGAAGTTCTCTGAAGGACTTTATAGGAATGTGGCCATGGATGAGTTGGTTGATATACTTAGATTGCCAAAGGCTTTTGATAAGCCTGTTGTTAAAGACTCCATGGGAACCAAGGTGCTGTGAGACATGGGGAGACCTCATGGAGTAATAACTAAGAGTGGGAATTAACGTTCAGTTTTTACAGTATGGTCATGAATTTGTTTTTATTCAGTGAATTTCACAGGGATATTGTAAGGCAGGCGCTTTTCAGCATATTTCTAAATCTGCTAAAAGAAAAGAAAACTGTTAGTAAAGAGTTGCAGAAGGATCGCGCCATTTAGAAAGACTGGGCATTGAAAATAGGAATTGAATTTTGTGTTGGTGGATGCGAAGTAACACAAATGATTCAAACTTCATATACACATTGATGGGTTTCTACTTAGAAATTTCTAACCGATAATTCCTCCTTAAAGTGATCTTGGAGTGACACTTGTTCATTCTAGAGAAATTCAGCTCCTAATATTTCTTTCTTGAAAAGAAACGAGCTGTTTGGACAGGAAAGAAGACACCATTAATATGTGCAACTGTGACTGACCGTATATTGAACCTGGTGTACAGTCTGCTTTTGTCTTCTTCCCATTACCCAAATGTGATGTAACTGAACTGTTGTGAGATGCATATTCTTTACAAGGAGCAATAAGAGTAGGACGTGTCAGCCCAGAAAGGATATGTTTGAAGGACACTTAAATTCTGTAAAGTACAAGTGCTGCAGAGAAAGTTGTTGGAGAAACAATGGCTGTTTATTCACTTAATACAAAAACTATGAGGCATCTAATGTTTATGTATAATTTCTGTAGTTTTGAAAATTGACCAAACCAATTCATGAAGGAAAAATCCACCAAGGACAATAAAATGACAGAAACCGTGGTTCACAGCTCCCTTGAGCTAAAGGTTCTTGAGACACTAGTATCAGAGGGGCAGAGATGGTTGTCCTGTTCCCTGGTTGACATCTGACACTGGGTGGTGTCAGGGTGAAGGTACTGGCTAAGTAGACATTTGTCCTGACCCACTTTCTGTAAGGCTACAACTGTAGCTTTTCTAATGTGATGCAGGGAAAAAGTACTCCTGCACCAACTGTTTGCCCCTGTAATATATGCAGTGTGTCACTCCCTAGGGTACCGTGCTCTGAGTAACTAGAAAAGCCCTACTTCATAGTCTTCTGTGGGAAGCAGCTGCCACCTCTCTGAAATTCTCCTTTGTTACCATGATTCCCTGAAGTCTTTCAATTTTGCATAGCCAGTGGCATCACAGGTGCTAAGAAAAATAGGAAGAAACATAAATATTTGTTTCAGTCTCCCTTCCAGAAACTATAAAATGTTACTTTTTAAACTATCATGATCTTTGGAAGGCATTTATATTTGATCTCTTTAGTTTGTGGTGCATTTTATGGTGGTGAGGCATCTTTGTGATCAACTTCACCGCTGCTCATAATGTAGAACCGGTAAAAATGTTTGTCTGTGTGGCAAGGGAGGGATGTACCTTAGTAACTGGATGTGTGCCTCTCAAAAAACTTATTACTTAAGAGTCCCAAAAGAGTTCAAAATTGCTGTCTTCCAGTTTATTTTTCAGTTGGTGTGAGACCAGAAGACAAATACTCCTGCACAGGCAGCCTTAGTCTGCATGCTGAGAACACCGAGTCACAGAATGGCTGAGGTTGGAAGACACCTCTTGGGATCATCTAGTCCAACCCTATGCTGAGCAGGGCCACCTAGAGCACATTGCTTAGCATCAGTTGGGTTTTGATTATCCATCCATGATGGATAGATACTCCACAATCTCTCAGGGCGACCCGTGCCAGTGCTTGACCACCCTCACAGAAAAAGTGTTTTCTTATGTTCAGGTTGAATTTCCAGTTTTTTAAATTTGTTCTCACAAAGCTCTGTGCCATTTAAAAGAGATGTGGTGTACATCAGCCTGGGCTTAGAGAAGTAGAAGGCTGAAGCAGCGCAAGGTGTTCAGCCAGGGTATGAGGAATGTCACGGGAGCCACCAGTGGCAGGAGTCTGGTAAGTGCCGCTGTTCATACTGCAGCCAGTACCAGTTTTTAATTCATGTTAACTCACTGTACAGCAGGGCTATTTTTAATTCCAGTGGGAGCTTGTTGATTGATTTGTACAATAAAATACTCTAGCATTTTCATGTGGAAAAGCCATCTTCAATGTGAATTAAGTGTGAGGCACAGTTAATGGAGTTTTTGATGTTTGGGGACAACAGTTTTAGGCTCATCTCACAAAAGTTCTGTGCTTCCTGCTGTCGGGTAAAATGGGAATATCTTGCTAATTTTTTTTTTTTTTTTTTTATTTAAGACACTTCACTTTTCCTTTCCATTTCCTTTGCTTTGTTTTTACAGGCAGCTGGGCATCCCTGTTGTCTCTAGCAGGTAATGAAATCTCTTACCATTTGCCTCTAAATAAGGTTCTGTTTTCATCTGGACATGTTACAGAGAAGTGATGAATTAAATACTACCTTTGAGTGACTTAAGTGCCATTTGTATTTTCACAGTACTTACTGTAAAAGAACTGCATCACTATCAATATTTTATAAATCATGAGGTTTCACACCTGCCAGTTTTTCTTCATGTGTCTCTTACAGTAACATAGTGTATGAAAGGGTTACGCAGAACTGATGGGTGTGTGACACCTGTATGAAGACGGAGAACTTGTGTAGCGTTGTGTACTAAATGGCAATGATGTGAGGTAGAAATGACAAAAGTAACTGGAGATAGAAATGCTGTTTCTTTCTCTTCCCATTTGTAAAATTCTCATACCTTACATATTTGTCTGCTTATGTGAACTATAAGTATAGATTTTCCACGTGTTGTTGAAAGCTCTCTTTTCCGTTTTTCCCCAGGAAAATGGGTCATGCCAGAGACTTCAAAAACTTACGGGAATTAACTCTTACTCATTTTTACAAACCCTTTATAAGAAGAACAAACTTCAGTTCCTCTCTGTGATAAGGAGGAAGTGGTTGGTTTTTTTCCCCAAAAAGACTATATAACCTTTTCCTAATTAGTAACATTATTTTCTTTTCTTTATTTTACTAGTTACTGGACAGCCTGCGAAGAGTAAGCATCCAAAAGAACCTGGGGAAAACAAAATTAAGCCTGTTAACAAAAAGGTAAAACCCAAAACCCCCAAAATGAAGGAGAGAGAACCTGCTGACTCCTCTTTGAAGTCCCAGTCCATACTGACACAGGTGATGGATAAAGGTCGTTTCCAGAAACTAGCTGCCACTTTAAGCCTGTCTGCAGGACAGAGCATAGAATTGCGATGTAAGGGGAGTAATGTTACTTGGAACTATCCTTCGTACTTGGACACCTTTAAAGACTCCAGACTCAGGTAAGGTATTTTGCAGTTTCAGGGGAACAAAAAATCCCTTTTTTTTCCTGCTGCTTTCGACACCATTGGTGTGTGTTTGTTTGTTTATATTTTTACAATTGAGATGTTCCAACTAGTGGTTTCTAATGTCAACAATAAAGGATGAGCATCATCTACTTGTCACCAGTTACTGCCCTGTGATTTGCACTGTGGAGTAGTCTTGTAGCATGTGAACTGGATTTCCTTCAGAAGAATGTAAAATAGAAGATGTGGTCTAGCAGGACACCAGTGTGCTCCAGCCACTAACAGGGAACCGTATTAGAGCTAGTCCAAAGTAAAACCCTCAAAATGTGTGAGTGTGGTTGTCAGGTACTCACTACCAACTCTGTTGCTTTACAGAGACCTACTTCTGGTGGGCTGTACTGGTTGTTAATGTACCTGCCACCTGAGGCACAAAGATTTGATTTCCTGAAGAAGCTCAAACCCACATCTCCCAACTAGCAGAAAAATACACCAGCCTCCATGCTAAGGAGCAAATAAGAGTAGTCTTTGTCAGTCCAAGTTACCTTTGTGTCCAAAAGAGAATTGTGAGGTTTGTGGTGTGGCAGAGTTTAACGCTGAGGATAGTCACCTTGGGTTTAGGAAGGCTTTTTCTTTCATCTAGTGACATCTTAATGGAAACTGCATAAATAGTTATTAGAGCAGGAAGAGGAACTGAGGACACTCCCTTTCTCTGCCCCACCAGGTGAGTGTCCTGTTGCTCTAAGCATCTCCTTCCAAAACCTCATACATTTGTTTACTATCCTCAAAAAACTGGGAAGGCGCACAGCTAAATGTAGTAACTTCTGTATTTGAAAGAGGGGGGCATACAATGAGCTTAAGGCTGTCTTCCACAGGCCTTTTGGTTTTTTTGGCCATGAGTAGTGTTTATTTTCACTGGGTGT
This sequence comes from Falco punctatus, assembly GCF_963210335.1. Taxonomy (NCBI): domain Eukaryota; kingdom Metazoa; phylum Chordata; class Aves; order Falconiformes; family Falconidae; genus Falco; species Falco punctatus. The sequence goes on from NC_137580.1 coordinate 61,473,338, forward strand.
TTTGTGGAGATTAATGTCTATGAAAGACAAGTAGTGAGGAGACTGGAGCACTGTGAACGATGCCATAAGAAAGAGCTATAATGAGCTTTTCTTGAATTATTAGGTGAGAGGCACAGAGGTATGAGCAAAGGTATCAACTCCTATTGTCCTTTTGTTCCTAAATTAAATATAAGTATATATGGGCTCTCTAAATAACAGGTTATCTGAGTCTCTGTGATCTATTTCACTTATTTACGGGTATCAGGCTACGTTAAAATCACTCCCAGTTAATTAATTTTGCAGATACATTCTTCTCCTTCCCACCTCCCTTTTTAAAGAAGGGTGCTGAAGATTGGCAGTTACACACTGTGATCTCTAGCATATCCTTCAGAAATTTGTGAGTTGTTCCTTCTCGGAGTGTTTATTTGCTTGCCCCTTGACAGCTGAGGAGTTCGAGAGCTACACTGGCTGAATAAACCTCTGTAGCTAGGGCAAGGCTTCTGTCACAGTAAGTTGCGGCAGCAAGCCTCTTTCTGCAGAGGGTTTATCACAGCAACGTCTCTCAAAAGATCTTGTGGCCGATTTAAACAACTACTGCTTTTTCTTTTGCAAGAAATGTTTTATCTGGATTTATTCCAGTAGGTGGCGTTTATCAGCTACCATACAGACCGTGCCTTCCAGCAAGCCAAAGCTGAAAGTGCAAAATAGGATCAGCAGGGAGCGCGTGTGTTTTTTGGCGGCGGTTGTCGTTTTCAAGTGTCTCTTACGTTTTGTGCATTTGCAGATAGGTTGTTGGCATGATTTTTGTCCTGTAGACCTCCAGGTCGTGTTATCTGAGTGTTAGCATCTGGCACTGAAGGAGGCAAGGCAAGTATTCACAGTTTGTGGAGAGGAATCTGAATGCTGTTTCATTTGACTGTTTATTCCTGTCTTGCAAAATTAAGTACTTTTCTAGTGATGCACATGGGACAAAATACAAGAATTTAAGGTAGTTTAGGGAAAAAAAGATAGGCGTTTCCTAGTTGGGTAGTTTGGCACTTCGTGTTTTGGGATTCTCTTGCCTCAGCAATTTACCTGTTCTCAGTATTTGTAGTATTTTAACCATAGAACAGAAGTTAATAACATCACACAAAATAAATGCTATCAAACATTTTGGATGGGTGGATATAACTTGCCTAAGTATTTATTTTCTTTTAGAAGTATGTTAGGCTATGTTTAAGGCTCTGTATTGAAATATGATCAACTTTACTATAGAAATATTTTGTATTAAGTTGTTGAAGCAGTAAGGCTGAGTTAGACTGAATCAACTATTTTGAAGGAAGCAGAAGATCCTATAGTTAACTAGAGAAATGGAAAGCATAGATAAGTAGCATACTTCAGAGCCACAGAATAGTAAGAATTTATGGAGACCTTGACCGCAGAATTCTGTGCAGTTAAGTTTTTGTCACATTTTTAGGATGACTTTGGTAATTATCTCAGGGGTTTTCCGGTAGTGCTAATAGATGCATATGAAACAAAGTTTGCTTTATAGGATGTGAACTATGAAATCTACATTCCATGGTTTTAGAAAGTTTTGACTGAATTTAACTGGAAATATCATAAAGATAGCATGTTATTGTGTTCTCAGTTGGTAGTGTCTGTAAGTGAACTGGCAGCAGAAAAGGTTGACAATGTAATAACCATCATTCAAGAGGAGCTTAGGTCTTCCTGGTGGCATAAAAAAGGCCAAGCACCAACTACAATAGGCAAATTTTAAAATTTTACAAGTATATTACAAATATATAAAAAGATATATTTTAAAACAAAATGCTGAATATAGGGCAAAGGGGGAGAAATCTGAAAACTTACTATCAAATAACCTACAGCAAAAGTTTAATCATCTAGATAGGTACACGTCCAGTACCTTCTAACACTTTTTGAATGCCTAAAGACCAATTATAAGGTGATCCCTTCATTACAAATTAGTGAGGTGTGGGGTGAAACCTGAGCTAATCAGCTGGGTTGGGCTTTTTGACCATGCTGGTCTTGCTGGAGTTGGGGCACTGGTGCAAAGCAGTGTTAGTGGCAGCAGCAGGGGGGGAGTGGTTGGGGTCTGAGGAGGTAATGAAAAGTGAAGAAGGAGCTGGTTGCCAGGCCTGAAGGTAAGTGAGGAGGATGGGTAATGGTGGTGGAGGTCCCTGTAATTGCTGGGGACTAATGACTGCTGTTCTTTTGTTCATTTGTTGTCCCTACAAGAGCAGATGCCCAGGCATCCAGTTCCTGTTTTTTCTTTATATAGTAGGAGGGTTGTACAAATTCGACTGGTCTGGTGGGAATTTAAACAACAAACAAGGTGTTTTACATCTCCTGGGAACTGCTAACATCCTCTAACTGCAGCTGCTAAGGGAGGAGGCTTTAAGGACCCTGGCATCTAAACAGAATTACAGTTACAGGAGGCAGAAGAGACCTTAAGGTTCAGGGCGCTGAGGACATTTGTAGCCTAGTTAGTCAGAGGTCCAGGGCAGGAGCTGATGCTGAAGATGCTCACTGCATTCCGCTTCATGTCTAGTTCTGGGAGAAGAGGGTGTTTTGGTTTGCAACTCGTTCAGTTTAGCATCCATGTAATGTATTTCCTATGGGTGGTTGCAAAAAGAAGTAGGGATAAAAGCCAGAAGTGTTGTCACCATGCCATGCTTGGCATGTTTTTAACTCACCCCTATGGTAAGGAGAACACAGCAGCCTAGAGGACAAGAAGGAAGAGATTATAATTAGAAAAGCCATTTCTGTAGTATTAGTGGCTGTACTTTCTTTGAGTTTGTCTTTGTAGGTGTACTTTATGACCTGGTAAATAAAATATTTTCGCTTACTTGTACTAGAGGGTCTTAGTTTTTAATAGGTCTGTAGCTGTTAATATATGTTAAACTTACCATATGGGGGAGGGAAAGATGCTGAATGAAAGGAGGAGGAGGATTCTTTGGCTGTTTTTTGTTGAGCCAGAGGAGAAAGACTTTTTCCCCTGTCGTAACTGAAGTAAATAACAGTACACACTGAACTGATTTACTCAGCTTTAGAGACTGCAGCGTGCAGTGCAACTCTGGGGAGAAGACTAGAATCATGCAAACTTGGCTCCCGAACTAAGGACACACACCGGTTTCCTTCAGGACTAGCTTATTATTTGTAATGTTCTCTTGCCTTGTGCAGCGTAAATACACCCTGCAGATGACCTTTTGTCTGAAAATTTTGTGTCTGAAAAACTGCCTGAACTGGCCAAAAATCTTGGCAGCAGTAACGGTCAAAGGTAGCCTGTGCACCTCCAGAACAGAAGGGCTGGAATGCTGTTTTGTAAGACTGTGCATAACAAATTAATAACTGCAGGCTCGCCCAGAAACTGGATCTAGAGTGTATGAGAAGGATCAAAACCTGAAAGGAATGAAAGGAAAACAAAGGCAGGCATGTCTTCCCTTTCTTATGCTTTACAGCAAAAAGCTGCTCTAGAAGGCAGCCTTAACTTCACATAGTTTCTGCTCTGTCTGACTTGGAGCACGGGTCTCTCACTTGCCGAAGACCGGCTGTATTTATCACAGAACATCATCTGATAAATAAACTCATGTAAAATGGAGCTGATCCAGTGGAAGAAACTGGAGCTAAGAGCCAGACATGCATCATATGCACATTTGTGAGTGTGAGGGTTGCATGGAGAGGAGCACTCACAAGTACTGTGGAAACTGTGTTGTAGAGGGCAAAATTAGACTGCTTTCAGTGAATGCAGGCTGCTGCTGGCTTAGTAGGATGTTGGTTGTGCTCATGTGTATAACTGAATTTCATTTTGTTCTGTATGCTCTGAAAGCTAAGGATTTTTTTCTTGTGTTAAACAGTAAGATGTTATGTTCCCCTCCTAGTGAGACTGTATTTGAGATAAGCTCTCTTTTGTTAGTATGAATGCAGCTGCTTGAGAGGAGTTTGCTAGATGCTTTCAAGTGATGCTATGTACACTGTCTTTTTGTCTTTCTATATGTTGGGAGGGGTTTAAGCTTCTAAACTTGGCGTAGTTTTTCTGGCAAAGATCTTTTGAACTTTAAATATCTAAAGCTTACTAAGGAGAATGCCTGGAATAAGATTTTGGAGTAGTTTTCTCTTTTCTTTAAACAGTCTCAAAATGTTTGTATATACAATGTTTTTACTTTGTGATATGTAGAGTCCAGGAAAGTTTTGGCTTTTGAGTCAGATTTCCCAGCTTCTAAAATACTAATGAAATAAAAAAATTTCTGGAAATATTGGTCAGCTGTAGGATTTACTATTTATAATTTACTTTATACGGCCTGTTTTGTCTGCTTAATACGGTCATGTCACAAGTTTCAACACTTCCACTCTCGGTTGCCAGGTTTTGTTAGTGCGTGTTTGTGGATGACTACTTCACTAGGCTATTTCCATTGATTATTGGATAGCATGTTCTCAGTTAAGCAGAACACACTGTACAACAATTAATTAACTGTGACCTTATTTTTCTGTCTGTTGGGATTTTGAGCTATGGTTCAGTGTCTGCACTAGCAGTTGGAGGCAAAAATGTTCTGGCATAATGGTTTCTCTGTAATGTTGACATTTGGTACTGGATACTTGCAAAACATTTTATGCTGATTAATCATGTAGCCTATGAAACGTGAACTGTAAAACTAAATAATAATACAAACTAAGATATGTTTTATATTTCTCTTTTCTTCCTGTTGGGTATGATACACAACAGAATCTCTTGCAGGAATAGGAATCTCTCAAAGCTTATCCAAAAACTGAAGATAATTTATAATGTAAGGTAGTGTATGTATTAAAAAATGAAAATGCTACTACTCCATAATTACATGATTCCAAAAAGTGGAATCAGATGAGGTCACGTAAGACAAGCACATTAGTGGGTCGTAAATGTGATTTGCCTGGTTCCTTAGGCAGGCCTCAAAATGCCCTGTGGTGGATGAGTGTGCTAGTGGTGTCTGGTCTGAGGGCTTTAATGGAAGAGGTAATTCTCAGCCCTGTTTACGCTGTGTGTTGGTGTGTTTTCGATTTCTAAGGTCCTTGGCTGGAGACTAAACGTTGGGTTAAATGAACCGTTGCTTATGATTGCTGGTAGTAGTGTAAACTGCTAGCAGAACACCTAGGGAGTCAGAAGTGTTGAGAAGTGTATCTAGCTGGAACTAGTGGCCTCTCTGTTTAAGCAGATAGTCTGCCTGCAATTAAGATGTAAATCGAAGAATTTGGAGCATACAGTACAGTTAAGCACGTCTGTAGTTCTGCGGTTACACAGTGACACAGAGTTTTAGAGGATATTCCTCAAATTAGAGGAATTTCTTCAAAGTATGCTAATCCCAGAAATAAATGATTCAGTCAGGTATCTGCCTTGCAGAATAACTGCCACATTAATAAGAAGACATAGGAGAATAATTAATATTCAAAGAACCCACAGCTGAATAAGAGTATTGGAGCTGTTCAGACTTCATGCAAGCTGTGTATTTGTCCAGACCCCATCTGAAACGCTGAAAAGAAGTTTATCATCAAATGCCTAAAACTGGAAAAATCTCTCCTGACTTGGTTAGAGCAGAAATGACCTTGCAACTCAATGTCTTGCAAAGGAAAGCAGGAAACCTATGTCTTCTGGATGTGCTATCATGTAAAGGCAGATGGTTGAAAATAACAGTTTTAAGGGTCAGAGTGGTGGAGTGCATCAGTAACTGCCACATGGCCGTCCTGACAGGGTTCCCTGAAAAATGGTACTGTTGGACCATTGCTTTTGCAATCCATCAAAAGGCAACACAGCAGACTGCCAACTATAACACCATCTGTCTGCAAGAAAGAGCCAGGAAAACAAACCTTAAAATAGAAAAAGAACACGATAAGATTGTTGCTGCTCTCTTTCATAGATAGAACACAGATAGAACCTTTGACCCTTAGAAACATTGTCAGTGTTTACATATATAGCTACATATTTATAAATATTTGCACATTTACAAATGCCAGTCCACTGAGAGATGTATCTGGGAAATTCAGGGGGAGGAGTAAAAAAGAAAATCAAGTCTGAAATAATCACATGGGTGAATTTTGTGTAGTTATGTGATGACACTAGCAGTACGCAGGATCATGCTCTGAAATAGCAAAGAGGGATGAGGAACTCCAGCGAGAGGATGCCAGTGAGGTGGCTTAGGGCAGAAGAGCAGGCAATGCGAAATGAGTTACTTGCAGAACAAATGCAAGCTGATACAGAAGCTCTATATGATGGTCTTCACAAGTGGAAACTTGGACCAGTATGTTTAAGATAAGAAAGCATTCACACTGAAAGCAGGCATAAATCATCAGACTCTTATTAATAAGTACCTATTACTTATTACTTCTGAATTATCTTGAAGCAGTGCTACAGTTAATGGTATCAAAAAAGGACTGAGATGCCTGCAGGTTTACCTGGAGAATGAAAATGTGGGATATACATGAACAAACTGAGACAAAACATAAATGAACATACTGTCTACAGCAGTCACAGTCTAGTTTCAAAATGGGGACTGAAAAGAATTCAAGAGTGAACTGCAGAAGGCAACAGCTTGCAAGCGCTCATGAGTAGTTGAAATTAGTGAAACTACTCATGTAAGCAAGTCTGTGCTGAAGCAAAAGGGGAAGTTGCAACATAGCTCCAAAAGAGAAAGGTGGGTCAGCTGCAGAGTGGGAATGAAAGAATCAAAAGTAGAAGTGAGCTGACAGAAATATAAGAGGAAATACATCTGTCTCTGTGCTTTTTGTTTTATTTCTCCCCAGTATAAAGCAGCTTGACAGGTATGGTCAGCTGATCCTTGCAAACTCCACTGCAGCAGACACAGGTGAATATAGCTGCTGGCTTCAGCTGTGCAATGGTAACAAATGCAGGAAGGATGAGACTAAAACAGGTTCAACGTACATCTTTTTCACAGGTAATTAACTCGCTGGGGGATTAGTAATGGAAAAGTATTTGCTAGTAGGACAGCAATAAAGCTACATCAGCAATTTTACTGTCAAGACTTTTCTTCCATGATTTTCATCTTTTTTAATGGATGGTAAGGAAGACAGTGCTGGTGAGCACAAAATTACTTGCTCAGTGTAATTTATGAGTCCATTTTTCCTATGGATTTGTGTACCCAAAATATTGCATAATGCAAGAGAAAGCAAATACCTTTGAAAATACTAACATGTGTTCTGAGGATCTTAAACATTTTTTTATTAGTTTTGTAGAATTTTTGAAAATGTCTGCATAAGAAAAATAAATCTGTGCAGAAGATTCATTTTGTCATGGCATTCAGATGACCACATGGATCTCCCCCCTGCCCCTCCACCAGTTACCTGCACTGACTTAAAAATCTTGACCTCACTGATCTCGGTAAAGCCACAGTTTATCCCAGGAGTCTACATAGCATGTTGGGGCAACACACTCTGTTGTCCCACAGAGCTTGAAGTTGACTGTAGGCCCAACACTGCATGGACAGGACCATAGTAGGTAACTGTGCACAGTTTACTGCTGCTTGGTACAACAGAGCTGAAATCACATGGTTATTTTGTTCTTCTCCTGGAAAATATTCTGAATGGTAAAATGACCTTTGCTGCCTTATTAGAGCTAAACCGTTCTTGGCTAGCAGATATTTTAGTACAAAATGCTAAGATGGGATTGTTTACAATACATTTTGGAGCTAAAATAGACTATGAGACTGTGCAGAAGCCATTTATCAGAAGCGCTTAACGTTCTGAAAATACATTCCTTTAGAAAGGCTGGAATAAACTTTTCAGTCAAGTTATTATGTAAATGCTTGTGCTAGAAAGAAGAATTTCAGCTTTATATTTCTAAGCAGCATGCCAAATACGGAAATACTCTTTAATTGTCATTCTAAAAGCATTAAATATTTCAGCTACTTAGAGCAGTACATCAAACATTTGCCTAAAATCCTATGTATGAAAAGGCTGTAGCTCCAAAGAATATCTCTTTCTAGCAGTGCTTTTTGTACCAGTGGTGGTAGATTTTTTTTTATGTGTTACTCTTTGAAAGTGGGAGAATTAGATCTAGATGAGTTCCAAAGATTTTCTTAAGATTACAAAAATCTGATTACAGTGAAGAATACTTTGTTTTTCTTTTTGATTTAATGTTTTTAATGCAAGCTATATAAATATGTACTTACAGGCTAGAAAAGTTGATTTGATTTTTTTTTCCTTTTGTGTATGTGTATTTAAAGCAAAAAGCTTTGGGTTAATTTTTAATGAGCAATATTTTCTCTTGTCATAATGTACTTTCTCTTCTTTCTGTTAAGCCAAAATGTAAATATTATTCTAACTTGTCATTTCTTCTGCACAGATAAAGAGGAACTTTTTGTACCTACTCCCAGTTATTTTGAGATTGTTTACCTGAACCCAGATAAGCCTGCAGTCATCCCATGCCGCGTTACTACTCCTTCAGCAAAAGTAACTCTACACAGGGAGTTTCCAGCAGAAGAAATTGAAACAGATGGAACCGATATTATTTATGATGTGAAGAAGGGTTTTGTCTACCAGCACCCTACTTCTGATCATAAAGGTATAGTCTACTGCAAAGCAGAGTCACAGGGAGCACCTCAGATTTCCATCAAGTATCACCTACTGTATGTGGAAGGTAAAGTGCAGGTTTTTATATGCTTACACTGACTTGTGTCTTCTGCTGACATTGATTAGAAAACAAATTAAAAAAAAATAAAATAAGTAATGTAATCACGGAGTTTTAAAATCTTGATCTAAAGCATATGTGATAAAACTTTGTAGGTTTAAATTCCATCAGTTTCCATGTGTAGAGGTGAGAGTTGCAAGTGTATATCATTTAGGTGTTGGATTAAGCAGAGGCAAAAATTTACTCTTACAATTGTATTTAACTTTAGAAACTAATTTTCTGCTTCCAAACACTGTCTTTCTGGCAGTTCCCAAGGGCCCACCCTCAACCACAATTGCAGCATCATCCAATAGAGCAGAAGTCAGTGACAGCGTTCATGTGGTCTGCACCGTCCTTGGGGAGCCAGATGTAGATGTGAACTTCAGGTGGCAGTACCCACGGCAAGAGGTGAGAAATGTATGCTGTGGCTGAAATGGTTTGTCCTTCATAAAGCCAATGCTTTGAATGCCAGTCAGTGTCTAGATTTGGAGTAAAGATTCTTTCAGACTCTGGTGTCTGCTTCTTGCTAGCTTAGGCATGCTGGCAGGAGGAGGCAGCACATCCCTTTTGAACTTCAGCTCATCTTTCCCTAAGAGCCTAGAAGTAGCACGGGAATGAAGCTGGAGAACTCTACCCATGTTAGCAAAAATCAGGCTCAGCAAAGGTCACTCCTCCTTGTGTTTCCATTCCAGAGGCACTTGGCCTCTGGCAGTGTTTACAAAGAAAAGCCTCAGAAAGGCCAGCCAGCATCAGGAAGCTATTCAAGGTAAGCCACAAAGTTTCACTGATACCTCTGCATTTGATATCCCTTTCATTTTCACGGCTTGGGCACATGATTCATCACAGCACAGAATTCTTTAAGCTTAATTGTTGCCCGTAACCAGAGCACAGAAATCAGCTTCTGCCCAGCCTCATCAGAAAGAATCCACTGGAAACATCCAGCGAATCTTAGAACATTGTTGGTCCTTTTTCTTGCACAAAGTAAGGTGTATCTGGCTAGCAACACTAATGGTCCCCTCTCTTCTCCCTCTACCCACCCTGACCAGTTACTGTAGGACCTATTCCTTAACCAGCCTCATCTCTACTGCTGTTCATCCTAAGCAGGATGGGAGCAAAGGACTGCTGGAAAGTGGAACCCTTCACCACAGGAAAGGGATCCTGGGGGATTGCATTGTATTCCATTTGCCAGCCCTCCTAGTACTGGGTTGTCAAAGGATGATGCTAATAAGTACCTTGCTAATAAAGTACTTGTATCAGCACTGGTCCCCTTGAGCCAGCATAGAATTAAGTAATTTAACAGCAGAGGTAACGTTTAAGTGAGTGATTGGAGTTCATTGCTTACTAAGCTTGAGAAAATTCAAATCTAAAGCCCCAGAAGTTTGCTGTAGCCACTAAGGTAGAGACTGTAGCACTCTACTGTCATGCAGGGGTGGCATGCCTTTTCAGGGGTAAAAATAGTGAGAGAGCAAGTGAGCACAAAAGGGATTTCAGTTGCTTGTGAGGGCACTGGGCATGTAGAACCAGGTCCTTACTTAGATGTTCATTCTTTCACTTCCCCCTCTCTTCTCCACCTTTTTTTTTTTTTTTTTTTTTCCTTTCCTCCCTGCTGGTTGTCTTGAGTTTTCCTGCTGAGACTATTGAAGTCTGAGCATTTGTGAGCAATTACTGAGCTCCTCTCCCTGCCCTGTCCTGGCTGTTAAAGGAGGGCAGCCTCAATTGCATTTGCTGGGGGGTTTGGTACTGATAGCACGAATTAGGTGAAGAGTAACTACGGGATGGAGTACTGGAAGAGTTCAGCAGAATTTCTGTTTCTGGTGTCCATTTGAGTTTGAGAAAGAAAGGGTCAGATGTCTAAATGAGCAGAGAAACCTGCAGCTGTTGGTGAAATTAAAAGTAAAATGCTAGGGAAAACTGAAGTGCCTCCAAGTTCAAGGAGCTGCAGTGCAGTAGGTTTTTTGAGTTAAATGCCCAATGTCTTCCTCTGAATTTAGCTCTGAGCATTACTTTGGGTGGGATGCATCAACAAATGGCAGTTTGTTCTCTGTCCTTCAAGTCGGAGCTTTAACTCTTGACAGTCTTACAAAGATTCACTCTCTTGGGTGGGGAAAAGAAGAAATGCCCCTGCTGATCACATTAGCTTTGTTGATTGATACGGTTTTCTGGTGGTTTTGTGTGTGTGTGTGTGAGATCTTTTGTTGTATTTTTTTAGCTTCCCTTGATATCTGTGTATTGGGCTGTAGTAACTGGCTATACAAACCCCAATTTTATGTCTTTTGTAACTAAGAGCAAAAAATTGAAGGGATTAAATTCTAGACTCAAGCCTGGCCTTCCAAAACTCAGTATCTTGCTAATGTCCACCCCTTGCTACTTTTAGATGTTTCACAGCTGAATGGCTGCCCAAACCTGGTTGCTGGCTGTTCTTGGCCCAGTTGTTTCCAGTGGTCTTACAGCACTTGATGCTGACAGGTGTGCTACAGTTATGCCTCTCTGGCACCAACTGAATATAAACAACAAAACACATGCAAATTGAATCCCTTGTTTGCTGTGGATACTGTGGCTGCAGTGCAGGGCACATGCACTATCAGCAGAGGCCTACACCCTCTCACTGCACCCATCTGTTGGGGGGTTGAGAAAGACTTTGGCCTCCGGCCTGCATCTGCCCTGGAAAGGGCTGATGTGCTTATCCGCTGGAGTAAATAGTCTCAGCTCCAGCTGTGCCCAGGGATAGGGAGGGAAGAGTTGTGTTCATGTTTCTGCCCCAGAAAAATGATGTAAGTAAACATCAGAGTAGGAGCACTGTATGCTTGTTGAAGACTTCACGTTTATTAAGGAAGTACATACTGCAGAGGAAAAGGTGGAGGTGGAAGGAGGAGAGAGGACCATCATGATGCTGGTCAGATACACCTTTTGTGCAAGAAAAAAGACTGACAAAGTTCTAAGATTCACTGGATGTTTCCATTCATTGCTGCTGCTTTCAGTGCAGGTAGCTCAGTGATAGTTTTTGCTTACCGCCACCACCCCACCCAGCACCTGGGCTGTCACCTACCACTTGATCCCTGAGCAGAAGCAGCACTTCAGTCCCTGCTTGCTCCTAGATACATTGCATTGGAGAGACCCTCATCTCATCTCTGTAGTTACTAACCTTTCCCTCTTACTTTTTCACTCAGTTGTGGTTGTTTTTTTTTTTCCCTTGCCACTCCCTGGCAATTGCATCTCCTCATTCACCTGCTGTGAATGCATACTGATGCACTACTCCTTAATATGATTCTCTGAAACTACCTTCAAAGCAGAAGGCAGTTAGTTTGAGGAAAACTGGGCTAGCAGGAGCCCAATCAGGCAAACAGCATCTGCCTCACATGGCCTTTACTTTCACTTTCTGTAGGGTCAGGTAAGTTCACTTGCTATATTTAAGAACTAACTAAAGGTGGGCAGTAGTACTTGATTTTCAGGCTGGCACAGGAGGTAGTGCTCTGCTAGGCAGAGCTCTGCTAAATGGCTCGATTCTTTCAAAAAGGCTAAGGATTTCTGGGTGAGATTACCAGCTTTTCAGAAAAGTTCTTGCTAGCTGTAAATGCCTGCCAGTGCCTGCCAGTTCCTAGGTATTCCCTGATTGCACTTATCCCTAAGCTTCAAGAAGACTGGCAGCTTCTTCTGTACTGGTCATTTTGCAAGTGCAGGATTATAGCTTTGGCTCTAGATAAGTGTTTCATTTACTTAACCTTTTGCTACTATTAGCTTAAGCCTTGTAGCATCCATATCGGTAAATGGCTAATCCATCTGTTTCATGAAGCAAGAGGAGATGGTTTCTTTGCAAGCAGGAACCTCTCTTTGTCTTACCAGTTTTAGCCAGGTTATTGGTATAGCACACGCCAACATGATTAAAGCTGCTGACTAGCATGATGGATCTTGGAAGGAAAGAGACTGCCTTAGGCTGTTTTGGGCCAGTTTCTCTTATCCAGTCTTTCGCAAACTTCTGAGGTGCCAGGGAGTGTGACCTGGTAAACAGTCCATCAGACTTCTCTTACAGAAGAGAGAAAGAAAAAAGCCAGTTACAACAACAACAACAAAATCTAAAAAGCATCTTTTGAAGCATCCTTGTTTGTATTTTTGGCTTTGAAGTTACATTTTGGAAAGCATAATGGATTTGGATTAATTTAGAAGCATTTCTGAATTGTTAGCGTTTGCTTGAATGTTACCTAATACAGTGTTCTGAAATTAGAGGAGGAGGAATTAGTCTTGCAACACACGATTTAAAGCTGTGCTCTGTGCCAGAAGAGCACTAGGTAAAGCTTGGTGATCTAACTCATGCCGCTGCTGCCTTCCTTTTCGAGACATGCTCAAAGTCTGAAAATACGCTCACAGGTCTGTCCCAACATCTCCCCCGAGATACCTCATCTGTTTGATGGAGTACCTAGATGCAACCTTAGTAAGGGGACCGCAGCTACAACCGAGTTCATTCATGTACTCCAAGCAGAGCTTTGGCAGCCCATCACTAATCTGAAGATATGCAGTACCTGTAGTTAGAGCGGAAGAGCCATTGTATTACCCTTATTGGGCACAATTTATTGGTACATCAATATTTAATGCAGGAATATTGCTACAACTGCCAGAGGCACCTTCCGTTTCCTCACTCAAGGCTGACTTTTGGACAAGTACAAGGCTTGTACTATCTGACCTCTTGGTTCAGAGTTTGATAGGGTAGTGTCACTAAATACATGTTGCAGAATCACTTATTTTCTTACGTGCCTGGGGTTTTTTCTTTTAAACAGTCTGAGAGGCCTGTGATTATCCAAAACTTCTGGAGATTGATAAACAGAGGAACTGGACATACCACAAGAATCTCAAAGAGTGTTCTTCTTGTTGAGGATTTTGAAGCTGGAGATGCTGGAAACTACATTTGTATAGCTCAGAACCTACAAGGAGAAACAACAGTAGCTACTAAAGTGGAACTAAATTGATAGGAAAGGTTTGTGGACATAGAATGAACTGTATGTTGTTTGACATTATAGCCATTTATTTTCTTTATTAATGTTTAATTGTAGCTTGCTTTATCACTGTCTCTCTTCATATGTCAACGCATTCCCTATTCACTAGCTGGACAGGCCAGAATGGAGTTCCCTATGCCCAGCAGTAGTCGGTGCAGTTAATAAAACTACTATGAAGTATTAAAGTTTAAGCCTGAACACGCACATGGCTTAGTATCTTTAGGAATAGGTGCTCTTGGGCTTTCCTTTACATACGATCTCTTTTCCTCAGACTCTACTCTTTCATAAGGTTAACCTGCTGTATGGTTTTGCTTTTTGTGTGAGAACTGAGAAGATACTCAATATCCCTCAAAATTCACCAAGCAGGTGTATCTGTTCTGGTGCTGTGCAATTTTAAAGTTGGGAGTACTGTACATGTTTAAAACAGCAGCAAAACAACAACAACAAAAAAACCCCACAAAATAACCTTGTTCCAGAATTACCCAATAGCAAATGTTTATTTATGCAAGAATAATTAAATTTCTGAACATTATGAAAATAAACATGTATGTGCATATATGTATATGTGTCTGTGTTCATTTCATATATGTAGAAAGACACAAAATCCTCACTCCTAGGGAAAAGTAATACTAAAAATGTATTTAGGTGCTAGAGGATACCTCTAGAAACTTGTAAGTAGTTCCATACGTTGGATTTCCCTTCTGTTACATTCTTAGAACCTTGTAATGTGTAGCTTACTTAGAATTCACTTCTCAATAGATGCATGGTGGTACGTTTACTAAAGTATGTAGCAAATTGATTGCTAAAGGTAAAACTTGCATTTATTTATATAGTGTCATTTACAGAAAAAAAAAAACCCACAATTGTAACATTAGAATAACGTTCAACTATACAGCAGAATCTCTTCTTGGGTTAATAACAAGTTCAACTGGATTGTACTAATTTACTTGGGAGAAAAGGAAAGATGTTTCATTTACACAGAACTATGTCTGGATAAATAAGCAACTGCTGCTCTCACGCTGAGTTTAGTTACCAGTACAAGGACAGAGACTTACAGAGAAAAAGTAAGAACTTGGTGACAATGTTGTTGGACGTTTTTGCAATGTTTTTTTCTTCCTAGCCTCAAGCTCAGAATCCGTGTAAGCTAGAGCTTCCAATACAAATCCACTCAGTACTGTAATTGTGTTACACACACACACACAAAAAAGTCCTAATGCAAGCCATTTTATTTCCAAGGCATGTGAAAACCAGCGTATTCTGAGTATACAAGGAACGAGACCAGGAACTGGTCCCTTCCTTGCACACTTCAGTGTGTCTCAGCCTGCATTTGACTAGAATGCCTAACATTTTCTTCTGGTGAAAGCTTCAAGCCAGCCCTTTGCTCCAGGTAATTCAAACCTTTGAGCATATGCATAGTACAGTTTCAAGTAGTGGTATCTAGTAAGTACTGATGTAAAAATGGCAGCTTCTGAATAACATCATTTACCTGATTATTAGTGTAGCTAATGAAAACATTGAACGATCTTGCTGAAAGTGTTTAGGTTCCTGTATGCTAAAATAAAACATGTAACCTATATGATAAATATTCATGATAAAGACTGAAATGGCTCTATGCATGTCTCATGAAACAGACTTCATGGAGAATGCTCCCCAGATGCCTGTAATATTGTTGGTCTCTGGAAACAAAGTAGGTAAAAAAAAAAATTAAATACAGCAAGCAATAGGACCAACTATGAAGGTGTAAGAGGCAGTCCCTTGTTGATCTTCTTTCTCATTGCTATTAAAAGGTATCAAGAATATTACACTTACCCAACTGACTGTTACATAATTCATTAGTTATGCCTAGAAGAGGTCTTTGTACCTTTTTTTTTTTCTTTGAGGCAAGACTTCAGTCTGACCAAAGTAACAGTCTGTGAGCTTCTGGATGAGGCTGCACAATGTGTTCATTCTTTTTAGCATTTTCATTTATCAGAACAACGTCTTTCCCTTTGAACTACAGGAGCTGCGCCAACTTCTTAAATTTCAAAGTGCTTTTGAGCCTTTAATTTGACAATTGATTTCCTTCAACATACCTAGCAAGTGGGAGATAGTGTCATCTGTTCAGACTTGTTCAACAGCACAGCAGTTCATGTGGTACCATCACTTCCATCGTGACAGTTTGGCAGGAGAGGAAAAGATGATGTAAATCCATTGCAGCATCGCTGTTCAGGTAGTCTCCCTCGGGCTTAACAGTTATGTGTACTGGTCACATGCAGTTCTTGAGATCAATTATAACTACAGAATTAGTGCCTTTAAGCAAGAATTTTTGGTGGGGTCTGTCTGTGTCACACCACACACACACACCCCTCCATCGAAGTAATTCTCATAATTGTAAACTACAAGGAATTATTTTACTATATACTTTACGTAGTTCTTATTTGGTAAAAGCCTCCTGGGCAGGCCTGATTCTTTATACATGGATGTAATTACACATTTCCACATAAATGAACAGCGAGTGACACAGGGTTAAGAGAATGAAGCCTGAGAAATTAAAATGACTTGTCAAAGTCACATGTGTAAACCTGCCAGTATTGTTAGTTCCATTTCCATACCTCGGTTACTGCTCTGCTAGGGCAAGACAGCAGCAACGGACAGAAGGTATTTGTTTCTTGAGGGTTCAGTGATTATTCCCAACTTTCTGATGACTCCAGCTCAGCCCTGAATGATTTCCTGGCTGTCAAGCAACCACAGTTTTAAAGATCAGTGGTTACTTGCTGTCTAGAAGGAATTTCCTGCATGGATTGCATGCTACCAGTTTACATGCAAGTGTCTTTGGTGTTTGTAATGAGAAACTTAGTCTTCAGTTAGCATAAGGAAATGATTCACCTGAAATTTTACAGCAAATACAGTGCAACTGCTACAAATAGTTTAGAGAGAAGTATTGAAGGGAGGTGAACCATGTTATGAACAGTTTCAACAGCAACAAACTATTTGGTACAGATATAAATGTCGCTGTAACTTCCTTTGAAACTTACCATTAGGGTTGGAACTACTAGTTAAAGTTGAGTATATGAAGCAAATAATTTAATTGCTTGACTAGCACTAGACCTTTGGCATATATTTATGGTGAGTAGGTTTCTAAATTTTCCTGAAGGAAACTTTTACATGAAGTTATGGATTAAACAAAACCTTCGCTAAAACACGGTATTGAAGTTAAATATACAGTTAAAGGTACTTAAGTTCTCAAACAGAAAAATATTGAAACAGCGCTTACAGATGAACAGAATTATTTCATTATTTCAGACCAACAGGACAAATACTGAACAGCATTAATGTAGTCTGATTTCCATATACAAGGATTCTTGATTTCTTCGTTAAGAACATTCAGGATTCTACTTGCAAGAAGTTGAGAGGTGAGGAGTCTCCTGTATTGTGGAGAGGAACTATCGACAAATTAACAGTCTCCGTATTATTTACTATACCATACTTAGTTTTCTGTTCTAGTAGCCTGGAAAAGCTTTTCCCTTCTCAGTGTATAAAGGGGTATGCTATATTTGATCTCCAGACTCTTTTATGCACTCTTACATGTTTTATTTGAGGCACTGACATTGCAATAAAGTTCTCAGGAGGGGCTAGACAACTGTTCTTATGACATGACTTGTTAGATCGCTAAACTCTATGTGGCTTTTCTCACACACGAAATTTCCCAAATAAGGTGAGTGCTTTAATAAGATGAGTCCTGTAGAACGCCTTTACTGGGCATAATCACATTGGGTTAAGCCAACTGTACCCAAGTATTTTATTATTGTTAATTCTGTAATGTTACCTACATTCTCTTTTCTTTTAACAGCCAACTCAAATCAAATAGATAATCACAAGCAAGCTCTGTGTAACTTCTACCTACATCAGAGTAACAAGGGTAGAGTTAAAATTTCCTAAGGGTTAGCTGAACATTAATCATCTGTGCGGTGAAGCTTCACTATTGCTGTTCTGCTGTGCTGAGCAGGTACTAAGAGTTCTTTAGTATTTGGAGGAATGTTCTGCCTTAGATTAAATATCATTTGACTAATACAAGCAAGAGAAAAAACCTTCAATCGGTACAAAAAATTTATTTTAAGCATTCAGCTCAAATACATGTGATCAAATCTCTTTGACCATAGAAAACAATGTTCCAAGATAAACTTTAAGCCAAGCTGTAGCCCACAGAGGATCTCCATAGTTAAATTTGAAGCCCCTAAAAAACATTTTTAAGTACTGACACCACTAACAAGTGGTATGTACAGTGCCCTTAAGAGGATTAAAAGAGAGTATAATGTTCCATAGAAATTACACCCTTAACTTGTACATTATGGAAAATTAAGTAAATTTAATGATGAAATAGTCACAAGTTTAAGTACATTACAAGTTTACTTACTGTATGAGCACTGTTAACAGTCTTGGTTATATGTCTGTGTTCCTTATTACTAGCCAAGATTTTTCAATTCTTGGGTAAAATGATTTGAAGTGGTTCTCCAGTTGAATTCCCTAAACACTTCCCATCCCCCTGATTCCTGCCCCCAAGCTACTGGGAAACACAAGGCAACTCAGCAGGTACAACTTGCGGTAACAGTTACCATTGTAGCTAGCTAACAGCATTAGCTAAACCATAGTGTAACAACGGTCTTGTAAGCGTAGATGGTGTTTTGTAATACTAATTTGAAGTTGCAGGTACCAAGTGGACACCTTAAACAGGTCTGACCAAGGGTGTAGCAAGGCTATGCGATTACCTTGTTGAAGCTGAAGCTCAGCATATGACATTGCCAGAAACACCGACACCCTCAGCCTCCAGTTCCATCAGCTATGGCAGTTCTCCCCCCCGCTACTCTACAGGATACTACTCTGTTGTACAGGATCTTTAGCCAAGTGAACTGGCAAAACACTGATATCCTGCAGTCTAAGAGGGAAGGTGTGGCAGAACTAGTAAGATAGATACACAGCTGCCACCTTTCCCTTCTTCCTCAGGTGAATTTAACCAGCCTTGAAGAATGTTAATACAAACGCTAATGTTTAAAAAGGCAGAGTGTGTCACCAGATACATTGGCATTCACAAGTTAGTTACGATTCTTCTTGAGAACAGAGTTAAGAATGCACCTAATGACAATTATTGCATTTTTCTCTTTGGCTTTCAAATCTACATCTAGCTTACCCTCAGCAGACAGCCTCTGCAATGGACATGCTGTTTTGGGGAAGTGAGCGATTCCTTTTCAGCAGGTAAGATGATATGTCTGGGTTTCTAAACCTGCAACTCAACTAATAACTTCTGACCTTGAGGGCTACTGTGGTTCTGACTATGACCCTGTTGACTTGAAAGCCAAAATCCACTGTATCCTGCAAAAAAGTGTCTCCTCTTAAATGGCAGTTGTGCCTGGGTATTAAACCAAGAATCCATGCAAAATATGGCTGCATTTCAGTTGTTTTTAAAATTAATTCAAAATTGCATACTCAGGTTGGCCAAGACACTAATAAGTCAGTTGACAAAGCTTTCCATGCCGTTTTGTTACTGAAGCCAGAAAGATGAAGGAAACTCACCTACAGTGCTGGTGGCTGTTTCTCTTCATTCCTGGGTGAGGGTACTCTTTGCTAAAAGCATGCATACTGACACCATTATTAAGGAAGTACATGTCAATGTATAGTCTTCAGCTTTTATCCTTTATTACGTACACAGCAAAGAAGGCAGCATTAGACACACGCACAGTGTGTTACATCCATTCCATCCACAGCACACGCACACACGCATACACACAGCCTTAAAAAAAGTGTCTGTGATGAGGAACGTATTTTAAAGGTTGTGATCTTTATCTCTAAAGCCCCTGAGCTTTTTCTTATAGTTAGGTGAAAAGGCAATGAACAAGTCTTTCCTTGCTCTGTAAGTGCTTTGTGCAACAATGTCCATAGAGGTCATAAACAAGTCTTTTGGGGAGGAGCAACATGAATGTCTTCCCCCATATTCTCAGTCTCCTATCTCCACTTTTGCACCAAATAGTTTCCAGTTATGTTTAGTTGTCATACTCTGCTAATACAGCTCTTGCTCCTGTGATTATAGTTAAAATCAGTTCTGCAGATTGCAAACGAAATGCAATCCCCTCTTTCTCTCAAGAGATGTCATCTCAGTGATGCTGTAGGACTAGAGAAGTTACCAGAATTTCGTGGTGACTGAGGAGGCACAGATGGAGAACTGGGAGACAGTTTTCTTGGGCTGCATAGGTCACCATTGTGCAACTTCCACAGAAGTTCTTCATTTTCCATTGACAGGCGTTTGTTTACTTTAGATTCTTTCTCTAGTGACTCCTGTAAAACAGCTTGCTCCGTGGAAAGTTGCCTGCAAATGTAAAATTTGCATCAGAACATGTAACCCGAGTTTGAGGGTACAGTATTGAACTTAATTGTTAAAGAAAGGTTTGAAATTGCATAAACCCCTGCTTGGCTTACAACTAAATTACTTCCTCGAAAGGAAGACTTGGTATGTTCTCATCCTTGCTGGATTTAAACTCATAGCTTGCAGAAAGCAGGAGAAAGTCCCAATAAGAAACACCCCTAAAGGCCAGAAAAAGCACCTGGTAAGTAGGACAAGTCTCGCTTTTAACACAGGCGCTTTTAAATGGCCCCGCTGGAGCCTCTGGGCCTTGTTGCAGGCTCAGCTCTACATAGCAGCTGTATTTCTGTAGCTTCCTTCAAACTGTAAGGGTTTGCCCATCCACTTACGCAACAGTTGAAGTTAGAAGAACCTCAGACCCATTTTACTAATTTTAAATACTACTATTATTGCTAAACAAAACACACTGGTCATTTCACTTATGTAAATTGGCAACAGATCACTCAGCTGAAGTGGTTAAAAGTAAAACCAGGTTTAGCTCACAAGCCAGTAATACTCTAGAGCCCATCTACTGTCAGGTGACATTTCCAAGTTGGAACACTGAAGAACACAGGGAGCCTTTACCCCCTTACAGTCTGTTCCTGCTTGTTCTTCTGCATGGGAATGCACACTTGTAGAGACACGAGTAGGGCAGAACAGAAAAAGATGTGTTCTTTTACAGAGTACTACAGCATTCCAGTCACTAACATTTACACAGAATTTTCTTTCTTGTCACAGGGACGCCTCCCCCTGGTTCCTAACATCTAGAAGTCCACAGATATTTTTCACCTTGAAAGCTCCATGTGTTTGTCCATCCGAGCTTTTAGTTCTTCGTTTTCTTGCTGAACCTTCTTTAATTTATCCATTAAGATTGTGTTGTTCTCCAGCTTAGAAAAAAGGTCACAGTTTAAAATAAATCCCATACCATGCCCTCATCAAGATACTGACTGAGCTATCAGAGACATTCATAATCTGGAGTTTACAGACCTTGTTAGACAAAGTGCAAACCTAGAGTCACGCCAGACTGACCTGCTACCATAGGTTAGTAGTCAAACAGATTCTGCTTCTTTACCTTATCTTTGTGTAACACTGGCATTTTGCCACTTGTGCGGATTAGATGCCAACAAAGAAGAGCTGGATAAGGGATCTACTAATTAACCAGCACGTTATACTAACTTCTGCCAGTGACGGGCAGCAGTTTTAGCAGCTGTTGCAAACAGAAGACTGTCTAGAAATAACATGCCAATGTAACAAATTCAAAAGCTCCCCTGTGTAAGCAGCTCTCCCTGTTGCTCTCCTCCACTTCATTGCTGCAGGATGTTATCAAAAGTTAAGAAAAAATCAGTGATGAAATGGTTGGATGGTCCAAGGGCTTCTATACTGTGGCCAATGTCCATCAGAAAAGATGACAGTTTTTTTACCAGTTGTTGACTAGTAATTGTAGACCAGGGCAACATGATACTGTAAATTACTGAACAACTGGCATGGATGTATCGAAACCTCTTTCTATACTTCCTCATTAAAATCTTGCTTAAGCAAGTATTACAACAGTGTTCAAAGTCCCCACCCAGGATAAAGACCCTGTCCTGCCACAAATGGGAGCATGCTAAGTAATTACAATTTCTGCCCCCCAAATTGCCTTTTTGTGTGGAATTATGCAGAGATCAGTAACAAATCCACACAGCTAAACAAGTAGTTTAAACATAAAGGCTAAAATTACTGACTTTAGCTAATCAACTGTAGACAAAAACATTTATTCCAGTTCATATTTGATCCCTTCTTAATTAGCATCATTTCCACATTAATGTTTTGCTGACTGCAGTCTATCTTCGTAACACTCAAGCAAAATGTAGCAGGTAAGGATTTGTTTCATTGGGGGATGGGGAAGAAGAGAAGGAAGAGGAAAGGAAATGTGGCAGAGGCTCCCAGATAATCCTGTAGTAATTTAGCAATAGTTTATGCAAACCAGTAGTTGTCTTAAGAGGCTAAAAGGTCGTTTACAGCATCTGGCGATTCCTTCCCCTTTTATACATTACAGCCCAACACAGATACAATTGGACCTGCAGCATGATCATACCCCATCATCACTTCATGTTTCCTTTTAAACAAAAAAAATTAATCCTCACAGGTAAGCGACCAGCCCAAGTTCATTATCAGAATATAACTCAGAGACATGGTCTGAACCTGCCAGACCCAAAAGGAAAACTCACCAGTTTTTCCATCTTCATTAGCTTTATGTCCTGCTGATGAAGTTTCTCATTCTTGATCTCCAGCACTGCTTTCAAACTTTCCAGCTCCTGTTCCAGATACATAATCTGGGGGTTTTTCTGAAAGATTTCCATACAGTTTGGTTAGTACCCTGAATTTCAGAACAATGTAAGTGTGTCTCTGCTGTTTAGAAAGAGCAAGAAAACAAACGTGGTAACAACAGGTACTTACTCTTAAGTGAAATCAAGTTGAACAGTTTAGAATAAAATAAACAAAAAATGGATTTGGTACCACTGTCTCCTGTGATGTGTTTGTCCTTCAGTGTAGGTGGACAGCTGCAGTTTGCCTTAGAAGATCTTCAGCAAACACTTTATGCACGATCGTGAAAAACCCTTGTGAGTCAAAGGAAAACACTCAAGCTGTCACAGCAAAACTTGTTTTGTGGGAGTGCCCAGAGGCTCCCTTTAAGGCTAGGAGTTCCAAAATTTATTTTGTATTACTCATAACCCATCCCAAGAAGTAATTGGAGTCAACATTTGAAGAGTTTTCAGGTGCTGGAATAGTTCAAAAAGGACCATGAAGTTAAAGCTATGCACTTCACTGTAGCAGATTTTCTCTGTTTTGAGTTTGAAGGTAACTGCTTCAAATGCAGACACTGAAAATTGTCAGGTTTACATTCTTCTTAAAGCCTAGCAATGCACTTGCATATAAAAATCTTGCACCGCTGTACATCCATGACTTATCTACAATACAGCAAGGTAGGACTTTCTTTTTTATTTTTCCTTTTTTTGGTTGTTTTCCGGGAGGTGGAGGGGAGAGCAGAGCAGGAAGGAGACAGGACAGGGTCAGATCTGTTTTGCTCAAGGACCACCTTTCCAGAGTAAAGAGCCATTCAAAGACTGCAGAGTAAAACATCCTCTACATTTCAAAGGCAAAAATAAGGAGAAACAAAGCAAGTCTCAGTCCATTTCCACACAGTCCAAGTGGAACATAAACAGAAAATGATTGTGTTGTATAACTAAGTTTATCTTTAAAAACAAAACTCGTAGCATATTTGGGTAAGAATACTGGTGTGCCATGCCGAGTAACAGCTTCGCTGCTGCATCAGAAACCTCGGGCTCAGGTCTGGGGCAACGCCTGCGGTTGCGTGGGGTGCAGGCCCACAAGGACAGAGCCGACACGTTCCACAGGTAACAAGGGCCTCATGACCTACACAGTTCATTCTCCTGCCTGTTCTTAAGGACCATGGTATTGGCGATTCGTTTAATTGCTACTTTTGAACTAAAGTCCATGTGAGGTTGGGCTGTGCTGGGCTACCTCAGAAGAGGAGGGAGAAAAATTGAACTTGGTTCCTCCCTTTTGTGGCTTTAGAAGGAATCAAGGAGCTAGCAAGAAAAGCGATCTGGAGAAGTTGTAAAATGCAGTTCACAGTATGTTCAAAAGTTTGGGGTTTTTTCTTTCCCTCCTCTTCCCCAATGGTCTTAAAATGTCTTTTTAAAGTTAAATCTGAGCCACCACATTAGCTACTCCTAGTAGAACACAGAGCCAGATAAAAAGACTGAAAGGTCTACATGACAATTTTAGCAAAAAAGCTGGGAATGTAAAGTGACACTAAAATAATACCGGAGAGTTGGAAATACACCTGTGTTTTCAAAGGGCTAATGGGAACTCTGACAGTGCAGAATGTGCGTTCAGTACAAAAGTACTCTGGGCCCAATCTGTATTTTTGCATAGAGACACCTCAAGCATATGATTTGTCTTAAGCTAAAGGCACTTGACTATTGCATCTTGTTTAAGCGACATCTGAGCAGGCCTGTGGAACACAGTTCAGACTCACAGGTGCAATGTACATGTTCCCTTTGGTATCGTCTCTCCCAACCACAGCAACATATTGTGGCTGCAGATTCTTGCAGCAGCTCTGTCCTGCCACTAGAATAAGCAGTAAGAGAGGGATTAAAAAAAAATAGATATATAAAATCCGGTGAAAACTAGGACAACTTCTAGAAGCATCCTAAGTGAGTTTTTAAGCATGGGCTTTCTCTTTGTGGGATAAGCAATACTGCTGGTATTCCAGTTATTTCCAGGTTACCAGAAAGATGAGCGTATTTGTTTCTGCCTTCTCCCCCCCAGTGTATGAGAAACCTCTCTCAGCACATTTCTAACCCAGGAGCATCACGGGTAACAGCAGCCTTGGGAGGAAAGGCAGGACAAGTAAAGGCTGGATCTGAAGGATAAATCAGCAATAAATATGAATCGGTGTCTTGAACAAATGCATTAAAGACTCAAGTACAAGAAGTGAGTTTTGCAGTAGTGATGTAAGCCCCTACTGTCATAGCGCTGTTTGAACATTTATCAGCTGTCCAGAAGAAGCTATGGTCCAACTTTTGCATACACATAGGTCTTCAATTTAACTTAGGCTATTACTTACACCACTGACTTACATACTCAACAGCTGTACAGATTTGTAATGGTAACGTTAATACACAACATTGTAGTTCCTGAGAAAAAGTTCTGGCAGGCAAGCCATTTACATAAAATATGAAGTATGGAAGCCCTATCAGGCTTGACTGCAAACCTTTCATATTATGCAAGGAAATAAACCCAGGCTTACAAGATCTGCTCATGTGCATTAATTTTGAAGATCAAGACTTACAAGAGTGGCTTTTTCTTTGGCTATTTGTTTTTGCTCTTCTAATTTCAACTTTTCACTCAGAGTGTCGTTTTCACATTTTAATTCATTGATTTTTTTCTGAAATGAAAAGATAGGTTATAGTTAGGCCCAGAATTCGGTACGTATCTCCAGACTGAGTTTTAAGTTTTAGACTTTTGCAATGACCCCAACCCTTAACAGACCTCTAGCAGTTCCTGCTTCTCTTTAAAGGAATCTTCAAGCAACTTCCTTTCAGATTCATGGGCACTCTTGAGCTCTGAAACAAGTTATTTTTCCAGATTTTTAATACTGTGTAAGACATGAATTCCTTTTGAAAAGCATCAGCAAGAAAATCCAGCCAGTAGACATATGCAGAGTCAGTGACAACACGGAAAGAACATTTATCATCAACTGATCCAAAGCATGTGCAAAGTATCAGATTTATTGCTGCTTCAGATTTGTTGACTGTCGCTTTACAGATCTGTTTCATTAGTTGACTGTCAATTTTGAAAGCATTCACCTACATGCAACAAATGGATGAACTGAGCATGAACCACATCTGATAAAAGCTGAGTTTATGAAGGGAAACACAGCAAAACCTGAAACTTTTGTCTTCCACAAGCTTCTAGAAAAACATTTTCTTTCCTACATGGAGATGTCATGCAGAGGAGTTTGTTCATTGATTGCAGTGGAAGCATCACCAGTTTTGATGACACAAAAGTATCACTGGAAACTTGTCTATCAAGTGGAGTTGGAGGGAGGATAGAAATCATCATCAATGAAATGGCATTGCATCCAATTGATTTTAAACTGAGCACACTCACCACCCCTTTCCTAAAAAAAACATCTTTTCCCCAGTATCCTGTGAGCAGCATAGACTATTTCTCAACATTCCCACGTCAGTCTGGAAAGGACACAACGCTGTTTATCCTCAATTTCAATTTTGAGATGCTCCTTATAGAACTAGAGGGGTGGGAGCAATTACTCATTAATGAGATTTTGAGGGCAGACTGCAATTCAGACATCTTATACCAAAAGAGTCATCTCCGCTCTTAAATTTTCATTCAACTACAATGGGATCACGGTTATTTCTGTATGTAAAATGAGACTTGTTCAGTTCTAAAAGGAGGAGTTCAGCCAACATTTTTAAAGACAGCCGACTGCCAAGAACAATGAAGTGGACATACTGATGAAAAAGCTCGACTATGTTTGTTTGTGACTACCAGTGCTATTGCATATGTACTTGAATACAGAAATACTTGCCTGAAAATGAGGACTCAAACTCCTTTTTCAGCTCCTCTACTTTTTCAGAGTGGCTGTTTTCGAGTTCCAGCTTGAAGTTTTCATGTGTGATATTTAAGTTGTCCACCTGCAACATGACAACATGGTGGGTCTTCCCCCCCTTTACGTGTGTCAACTTAACCCTTGTTTAAAGCATTGTTCCAATGGCTTTGCACAGTATGTTGAGCACATTTTAAATGGTCTGGGTAGCACTTAACAGATGGCACAGGAGAAGCTGAGCCACATACAACACTTAATAGATGAGAACTATGCCTTACAGTTTGGCACTACCAACAGGATGATATACGCGTGTCACACACATGGAGTTGTTGCAAAGCAAGATCACAAGCCAGGTATGTTTCTGTAAATCTTAACACTCAAGCTGCCACCACAAATATCCAGTGGAACTCTAGAAGTTATTGAAATTTGCAGAACACAAGGTATTTTCACCACATTTAAACATAACCTTATGTTCTGGACAGCTTACTGTAGTAGTATTTTTATAGTTGCAACGAATTGGAGTTTCACATTAGATAAAATAACTCCATTATTAGCAAAAGCCAGGATCCTCTGAAGGCTTATTTGTAGCAGAAAACAACTGCTAGAGAGCATTTCTACTGTGAATGTTACAAACCTGCTCCTGGAGTTGCACTTTGTATTTTTCAGCTTCTTCAATGCAAATACTTTGGAGTTTCTCACATTCTGCAGTGTAAAACTGTTTAAGCCTCTCCTCCAGCTCAGCTAAATCATTGTGATGTTGCTGGTTTAACTTCTGCAAAAACCCTTCATAAGCAACTTGCAGTTCATTCCTGTCTCTCTCCAATTTCTCACAAGCTGCAGAAGTGGTTACTGAAGATGTCAAAAGAAAAAAGTAATTGGATCAAGTTCAACACTAATTTCACCTTCTTCTTTTTTACAGTTATTAAAGATAGCAAATACTCTGCACAGCAATTATACAAAGACAAATATAATTTATCCATGAAGTGAGCATCGCTTCCAAGGGCACATGAAAAGATCTTTGCAAAAAATACTGAATTCAATGTTTCTTATGCTGAGAATTAATTGAATCTAGTTAAGCCAGGAACCTATATTGAAAGCACAAGTGTGACAGTTTGTCATGACACAGAAGAATGAACGTCGCGAGAGACAATGAAGTGCTCCGATAAAAATAAATAAATAAATAAATTAGATCTGCTACTTCACCTAATTTGATCCCATTTCGTAGCATACTTGTCAGTCATTCACTTTTTGATATATAAACCACTTAGCTAAATTTGAAAGTCTTAATATCCTGAAAACCATTCAACATGTTACACTGACATATGCAGCAGAGAAGTAATTCTAGCCTGACACGGACCGCGTGACAGAGAATGCCAATCTGAAACATACTGCTAATATGCATATGCCCAAGATATTTAAATATGCAAGATACAGAATAGTTTCAGGCAGAAAGTGC
Organism: Falco punctatus; assembly: GCF_963210335.1. Taxonomy (NCBI): domain Eukaryota; kingdom Metazoa; phylum Chordata; class Aves; order Falconiformes; family Falconidae; genus Falco; species Falco punctatus. The sequence goes on from NC_137580.1 coordinate 61,500,917, forward strand.
AGAGTATTAACAAAACAGAGAAATGCTGTGTAATTTTCTTCGTATTAACACAGATCAGCTAAGAAGACTGCCTAGGTTTGTCTCCCCGTATTTACAGCTGATTAAAAGGCAAAACAGAAGTTAGTAACTTGTACTTTTGAGTTTGAAATTTAGCATTCCCAGCTCCAGGCAGACAGGCCTGAATAGGGAGAGTCATTTTCCTACTGTTAGTAGGACTGGAGCAAGCACCGTACGCAGTTCCAGCTTCATCAAAGGCCTGGCAGCAAGCTGAAACAGGACTTTAACACAAACCTGTGGTCGCTGACCTTAAGCGAAATGGCTTCTATACAGACTCTAGTGCTTTGGTTTGAAATAGATCAGTCAGATGAGTGTCTACTTAAGAGAAAAATCAACTAAAACCTTAATTTGATCTTCAGTCAAATACAGGAGAAGTCATGCATACATACACTTCATAGCAGCTTGGCACACTGCCCAAATGGTATAAACTCTATGTAAAAGTCTGGGGAGATTCAAGGACTTTTGCACAGGCAGTATAGGAAATTCTCGTCACAGCTGTACGTTAGAGCCTTAAGATATATAAATTACAGTATCTTCAAGGACTGATTCCCCAAGCAATACTGGGTTTGGCTCTAGGGGAAGTTGCCTGCCCCAGCACGGTGCCTCAGGTCAGGTGCATGTTGGATCCCCTCTTTACTACAGCTCATGAAGACCAAGTGAGTAACTTGATGAACGATACTGCCACTCTCTTTTAAGGAAACTAA